>NC_134143.1:67572857-68206428 GCF_033958435.1 Carettochelys insculpta | reverse complement strand
AATCCTGTTCTCAGGATCTTCCTATAACAATTCCTCTCAAATGCCAACATTTTTCTCTTTGAATCTTTCTTCATCACCCATGTCTCACATCCATATAACACACTGCTGAATACACACATTTTCAAGATCCTCAGCTTTGTTTCCAAGCTAATCACTTTGCTTTTCCAGATCTTATCCTTTGCCATCAAACTCACTCTTGCTTTCATTATTCTAGTTGCTATTTCCTTCTTACAGTCTAGATCATATGTTATGTTGCTCCTCAGATATGTGAATTTCTCTACATTCTCTAGTTCAATCCGATCTACACTGATCTTCCTTCCTAATTCCTTATTTCCAAATACCATTGTGTTTGTTTCATCTATGTTCATAATCAGCCCAAAGCACTTCCCTTCCTCGTTCAGCACCTGCACCATTTTTGCTAGCTTCTCCTCATCTTCCTCAATGATAACTATATTATCCATGAACCTCAAGTTGTTAATTCCTATCCTGCGCACAGATATCCCTTCTACCTCTTCCTTGATCTCATCCATCACTCTTTCCAGATGCACGATGAAGATACTTGACTATATTGGATCT
Organism: Carettochelys insculpta; assembly: GCF_033958435.1. NCBI lineage: Eukaryota > Metazoa > Chordata > Testudines > Carettochelyidae > Carettochelys > Carettochelys insculpta. Next base: position 68,205,852 of record NC_134143.1, on the reverse strand, counting down.
CCTTGTCTCATACCTCTACTCATTCTAAACCAGCTTCCCAACTCTCTGCATGTTCTCACTGCTGCCTTCACATTGTCATTGAGATCCTTCAACAACCATATCAGTCTATTATCCGCTCCATATGACTCCAACACCGCCCAAGTCATTTTCTGATCTGTACTGTCAAACACCTTCTGAAAAATCAATGAAACAAATGTAAATGTTCCTGTACTTTGTACTTTCATCAAGCTTTTTCGACTATCAATCTTAGTGCCAATATCTGATTATTGTACTTCTATATTTCCTGAACCCCGTTTGCTTGTCCACTAGATATTCTTCCATCTGCGATCTTAGTCATTCTGTCAGTATCATCATCAGTACCTTGCCTAGATGGCTACAGAAAGATTGCCCTAATGAGTCATCTAGGCAAGGTGTTGATGATGATATTGATGGAGATACTGAGATCACGGATAGAAGAATATCCAGAAGACAAGCAAGCAGGGTCAGGAAAGATACCATACAACAGATATTGGTGCTAAGCATTTATAATCACAGACCACTAAACCCAACTTGCCAAGCTGACAATGTAACAGCATTATTTAATATGGCCTGGGCCCATCTGTCCAACAGGGGAACTGATACCATCTTCCCTCCCAAAGGGTTGTGAGAATGCCACTGATTATGAGCAGATTGGACGATACAGTGAAGACGGTGAGATAGGGAGTCCGCCAATGTTTCCGATGGGCATTGCCTGACTGCATCAAAATCACCTTTACATGCTCCTTGTTTTGTGGGGCTCAAATTAAATTATGCATGGGATCTTGGTATTTTCGCATCATTTAGGAGAAGGCAATAATCAGGTGCAGGCTCACGTTGAAATTTAGTATTGGGATATGCTACTGGCTGCCTGACGTCTGCATTATTTGGACACAGCCAAGGACTCTGGGGAATTAATTAGCTTACTGAGGACCATCCTTATGCATATCCTGCAATATTTTGATCCTACACAAATAATTTGTGTAAGTGATACCCTCCCTACTCATAGAGGCACTGATCCAAATTACACTGCAGTCGCTGGGGTCGGGGGAGGGGGGGGTGTCTCTGTATTCTACAGGAATTTAGGGCATATTCCAAAGCTGTCTAGAGTTATTTGAAAAGGCCTCATTGGCTTCACTGACACTGGGACAGGCCCCAAATATTTATGAAAAGTGCTGGATTAATCTCTCTCAAAACTGAAGCCCTTTGTCCACTGACCAAGCTATGCAGGACAGCAGCAAAACAATAACAGCAGCCCCCTTGCATTTATGTTGTGCTTTTCATCCAAGTATCTCAAAACACTTTTTAAAGGAATGTAAGCATTGTTGCCCCCATTCTGCAGAGTGACATCCTCGAGGTCAGGCAAAGCACACAAGCATGGCACGCAGAGACCTCCTCATTCTCTTAGCCTACTGTCTTGCTCACGGGACTGTCATGAGCCACCAGATCTCAAACACTTATTGCCAAGGCTTTTCCTCGCTAGACACTCTCAGAGGGGTAGCTGTGTTAGCCTGTAGCTTCACAAAATACAAGCAGTCATGTAGCATCTTAAATACTAAGATTTATTTCTTAGGTAATGAGCTTTCATGGGGAAGATGCACTTCCTCAGATCTTCTTCAGATCTTCAAGTTTCTGCTTCACTAGATGGTTACATCAGTATAGTCCATATCCTCCAAGGGTCCTGTCCACTTGCAAAGGGCTGACCACAAAGTTGCAATCAGTGCACAAGTCATGTCCGGGATTATACCAGGTCACCAGGGTAAATCCTGCCAATATCAGGCATGCCCACAACTCATGGCCATCTAGGCCAACTGCAAAGTCCAGAGCCTGGCCTAACATTAGCAAACATCCAAGTTCAAGCAATCCCTAAGGTGATAGGCTAGTCTACAAGCCCTTTCCATCCTTGACATCTTTCCTGCCACCGCCAACAAAAGACATTACCAACCAGGATGACGGTATCTGTCATCCTTTATGGGATTTGACTGTTGAGGGTATGGGTTTCATTTTTAATACATCTGTCCCCATCTGTAACCTAACAATTACTCACCTGAATATGCTTACTTTATCCACACTCATCAGAATTTGGTTGCGATTTATCCTTATTGACATAAACCCATTGTTCTGCAGCCCCCGGATCACCAGCCAGCAGAAGAGGGGACACCATCAAGAAAGACTTCTTAGTCTGCAAAGTGACTGCTTTCACATGGGAGTCTCCACGACTCATCCCTGCTTCTTTCTGGGGGGGTTCCCTTCTGCAGAAAGGCCCTGTCTCATCCCTCCAAAGGGGCTGTGACCTAAGCCACCCTCTAGCTCTACAGTTAGAGATAATTGTTTCTAAAATGCTCCTGCATCTTGTGGAGCTTGGCTACAGCTTTGCCATTTTCATCTTTCTCTTGCTTTGCTTTTTTTGACACCAAAATTCCTCTCCTGGTCTCCAGGGCTGCCTTGTAATTTTTGCTTTTCCTTCCCACTTTGATAGAGAAACCAGGCATTTGGTCCTAAAGCCTTTGAAGAATTTTGTTCTCTTATACCTGTGAATTCAGCCTTTTACTATATTTAAGCTGCTTGGGTTGGGTTTTCTATCCCCAGTTCAGCAAAGTACATAAGCATGTGCTTTAAGCACGACTATTAAAGCCCTTTGAGTCCAGGGGCAGTTAAACAAGTGAGATTTCACTTAGCAATTATTATTTTTGTCAGATAATTTGATTAACTTCCACCCCCACACTGTTCCACCAGCTCTAGCTTTAATTGAACTCATGGTAAATAAAAAAAACACTAAAATACATAGCTTAAGGGCTTGATTCAGAGTCTGTTGGTGTCTGTAGCAAAGAATTCACTGGGAATGAGATCTGGGTCTGATTCGGTTACCTGGCTAAGATGCAACCTTTCAACTTAACACACGCTCTGCCCCAAACAAGTTCCACTATCACTGTACCTTCGGCCTTCCTACCTGGCCCTTTCTCCACTCACATAGTTTGCCGTTGATGTAATATCACATTTCTTTTTCTGCTGTGGTCTTTGATAGAGCCGACAGGGACAAGGATGATGTGTGCATGAATGGCATGATACACTGACGAAATGCTGCTCTCCTGGGCCTAGTCCTGCTGTTAATCTACCTCTAGAAGTAAGGACACAAGTTTCCATCAAAGCATGGCCCACCACCTGAAGGTTAAGTGATGCTTCTGATCACAGCAAACATTGTACTTTACACAAGTCATATGTAAATGTCTTCAGTCCATCATTTTCCAGTTCCTCCTTAAGGCAAGTGCAACATTCAGGACTAGTCTTACCTGCAAGTATCACATGTGTGTGTGCTCTGTTTTGCTATTGACAAAGTGGCTCTGGATTCCCAAGCCCTGGGCTTCCTTCTTTGCCAAAGGTGGGAAGAAGTGGTAGGGAGGGGATCACAGGAATTAGGAGAGACATAAACTTGATTTGGAGCAGAGAAAAAAAAAACTGGGAAATGGTTTTGTACCATTACCTTAAGTATATTATTCTGTGCTCCATTGTACACTGTATACTTTCAAGATCCCTCCACACCTACACCTCCCGCAAATATACAGCACTGCTGGTGAACTAGGAGCAGCTCTTTCCTCTCCATTATAAGCATCTGAGGGAAAGGGCTCATTCCCATGCAGTGTTCATCCCTTATTTGACACCAAAGTCCCCTTGTGGCATTCAAGAGGACTGGCTCTGTCTTACGGTGACCTCTAGCTGCTGAGGCAGTATATGTGAGTTACCTTCATGGTCTTTGATTCTCATATTAAAGTTCCAGGTTCCAGCTTTTCTCAGCATTCAGACATGCTTTCAAATCCATCCATTGATCTTTGTGATCTTTCTTCTCCTGTTAAGCTTCTAGCCTTTTGCACTCAGGTGCTGCTCTTTAGCACTCAGCTATTACTTGTCTGTCTTAATATCTTTTCCCACACTTTAACCAATCTGCTTTTTCCCCCCCAACCCCTCACCTGCCATGCTCAGGATTGCTAGATAGAAAATAGAATTTTCAAACGCAAATCATTTAAGCTTTCAGACTACTTACTAATAAACATTCACACGGCAGAAGAGAAGAGAATTATAACCCTCTTGTGAGTGTCTATTCCAGGGGCTACTTCTGTGCTGCACTTCAGATGATATAAGTCTGTTAGGCACCAATTTAAAGAGGATGAGCTCACGTTGCAGCTAGTACTTTTAGCTCTGGTGGTTCCTGGGCCAATCACCGGTGTGGGGAAACATCCTACAGTGCTGCTGCTGCTCCTGATTTTATTGTCTCTCTCTTGACGAGTTGGTATTTCCCGTAAAGCCCCTGGAATCATGTGATTATGTGAGAATCTCAACTTTTGTCTCATCGTGATTTGTGAGTCCTTGACTCAGGTTTTTGTTGCACTCCAGAGGTTGGCCCTTCCCAAAGAGGGAATTCTCTGTTATAGAGACCGTCACAGTAACACACACTCTCCCTCTCTTGCACTAACAATCTTTGCCAGGAGCATGAGCAGATCCAGGGTTTGGGTATGACTTCTCGTCTGTCGGGAACATCTCCCACAGCTTTGGGGCATGCCTCAGCACCGGCACAGGGCCCCACTGACTTCAGCAGAGCTGTGTGTGAGTGGGGGAGGGGGAGGGTAACCAAACTTCCCCTGTTGGGCAGGATAGTCACCTTGATGAACTCTGTCCCAGCCACCCCCCCTAAATGTTTGCCAAAACTGGCCATTTGTCCCAGCTGCAGGCAGAGCAGAGAGCAGTGGCTGCTGCCCAGGGGTCAGTTGAAGAAAGTCTGCCTGCCAGCAGGAGAACAGAAAAAATTGCTGCGCATAGGCAGTGTCGTCTTCAGAGTTAACCCTTCCTCCCAGGGGGCATGGGTCACAGGCACTCTGCCCCAGTGTCAGGTGGCATGGGAAGGTGGCTCTGGTGACCTACGTCCCAGGGTAGGAGAGAAAGCTTGAAGAAGCCCTAGGCCATACTGTTTCTACTTTAAAAAACATGGTCATTCTAAAGGGGACCATGCCCACAGATCAGCTTGTAGGTTCAAGGCCTATGTTGCCAGTTTTAACATGGCCCAGGTTGCTAAAGACAAAGAAGTCTTACAGACCAGAATTGTATGAAACAAAAAGGACTGATCCTAGTCCCCTTTCTAGTGGAAGAAACACAATTACATTCAGAAGTCATCAAAGAGATGGGCTATAAACCAAAGGATCACCCCTGAGCAGGTCTCTATGGAACCAAGAAGCAGGACATTGGTGAGTGGAATGGCTTTCGCCGGTGCTATTGTGTTTTTGAGACATGACTCTGAGAATGCAGCATTTGATGTTGTCAGACACACTTTATATAGCAATAAATTCACTCCCCAAAGCCACTGGCAGCCTGCTAATAGTTTTCAGACAGTGGATCAAGTAGCTTGGGTTCTGTATGTGAATTATTGGTTTTCCACAGAGACAATAAAAACGAGCGAAGAGAGAGGACCAGACCTTCGACCAATGTAAATTCACAAAGCCTGACTGTTTTCACTGAAGCTGCAGTGATTTACAGTTGCTGAGGATCTGGCCCACGATGTACAAGTAGCAATATAGCATTCCAAAATTACAACAATATTGGAAACTCAATTCTGCTCTCATTTGTATATGTATGCTTGCACCAGTCAGATAACGTAAAGCTTTAAAGAGGTCTATCAAAAGCACCATATCCTCTACCCGGTGGGAAAGAAAGACAGACCTCACTTCAGAAGTGCAAATTAAGTTCATTCGCTCTCTGTATGGGGGTACCTAGGACAGGGCTGGAAACATTTGTTTTGAACTTACTGAACTTAAAGGCAAAAAGTAAGAATCACAGATTGAGTTAATGTACTATTTGTTTAAATATATGCCCAATGAATAAAAAATTAAAAAAAAAAGAGTATGGGAATTTTTTTTAACTGCTTCATTCATGGTCTGAGCCTTTGGTACATATCCTCAGCTGATGTCAAAGGGCGTACCCCGATGGCCAGAGAAAGACAATGATTGATACCAGCTGTGCACCTAGTGTGGGAGATCACAGTCTGCAGCTGACAGATGCCTGGGGGGAGGTGGAACACTTCCGGGCATTGGAGGAACCCCTTCTTGTTCCCCCTTGTAAGTTCCCAGAGAGCACAGTCCTGCAGGCTGCACAGGCAGTTGGGGCTCCTCAAGGGTCAGCCAGCATCAGGCTGTAATTGCAGCACCCAGGACTACTACAAGCCTTCAGGCTTTTCTATAAAAGGCTTTCCCTAGACAGCAGGAGGGAAGGGGCGTGGTGTCCAGAGAGAATGAGACTGGAGGTGTGGAGAGTAGAGTCCTGACCAGATCAGACCAGACCTGACTTGACCCAAGCACAGCACAGCACAGTACTGGGGGAAAGATCCCAGAAGGTAGCGGTGGGGTGAAAAGGCCCAGGGAAAGAGAAGTGCCATGGGGCAGGGGCAAAAAGCTCCACAGGCTCCCTCCTTACCTCGGGTCTCTGGACTGGAGTCCAGGGCAGTGGGTGGGACTGGACTCCCCACCACCACTCTCCCAGGTAGGGCTGACCAACTGGGGTAGGGTCAGAGCAGTTCGAGACAGGAGGAGAAGGAAATCTCCTCCACCCCAAATTCAGACTGGCCTATGATGAACTTGGCTCAGTAAAGGAAGACCCTTGCCTTCGAGAAGTCCCAGGGCAACGAGGGGGGCTCCCTAAGTCTCTGGGACCCACAAGAAGCTGCCTGGAAGCACAGGAACCTTTAGGGAAGGTCGAGAGGTCTGTCACACTAGCCTCTGATATTCATCCAATTACCCAAACTACTGAAAATTGTGTTGTCCTCGAGGTCATTTTTGGGGACAAGATCATCTTCTCTTCTGAAGAGACTTCCTGTCCCACAGAGGGAGTTGCTTGCTGTGGCCCTGATTCTGGACTGGCATTTGTTCCTGCAGAACCCTGCAGTCAGATGACCTCCCTTGGCCATAGCTGGCCTCTGCATGGGCACAGGGTTCCATGCTAACTAGTTCTGACACAGAATCAAGGCCAGCATCATTAGTAGAGAGTCAACAAAGCAGCAGAGGTTGCCTGCACAGGAAAACTTCAGACTGCTGTGCATTCAAAGCTCATCAACACGGTGCTGTCAGCAAAGTGCACTAGCAGGGTGTGATTTGTAAAGAAATCTCATGCTGTGCTGTAATAGCCCTGTGTAAACCCTTCCCATGTGCTCTAAAATATACCCTGTTTGCATGAACTATAACTTTTAGGACACACTAGAAGCGAGTCAGAGCATAGCACACCTTACAAATCATACCCTTCTGACATCTCTTGCAGACAAGCCTCAGCAATTGTTCAAACGGCATCAGTTTCCTACTCCCACAAACATGGAAAACAATTCTCAGTGCAGGATAGGTTTCCTCTTGAAGAGGGGTAGGTTGACACCTTGAAGCTCCCCCAAAACCTTATTTTGATTTGAGTCATCAAAAATACACAAGATTCTGGGGCCATGCTACCTCCCAGCCCTGAACAGTTCCCTGAACAAGCCCACACCAAAACATTCAACTACTAGGGTTGAGCTAGGGACAAGCTTGCCATTCACCTCCCAAAAGAGAAAACAAGAAAAATGGGGTCAGGGACAGGAGATACACAGATTGTCTGAGAATCCTGTGCTACTGGTGTAACCACCGTAGCTACGTCTACACATGAATGCTACATCGAAATAATTTCGATGAATAACGTCTACACGTCCTCCAGGGCTGGTGCCATCGACGTTCAACGTCGACGTTGGGCAGCACTACATCGAAGTAGGCGCTGCAGGGAGCATCTACACACCAAAGCGGCCCGCATCGAAATAAAGGTGCCAGGAACAGCTGCAGACAGGGTCACAGGGTGGACTCAACAGCAAGCCGCTCCCTTAAAGGGCCCCTCCCAGACACACTTGCACTAAACAGCACAAGATCCACAGAGCTGACAACTGGTTGCAGACCCTGTGCATGCAGCATGGATCCCCAGCTGCAGCAACAGCAGCCAGAAGCCCTGGGCTAAGGGCTGCTGCCCACGGTGACCATAGAGCCCTGCAGGGGCCGGAGAGAGCGTCTCTCAACCCCTCAGCTGATGGCCGCCATGGCGGACCCCGCTATTTCGATGTTGCGGGACGCGGATCGGCTACATGTGCCCTACTTCAATGTTCAGTTTCGAAGTAGGGCACTATTCCCATCTCCTCATGAGGATAGCGACTTCGACGTCTCACCGCCTTATGTCGATTTCAACTTTGAAATAGCGCTCGCCACGTGTAGACGTGGTGGGCGCTATTTCGAAGTTGGCGCGGCTACTTCGAAGTAGCCGGCACGTGTAGACGCGGCTCGTGTGTGTTTTACACATCCGCCTCTGTGACCAATTCACAGGAGAAATGAGTCTGCTATAGCACCCATCTTATTTATCCCAAGTTATAGCAGCTCCTGCTTTTAGCTACCGCGAACTCTGGTTCGCTCCCTGGCATTGCAGCCAAGTTAGATTTCAGGCTGGGACTTAGACATTGGAACAGAAGATCAGAGGCTGAACTGTGTAAAAGCTACTTGTGCAGAGGGAAAAAGTCATTGTGAATTACCCATAAGTTGGTATGTGATGCTCTCCTTCATTTGCTTAACCATAACCATTTGCTCTCCTCCAGGGACAAGAAGCAGCTCCCCTTAATAATTTATTGTTGTTTGTTTTGGATTTTTGATAGGATCAAAATTAACATTCAAGCCAGGCAAAGCAGGCCGAGAGTAACAGAGTGAACCAGTTCCTCCCTAGAAAGACAGCAAACGTGACTTAAATGGTTCCCTGTCATTGACAACAGTGTTCACTGGACGTAATGGTGGATATGCAGCATGCAGCATTCTTTGGAAACAACTCAGGCAGGGAAATCTGGAGCTACAGCCACACAAAATATCTGAGAGGCTCCAAGAGGGTACTGCTCAGACCCTGGCCTCTTGGTAGCACGGAGTCGCCTCTGGTCTCATGTCTGGGACCAACATCAGGAGTCAGGGAACTGCTTTCTGAAGTACAGGAAATGGGTTCTGGAGACATTCACCTCGAGGTAACTGGTTTCCAGGAGGATGAAATCCAGAGAATGGGAACAAAGATTTGCACTCTTCAGATATATCTGCTCTGCAGCTGGAGAGGTAATACCAAGCTTGTGTACCCATGTGGGCTTTTGTAAAAGCAGTAGAACCTCAGCAGAACAGGAGCATGGATTACCTCTGCCTCAGACAGGCTTATACTCTTCGGATCATACTGGGCTTGCTATCCACCTCACCACAGCTATGCTGCTATTTTTTATCATGGGAGTTCAGTCAAAGCTAATGTGGGCCATGACGGAAATTAAACATCCATATGCACTGCAGATGTAGCCAGAACCCTCATGCTTGTTCTCTGCACTGATGAGGTAGTCACCTGCAGGAGAAAGTCAGACGGACTCTGTGCAAACTATTAACTCTTCACTTCTCCTGTTCACAAGGGTTCATCTAATCAGCCTTGATTAATGGATAAAAACATTTCATGTTTATGCTAGAAAGGAGGAAATGCCAGGCTATGTTACTCTCCTTCTCTTTGACATTTAAAATCCATCTACTTAATAGAAATAAATTTGAAGGAATGATGGGCCTTGCCAGCCTCCAAAGCGATGCAATTACAGTCACAATAAACATTCCTTATCTGGGAAATGCACACACAACAGGATAGTGCAGAACATGCCACGATAACGGTGTTAATCATGCCCGCTAAATATAAAGGGGTGGGGCAAAAAAGGCAGCTGTAATCCATTTATTTCTGATGAGGGAAAGGCATTGTGTAGTGCAGCAATTAAAATCCAAATGTCTGGGGGGGGAAAGCAGGTTAATGCAGACGTGAAAAAAAAAATGGAGGAAAAAACCCAAACTCAAACCCACAGGAAATAATCAATATCTGATGAGATGCCGCAGTGCTATTAATAGCATGAAAGTGCTGGCAGATACTAACAACCCTGGTTTTATTAATTAATGTGACATACACAGATACAGAGATTTTGGAAAGTACAAAGAACAAATGTATTGCAGAACTGGCTCCTCGCAAAGAACACAGTGTACAGTTTACAAGGATTCAGGGTCTAAATTAGCCAGCAGCTCTTTGACTCAAACAAACATGTTCTCAAACCAATTGCAAATTCTCCCCTTCCCTTTCCTTTCCATATCTCTCAGATTTTCCATGTAACACTGACAGGGAACCTACTTGGAGCCTTTTAGAATGAAGGCCCCTGAAATTTATTTTCAGTGATGCTGAATGTAAATTAACACAAGAAGAGATTTGGAGGTCTCAGTCCAGGGTGTTGTTTTTAAACCTACCACTGTATTATTTCCAAATCCTTCTGCTCCTCAGAGGCCTGCTAAATCACTTTATTTTCCTCACAACAGACTGTATACATGTAACAAATAAACCACTGTTTTCACAAACAAGGCCAGGGATTGATTGCACATCAGGGATTCTCTCTTCTCCAGACTTGTTGACAAATAACAAACCAGGTTTGATTTGTCTGGCAGGATCCATGTGTTCAGATTTTTTTTTCCCTACCCCTGGCCTGTGTCATCAATCACAGGACTAGGTGGTATGGTGTTTCGGTGAGATCAGACATATTCCCCATGAGCAGGTTTTTAACAGATCTTCTATGCCCAGAGTTTACACACCACTATTATTGGATTACAGTTTTCTTTTATTATACATTGATCCTAAAGACGACGACAATGCCATTTAGAGTAGCAAAACCCAATGGCAATGAATCAACAGTGTAAACAGTAAATAATGGCTGGCTTTGTTCTCATCTTTATTCCCAATAAAACCCCTCAAAATGACACTGTCTGGAACCTCTTGTTATAAGAATTTGTTTCACTGAATAAAATGCGATACAAGCATTGGAATAAAAAATATTTAAGGAGAAAATTCTCATTCATAGAGAGTAAGGAGCTCTGCAAACCTTGTATGCAGGGGTTGTTTATAACTTAGATTTGAGCAAATAAATAGCAACAAAGAATCTACTTGATGCATTTTACTCTTTAGTAGAAAGTTTGTAAACCTATGGTGATTTTCACAAATCCATTCACTGTCTGAACAAGTCCAGTCATAATTCTTCTACAGTTTAGGATTCCAACCATGTTGCTCAGTTGTAAGTGGACAGATTTGTCTTACACTTCTTACAATGAGAACCTGGGCTCCAATTTTGTGTTTCATCCATATTAGCTACTGGGGGGAGGTACCACATGACGACAGGAGACTTACTTAGATTCCTTGCATTCAACTGCATTCTGGAGAACCAAATAACCATACCAGGTCAGACCAGTGGCCCATCTAGCCCAGTATCCTGTCTTCTGACAGAGTCCATTCCCAAATGTTTCACGGGGAATGAACAGGACAGTGCAACTGCAGTAAACTCTTTCTTAACCAGCATTCTATCATCTGGAACGCTCGGATAACCAGCATTAATCATACAGAACTCTCAAATAACTGACATTCTATCATCCAGAACTCTCAAATAACCAGCATAAGTAAATGTTAGTTATATTTTTCATAAGTACAGTACAGTGAAAGTAAATACAGTATAAGTTTACAGTGTACAATACTACCACTGTTGGTAAATAAAGTACACTCATCCCTTGCTATATGAGCACAACAGGTTCCCAAATTTCTGCTCATAGGCGAAAAAACTCATAATAGCGACACTAAATTCCCATTTAAATACATGTAAAAGTCTCCAATCTGTTCCAAGGGCTTGCAACTTGACATAAACCAGTTGAATAGTAACAGTTGAGTTTAGGTACTTTTCTGATATATTTGAATAGTCTGGCAACAGAAATAGGACGCGGTGTATGTAAGTAGAGCAGGGATTCCTAACCAATGGGCCCCATTAGATTTGTTAAAAGGTCACCAGCTGGGCAGGTCCCACATGCATGTGGTTGTTAAAGAAGCCAGCTGCAGTTTCTTAACCCTGCTACCTCAGACAGATATCTATCAATAGAGATAGCTGCTATCTCAAGCAGCTCTCTCTGTCACTAGGGATAGCAATTACCTTATGCCTAGGTGCTGAAACCTTAACACTTGAGTTAATTGCTGGGAGCAGGAGGGCTGGGGGAGGAGAAGTGTCTAAGGCTGGGGCTGTTGAGGGGTGCTGGGGGGCGTGATATAAGACTGGGGGTTGTTTGGGCCTGCTGGAGGGATGTAAGCCTGGGGGATATTTGGGGCTGCTGGGGAGCTGTAAGGCTGGGGGCAGTTTGGGGCTTCTGGGGGGCTCGGGGTTGCTGGGAGGGGTTAGGGCTGGGCAGTTTGGGACCTTGGGGGGGTTAAAACTTGAATGAGGGTGAGGTCTGTGAGGTGGGCAGGCACGGTATGGGGGTCTAATACAGTGAACCCTGGAGTTACCCAGAAGCTGTGCCTGCAACCCATGAATAACTCAAATTTTCCTGCAAGGGGAAGGAAGCCAGGAACCACTGGGGCTGGTCAATTTCCTGGCTCCCAGAGTGACAGGAGCTGGGAACCAGGGGCAGGTTAGTTCCACCCTCCCCATGGCTTGCAGGGTGGGGAAACTGATCAGCTCATGGTTGATCAGTTTCACGTTCCTGCCATCGCAGGAGACGGAACCAGGCAAAGAGCTTCTCCCTCTCTTCCCCCAGTGTAAGGTCTATCAGACAGCTGCATGTCTGAGGGAAGGGAGGGAGGAGGCTCTATCCATGGTGCTGAAGGTCTCCCAGCCCCCGGCCAGGGACCCCACGGCTGAAGCAGAGCCAGCCGCAGAGCTGTGGGTCTCTCCGCCCACCGGCCAGAGACCCTGCTCATATAAGCAGGGGAAGTTCATTCATATAGCGAATAAAGGTAGGTATATATGTTCCTCGTTTTAGCGAGTACTCACAGTCATTAGTAAAGTACTTGTTGAACAAGGGTTGAGTGTATTCTGCATACATTTTTGTTCGTTTCTTACTATCTAATATTTTTAATATTATGAATTGCTAGCTATACTGCTCTATTATCCAGAATATTTTAATATTCAGCAACGCCCCAGTCCCAGGGATGCTGGCTGGGAAAAAAACAACAATAGAGAGGTCGTCATGTTCGTCTGTATTCTAACAAAACAAACAAACAGTCAAAGTAGCACCATAAGATGAACAAAATCCACTTCCTCATATCTGGAGATATGTCCAGATCTGAGGAAGTGGGTTGCCCCACAAAAGCTCATCTCCTAATACATTATTTTGTTAGTCTTTAAAGTGCTACTTGACTGCTTCTTTGTTTTATTTAGATAGGAAAGAGTTTTCTTTTTCAAGTGAGGCATCCACTATCTTCAACTCCCAGCATCTGACAGCCAGAGGTTTGTGAAACTCCCAGAGCATGGAGTTGCCTCCCAGACCATCTTTGCTGTACACATTGATGGACCAATCCTCCACAAATGTTCTAATGCTTTTTTGAATCTCGTTATGGTTTTGGTCCTCACAACATCTCCTGGCAATGAGTTCTATGGTTTGATTGTGAGTTGTGTGAAAAAGGTGCTTCCTTGTGGTTGGTTTAAATCTGCTGCTTAGTCATTGCACTGGGTGACCTGTGATTCTTCTATTATGAGAAGGGGCAATTAACACGTCTTTATTCCCTTTCTTCACACCATCATGATTTTATTGACCTCTGTCATATCCTCCCTTAATTATCTCTTTTTTTAAGTTGAACAGCCCCATTCTTTTTAATAGCCCCTCATAGAGAGAACACTGGTGTTAGGCATTGACTTCACAGCCAATCCAGAGAATTCTCCAAGACAGGTCACCCAGGTCTCACACTCATCAAAAAGGGTGAGGATGACAACAGTCTTGTAAAACAAGTATTCGGTGCTTGTTTGCAAATCCCTGTCATTGAAGACTCATTTTGTGCAATCTTTCAAAGTATACAATGGCACAGCGGATCCTGTAATCAATTTTTGTGCTGTGTCTTTGGGAGAAGTGGCTGACGAAGTATGGGAAATGGTCCACATTTTCCACTGGATTTCTATTGGTGGTGATTTGTGGAGTAGAGAGAATAATTCGTGGAGCTGGGGGCGGGTAGAATACCCGGGTTTTCCCAATGTTGAGATAATGTGGTAGGTCAGGCTGACCACCAAGATCTGCACATTATTCTTTGTAAACTGATGGCGAGGTGCATCCAGAAAATGACTAGGAACTACAGCATCCTCTTGAAGCTCTAGGAGAAAATCAGTTGCTTTAAATCTCTCTATAATGGGCTTCTGTGTGGGAACGAAAACTGACCCCCTTTGTTCACTATACACGCAAACAAGCTTTCTGAAAGGCAATGTGAGAAATATGTATATGCTGGGGACATCTGCATCACTGACACTGGAAACAAAGCCCATAGTTCTGAAGGAAATCTCAGCCAAGAAATGGCATTGTGATAGCTTGGACTTGATTTTGATAACTTGATAACAGACTAATTCTTGGAGAAATCAAGTCACTTGTCTGAGTGTTGTTTTAAATGAAAGTAGTTACAATTGGTCCATCCAGGAATGAAGCTGTTGCTGCCATTCCAACCAGTTGCCACATGCTAGGGAGTAAATTTTGACACAAGCCTGATGAAGAAGCTATTTCTGTATCGCCTTCGTACAAAAGCTCTCTGGACTCTCCTCAGGAGCAGACCTTTTGACCCCTTGTTTATCTGCACTCCCCCAGCTCCCGCTGAATACTGCTTTGCAGTCTGTGGGTGCAGCCCCCTCACTCAGCCTGTCACCACAGAGCTGAATCTGGCCACTTGTATTATCATCAGCTGCTTGAATAACACCCCAACCTGCAAGCCATCTGTGCTAGTACAAAGAGCTCCCCCTATCCCCAGTGAGATGCCATTATGGCTAAGTCTGCATAGACAGTTTTGAGAGATGAAATCAACATATTGCATCTCCGTTTAACTGAGATCCCATTTTCAGGCAGGAAGCAACATGCAGGAAACAACTCAATGGTCTCTTCATTCTCAGAAGAGGAATCCCACTCTTGGAGACAAGAGTGTGGCACAAAACTGATCTTGACACCTTTCTGCTGTAACTCACGTATTCCTGGAGAAACTATTACTGGCCTCTTACCATGCACCAATGATCAGAATATCCAGGAGCTTAAAACTATTAAGGGCTCAGTGGGAAAGAATCAGTTTGAAAGAGTCCAGTATACCAAGTAAATTCAGGACTCCAGCACTCTACCAGCCTCCTAGTCCAATTGATTATAGAACAGGATGGACAGTAATTTTCAATGGAGTGGGAGGATCACTTCAAGAATTTGGCAACTAATCAAAGTTATCTCCATTACATTAATGGAGATGCAGGGTCTGGGATGGAGGTTGAGTGTAGAAAGGAGCTTGAGGTAAGGAGCTGGGGTACAGGAAGGAGCGTGAGATCTGGGAGGGAGTTTGGGTGAAGGATAGATTGTAACCTGGGGCAGAAGATTGGGGTGCAGGGTTCAGAAGGGGATTCTGATCTGGAACAAGGTCTGGGAGGAGGATGTGTTTTGGGGCAGGAATGTAGGAGGGGGTACAGGGGTCTGGGTAGGTGATTGGTGTGCAAAGTCTGGGAGGTGGTTGTGACCTGGAGGAGGAGTGCAGGGGATTGGGGTGCAGTGTCTGGGTAGGGGTACAGAAGGAGGGCAGATGGTTTGGGGGAGGGACAGGCTGGGCAGCCAGAGGCAGTCTCTGACTGGGAGGTGCTTAACTGGGCAGCTCCCAGCCAGCAGGTTCCTCAACCAAGCTCCCTACCTGCCCTTCTCCTGCACATACTCAGGGCAGCCCACCACAATGGCCATGTGTGCTGTGAACTTGAAGCACAGGGAGCAGGCAGGGGAACTTTGTTCATTCCCTGTCCTGCAAACAGGCAGACCCCATTGGTCAGAAGCCTCTCCCCACCTACCCACCAACCCCTTGCAGCATCCAGAGCAGCACACATAGTCCCTGCAGTGGTTTGTCTGAGCAACATGTGGAGGTGAGGCAGGCACAAGCCTGACTGAGGCTCATCTGGGCCATGGGCTTAGCAGACTAGATCTACAGGCCGTATTTTACTCACTCGTCATAAAGCCTGCTCCAGCCTCATCCAGAGTTGCTTGTACAAGGTAGAGATTCTGTTTTCTGACTGGATGACAACAATAAGCCAGTACCAGCAAAGCACATGCTTAACTTCAACTTCAAGGAGACCACTCATGTAGTTAACATTAGAGGCCTTAAGCATTTTGTTTCATAGACACAGGCTTAAGCATGGGCTTATAGTTAAACCCAGGCTTACCTGCTTTGCTGAATCATTGCCTTACCCAGGTTTCTCATGCAAATACTCACAGAAAAAAATTAATTTGCTTTCCATGGTTAGACCAGGGTACAAGCTGAAATTTTATTTTTCCATTAAATCTTACTAGAAAAATGTTTGTGGAACAGAGAACATGAAAGGTGGAGCGTGCTACCAAAGAGATTTCATTTGAAATGTCAAACAAATATTAATGGGGAAATATTGCTAGGTAAATACAGTAAATAATAGATAGTTTACTCACCCTGCCATCCACTTTGTGTCTCTGTGTGCATGGAAACACACATACACACATGAACGTGTGTGTGTATAAATATATCTTTAGAGAAGTTGTGGTTTCCAATGAAAAGCTAAGCCCAAATGGTTTTAAAAGACAACTAACAAACTTTCTCACCAGTTTTTCAGGCCTCAATATTATTTCTAAAACAAAACAGGACTGCTCTCAATATTTCATCATTTGGGGAGAAAATCTCTGCTTCTCTTGGATCAAAACAGTTTTCACTGGAAACATTCTTGAGTGAAAAAGTCATAAATATCCCACCCCTGCACAAAATTAATATACTTTTCTATTCCACATAAGTTGAAAACATGTCCAGATCTGAGTATTTCTCAAGAAATTACACATCAGTTTGAACTATTACTCTCTCTTTCGCTCTTTCAGTCAATGGGACTACTCCATATGCTTAACTTCAAGCATGCACTCAAGTTCTTTGCTGGGTCAGGGCCTTATAGTAGAAGGATGCAGCTTTTGATAATCTGACCCTATTCTTTAAAAATGTCCTTTTGCCCCATTGTGCTGTATCTTCCATTACTCTCTTCTGAGACTTACCTATACCCCCTCTGTTCAGAAGCTGTGTGATCCATCACTCAGCAGGCAAGCTTTAGCAAAAGAACAGCAGTGGGAGAATGTATAATAAAATTTATGTCCTGCTAACAACAATTACTACACAAATCCCCTCTACTGGAAACTAGGACCAGAACCCTAGTCTTTCTACCATCACAGCAGAAGGGCCTTGTTACTCAAAATCTGGGTCTACACTACAGAGTTCTGATGACAGAAGAGGTCTTCTGTTGGCAAAACTAGGGAGCATCCACACTACAAATGAATTCTATCAAGAACCTGTCAACAGAATGCAGCAGTTTTCCTGTCAGACCTCTGTATTAATTGTATGAGGCACAACACCTCTGTCAACTGATTCTGTCGCCAAAAAAATAGCGTAGACGCTGCGGGGGGGCCTCTGTCAACAGAGAGGGCTTCCAGTTCATTGGGCTGTCCTGTTTTCAGAACTTTCAGTTGGTTGTTCTGTCAACAAAAGTCTGGGCAGTCTGGTTGCTCTCTGTTGACAGAGGGCATCAACAGGAGGAGCCTGAATTAGGTGTGGATGTGCTCTGTAGACAGAGGTTCTGTCAGGAAATATCTGTCGACAGTGATTTCTGTCGACAGCACTCTACAGTGTAGACACAGATAATGTGAAGCTGTCTCCAGCAGGTAGCAGCAGCTATCATATCTTCATTGTAGGACAGCCAGCATGAGACAGCATCACTCATACATTCACACACATATCTGATGTTATTTTTTAATCAATTTTTGCTTCCAGTGGCAGCCAAAATCTAAGTAGTAATAAGGCTCTCGAGAACATTTAAAAGAAAACAAAAAAAGGGTCCAAACTTTTAATTCTGCATAATGTTTCCAGTTTTTGGGGAAGAAGGTGCTTGTCATTTGGGATTTGACCTGAATTGATTGGAACCAGTTCACCTGTCCTTAGTATAAACCAACAAGTAAGATAGCTAATTTAGATTTCATGAATTTGCCTCAGACCAATCAGCCAGTGTCTGGAGTTCCTGAGCTACTGTGGATCTGTACATCATGGTCCAAATCTTGCATGCTTTACATATGTCACAAAGCAATGGGAATTTTGGATGCTTATGGGCTGCAGGTGTGGGCCAACCCACTGGCTTCAGAAGGAGTCAAGGACAACATATGACCTTCCTGACAGAAACAGCCAACACAGTGTTCACAGAAGGAAACTTCCCTTCATTTTGCAAGCACAGAATAGTCAAACCAACACTGAAAAATCCCTACCCTGATACATCAGTTCTAGCTAACTATGGCCCAGTGTCAGTCAAATATCCCATTCCTGAGCAAGCTCACAGACAAGCGAGTCAAAGACCAAATACATCAAGATTTTTAGAAGTGACTAGTGATTGTAGGTGCCTGTCTTCAAATGCTTTAGAGGGGCCATGTGAGTGCTTACTTTCTGCCCCACCACATCTGGGTTTAATACTTCATAGCCCTACTACCTATGGGATTGCCGCAATTGTGACAGTAAAACATATTGTTTGAGCCCCGGCACCTAATTGCTTGAGTTCCAGCACCTCTTCCATTACAAATTAAGCACTGTGCCATGTAGGACACATAGAACACTAGAACTGGAAGGGGTCTTGAGAGGTCACCGAGTCTAGTCCCCTGCCCTCAAGGCAGGACCAAGCACCATCTAGATCTAATCTGTTCTTAAATATCTTCAGTGATGGAGATTCTGCAATCTCCCTAGGCAATTTATTCTGGTCTTTAACCACCCTGACAGTTAGGAAGTTCTTCGTAAATTCCAACCTAAAGCTCCCTTGAGGTATAAGCCCATTGCTTCTTGTTCTGTCCTCAGAATGAAAGAAAATGGGTGTGTTTTGTAGTTTAAGTAAACATAAAAGGTGTTTTTAATCAGACTGGGAATGGCTTTCAAAATAAAGAAGAAAATGTAACAAGGCCTTGAAAGGAATAGATTCAAAAATGAGAAGCAACGTGGCTTCTCACAAGGGAATTTTGGGGGAAAATGCTGAGCTCAAAATGTGGTTAATAACAAAGAGAAATGTGTAAGTAATGTGTAAGTTTTAGGAATGGTTCAAACTAATGTGAACTATAAAGAATAGTTGTTTACTGATGAACTCATACTAATATTTAACATACCAATATAGTCTTAAAGAAGGAGCCCATTCATAAAATCTGGTCTACTCATAAACAGGAAAGTGGGTCAATCCCAAACTATCCCAAGCTGAACTAAAACTAGCAATTTGGAATGGCATCACTTGTTTGCTAAAAAAAAAGAATTAAAAGATAACCTTTTAAAGTTTTCATTGCTAGTACCACCCTATTCAGCAGAGTTTAGCCAACATGGATTTAAGCAAACCTGGCACGATGGGGTGGACAAAGCCCCAACGCCCTCCACAGCATTGTCACACCCCATCCCAGCAAGAGGAGCAGAAAAGAGATCCTCCAGGCAGGATAGAGTGGTTGTCTCAAAGGCAGCCAATTGGGAGCCAGCAGGCAGGTATAAAAAAAGGCTGCTAAGCTAGGGCCTGGCAGTTCTTCACAGAAGCTCAACCCAGGCAGGTCTTATATAATAACTGGGAGACCAGCAGCACTATGGACAGCTCCAAGTGTGAGCTGAACTTAGACCTGGGTGAGGCCCAGATCCAGTGACCAAAGACTGGCCAGCCACAAGCCTCATGCAGCAACGGGTAGCACTGTGGACAAGGCTAGTCAGATCCTAGCCTCAGAACTTTAAAGACAACCAGACAAGGCAGCATCCAGGGGAAGTGACCCAGGGAGCAAGGAAAGTACCAGACAATCAGGGAAGATGTTACGTGGCACCCTTTGCCACAGAGGGGCATTCTCAAGTGGGTGGATTGTGTAGGGTTGCCAAAATCCTAATCACACAAACCAAACAACTCTTTCCTGTTCCTTCCTGACCCCTTCTTTGAGGCCCTACATCCCACTCACTTCTTCCTCCTTCCTTCTATCACTCATTCTCACGCACCCTCACGCACTTTCAGGGCTGGGGGCGGGGCCTCCAGGAAGGACATGGGACAGAGCTCAGTACTGGAACAGAGGTTGGGGTGCAGATGGGGTTCGGGGGGGCAGGGATGAGGGGTTTGGGGTGAAGAAGGGGGCTCAGGGATGGGGCAAGGGGTGTGGGTAGAGGAGAGGGTGCAGGGTCTGGGAGGGAGTTAGGATGTGGGAGGAGTTTAACACCTGGGACAGGGTGTTGAGTGTGAGAAGGGGTTTGGTCTTCAGCTGGGCAGCACTTACAACAGGAGACTGCTGGAAGCAGATGTGATATCAGGCTCCCACACTGTGGGACAAGGGGGCTGTGCATACTGCCCATCCACAAGCGCTGCCTCCACAGCTCGTACAGACAATGATATCCAACCAACGGGTACTTCAAAGGAGCATTTGTGGTGGGGGCAGTGCATGGAGCCCTCATGGTTACACCAGTGCCTCGGAGCAAGATGTGGCAGCAGCTTCTGGGAGCCATGGGGAGACAATATAAAGAGGTAGCCTGCCTTAGTCCCACTGCTGCAGCAATCAGACTCTTAGCAGCCTGGTCAGCATTATGGACTGTAGCCACCATGCCTCTATTCATTCAAATCTGGACACCTGGAAAGCCTACTTAAGTGTAACAACAATTTATAATTTAGCCTTTTTAGACACATGCAAAGTGATGATATAAATTCCATTTGGCCCTTGGATTTAGTAAAGGATGTTAGGGCAGAAGGGATGTCCTGGGGTATGCTGTATTAATAATCCAATAACAGCTCCAGTGGCCCTTGATTTTCAGAAAATGTTGAGCACCAACCTTCTGAAGAGCAGGTCCTTTTTAGAGATGTCTCAAGCTGGACACACTGAAATTGAAGTGCCCAAGATTTCTAGTACGTTTGAAAATCTTGGCCTAAAGCTTCCATTGGAGACTGACTTTGAGAGCAGAGGACTTCCATGATATCAGGCCAAAGTATTAGTATTTTATTACTCTACATGCTTTTTACTTCTCAGAGATAACTGATTAGGAAAAATAATCACAAAATAACTTTCCAATGGGCCTCGATCCAGATTTTATTCAAGTACATCCCTTTCTAAATATAGCAAAGGAAAATTTCATTAGGAAATATCATGACACAAGGAAAGAAATTGTACATGAATATACTGCTGTGTCAACCTCATTGATTTTCTCACCATTGTGAAGACCTTCCTTGTCCTACTATGTTCCTTAAATCTGTCAGCATTTTAAAAGGCAACCCTGAGAGTCTCCTTTATCTGCAACTGCCCATTCTTTTCATTTCTATTTAACAACCGAGCTTAAATGGCTCGGACCCCCTCTCTGCTTCCATTCTGTTAAATGTCTGAGAACTTACCACCCTCTCTTGAAGTATTGCACTCAGCTTCAGTAATTTGCCTTTCACTCCTTTGTGGGTCCAGGAAAGCTACAAGCCTGCGTGTTCTTTAAAATCAAGTTCTCATTATCCAGCCTGATTTGTGAAATCTTAGCAATTTCGTTAAGTATGCTTCATTAATCAGGTCGCTCCGCAGCAGCCAGGATAGACCAGTCTTCTTTCTGGGTTTTCCAGCAATCATTCAAACAATGCAAAAACTCAGTGCATTGGAGGGAGGAAGGAGTGCCGCACTACGTCCTAAATACCATTTTGCATCCACAAAGCAAAGCCAACAGCTGCCGTGGGCCCAAGGGCAAGGTAGGAGGGAGGCCCAGCTCTGCACCCCAGGAGGGGCAGGGCCAAGGGCAGATGGGGCAGGGCTTAGGGCAGTCGCTCACCCCCAAACCACACCTCCTCACAGACACTCACAAAAGGTGGAGGAGCAGTGACATGGCACTTCAAAGGGGCACAGAGCTCTGGCCACCACCACTGCTACTTTTGCCCCCCACCCCTACTGGCAGGCCTGCACATGCACACAGCTTAGGGGTATTCGTTTCATACAACACGTGTGTGTGTGTGTGTGTGTGTGTGTGTGTGTGTGTGCGTGTGTGTGTGTGCGTGAGAGAGAGAGAGAGAGAAGGTCTCTTCCCTCACAGTAATTACAGACATATCACCTGGTCTCTACTGTCCCTGTTGTGAGCACATTTGCAAAAATTCAACTCTATATCCAGGATAACTCACATTTCCTGTTGTTCCCCAAACACCACATGCAGCAGTAACAGAACAAACACAGCTCCATGGATCTCTCCTTCACTACACTACCCTGTTCTTCTCCATTCTTCTTAAAGCCACCATGTCTCAAACAACAGAACGGACAGAATCATAATACAATAGGACTGCAAGGGACCACAAGAGGCCATCTAATTCACCTGTCTCCCATCCGTGCTAAGGCAGGACCAGGTATATTTAGACTACACAGATATGGTATTTGTCTACCACTCTCTTAAAAGTCTCCACTGACAGGGATTCCATGGATTACCTGTGTGACTGATGCCAGGAATTACCAATCCTGAGAGTTAAGATAAGTCTATACAGCAAAGTTATTTCAAAATTACAGACAATAATTTCAAAATAGCGGTTGGGTTATCTTGAAATAGGCTCTCTCCTTGCCAGAATAACACCTATTCTGAAATAAGCCCTAGTGCATCCAATGGCTCTATTTCAGAATAGGCTTTGTGTGTGTAGGCGCTTTATTTCAAAATAGCCAAGGGTGATTTCGCAATGTATTTTGTGTGTAGCAGTGTTATTTAGAAATAAGCTCTTTCCAGAATAGTTTATTTCAAAACAAGGCTGCTGTGTAGACATCCCCTTGAGAAAGTTATCCCTAACTGAACTCTCGCCTGCTGCAAACAAACATACACAACTCAGGCTAGGCCCATACTTAGAGTCAGGGTGTGATCACACAGCCATACAAGTTAGCTCTCCTTGAGCGAGCAACACAAAAACAAGCAGGATAGCTGTGGCAGTATCTTGGGCTAGCTGTCCCAGGTACAAACCCACCTGGATCTTAGTTGTAGGTTCCCAAGGAGGGTAACTCATTAAGGTTGCCAAATTTCTAACTGTAGAAAACTGAAAACTCTTGTCCTGCCCTTTTGCTCAGGCCCAGCCCCTGCTCATTCCATGCCCATCTCTCTGTCATACCCTCTGCTCTGCCCTCACTCACTCACTCATTTTCATCGGGCTGTGGAAAGAAGCTGGGGTATGCGAGAGGGTGTGGGATCTGGCTTGGGGATGCAGGCACCGAGGTGGGGCCACAGATGAGTGGTTTGGGAGACGGGAGGGGACTCTGAGCCGGGGTAGGGGGTTGGATTGCAGAGGGGTACAGGCTCTGGTCTGGGTGTGTGGTCTCCCGGAGAAGGAAGGGGTGCTGGGTGTGGGCTCCAGGGAGTCCTGACCTCAGCCTGTTCCTGGGAAGTGATGACATGTCCCTCTGTCCTGAGGTGGAGGCACGGCTAAGGGAGCCATATCCACAGCCTCCACCTCCCAGTGCTGCCCCCTCAGACCTCATTGGCCACGATTCCTGGCCAGTAGGATCTATGGAGCCAGTCACTGGGCAGTGCACAGAGCCTCCCTAACCACCCGCCCACCTAGCAAACAGACACAACTCCACTGCCCCTCCATTCAGACTGTTAATGGTCCAGTGCTGACTGGAGCCAGGAGCAACCCTTTTAAACTAGGTGCTCCAACTGAAAACCAGACACCTGTATAGCCTGCACCACCAACAGCATCTGCCCATGCTTCCACACCTATACGACTACTGTGAGCATGCCACCACAGAGACAGTCAGAGTAACTATCTCCTGAGCTGAGAACCACACTCCAAATTCAAGTGCAAATGTAGTTTAAAAGTACTGTTAATGAGACACCCATCAAACTTGACAAGAGGCTCATTTAAACTAGAACAATATTAATTAGGCCCCAGTTCTGCAAACACCTCCTCACATGAATAACTCTACTGCATGTGTAATCTCATTAAAGGCCATGAGGTGACTCAGTGCATAAAGTTACTTGAGTATGGACGTCAGGACCACTATGCACCTCCACCAGAGTTTCCTCTGGCTTCGCCCTGCCCAGGCATAGATCATCTCAACCTATTCTCAAACTTTAAATGGGTAAGAAGCGCGGCTCTCTGGCGTGGAGCCAGGCGTGGAATGCGAGTGCCTAGCAGGCCACTTTTGAGTATGGACGTGTTTGTGGACCTGAGCTGGGGGATGAAAAGTTACCTGAGAGAGTCACCAGAGTATCAATGGCACATTGTATGAAAACAGGTGACTATGAAGGTTCTGTTCTGGCTACACGTACATCCTGGATAGGGTTTGAAGGCATCTAAATGACTCTGCATACATTGTTCTTCTCCATTTACCAGGAAGTGCTTTTTATCCCTGTACCCAAGTCACAGATGAATAATTCAATGTGTAATGTGGGAAACCGGAATGTGGATGATTAATGCACACCATGAATGAGTCAGTCAACAAATGAGCAAACTAGAGATATATTTCTAGATTTAACACTGAATGTTTTCCACAACAAAAGTTTATGCTGCCTCAGGGGAACTCCAACCTCTTGATGGCACATAATAGAAGTCATTTATGGGAAAGGCAGTTCGGTGAAATGCAGGGCATCAAATTGGATAACCCAAGTGTCCATTTCAGCCATTACTACAGATGACCCTTCAGTCCCTCCTTACAACACAAGCACGTGATAAGGGTGAAAGTGCCCACTGTGCAAGAACCCAGCAACAATCCTATGCAACATTTAAATCCCAATTAAATCCTACAGACTGGCCCCCATCCTAATCTATCACCCATAAAATGGAAGGAAGAATCCTGAGGGATTAAACAGTTCCCGGTACCTCGCCTTGTGCTGGCAGTTGGCACAGGGCAATTTTCACCCAAAATGAACAATCCTTGAACAACTGCTCCAATGCCTTGGCCAATACGGCTTTGAGATTGAGAACACTGGTGCTCCTGTTCTTTTCTCTTATGATGGCACATATCCTGTGCATACTGCATGGTGATTTCCACCTCATGGGTATTGCCTCAGTTTTTTTCAAGTTAGACCCTCATGTAGGACTATATATTTAGCTATGATTTATAGCACAATAGGGGCCAAAGTTATTCAAATGTAGAGGAACACGAAGTCCCTGACCCACAAAGCAAGCAGTCTAGAAGTACACCCATAACAGCCTGAGAGGCAGCAGCAGGGTCTGCGGTGAGGGGGAATGGTACCATGGAAATAGCTGAAATCTCACTGAATACTGAATTTGAGGGAGACCTTCTGTGGGGAGCCTCCTTCAACCAGGGATCTGTGTGGGACAATCCATATTATTTCCACTAATCCCCCTCCTCCTTCAGATCCCATGTCCCACACTTCTATTCACCAAGGGATCCCACCAGAAACAAACACAAAAGGAAGCACCCTCCCCCTTTTACAAGGATGCTGCCTTTACAAACTCTCACTGAATTGTTACTCAGCAGGGTGCTTGCCTAATTAAAGCCTTTTGGGCTTTGAGAAGCATTTTCTCTTCCAGATTTTTCAGATCCCCTTTAGCTGACTTGTGGGAGAACTTTCGAGGCCAACAACTCTATGTGCAATCCAGCCTCCAGAGATGCAGACTTAACAAGGCTCTCCCCTCCCGAACTATTCAATCATCCCCTGCTAGAAGGTATAAATATGATTGGATGCTCGATATCTTTTATGCCCTTCTGTGTCTGGTTGACAACCACAGCATCAGATCCTCAGCTGTTGTAAACTGTTGTGTACTTCAATACAGCTAGGCCAATTGACAACAACACAGGCTATGAACCACAGTACTTACATGAGCAGTAATGGGCATTTAGGAAATTGATGAAGACAGAACTCATATCATAATTAAACAACACAAGAAACATATTCTCACTTACCTTGCGCTTGTTGGTTGGGCAGACGTACAGATAGCTCAAAATAGTCTTCAGACCAATCTTATCATTCAGCTTCTCATATGTTGTTCCATAATCAGTTGACCTATAAATCAAAGGAGAGCTTTAATAAGAGCAAATACTTCATCACAAAAAGGCACAAGCCACTTGGCTGCTTTTCAACGTAAAGCCCATGTTTTTCATAGCGAAATGGCTCTGTGGAGCTTTTTGAGTGATTCATGTAGTATATAATGATAGTTAATTATGTACACACAGCATCATGTGAGTGGCTAACATTTGCATTTAAATTGGATTAGGAAAAAATTAAAACAGCATCTTCCCACCACACTTTAAAATAAACACATGCAACAAGCAACATTAATTCTCAATAGAAGAGGAGATGATGATAGGTGTTGTAAATGCCAAAGAGCTGCTGTGAATGAGGGGCTCACTCAAGTTTCTCTCACTCTCTTTAAAAAAATAAAATAAAATAAAATACTATATCCTTTCCAGCATGATCAAGTGCGATTTCTTAGGCTATTTGTTGAGAAAACAGTGGTGTTTTCAGAATGAAAGTCACTTATTTCCTTTATGAAAGTCCAACAGCAGGACTCTTACAGTTCACATGAGCTTGTTGTATGGACCATAAGACAGAGGAGGGTTAAAAAAAGAAACCTAACAGCCACACAAAGCGATGTGCTTCTTTTCAAAGTACCTCTGACATCATTGTTGCCAGCAGAGATATCAGCTCTCTGTTTTTTAAAGAGGAGAGATAAAAAAAAATATTTAAGGTTGTCTAATGTAGCCAAGAACTCTATTCTGATGCTTGAGAGGAAGAGAGATGAATTATTAGCAAAAGATGGAATTTGTTGTGGTGTGCCTATTTAAAAGAATTATCTTCTAATACCTAGAAGAATGTAATAGGGTTTAAACAAAAAATGATTATTTTCTATATATCGGTAAACATCTAAAAGCCCATCACTGGGGAAAGAGCAAACAATGTGTGATCTCAAGACTTCTGATTACTCCCCCCGTCATATGTGCCATGCATTGTGGGATTATATGTGTGTGCTGTTCCTAAAATAGGGGTAGCAAAAGTATGGTTTGCTATTATTTATTAAGAGCAGTCTCATTTTCACACGCATTGTGGCTCCTGAATTATTGCCATTTTTATTGAATTTGGGGGAAAAAAACACCCCATCTGGTTGCTGATCCCTGGGTGACTACCTGGAAGGCTTCTAGGTGCTGCCTCTGCTGCTGAGGGTCCATGACTGCTGTGTCAGTCTGCGAGAGCGTAGCTAGCACTCTGCAGACCTCGTGCTGTGCAGGCTGGGTGTGTCTGGGAGGAGCCCTTTAAAGGAGTGGCTTGCTGTTGCCCCTGGCACCAGCCCCAGAGAATGTGTAGATGATAAGCGTCGAAGTAACCCATTTCAACGTTGTTACTTCGAAATAGGCTACTTCGACGTAGTGTCCTAGTGTAGACGTAGCCAATATGTTTTTGGACACACATAAATATTTATAAGAATGCTTACCTTTAAAACCACAAATATACCTAGCACAAATTTTGTAATTATAAGGCAAGGAAGTAACACCAAACAATTCCACTTCCATTTGCAGATCCTGTCATTCTGAGGGCTGGCTACTAACATCCCATGATCTCTAGGTTTGGTTACGACATTCCATTTTATTTAGGACATGGAGCTGATCAGAGCATGACAATCCCATTGCTCAACAACCTCAGGAGGTTTCAAACATTGTTTTAATTCCACATTTTAACAAAAACCCATAACACTACAAACATTTTGGGTGACGAATGGAATCAGGTGAACTTGTCCACTTTGTGATCAAAACAAAAGCTTCTGAATGAGGCAACTGCATTGTAATGGTTAGTGCACTGTGCTTCCATGTAGGAGAACCAGGTTCCAGTCTTATTCACAGCAGAGGTTTGCATTCTAATCAGTCTGCACAAGACAGAGAAGGAACTTGTACACCCACATCCCAAGCCAGCACCCTAACCACCAGGCTACATAATAATTGGACACATCATTCATTCTCTTTCATATTTTTGGCCAAGCTTCTCCTAACATCTCTAACAAAGCCCCACCTATACCGAAAAACCAAAAGGCAGTCACTTCTCTGCTGTGCAACCAAGGTCAATATTACCAAGTTAACTTACTTCTCCATGCACCAGAGAGGTAGCCATGTTAGTCTGTAGCTTTGAGAACAACAAGAAGTCTTGTGGCACCTTATAGACTAACAGATATTTTGGAGCATAAGCTTTCATGGGCAAAGACCCGCTTCATCAGACCTTGTCAGCTCTGGCCCTCCCTTTTAGTGGGACCCCACTCTTTAAATACCCCTCTGAACCCCCTCCCCGCCACTCATGCATCTGATGAAGTGGGTCTTTGCCCACAAAAGCTTATGCTCCAAAATATTTGTTAGTCTATAAGGTTCTACTTAGTGCTCCATGATTTGTACTGGCCCCCTGAAAGTATATACACTCTGGCTAAAGCTTACTGTAAGCCAAAGCCTCCCAGACAATTGGCCAGAAAACTCCCCCATTTTCTGTGACTGATCTTCCAAGACAGCAACAGTCCACCAGTAGAACAACAGAGCCATCAGCAGACAGACTTGTGACAACAGGGGATAAATGGGCCTGTACTGGCACATTCACTTCCACCAAGAGACAAACATGATCACAACCTTTTACTGGCAACTACCTTCCAATCACTTATTTTCTGTCTCACAGACCCACAGAAACTCTCTCCCCCTCATAAGTGAAGGAGGAGAGAGGGGTGTACTTACTGTTAGTTCTACTTCAGAATGGATGGGAGGTACTGTAATGATAGGGTGATGGGAGCCACCCACAAGTGGTAGACTACAATAGAATCCTGTTCCATCTGTTCCAACAGGTATTTCTTAACGCTGCCTCCCCATGGCCAATATTTGCATATGTTCTCCATTGATATTTCAGTTTTTCTGTAGGTGGAATGAAGTTCGGTCTCTGTTTAAACTGAGATTATCAATAAAGATGAAACACTTTATGTTTGTAAAGGACAGAATTTGGCTTATAGTGTTAGGAATCTGTAGACTAATTAATGAGTTAACATCTACGCTTAATTACACTAATGTTATCTCATTTATTTTGATAGAGTGGCTCCATAAAAAAAAAAAACTGCCAGGAGAATTCTCTGCATAAATTTTTATATGAAGATATTCAAAGCCAAAAAAGAGCACAACAAAACAAAACAAAAATAAAAAATCCAACTATGGAACAGATGTTAAAAGAAATAATCTTATATTCAGAATCGTGAGCCACTTTTCTGAATCTCCAGGCAACTATTTTGCATTCTTGGTTTTATTTACAAGGTAACATTATCTACAGATGGAAGAGAGCACTTTTGTCAACATCTATAAAGCACTAGAAATAGTGGAAAGCTTAAAAAAGATGTTTTGTAGTTGAATAATTATGCCAATGATCAAAGGAGCTAGCATCTGATTTCAGTCTTATCCATGATTCATGTTTTTGGTAATTCTGCCTGAATGACTAATAATCACACACTCCAAAAAACATAACTAGATGTATCTTATTTGTACCTATTTTTACTGTTGCTCTGGTGCCATTTGAACCTGCTCATCTTTTTCATATGTGGACTAAATTACACACAGAGCTGATCGAAACCTAGAATTCTATTTTCTAGAGATCCAGATTTTTTTTCTTCTCGCAATGAAAATTCAAAGTTTTATATGAAAAAAGTCAGAAAAATAACTTTTTCGACTGGGTAAATGTTGCTTGTCTGTTTGGAAAAAGCTTTTAATTTTGACTTTATTGCTTCCATTTCTTCCTTTAGAAAAAGAAGTCAAAATGATAGACAAAATAAGATGCTTCATCTTTGTCAAAATGCATCTTTTCAATAATTTTCCTTCAAAAATTTCGGCAACATGATACAATCCCCTGGAATGTTTTTATCAGCATTTTCTGACAGAAAACTTCTCCTGGAAAAAAACTGGACAACTGTAGTAGTAGGCATCCTTCGATCCGCAGGGATCATAGGTTTGCACCCCAGTTGGACTGATTCGAGCAGCGTCTTCTGTGGCTGTGCAATCCAATGTGGGAGTGTCAGTCCTTTCTGCACTGTGAGCAGCAGTAGGCAGATGTCGCTGTGGTATCACGGGCATGGATCTTCCTGAGGGCTCTCCTGTCTTCCACTTCCTTCACCAAGGTAGTCTCATACATAACAAGAGCTTCCTTCACTCCGTTTCCAGGTGTGCCTGTCTGAGGCGAGCAAATGCCAGGTGTTCACACTGATAAGAGAGTGCTGAGGTCACGTTTGCACATGTCCTTGTAGTGCAATTTAGGTCGCCCTTTCGGCCTCTTTCCAGACGCCAGTTCGCTGAAGAGGAGGTCCTTCAGTATTCGGCCATCCGTCATGCGTGAGACATGGCCCAGCCAGCGCATACGCCTCTGTTTGAGAAGGGTGAACATGGAGGCGGTGCCTGCCCTCTCAAGCACTGTGCTATTGGGGACCTTGTCCTGCCATGAGATACCGAGTATGTGCCTAAGGCAGCGCATGTGGAATGTGTTGAGCCGCTGCTCTTGTTTTGAGCGCAGAGTCCATGTTTCACTGGCGTACAGCAGTGTGCTCAAAACACAGGCTGTGTAGACCTGCACCTTGGTGTGTACAGTGAGCTTGTTGTTAGCCCATGCTCTCTTCGTCAGCCTGGAGAACGTTGTGGCGGCTTTTCCAATGCGCTTGTTGATCTCGCTATCAAGTGACAAGTTGTCCGAGATCGTTGAGCCTAGGTACACGAACTCATGGATGACTTCCAGTTCGTAGTCTAGCATGTTGATAGATGGCTTGTTACCCACATTTTGGCCCATCACCTGGGTCTTCTTTAACCTGATTGTGAGGCCAAATTCCATACATGCATCCACAAGTGAGTTATGAGTGACTGCAGTTCCTGCTGAGTGTGAGCAGCAATAGCTGCATCGTCA
Source organism: Carettochelys insculpta (assembly GCF_033958435.1). Lineage (NCBI taxonomy): Eukaryota > Metazoa > Chordata > Testudines > Carettochelyidae > Carettochelys > Carettochelys insculpta. Next base: position 68,174,916 of record NC_134143.1, on the reverse strand, counting down.
GCAAAAAGGAACTCCCTTAGACTCTTCGTAAGCACCCTGGTCTTTGCTCTAAGCCTCGACAGTTTGAAGAGTTTGCCGTCCATTCTCGTGCGGAGAGAGATGCCCTCTGTAGCAGTTCCAAAGGCATATTTGAGCAAAACTGCAAAGAAGATGTCAAACAGCGTTGGAGCCAGCACACACCCCTGCTTCACTCCACTGAGAATCTCAAAGGGTTCAGATGTGGATCCGTCACATATGACGGTCCCCTTCATGCCTTCATGCAAGGCCCTAATAATGCTGAGCAGAGTTGGGGGACAGCCAATCTTAGCCAGAATCGCAAACAGACCTTTTCTGCTGATGAGGTCAAATGCCTTGGTCAGGTCAACGAAGGCAATATACAGATGTTTGTTCTGCTCCCTGCACTTTTCTTGTAGTTGCCTAACAGAGAAAAGCATGTCTATGGTGGACCGTTCAGCTCTGAACCCACAGTGAGACTCAGGGTAGACTCTCTCCGCGAGAACATTGAGCCTCTTCAGAACAACACGTGCAAATAGCTTCCCCACGGTACTGAGTAGGGAGATGCCACGATAGTTGTTACAATCACTTTTGTCACCCTTGTTCTTGTAGACAGTCACAATGTTAGCATCCCTCATATCTTGAGGTATGCTGCCTTCTCTCCAGCATTCGCAAAGTATTCCATGCAGCTCTGAAACTAGGGTACCGTTGGCGCATGTGAGGATTTCTGAGGGAATACCGTCTGTCCCTGGGGCTTTTCCAGAAGAGAGTGCTTTTAGCATGTCGCTGAGTTCCTCCAAGGTGGGCTCAGCATCGAGTTCAGTCATGGTGGGCAGAGGCTCAATGGCATTCAGGGCTCTCTCTGTAACTACGGTGTCTCTGGCGTACAACTGTGAGTAGTGTTCCACCCAGCGTTCCATCTGCTTGGTTCTGTCCTTCAAGACCTCACCTGTGGCCAACTTAAGTGGGGCAGTCTTTCTTTGTGATGGACCAATGGCCTGCTTGAGCCCATCATACATTCCTCGCATGTTACCTGTGTCCGTGGCTTGCTGAACCTTGGAGCGGAGTTGGAGCCAGTAATTGTTGGCACACCGCCGAGCAACCTGCTGCACTTGACTCTGAGCAGACCGGACTGCCTGCAGGTTCACCTCACTGGGAGAGGACCTGTATGCAGCCAGTGTCCGTCTCTTCTTCTCAATGGGACAACTGTAATTATAGATAATTAATGAAGGGTAGAAAAATAAGGATTGTGTTCTTCACTGAAATATTTAAATTATATACCAATCATAGATTCAAGTGATTAAGGTACTTAAAACACATATATCATTTCAAGCACAACATAGACCCACTGACAAAAGCTGCACAGAAAAAATACATTTGCTGCAAAATGAAAAAGCAGTCAAATAGCACTTTAAAGACTAACAAAATAATTTCTTAGGTGAGCTTTCGTGGGACAGACCCACTTCTTCAGACCATAGCCAGACCAGAACGGAGTCAATATTTAAGGCACAGAGAACCAAAAACAGTAATCAAAGTTGACAAATCAGAAAAAAAATGATCAAGGTGAGCAATTTTTATAATATATAATATAATATAATACTAATTTTTTTCTGATTTGTCAACTTTGATTACTGTTTTTGGTTCTCTGTGCCTTAAATATTGAGTCTGTTCTGATATGGCTATTGTCTGAAGAAGTGGGTCTGTCCCACGAAGGCTCATCACCTAATAATCTATTTTGTTAGTCTTTAAAGTGCTACTGGACTGCTTTGTTGTTTTGATAGTGTATAGACTAGCACGGCTCCCTCTCTGTTACTATTTGCTGCAAAAGTTCTCAAGTTCTCATGAGGGGAAAAAATGTGATTCAAAACCCAGATTTAATTGTTTCAGGTTTTTGCTTTTGACATCATGATAAACTTTGACAAAAAAACATTGACTGTCAGAAAGCTTTCTGTTTTGTTGAACAGCCATTTTGTTGATTGGGAGGGAAATGGTAAATAATATTTGACTAACTCCATGCAGCTAACTCTCACACTTAACAGTATCCCTCAGCTTAAACAGACTGAACTGGAGCATATTTTGATCTCAGCCTCACTGAAGTAGATAGCAACAGAGAGGTTGCCATGTTAGTCTGTACTCCAACAAAACAAAGCAGCAGAAACGTAGCACTTTAAAAACTAACAAAACGATTTATTTGGTGATGAGCTTCCGTGAGACAGACCCACTTCTTCAGATCAATTTCAGTGTACTGGAAATTAAATTGATCTGATGAAGTGGGTCTGTCCCATCAAAGCTCATCACTGCATAAATCATTTTGTTAGTCTTTAAAGTGCTACATTTCTGCCGCTTTGTTTTACTGAGGTAGAATTCGGCTTTTCTATGTGCATCGTGGGATGACTCTACTTTATCCATGTGTAGTTTTGAGACACAATAAACCCATGAGCTGCTGCTGCTCTAGCCCTGCCTAGAGAGGCTGCTATTGCCAAATCTCCATATTTCCATTACTGCATAGATGGATGGAAGAGCTGAACTGGTAGCCATGGAGAGTAAAATCTTTCATATGCTTACAGGATGGGTAGAATGGGGTACTGGGAACAAGGCCCCACGAATGGAATTGAGGCCCTGATGGGGTTGACAGTATGGAGATTTCACCCTTTATGATCAGGCTACTGATTAACAGAATCACCACATGGAAACTCAAGTGTTACAGATGGATCACCTCCAACCCATTAGGTTGGTTCCCTTCTTAGATGGTAAGCTGATACCAATATACAGTCTTCCTGGCAGTATGTGCATTGCTTAGTACAATTGTACTGCTGGCTGTGTCCTCTTCAAGGACTGAACTTCTGAACCCACAAAAACACAGGTGTGCTTTGCTGCTTGAAAGGGAAGCCCAGAACCATTCGCTCAAAGGCAGTAGCCGACTGCAATTTCTGTACCTGCTCTCACCTCCTAGAAGGGAACAAAAGATCATACCACACTAGGCCTTGCTATGCACAGAATTTACCATAACATGGGTAAACTGTTACCATAACATGGGTAACTACTGTAAATCCTTGTGTGGACACACTTTGTTAAAGTTCAGAGTGGCTTATCTTAAACCCTGTTTCTAGTCAACCTAAGCAACACCAAACGAAACTGTTCTGAAAATGAACGCAGAGTTTCTAAAGGGGGAGGAAGGGGCTATATCAGATTAACTGAACCTTTAAAAAAACATTCACACCTTTAATTAAAGCAGCGCAACTTTCTCATGCAGACAAACCCCCACAGGAGGATCCACTAACACAGGGGGTGCTACTGAAATGCAAATACTAAATAGCAAAAAAGTGTCCTCTCCAGAGGCAGTGTTTGGCTTCATAGGCAACTGGGGACTACAGGGGAGGGGGTGCCAGGAGGACCACACAGAGGGCAGGGAGATAGCAGGATGGGACACTCTTTTTAGCAATTACATTTTTGGCAGGGACACCAGGTAGCAGTGTACCTCCTAAGCACTACCATGAGTCACCTATATTAGTCTTGTTCCTGCTCTGACGGACACTCATTTAGCCCCAAACAAATTTCATTAGCTTCAGGGGAGTCAGTCTTGATTTGTATTTACAATGAGACCCTTTCATAGTTATCCAAAAGCAAAATTATTGATGCATAAAGCCCGTAAGACAAACACTTTGTTTTCCTCAACCAAATGACCTGACAATAAAACCAGCACCAAACATCCCCAAAGGGGTTAAATCTAGCATCTCCACTCAGTAAATTAAGACAAACTAGCTAAAAATATCTAGAATAATTTATATTTTGTAAAATGTTTGTGAGAAAGTTGGCATTTAAATACCTTCACTATTATTCATTGACGGTTTTTTTTCTCCCTGTCTGCTCCCATCAGGGCAAGTGAAATTTCTGTTACAGTATTATAACAAACTCCTGCGCATCTTTAATAGTCACAGAATTCCATTAGTCCACCTACTGTCATGAATATCTGAATCCATTCCTCACGCTTTTTCAGGCTAGACAATCTGCATCAACTGGTGCCATGAACCCCAGGGAAATGATCTTCTGCTGCCTTAAACATTGTGCATTGAAACCCAGAAGCCCGTCACTGTAAATGTATAGTTTAAATATATTGCTTGATAAGTTGTTATTGACTTGCTTCCGCCTATCTGGCTCTCTTTGACCTGAGCTGGAGTAGACTTGCAAGTGAGCCAGTCTTCACACAGCCATGCCAAGATGCCTGTGTGGGGCACTTGAACAAGAAAAAATAAACTGTACTTGGATTCTGGCCCATACAAATATTGTCGATCTCACCTCTGTCAGCCTAGCAGTTTGTCACATGTCCTGGAAAGGATGACAGGAGAATGAAGTAAAGCTAATATTCAGGCATGACAATGGGGAAGGGGGAACAAAGGGGCAATTGTCCTGAGGCCTAGCAATTCAAAGAGGCCCCAGGATCCCTGTGGCTGCAGTGGCTGCCAGAGCCCTGAGTCCTTTAAGTTACTGCCAGAGTTCCATGCTGTGCAGCAGAGCCCCAGGTGGCATGCTCCAGATGGCGCTGTGACCTAGCTGTCCCAGCCCCGCCCCTTCTGCCCTAAGGCCCGCCCCCTTCAGGAGCGCAGACCCATCCCCCTCCCCCAGCCTCTGACTTGCCTAGGGGCCTGGCGAGGGCTGTCAGCACACCTGTTAATATTAAGACACAAAATTCCTTGGTTTGCTCAGCCACACAAAAGCAAACACCCTACCCTTCCCCTCTTCTCCGAGACCCTGGCCCCACTCACTCCACGGAGTCATAGATCTGGAAGGAACCTTGAGAGGTCATCAAGTCCAGTTTCCTGCACTCATGACAGGACCAAGCAGCATCTAGACCAACCCTGACAGGCATGTGTTTAACTTTCTCTTAATCTCCCATGATGAAGATTCCACAACCTCCCAAGACAATTTATCCCACCGCTTAACCACCCTGACAGTTAGGAAATTTGTCCTGATCCTCAGCCTATATTCCTTTACTTCAATTTAAGCCCATTGCTTTTTGTCCTACCATCAGAGGTTAAGGAAAACAATTTCTCTCCCCTCTCTTGATAACAGCCTTTTAGGTACCTGAAAGCAGTTATGTCTCCCTTTGGTCTTTTCTTTTACCAACTAAACAAACCCAGTTCTCTTAACCTTCCTTCACGGGTCATGTTTTCTAGCTATTTAATTATTTTTGTTGCCCTTCTCTGGACTTTGTCCTTACTAGAGGGGAGCAGGGAGTTCTGCACACTGCTTGCACCCAACAGGAACCTCTCCTGCAGCTCCCACTGGCTGCAGTTCCTGGCCAATGGGAACTGAGGAGCCAGTGCTGAGGACAGGGGTAGCATGCGCAACCCACACATCTGCTGGAGTGCGATTTGTTGTCCCATGGCACTTAGGTCACTCACAGAGGGAAAGGACGAGTCTCCTGTACAGCCGTAGCTGAGAGCCAGCTAGCTTTTAGGAAAAGCAGTAAGAGACCCCAGCACTAAACTGCAGAGGTCCCAGCTGGGGTTCTGCTTGTCCACATTACACATGCAAATCACCCTAGCTGCCATCTGGTTCCAGCAGCCTGCCGAAGTCCCGCTATGCCACCAACAGGACTTTTAAGGGCCCGTTCAGTCGCGTTGACCAGAGCTGCCAGAGCCCCTTTATGAGCAGGCATTCCAGCTGAGAAATGGACACAGGGCGATCCTATTGCTAACAGCTCAAGGCACTGAAAGAAAAAGGTTCTTTGGACAGTTAATGTACTTCGTACGGTTTGTGCTGCTTGCTTCTTCTCCCACTTCACGACACTTGAGCAGCAGAACCAAATGCAGGGCCTGGGAGAAGGTGGGGAAGGGTAGGGTGTTTGGTTTTGTGTGGCTCAGCAACCGTAGTTACCAAGGAATTTTTGTACACCTAATATTAGCAAGTGTACTGACAGCCCTCACCAGGCCCCTAGGCAAGTCGGGGGTAGGGTTAGGGGGAATGGATCCATGCTCCAGAAGGGGGCGGGCCTTTGGGCAGAAGGGGCGGGGCTGGGACAGGTAAGCCACATGCTGTAATTTTATGCTTCTTGCACACGCAGGGGAGTGGGAGAGAGAGAGGCTTAACATGCTGCCCCCACCCTAGCACAATATCTCAGCTCCTATTGGCTGGAAACTGGCCAACAAGAGCTGAGAGATTAAGCTGAGGGTGGGGCTAGAATATGAAGCCTCTCACCTCCACACACAGCACAGAGGGCCACGTCTAGCCCTTTTGAGCAGTCTGAGGCTATAGCAGGCAAGGAGCCTGCCTGAGGGTCCTGCAGGGCAGCTGGCTTGGAGCCATCTAGGTAAGCACCTCGCAGCCAGAGCCTGCATCTGTTATCCCAGACACCCCATTCCCTCCCCCCAACACCCTGCCCCAAGTCATGACCTCAACCCTCTGCATCCCCCTCTGCACCCCACCCCCATGCCACAACTCCCTCCTAGGTTCTACACGTCCTCCTAGACGTTTCCCCCAGGTCAGAAGCCTCACCTGCACCCATCCCCCCTCCCAGCCCCTGCACACCAAACCCCCTCTTCCAGATCACAGCCCCCCGCATCCACACTCCCTCTCAGACCCTACATCCTCTCCTGCACCCAACCTCTGCCCCGGACCCCACACTCCATGCAGAGGAACCTGTAGCCTTTGAACACTTAACAAAATCTTGGCTTGCTGCCCACCCCCAGCAAAATTATTGCCCTCTCCTGTTTTAGCAGGTTCTCACAGCGACGTTTATCATGCCTGATTGAAGGGATAATTAAATTATGATGAGCCATCTGTCTGAGCCTTGTGACAAAGACTACAAGCTGGCAGAGGAGGCTAACCGGCTTTCAAGACACCCTGACCTGGTGAACAACAAGAAGTCCTGTGGCACCTTATAGACTAACAGGTATTTTGGAGCATAAGCTTTCATGGGCAGAGACCCGCTTCATCAGATACCTATATCTATAAGTCTATATATAAGTCTATAAGGTGCCACTGGACTTCTTGTTGTTCTCGAAGATACAGACTAGCACGGCTATCTCTCTGATACCTCACCTGGTGCAGTCTCACAGCCTCTGGCCCAAGCCTGGACATCCACAAAGCAATTTCATAGCCCTGCAAGTCAGATGAGCTGGCGCAGCCACAGGACTTTTACTGTTGTGTAGACATACCCTGGCCAAAGGGACCTTTTAGGCACTGTGCTAGTCTCCTATTAATTCAACTGCATCTGTCTTCCCTATATTGTTTATAGCCAGGTATCGCAGTATCCCATTGATTTTTGTCATTCAACCCTTCTCACAAAAGCCTATTATCTCAAGGTCTTCTTCCACGGCAAGGCATTTTAGTTCACTGCTTTTCGCTATTAAGCTTCTCCCAGGGCTGCACAGACATTTACAGCTTTTACTTTTGGCCTTGTGCCTACTTTGATTTAACGCCTTTGTCCATAACGCTGTTCCCTGTCCAGGATCTCAGTCTCTCTGATCTTAATTTCTTCCTCAGAGTTCAACTGCAATTTTGCTGCTAGGATTTATTATCAGAGCAAGTATTACTTTTGCATGACTGTCACCCCCAGGAGATAGTCCAGTCTCACCTCAATGCTGCTCTGCACCCATTGGCTTTCCCCCTGATTCTTGTTTAAATAACGCCCCCCGACTTCTTGCACACCTTCACAGCCAGTGGTTTCAATCTAATATGGATTCAGGACTTTCTCCATAACCACTCTGCTTTACCTCACCCATTTAAACCCTGTGTCTTTACACCATCATCCAACCCATCAGCTCTCTCTGCCTCAGCTCATGGAGACAAAAGCATTTCCAGACAAGCTTCCAGAGGCTTTAAGCCCCATCCCCTTTCCTAGTAATCAGTTTAGCCCCCCAGACCTCTCTGATATTTCCCTGTGCACTTGATTTTGCGAAAGTGGTCCCGCTGAAGTAAATGGATTCATGTATGAGTGCTCCCAGCCATGTAGTCTGAACTCTGTGCAACAAAGGGGCTAGCCTCTGTCCCAACTAATCTCCTGTATTCCTGTCTTGATAGTCCCTCAGGGCTTTTCTTTCTAATTGGGTACTATTCCCCTAAGCAGTCAACCTGAGTCGAACACGTTGGTCAAAATCAACTGTGTTCTGGTGGAGAAAGTACTGAGCAGTGATTCAGAGAAGAAGGGCACTCTTCCTGGCTCCAACACTCACGTGCAGGATGACCCTGGGCAAGCCACTTGTCTTCTCTCTGCCTCCATTTTCTCCTCTGTAAAATGGGGATAATGATACTGACCTCCTTTGTAAAGAACTTCGGTATTAAAGAGCTACGTTTTATTACTGCTTGCAATGGGCTCAGAATTAGGCCAGATTTGAGCACTTTTGGAATTTTACCATTACCTTTAAGACAGAAGCTAAGTGATTTCATTTTGGTATGTTTAAGGAAGTGGTATTCTTTACCTTATTCTGCCTGGCCCACTCAGAACTGAACTCATTCGCTCAATGCCCTTTGTTCTCTGCCCTGGGCCTCTCACTTTCAGATTGGCTTTGTTCCATATGTAAGTCTTCATGGTTCACCACATAGGCCCTTTGCTCCACCCCCTCACATACTGTCTCTCAGCTGGCTTCCTCTGTGCGTCATTCACTTCAGACAGGCTAGCTAACACCCTACAGAGAAACTAATTCAAAGTTTGACTGCCTTCAAAGAGACTTGTTCAAGGTGGTGGTTTATTACCAGCATTGACAGTGCTCACAATTAGAGAGCACCACTTTAAATGTCTACTCTTAAGTGGCCTGGCTTAAATCCCCCCATTAAAACATCACAAATGTTGTCTGAAGTGTAGAAATTAACTTTTAACAGACTCGAGTTGAAGCAGGGAGGGGCAGAGACTTATTCACGAGGATCTGAACAGAGTTCAAAACTCTGTCGGTGAACCCTTACTTCTATGGCCCCATCACCACAGTATTTGAGCACCTCACTCTCAAATGAATTTATCTTCCCAGCACACGCCTGAGCAGTAGGAGGGAGCTATTATTCTCATTTTACAGATGAGGGACTGAGGCACAGTGATTAGTCCAAGGTCACACAAAGTCTGTTGACACTGCTGATGGGAGAAAGCTTCCCAGCCTGCAAAGGGAGACTGATACTAGAGCATGGTTTCCCAAACTGGGGGGCATGTACCCCTGGGGGTGTGTGAAGAAATTCCAGGGGGGGGGGTTTGAGATGACTGAGCATCCCCTATCACTCCTCCCAACCTTTGCTTCCAGCTTTCAGCCCCTGCCATTTTACATGGGCAACCCGGTGCAGCCACTATAAAAAGTAGGCAGCTGGCGAAGACCCACATGGAGATAAGCTGCCTCTTGCAAAGGGGAGTGAATGTGGGTTGGGGAGGGGAGGGGAAGGAGGAGATGGATGGGGTTAGATGGGGGCTGGGGGTGCCTGGCTTGTGGGAGGGGGATGGAGTGAATGAGGGAATGGTGTGCCTGGCTTTGGGGGAGGGGAGGGGCTTGGGAAGCAGGGCTCGTGCAGCTCAGGCTGGCAGGTGGGTGGCTGGCTGGCCCCAGCAATGTGGGGCTCAGTCAGCTTGAACCGGTGGCTGTGGCAGCACAAGGCTCAGGAAGGCAGGCAGCTGTGGCAGCTGACACAGGGCTCAAGCAGCTGCCAGCTGGGGCTGCACCAGGCACCTGCAAGGGGCCAAGAAAAATATTTGTACTTATACTCAATTTCAAATAACATTTTTATATCCAGTTTTTGTGTTTGTTTTAAATTGTGAATTGATTTTTTTGTCAAAAGGGGGGTTGGATGATGGTAAAGAAGAGGCAGGGGGGTGGGAGCATTTCTCAAAAAATCAAAGGGGGGCGCGTGATGCTGAAAAGATTGGGAGCCCCTGTACTAGAGCAACTTGAGCACCTGTGCCAAAAATACCGATGCTGACATTGTGGCACTGGTGGTGGCTCAGGCTAGACACCCCAAGGTTGGACCCAGAAGGTCCACTCTGCCATTGTAAATTAGCCACCAAGAGCTAGTCTACCCAGGCTAGGAAGCAAACACCCAGCTGCAAGGATGACACTTTTACGAGGACAGTGACAGAGCAACAAACTGATCATAGGCCTTCCCAGTCCCTAGCTAGTACTGCTAATGGGCCATCCTCGCCTCTCCTTAGTTGTATGCATAAATACAGGCTATTACAAGCCACATTTAAGCAACTATGTTTGAAATTCTTACCCCTAGGTTCCAATTCAATTTCCAGTTTGACAACAACTTTCCTTCAGTGAAAATGCTGAAATGACAATTCCGGGCAAAAGCTGTGAATTTACCTGTTTTTCCCCCCTTAGGAAAGCTGCCTGTTCTCCATCATAAAATCATGTTTTCTGTCTATAAAAAGTTCCTTGAATACTTTGTAGCAGGAGGGAAAAACAACCATGCAAAATGGTTGGCTTTTTCCACAAAACAACAATATTGGGGCTGAGAAGAACTTGCACCACATTTTTTAAATTAACACTTATTTGGAATAGTTTCAGGGAATAAAAAATGCCACCACCCAGCTCTCTAAATAATGGTATTTGGAGATAAGTAAATAGGAAGGAAGATCGGTGTTGATGGTATTGAACTAGAAAATGTAGAGAAGTTCACATATCTGGGGAGCAACATAACGTATGATCTAGACTGTAAGAAGGAAACAGCGACTAGAATAGCGAAAATGAGCGAGTTTGAAGGCGATGGAGATCTCGAAAAGCAAGGCAGTTAGCTTAAGAATGAAGCTGGGCGTCTTGAAAATGTGTGTTTTCAGCAGTATGTTGTACGGATGTGAGGCATGGGCGATAACGAAAGATTTGAAAAGAAGAATATTGGCATGAGAAAGGAGTTGTTATAGAAAGATTCTGAGAACAGGATGGATGCAGAAGGTCACCAATGAGGAATTACATAGGAAGATACAGCCGAAAGAGAACCTGCTGCAGACAGTTATAAAACGGAAGCTACAACTCTTTGGACATATTCGCAGAATGAACGATGAATGAAAAATCAAGACCCTGGTATTCAACATAATGGACGGTTCGAATAGGAGAGGCAGACCCCACAGAGAATGGATAGATGATGTAGTAGATTGGTGTGGAGCTAGTCTACAGAAACTAAGCCACTCTGCACTGGACAGGGAAAGATGGAAGGAAATAGTGAGAGAGGCATCAGATACCAATGGGCGCTGAGCCCACGGTTACTGATGATGATGATGATGACGACGCAGCTCTCTCCCAAAATCCTTCTCTAGATTTGGTTTCACCCATGGTGTCCAACAAGCTAGCCCTTAGCTGCATATGGTTATATCACTGGTCGAGTGTGGCTAGTTGGCTGGCCCAATACAGTACATATATTTTCATAATAATGAGCCAAGTTTGCTAAAGCAGTAGCCACTATAGTAGCTACTGCTGCAGAACTGGTTGGACACCGCAGGTTTAATCAATCATCCGGCAGGACAAAGGATGTATTACAGCACCAATACTCCTGCCCAAGTATGAGCCTGGAGGTTACCTAGGCCGCGTCTACACATGCACGCTACTTCGAAGTAGCGGCACCAACTTCGAAATAGCGCCCGTCACGGCTACACGTGTTGGGCGCTATTTCGAAGTTGAAATCGACGTTAGGTGGCGAGACGTTGAAGTCGCTAACCCCATGAGGGGATGGGAATAGTGCCCTACTTCGAAGTTGAACGTCGAAGTAGGGCACATGTAGACGATCTGCGTCCCGCAACATCGAAATAGTGGGGTCCACCATGGCGGCCATCAGCTGAGGGGTTGAGAGACGCTCTCTCTCCAGCCCCTGCGGGGCTCTATGGTCATCATGTGCAGCAGACCTTAGCCCAGGGCTTCTGGCTGCTGCTGCCGCAGCTGGGGATCCATGCTGCATGCACAGGGTCTGCAACCAGTTGTCGGCTCTGTGTATCTTGTGTTGTTTAGTGCAACTGTGTCTGGGAGGGGCCCTTTAAGTGAGCGGCTTGCTGTTGAGTCCGCCCTGTGACCCTGTCTGCAGCTGTTCCTGGCACCCTTATTTCGATGTGTGCTACTTTGGCGTGTAGACGTTCCCTCGCAGCGCCTATTTCGATGTGGTGCTGCCCAACGTCGAAGCTGAACATCGACGTTGCCAGCCCTGGAGGACGTGTAGACGTCATTCATCGAAATAAGCTATTTCGATGTAGCGTGCACGTGTAGACGTAGCCCTAGTATGTCAAGTTCTGAGAGCAGGGACCACACTTATGTTTGTACAGCACCTAGCACAGCAGGGTCCTTGTCTGTGACCGGTTCTTCTGCAGTACAATTAATAATAAGATCTGGAGATTCTCCGCAGTGGTGGGGGGGAAGCTTGCGTCACCACCAGAAGCTTCACAGCAGTACATTCTTCCGGCCCTAACCCTGACGCAACACTAACCCAGTCTTCTTGCAGCTGCTTTGCAGTGGCTTATGCAGAGCTGAGTATGGGATGCACATACCCCAAGCCCTGCCTGCCGCCCCTGCGCCCAGCAGCACTCCCTACAAGCTGAGCTTTTGGGCTGCCACCCAGGAGAATTTCAAATGCCACCCAGCTGATTAGTAGAGCACCCACAGCTGGCAACGTGTGCTTCTACTGATGGAAGCACACCCACACAAGCCTTGGCACACACAAAAGTGTATTCTGCACACGGATGGGAAAACTTAGAAGGCAGCCAGCTGCCCAGCTTGAGCAACAGAACTCCACTAAACTTGCTGCTGTTTTGTGACTGAGTCCTGTATGTGCAAATACCCATTGACCTTGTACTTGGGTGGGCAAGCAGGTGCAGCAAGGCATGTGCAGAAGTACACCACCAAACACAAACACCTGCTGCCCCCTGTGGGTGCTTGGATGAATAGGGCTAGCATGAAGCCTGGGGTGGTACCTGTGTGCCATAGAGGAAGTGGGCCCCTGATATAATTGGAGATACACATTTCCTAGAACTGGAAGGGACTTTGGGAGCTCATCCTGGCAGGTCATCCTCATGGCAGGACCAAGCACCATCCCTGGCATCTACTCGCCCCAGTCTTTAAATGGCCTTCTCAAGGATTGAGCTCACAATGCTGAGTTTAGCAGGCCAATGCCCAAACCACTAAACTATCCCTCCCCGCTAGAGCACACTGGTAAGAAATGGTCACTGGTTCGGGCCCATATACAGCTGATGTTAAATCACTGCAGCAGCGTGAGCACTGCTGCCCTTTTGTCCTGCCCCAGCTCCTGACAGGGTGACTGACAACATTAATGCAGTGCTGTGGCTGGGATGCTGACAGGGGAAGGGGAAGGTCATCATGAGGTGGGGTGCAAAAGGGGCAGTTACAATGTGGGGCAGTGATTTAAAAGGGCCATGTGGGCTTCTGACTGCTGGCGCCACTACTACAGCAGCAGCCGGAGCCTCAGGCACTTCAAAAATCACCGATGGAGCCCTGGTGCTGAAGGGCTTGCTGGAGAAGGCTGACCCCCCTGCCCTGCCCTTTCCTTCCCATGGCCCTGGCCTCCATAGAGATCAGCTTTTTGCATTACTTTCACCCCTGCTGTGTACCCCAGTTCCAGTGCTGAAGTTCCACCATCACACTGCTGGCTTCTTGGGATGTGAAAGGTACAAAATAAATGCTCAGCTTTGTGTGCAAAGGCACTAAAACCTCAGCCCTGTCTTGTCACTCTGAGTCCTGTGTTTGAGCGGAGGCAGCCAGGAAAGCACGGGAGGTTTAGTGAAACCTTCTCAGGAGGGGGCCTTGGCCGTGTGCCTTGCTCCTCATGCAAACACAGTCCCAACTGGCTCCCAACAGACCCAGCGACCTGAGCACGCAATGAGGATGGCTAAACAGGACCTTATGGATTCAGATGTATGTGACAGACAAAACACAGCAGGGAGGGTAAATTCAGGGGGAAAACAGTGAAACCCTGGCCTTGCTAGAGCACCCATGTATGCATGACTAGAGCACATGCAGAACTATCCCCTACAAAGGTTCAGCATGGTCCCAGCTCTGCAAGCCAGTATGAATTCATTGGCCTGGCTAAGTTTCCCTCCTCCCCAAGCCCCAGCACTCTAGCAAGGAGTGAGCCCTATGGCTGAGAAAAGTATAGGGCTTGATACTTCAAGAGCTGCTAAGTGAGGGGGTTGTGACAGGCTACACCTGGGAACAGCTCTGGTCCTGGACACCTTTTCTTGGTTGATAATGTTACTGTAGGTTGGTTGCATAGCCCCAGGTGCAGGTTCGGTGGTGCCCCTTGGAGTCTGCTCCCCCTTCCAGGGACACCAAAATGAAAAAAGGCAAAATACTTCTGCAGCTCACAAAAGGCAGGGTCCCTTCAGTGCGACACAGCGCCGGGGAAAGCAGTCCCCAGAAGCGAGTCCAAGCGCCTACCCCTCACATCTTCAAACCACCCAGGCTCCCAAAAGACAACAAAGGCAAGAAAAGAAAAGCCAGGCCCTCTTCCCCCGGGTGGCCACTGCTCCCACATGGGTCCAGAGTAAGTCAACCCTGCTTCCTAGGCTGGAGAGTCCTGTTCTCCAGCTCTGCTGGCTTCACAGCACACAACTCATCCTACAGCTGGGAACTTCCCTTTCAAGAGTCCTTCCTCTCCAGCTTGACAACCTCCACAGGTGCAGCAGGTGGGGGTTAGCTGTGACCAGGTGAGCTCTTTAACCCCTTCTTCAGTGCTGTGGGGAACTGCCCCATCCCCTGAGGATGAAATTGGCTTTTGGACCTTTTTCCACCCGTTCATCACCCATGCATCTGCAGAGGCTACTCACCGACAATGGTGGAGGAGAAACTCCACTGATGAAGCCTGAGAGTAGCATAGGTGAAAAGAAGCCACATGGGAATAGTCTGCTGTTAGCCACAGAGCAAAAAGTCTTAGCCACAGTGCTGGAAGGGAAATGAAAGCAAGCCAGGTACAAAGAAGGCTTGAACGGCCCTGCCACAGCAAACCAGGGTAGAGAAGGGAAAGGAGGATTATTACATGGGCAGTACCACATTGATTGGGGGGTGGTGCAGCAATCTGTTTTTTTTTGTGGGATAGCAAAGTTGCCAGCCACAACCAATGCAGGAAGAATACGAGGAGCCACACTCACAAGCCGATACCCTGGGACATTGTTCACGCTACTTTTTTCCCCATCCATGGGTGGAACCAATTTTGTTATGTGCACCAAGGCATGTGAACAACAAATAGAAGCAGATGCTGGCAGCTGTGGGCGCTCTGCTAATGAGCTGGGTGGCAACTGAATCCCCCCCCCCCCCCCCCGAGTGGCCACCCAAGCCCTCAGCTTACAGGAAACATTGCCCTGAGAGCAAGTCTGGACAGCACGTCTCTGCCAACGACTAGATTCACAACCCTGCTGACAGAGAGGGGAAGAGGATCTCCTCTCTGCAGTCTTGTCCCCCCAACCAGGGCAGGTTACAGAGGCAGAAGCACTCTGGTAGCGTTGCTGAGACAGGTGCATTCCTCCACTGGTCACTTCAAGTCCCCAAGTCTGATCAAATTGGCCACCAGGCAGCACGGCTCATTTAAAACCTGTGTGTTTAACAAGCCGTCCGCCTCTTGTGCAAACCGCACCAGCTGTGATTTAACGGGCTCTTTTACGCCTGGTTCAGACAGGCCTGTCTTTTGCAACAGAAAAGGCATTTCATCACATTGCAAAGACCCCATCTTTGTTGTGCCTGGCTCCCAGTATTTGCAAATTAAAGGTCGGACACAAAAAAATCAGTAGGGGGGAGCAGAATGTCACACAGAAGTGTCACATTTTGCTTCCTTTACTGTTCCTCTCATCTTGCTGGATAGGTGTCTCTGTGTCATTGGAACAAAGGCCTCCCTTCGTCCCTTGTTCAGTGACCTCCCGGCCTGTTGGCTACAGCTGGGGAACACCAGGAGATCATAAAAATCGGAGGTCAAATACCCTGCTCCTCACGCATTCCGCGAGCGAGCTGGGGTGAGATTTGGACTTCACTTCCACCAGTGTAAATCTGGAGCGTATCCAGTTGATTCTGTGGCATATCACTAGTGTAAAATGGGAGTGAGATAGAATGACTAAGTGACACAGCTCAGAGATTTCCCTGCCTCTCCAGCAGCTGCTTCCACAAAGCTCCTTGTTGTCCATGTGCCAGACTTAGGGTGGCTGTTCTGTATGCTACTCATCTTCTGAACGCGACGTTATACCCAGGCTCTTGTCAATCAGACAGATGTCAATTGCGAGATCAGGGATGTAAATCCAAGTATTTGTAGCATGTGCCCTTTCAGGGGTACGCTGCTGCCTTACTAACCCCCGTCTTTTTCAGGAGGAAAATTATGCTTCTTCACTTCCCCTTTTTAAAAGTTCTGCCGTGCACTAGAAGGGTTGATGCAGCCAACACTCCCAAGTCTGTAGCTAAAGGCACTGCCAACCCCAGCTATCAATGGGCTCAAATGCTAGGGTCCCCTGCCCCACCGCATATTCTGCAAAGTACATCCATCTGCCAGAGCACAGCAGCACTCCAGCAAGGGAGGAATCAGACTGTCTCCTCATTTCCTCGAAGCTGGAATCATGATTTTTTGAAATAAAGAAAGTTCAGCTACAAAATGCTAAGAAGTTATGATTAAAAAAACAAGAAAATATGAGTTTGGAATTTTATTAAACTGGTTCTAACCCTTTTCTCCTTCCCAGAGATTCTTCCCACTCCACATCAAAGCCAATGGCACTTCCTTGCTCATTGTCTGGCTCTGTTTATATCCATTTTTGTGTGAGGGAAACTGGAGAGGTAATCCCTTTTGGGGAACACCCAGTATTGCTCTTTAATCACATGTATGAGTGGATAATGTGTGATCCAAAAAAATTCCATCAAGGAACAGAAACCCATGCCATGTCAATCCTTTGCACTCTGGCTGGGACCTATGGAGTCAGTCTTCCACCATTCATCCATCATCACAGCCACACACTCAACACTGCAGGACCTGCGTCACCACTGCAACAAGATAACAGATGAATCAATGCCGTCAATGTCAACATGAAGACTTGTGTTCAATTCAAGGGATATTGGATCTTCTTTAAAATTAAAGATACTTTTGGAGCTCAGTCGGCTATACGCTTCCAAGAAAACACAGGCGAATGATGTCATATTCCTAAATTGTTTAACCTGGAAAGGTCGATATCAGGGTGTGCAAAGTGAGCTGTGGGCCCCCTTGAGGGGGGCATTCAATTTCATAAGGGGGGGGCACAGCAGGATCAGCTGCTGAGTCTCAGGTTCATCCATCTCATTAAAAATGAGAAAATATGGTACTGCAGTAGTTCCCAACCTTTCCACTAGTGCAGACCCCTCAATCACCCCTTCAAACCATTCACAAACCTCATGTCACGCCCCCATCTTTCATAGACCCCCCCCCCATCAAAGCTGCATTAAATGAAAAAGGAACCCACAACAGCTTTTCAAATAGAAATTGACAACATTATTGGAAGGTATTGAATTAAAAAAATAATTGATTGTAACTTTGCAATTTATTTAAAACTTATTTTCCATAATCACTTTTTTTTTTAAACAGATCCTCTGCAATAGCTTTGTGGACCCCCAGGGTATAGGGACCCCAGGTTGAGAACTACGGCATTAGTCTTTTTGTGTATGTGTAGTCACAGTCATATGCCGATTCATACAGTTTTTACATTCTACAGACTAATTTTCTTACACTTGCCAAAAGTTTTGTTTGTTTTTTTCCTTCATATGAATATAGCCAACATTGCTGTTGGTTTGGATTACATTAGACAGGTTGCGGGAGCTGCTAATTGGAGAGATGAGAAGTGGGGTCCAACATAAAAAGTTTGCTCACCCCTGATCTATATCATTGTGGCCACCTGCTCAGCACTTGCACATCCAGGAATAGTAATAGAGAAAAAGCCATGCTAGTCTATATACTATCAAAACAAAACAGCAGACCAGTAGCACTTTAAAGACTAACAAAATAATTTATTAGGTGATGAGCTTTCATGGGACAGACCCACCTCTTCAGATCTGAAGCTCACCACCTAACAAACTATTTTGTTAATCTTTCAAATGCTACTGGACTGCTTTTTTGTTCTGCACATTAAGGATGCATCTACACTAGGCTCTAACTTTGAAGTTAGGCACTACATCCAAGTGGCCAGTAGAGAGTCTACACACATTTTCCCTCACTTCAAACTAGGGAGGCCCAACTTTGAAGTCCTTACTCCATTCCCAGGTGTGTGCAGACTCTCAACTTCAAAGTTGTTTTTGTAGTGTAGACCCAGCAGAGTTAATTCCGGCATTTTGCAATTCCACTTCAGCCCCATTCCAGCTAAAAATCCCCTTGATAGCTAAGCATGGGGGGAAAATAATCAACAAAGTATTAGCTTTCTAATTGATTGCAATGGTGAGAATAATTTCAAGCAACCCTCATGAGTTAATGGGTTTTGTAGTTTGGGGACAGAGCAGCATATGGCTCCATCCTGTTGGAATTCTATTTCCACGTGTTTTAAGGCAAGAAACCAGAATGACTGCTTTGGAAGTTAGGGGTGGGAAAGAATTTTGTTGCAAAATGCAACTATGCGACCACTCAGAGCATCATGCCTTCAAGAGAAGCTTTGTTCTACATTTCTATGCCCAGATATTTATCACAACCCGCTCCTGTAACTTTGTTGCCAGACTCTGAAATAAGTTCATGTTTTAAGGGAAAGCTGAAAAACAACCCTTTCGAAGCCTTGGGCCAGGTCCTCAGCTGGTGTAACTCTAACACAGGAATGCCATTTTACAAAGATCAGTCTAGCATAAAAAAACTGGGAGTGACAGAAAGCTGGTAGAGCTGGTGACTGAACAATTTCCTCATTTTCACACTTTGAAATTTGTTTTCATCCCAAACCAGTATTTCACAAATTTGGGGATAATATATACTTCTCCCCTCTCCAACCACAAAAATCAACTTGGAAATGTCAATGTTATATCAAATAATTTTAGTAATTCCAAAATAAAATATGAATTGCTAAATTCCCATATATTAAAA
The DNA here is from genome assembly GCF_033958435.1 of Carettochelys insculpta. Classification (NCBI taxonomy): domain Eukaryota; kingdom Metazoa; phylum Chordata; order Testudines; family Carettochelyidae; genus Carettochelys; species Carettochelys insculpta. Next base: position 68,155,959 of record NC_134143.1, on the reverse strand, counting down.
AAATTGGGTAAGTTGGAATCATAGAACACTAGAACTGGAAGGAACCTCGAGAGGTCATTGAATTCAGTCATTGGCGTTTCAGGAGTTACTTCAAAAAATTCCCATCGTAAATTTCACCAGAGTTGCCACATTCCCATGCACAGTTTCAATTTTTGAAAGCTATTGAGTTGAAAATGTTTCAACCATTCTTTGGAGATAAAACAAGGAATGTAATATCCTGCCTAACTGAAAATAGCAGTAGATAGAAGCCTAAAAAATTAACACCCACAGTAGCTCAAATCTGTATTCTTTGTGCACTCAGGATCCTTAGGGCATATCTATAGAGCACTTTGGAGTGAGCTTCCAGCCCAAGTACACAGAGTTAGGGGCCAGAATGGCTCATGCTCATGGTTTAAAAATAACTCTAAACAGTGCTTTGAAGCAAGCCCACCCAAGTGCCTAGGTTTTAAACCCTGAGTTCCATCCTTAGCCACACTGTCAAGAGTCTGTCTACACAGGTATTTTTGGGAGCATTAGTACAAGCCCCACAACATCAAGTCGGTTGACTGGGACCATGAAGCGCATGCTCACTCAGTCCAAAATCCCATGTAGACACAATCTTTGTGACTTTTGCATGCAAGAAATCAAAGATTTCACCCAAGGAGGACCAGTTGCTGCTTTAAAACCTACAAATGCAGCCTGGTGGTGGTGGGTTTTTCTTTTCTTTATGAATAACTCAGCCTAAAATTTCTGTACATCTTTTAAATATTATGCATCGACCAGAGTTATAGACAGGTAAGTCATCTTGGCCTTTTTCTTTTTACTAGCAGAAGCTTATTTATCGCTCTGTATCTGAAGGATCAACTGAGATATAAAGAGTCCTATTTATAGCTACTCTTGGAATATGGAGCAAGAGCCAGTAATTTGTTCCCTTGACATCTCACCTTAGGTCAACTCCAGTAGCAGAAGATGGATTTTTTACAGGAAATTAAATGAAAGCGTGGAACAGAAGATTAATACAGTTTTCTAAGCCCAGGAAGAAAGCACACGGCAAGCCACTCTGGAGAAAAATGGTCACTGGCATACATCGTGTTTTGAGAATACAACATGTGGTCAAGGTGAGGTGTGCAAACAATCCCTTACTGAATTGATAGACTGGTGTTTCTGTGTCAGGAAATTAGAGTCTAATATTCTACAGATGAGCTTCTTTCTGCCTGTGCCAGGTTTCTGAAAATGAGCTTTATAAGTCAAAACCTGCTACGGATAAAATGGTATCTTAGCCTTATGTCACCGGTAAATGAAGGAGCACAGAAAAAGCTGTGGCATAGATCCCCTAAGAGAAGCATCTTGTCTCCCACAGTATCTAAACCATTTTGCTCTGGGTTATCAGAGTGTATGTTTTTTAGTGCTGAAAGGATGTTTTTATGGGAGACGAGAGGGTGGTGCCCAGGAAAGCTTATGGATTGGAACACTGTAAATATTCCCCTTTGCTAACATTCTCACTAACCAGCTACTCCTCTGTTACATGTACCTATAGAGTCAAATGGTTTAACTTAATCAAAGAATTACATGGAGGGGAGGGGTTCAAAAACAATCTATTTGTATTTAGTTGGATTTAAAAGGATACAGAGAAGCCTATCCAAAGCTCTAGGTGTGCCCCAAGTCATTATACCCTATTATGAAATCCCACCAGCATTAAAACAACAATTCCAACAGCAACTCAGGTAGCCAGAAGGTTTCAGACATTCCCATTCACCCCCTCATCACTATAGGAAGAGAAGCATCAGCCATGTCAAGCCAGCATCTTGTGCAGTGAACCTTGAAGGTCAGCAAATTCAGATTATTTCAGACCAATGCAAGGAACATGTTCCAGAGTCTCAGCTGAAGGGACCCGGATGCCTAATTCTTACAATCTATCAAATCTGAGTGCTTATTAATAATTGCAATGCCAAGATGAAATGGGTACCCAAGCCACTTATGCAACCATTGCAGAACTCAGCCAGAAAACTCATCTTTTTAAATTGTACCACATAAGACCATTTTGCAGCATTCCTTTTCAAAAGATCCAAGAGGACACTTTTTTATCTAGTTAGCATTGGTGTAAGTCTGGAGTACCTTTGTTGAGCTCAGTGAAGTTACACCTGATCAGAGCTGACCAGAAGACGACAATTCTGTTTCACAGCAACTTTCAAGCTTTCGGAATTTGTTTTCCTTCCACATCGTAATAAAAACAAAACCTTTCACATGTGTTTATGAACGTAGAATTTTTTTTGAAATGCTGTATTTGGCTCAAAACCTGAAAAAGGGTTGGGGAGCCACTGGTTTGTCATAAGATTGGTCATACTGGATCAGAACAAAGGTCCATCTAACCCACTATCCTGCCTTCTGACAGTGACCAATGCCAGGTGTCCCAGAGGAAGAGAACAGAACAGGTAAATCACCAAAGCGATCTCTTTCCTGACATCCATTTCCAACCTCTGACCAGAGGCTAGGGACACCCTTCCTACCCATCCTGGAAAATAGCCATTGATGGACTTAACATCTGTGAATTTACCTAATTCATTTTTGAACCCTATTAAAATCTTGGTCTTCAAAACCTCCTCTGGCAAGGAGTTCCACAGGCCTGTTATGTGCGGTCTGAAGAAAAACTTCCTTTTGTTAGTTTTAAACCTGCTAATCATTAATTTCATTTAGTGACCCCTAGTTCTTATGCTATGGGAACAAGTAAATAACTTTTCCCTTATTCACTTTTTCCATAAACTGTCATGATGGTTAGACCTCTATCATATCACCACTTGGTCTCTTTTCTCAGCTGACAAGTCCCAGTCTTTTTAAGCTCTCTTCATATGGTACCCATCCCAAACACCAAATCATCTTCACGGCCCTCTTCTGAACCTTTTCCAATGCCACGGTAGAATGCAAAAACACCCACATTTGGAATCCTTGGCCTAACTCATTCTGAATAGGTTTCTTAAACTGAGGTTGCTCTGAATCAGTCAGAACAAGGGTAATCTATCCAGAGGATAGAGAGCATCTGTATCTCCCCTCCCCTGCCCCACCATGAATCTGTTTCAAGAAATGTATTTCAGTGAAACTTCATGGCTGAAAATGGTCCAGTTACTTGTAGTCCAGATTTACATATATGTGCTGAAATAAGAATCTAATTCTGTATCCAGGTCATGCAAAGGGAAAAAAATCCTGTTCCCATATAACACTCAGGGAAATTGACTTGTACTCTGCCTAGAGCTCAGATCACAGAGATTTATCTACACAACGCTTTCCCATACAGCAATTTGCACCAAACCATCTTGACCAGAGGCAAGCAAAACTGAACTATCTAGAAACTAGTCAGGCTAGCAGGGCTGGCTAACATTTATAGAGCTCCGACTACCTCATGAAGGACACACAGACACATTAAGCTAACTGCGAAAGGAAAGAGCCTTTGTAAGTCTCCCTATGCTTGTTCAGGAGATATTTGCCAACTACAGCTCTCCTTTTAGACACAGTCACAGACAAATGTCAGTAAAGTGGAAGGCATTCAATTTAGACTTGATTTAATGGGACCTGCCTGGATCAGATACATCAGTGACTGTCATCAGAATAACCAAGTGTTGGAACCAAGGGCTGACAGAAGTACAGCACATGCCCCTGTTGAAGACAGTTCTATTTCTGCTTTCCCCCAATGCTTCCAGTTTCTCCCGTCTAAAAAGTTTCTCCATTGATCAAACATGCCCAGTGCTCACACCCATCATCAGTCAAAGGGGCTGTCAGAGATCGGAGATGAGGGCTGATTGTTCATTTCTCAGCAGGTTCAGCAACAGATGAGAAGATCAGGCAACTGTGACCAACCCTTCCAGCTTGCTCCACACCAAGCTCTGCGGGGAAATGAACTGAATTCCCTTTGTTCAGGCAAGCACTGAGATAGGAGTAGATCAAGGAACTGGGACACTGTGAATATGCACAAGACAGTCTACGCAATTTCCTATCTCTGGAACACTGTATCTAATTCCGTATGCAGAATCCTCAGGTGTTTAAGGCACCCTAACCTTCACATCATGTTTCTCCCACCTCTTCTCCTTTTAAATTTATGGCTACCATTCAAGCCGATTTCAATTTCCATTAATAATAGGTGCAACTGATGTACATAGAAGCGATTTTCATCATGCCTTGGTGATAGGTTTTGCTTATAGCGAGGCTCCACTTAGAATGATCAAGTCAATTTCCTTTGAAAAGGTCAGTTGAACATTTAACAGGAGGGTCCATTTCAGACAAATTAGATTTCGCTTTGCTTGTCTCGAGTGTAAACACCCCTCATGTTGGAGTGAAGAAAGGGCTGTCGATCAAGATCGAAAAGCAGCCCAGGCTTGCGGAGGAGGCTAACTGTCACCAAATATTCAAAAAACAATAGTAAAATGTTTTTTTAAATACATTAGAAGCAGGAAGCCTGCTAAAAAAGCAGTGGGGCCCTTGGATGATAAAGATATAAAAGGAGCGATCAAGGAAGACAGTGCCATTGCGGAGCGATTAAATGATTTCTTTGCTTCAGTCTTCACGGCTGAAGATGTTACAGAGGTTCCTAAATCTGAGCCAGCCTTTTTAGGCAACAAATCTGAGGAACTCACTCAGATTGAAGTGACATTAGAGGAGGTTTTGGAATTAATTGATAAGCTGAATAGTAACGAGTCTCCAGGACCAGACGGCATTCACCCAAGGGTTCTGAAAGAACTCAAATGTGAAATTGCGGAGTTATTAACGGTGGTTTGTAACCTATCCTTTAAATCCACTTTGGTACCAAATGACTGGAAGACGGCCAATATAACACCAATATTTAAAAAAGGCTCTAGAGGAGATCCTGGCAATTATAGACCGATAAGTTTAACATCAGTGCCAGGCAAATTAGTAGAAACACTAGTAAAGAGTAAAATTGCAAGGCACATAGAAGAGCACGAATTGTTGGGCAAAAGTCAGCATGGTTTCTGCAGAGGGAAGTCGTGTCTGTCTAATCTATTAGAATTCTTTGAAGGGGTTAATAAACATGCGGACAAGGGGCACCCAGTGGACATAATATACCTAGATTTCCAGAAAGCCTTTGACACAGTCCCACACCAAAGGCTTTTATGTAAATTAGGTGGTCATGGGATAGGAGGAAAGGTCCTTTCATGGATCGGGAATTGGTTAAAAGACAGAAAACAAAGGGTGGGAATAAATGGTAAATTTTCACAATGGAGGGGGGTAACTAGTGGTGTTCCCCAGGGCTCAGTCCTGGGACCGATCCTGTTCAACTTGTTCATCAATGATCTAGAAAATGAGGTAAGCAGTGAGGTGGCAAAGTTTGCAGATGACACCAAGTTGTTCAGGACAGTCAAAAGCAAAAGGGATTGTGAAGAACTACAAAAAGATCTCAGCAAACTGAGTGATTGGGCAGCAAAATGGCAAATGAAATTTAATGTGGGTAAGTGTAAGGTAATGCATGTTGGAAAAAATAACCCAAATTACACGTACTACATGATGGGGTCAAATTTAGCTACGACAGATCAGGAAAGGGATCTTGGAGTTATAGTGGATAGTTCTCTGAAGACATCCACGCAGTGTGCAGCGGCAGTTAGTAAGGCAAATAGGATGCTAGGAATTATTAAAAAAGGGATCGATAATAAGACAAAAGATATCATACTTCCCCTATATAAAACTATGGTACGCCCACATCTCGAGTACTGCGTGCAGATGTGGTCTCCTCACCTCAAAAAAGATATATTGGCATTAGAAAAGGTTCAGAAAAGGGCGACTAAGATGATTAGGGGCTTGGAAAGGGTCCCATATGGGGAGAGGCTAGAGAGACTGGGACTTTTCAGTTTGGAAAAAAGGCGATTGAGGGGCGATATGATAGAGGTATATAAAATCATGAATGGTGTGGAGAAAGTGAATATAGAAAAATTATTTACCTTTTCCCATAATACAAGAACTAGGGGACACCAAATGAAATTGATGGGTAGTAGGTTCAAAACTAATAAAAGGAAATTTTTCTTCACCCAGCGCACAGTCAACCTGTGGAACTCCTTGCCCGAGGAGGCTGTGAAGGCCAGGACTCTATTAGGGTTTAAAAAAGAGCTTGATAAATTTTTGCAGGTTAGGTCCATAAATGGCTATTAGCCAGGGATAAAGTATGGTGCCCTGGCCTTCATAACAAGGGGGCAGGAGATGGATGGCAGGAGATAAATCACTTGATCATTGTCTTCTGTTCTCCTTCTCTGGGGCACCTGGCATTGGCCACCGTCGGCAGATGGGATGCTGGGCGTGATGGACCTTTGGTCTGACCCAGTATGGCCATTCTTATGTTCTTATGTTCTTCCTCCCACAGACACTGATCCTCGGTTGTGTAACTTGCTCAGTGTGGCTCTTTCACAGTGATTCCCTGTTTATTGCAGAGCCCTGTGGTAGAGCCACTACAAGCCCTGAATAAAGGATACAGTGGAGATATACTATCCCCCCCGAGCAAGCCTGCGACTGAATTCGTTCCTAGCTATCCTCCAAGATTCAGAAGAGGTGAGAATACAGGTATCGGGCATTGCTGGGGCTGCCCTCTTCCCCTCTGTGCTGAAAACTCTGCTACAGGCAGCCTGTGCAGAGCAACCTGTGTGCTGAGGTACCCTGCTCAGGCATGTACAGCGAGCCTCAACTATGCCCTATTATGCCATAAGAGTCTTTTCTCCCCTACTTTTCCTTCAATCCAGAGAGTGAGATTTTGTGGCTTGTATTATCTCACATACCTCTGACTGAGGTGATAAGGTTACCTTTATTTGCAGACTCTGGAGCCACCCAAATCAAAAGTCAATAAAAGAAAGACTTGAGGCCTAAGCTTTGCTGCCACTTAGAACTGTTTCCCCAACAGGATAAAACTCTTTAGGATAGATCCTCTACTGGTTTAAACCAATGTAGCTCCACTGAAGTCAATGGGCACATTTTATCAAGTCTTTGGATGAAGTGAGGAGGTTATCTTTATAGGCAGTCTTCTTTGTGTATGCACAACATATCAAGGTGGCATGTGACCAGGATTCATCATGGAATTTAGTCTGCTGGTTGGATCACTAGCTTCTGCATCAAGAAACTTTACTTCTGCCTCCTGTCCTCAGAGGTCATGTACCCAGTTAATGTGCAGATAGTTGAATGAGTTTTTTTTTTTTCTTAATTGCCTTTTTATTTTCCACAGGCATTTTGGTCACAACGACCAGCCCAGACAGAGGTTTGGTGATATATCCCTACTGCTATATTACTATTATTAGAGCATGGAATTACTATCCTACAGCTTCTGGGGTACAGCTTGGTTGATTTAAGATTTTTATTTCACTTGATACTATGCTTTCTTTCACATATAGTTCCACTCCTGCACAGGCATGACCTGTTTATATATCTGCCCTGATACATTGGTATTATTGGCTACGTCTACACGTGCACCCAACTTCGAAATAGCTTATTTCGATGTTGCGACATCGAAATAGGCTATTTCGATTAATAACGTCTACATGTCCTCCAGGGCCGGCAACGTCGATGTTCAACTTCGACGTTGCTCAGCCCAACATCGAAATAGGCACAGCGAGGGAACGTCTACACGCCAAAGTAGCACACATTGAAATAAGGGAGCCAGGCACAGCTGCAGACAGGGTCACGGGGCGGACTCAACAGCAAGTCGCTCCCTTAAAGGGCCCCTCCCAGACACACTTTCATTAAACAGTGCAAGATACACAGAGCCAACAACTAGTTGCAGACCCTGTATATGCAGCACGGACCCCCAGCTGCAGCAGCAGCAGCCAGAAGCCCTGGGCTAAGGGCTGCTGCCCACGGTGACCACAGAGCCCCGCAAGGGCTGGAGAGAGAGTATCTCTCAACCCCCCAGCTGATGGCCGCCATGGAGGACCCCGCTATTTCGATGTTGCGGGACGCGGATCGTCTACACGTCCATACTTCGATGTTGAACGTCGAAGTAGGGCGCTATTCCCATCCCCTCATGGGGTTAGCGACTTCGACGTCTCGCCGCCTAACGTCGATGTTAACTTCGAAATAGCGCCCGCCACGTGTAGCCGTGATGGGCGCTATTTCGAAGTTGGTGCCACTACTTCGAAGTAGCGTGCTCGTGTAGACGCGGCTCTCGAGTCCCAAGATCCAGTAAAATAATCCCAGATTATCATTTTTCAAAATAATCCTTTTTGCAATTTCAGCTTTTAACTCTAATTTAAAGGTTTTTTTAACATTAATTTTCCCAAGAAATGGACATTCCCTTTTCTGGAGCTGCACTGCACATAGAATTTTTCTTTGTAGTCTGTAAAGGTCACTGGGAGTCCTTCAGATAACCTAACATTTCCATAGGTCATTATCTAGTGTGTGACTGAGTAACTTTCAAACATCATTTTGCTCTGAGATGCTCAGCAGTCAGACATCTCAATTTAGAAAAAAAAGTCTGAAATTTCAAAATTTTGAAATTAAAGAAAAAAAATGCTCATGAAAAGTTTCACACATTCTGCACTCAGTGATACCACTGATACCTTGTCACTCAGCTGGTCTCCTTTTTGTGGAATTTCCTTTCCAATCCCACGTCGACTGATGAAGGAGCCAGATTGATTTCACAAAGCATTCGCTCTCGTAATTAGGGAAGGTAATGGACTTGCTGTCAACCTGCTTGAGCCCAGAGAGGGAAGGATTTCCCCAGCTGAAGCTCATTAAGATAAAAATAAAAGCCTATTATTTTTGACAGTAATAATCAAAGGTTTCTAGTACATGGGGGAGTGGGGAAGCCTGGCAAGCTTAGCCATCAGTACATTAAAGAGCCCAGGACAACTAGAGTCTGATGGTGGTGTGCGTAACTGTAGCAAAGGGGACCTTTCAGCTTTAGTACAGCAAATAAGCAGCGGACACTGGAAAAGAAGAGGATTATGGTCCTGAGGAGGATGCTAAGAAGAGAGGACAAGCGGAGGGGCAGCAGGTTTGAAGAAATTTTGGCGATGCCCAGAGCTGATGTCCCTTCCCACCCGCATTCCTCAGGCTCAGGGAGGGGCAAGGGTATGGGCTCTGGGCTGGGGCAGGAATTCAGAGTGCAGTAGGGAGTGGATGGTGCAGGCTTTGAGAGGGGGGTTAGATGTGGTCCTTACCTGAGACATTCCCCTCTGTCAACAAAATCCTAGCTGTGTATGGAGACCCCCCCCCCCCACACACACCTATCTGTATGCACTGCCCCAACCCAGCCTTACATTGCCCCTGCTCCAAATGCTTCTGTGGCCAGCATGCAAAGACACCCTCCCCTCCCAGTGACCTCCCAGGGGCGTACGGATGTGCTAGCAGCCACACCCGGAGTGAGCAGAAGAAAGCCGCTCTAGTACTGCTGTACTGGTGGTGGTATAAGGGGCCTGGGTCATTTTAACTTGCCTGGAGAGGGCAGGGGACACACAGGTGGCAGTCAGGACTGGGGGTGGGGTAGATCCCACTCTGAATTTTGGTGAAGCTAGACCACAGCCCAGGAATATTCCTGCCTCCTTGGCACCAGAGATCTATAGAATTTGCCACCCATGGACAACAGGTCGGGGGGTGGGGGGTTATGAAAAGTGGTTAACAAAGGTGAATGATTTCCTACAGCATGAGAGCAAACTATGGATCAGAGTGTGTCCTGGCAGACTGGAGAGGGGGTTCCCTGCTGGAATGACAGACTACATGAGCTCACTGTGGAAAGAAAAAGCAGAGGTGATCCAGTGGTGGCCCCAGTAGAAGTACGGGTACTGCGTGATGCCTGCGTGAAGCTGACTCAGGGCAAGTAGGAATACAGCAACAAACACAAAACCCACTTACTTTCAGAACAATCTCTCCCTGGCTGGTGGAATGGAGCTGTCCGAGAGCAAGACATAACACTTCCCTTTTAGGACAACTTTAGTTCAAGGGCTCTTCCATAAATAGAAATATGACAGCTTTTCTATAGGCTTGCTGAGTTGCTAAGCCTTTCGTAGGATGGTTCAAAACAGATTTTAGGAAGGTGCGACCGATGGGCAGCAGTTCTGCAATACTATATGAATACCGCACTTTTCACAGCCCACAGAGCTTTTTGTGGGGTACCTCTTGGCCTGGAGCCCTGAACTGCAGCCCTGAAATTCCTTTCATAATCTGGCCCTTCCTTTGTTAAGCCTAAAACCTCAAAGATAAAGCTTAAAAAAGAATCCAGCTACACAGGATTTCTTTTTAACTGGGGGACAGTCAACTAGATGTTAACTTGAATCTTTACACAGTTCCTGTTGAAGTCACTTAAATAATTTAGTAATTTTACCAGGTGTCTCATATTCAGTAAAGCGAAATATGATCACCCTATGTATTAAAGGCCTGTTCGAGAACTACTGGCTTGGTAGACATGAGCTGCTGCAGAGCTGATAGGACTTGCTTTGTCCGGAAGAGCCAACTTAGGAACAAAGACCAAAACGATTGTTGGAGGATTAAAAGTGTTTGTCTCCAAAAAAAAAAAAGGGGGGGGGTGCACGTGTTTTGGGGCAAATTTATTGGGCACACAACACTCCATTAGGGGTACCTGAAGAAGGCATGGCTGCTTTAGTTGCCATCAGGGAACAGCAAGCCCTGAGGTAAGTTAAACATGTGGAGGTTGTTGTTTTAACCCACTTTTTCCTCTAAATGCTTTGATCCTGTTAAGAACTCATATGTTGTCTCTGGATAATACTGTTCATTTGAAGCTAGATTATTGGTTTTCAACCTGCAGTCCACACGCTTCTGGAAGCTCACATACTTCAGCCAAGATTTCCAGAAGAGTCTACCCCTCCATTCTACATTTTTTAGGGATCTGCAAATGGAAAACAAAAAGTCAAAAACCACTGAGCTAGAAATATTCAGACAATGAATGAAGAATAATTTTTTAACTGCAAGAGTGATTGGGCATCAGAACAATTTACTAAGCACTGTGCTGGATTCTCCAACTCTGAGACTTTAAACACAAATATTAAGATGGGATGTTTTTCTGTAAGGGCTGCTCAGGGAATTAGTTTCTGGGGAAGTTCTATGGCCAGTTCTGCAGGAGGTCAGACTAGACAGACACGATGGTCACTTCTGGCTGGTGGATCAATGGACTCCCTAAGGGGAGAATGTCAGGCATTCAAATTCAGTCAGTAAGCCCATAGCCCAGGGCCTAGTCTGAGAATCAGATTTTTGGGACTGCCCCCCCCCAGGAGAACTAAAGATATGAAAGGGGGCTGTGGATGTGTAGCTGACCCACTGACAGGACAGAAGGGGATTCCTCACCTAAATTTTAAAAGCCCTCCCAGTAATTTTTGAAAAACCCTGGTGGTTTGATCCCTGCTCTGTTTCAGGAGGATATTTTCTTTAAGATGAGGTTGATACTGGTGAAGGCTCAGAGTGGCAGCCCTGCTGACAGGCAGAAATGCTGTGGTTTGAGCATCGCTCAGGGCTAACCTGGCCCATAGCCTCCTCCCTTCTGCCTTTGGTCTCAGCTCTTCCAGAGGTGTGGAGCCAGGACCCTTCCCTCCATGCCCCAGGAACCATGGTGGTGACTGGCAACCCCACCGCAGACTGGCAAAAGGCTGTTACAACATGGGCGGCAGCCAGCTTCCCTGCCCTGCCCTGCCACCATGCCTCAGCCTGAGGGGATAATTGCAGAGGCTGAGAAGTGGGGAAAATAAGCTTCATTCACTCCCAAGGGAAACAGCAAGTAAGGAAATGGCCTGTGGTGATACTGGAATCACCTTAATTCTTGTGCAGTGAAATATCCATGCTGGGCTACAACAGGAGATGAGCCTTCCTTTTCCCACCACAGCGAGGGTCAATTCCCTGCTAGTCTAAGGAAAAACCTACTGGTAAAAGTCTCCTTTGGGACTAGAGACCAGCTCAGCTAGTGAGGCCCAGTTAGAGCATCCAGCCAGCACACTCACATTTAGCCCTCCGAGTGGCCTTGGCAGAGGAAATGCACCAGTGGAGCAGTGTTTGTTCTAGACCCAGCCGAGTGGAGCCTCAGGCTGGCAGAGAGGCAACTAGATAAGCAGGAGGGGGTGCAGAGGCCAGAGAGCAAACTGTGTTTTGGAGAACTCGGAGTCAAAGGAAGGGGAAAAGCGATGCACTAGGCTTGAGACACATGGGCTGGGACAGCAGGAAATAGGTGACATACGGGGTGTGGGGAGGAGGAAGAGGCATTCACTGACAGGGAGCACAGATAACTGAGCAGGAGTGACTGATCCATGACAGAGGGAAAAAAATCCCACCTCTGTGCTGAGAACAAAAAGGAAGTACATGGCAATCATTCCTGAGAATCTGCACTGGGGTGCCACTCCTTCAGCTCCAGTGCTGATGATTTTCCCCAAGTTGAGGGTGATCAGCGATCCCATCTCTAACCAGCAGTCCCGTATTTAAGCCCCTCTGTACATGTCCTGACTTTTCTTTAAAAAAGGCAAATGGTCCTGTATTTTCTGGCCCTTTCCACTGATCAGTGTTGGATGCTGCTGGATTCCTGGTTGCCAGCCACCCGCCCATTGTGAACAGGGGGAGCCAGGGTGGACAACTGGGGGCTGGTGTACAAGACTGCTGGCCTGCAGAGATGCTGTTCATGTGGAGGTGGATGATAGAGCAGCCCTGCTGTGTACTGGCTCCTAACCACCGGGGCTCCACACCCCCATCCTGGCTGGGAGCTGCTGGTGAGCATAGGAGGGCACCAGCCAGTTCTGTGTCCCCTCTGCTGCCCACCCATCAGCCCTTTGCATGTTCCCCATCTTGCTGTCCTCTCTGAATTGCCCCTTCCCCGGATATCCATTCTCTGCTCCTCCATATTGCCCCCAACAGTGGGGCAGATTAAGACAAGGGGCTTTAGGGGCAACAGCAAAGGGGCCCTGGGGTAAGGGGAGGCTGCAAAAAAGCACTCCAGGCCACCAAGAGAGCAGATTATTTTGCTGAGCCCAGTTAGCCAGGGGCTCTGGGCTGCAGGCACTAAAGCCCCTGCATTCTGGCTCTGCCTGGTGGGAGACGATGGGGATGCAGCGCTGCAGGCTGCAGTCAACTCTCCCTTTTGCACGCAGCTGGAGCTCCATGTGCCAGGAAGTTCTGTCTGTCCACTTCCCTCAACTGCTGGCTCTGTCCCCACAGCTCCCATTGGCCAATGGGAACTGCACAGGTTAGGCAGACGGAGACGGGCAAGCGCAGCCTCTTGTCCTCTTGCCTTCTGCCCTGTTGTCTTCACCATCAAAAGGGGAGCTGCCCATGGTAAACATCCAAGCCCCCTGCTCCAGCCCTGAGCCCCCTCCTGCACCCTAATGGACACCCAGACTGCCTCCCTGGCCAAACTCCTTCCCTGGGCCCCCTCTCACACGCTAGCTCCTACCAAAATCCCACACTTGATGTGCATGATGGCAGATGGGCACACAGATTGTGGCACTTTCCTTGTCTTTTCCTTCTTCCTGTTAGGAGCAGGGCATGGGGGCTGGAGGAAGCAGTTTAAGGACATGCTGAAGGAACACATGAAAAGTGCAGCACTGGTAGTGAGACTTGGAGATCCTTGCCCAGGACCATCCCCAGTGGAGAGCAGTAATCCATAAGGAGGTGACCTAATTTGAGAGGTGCCACCACTGCACATATGAGGAGAGGTAGAAGATGAAAGAGTATGAAAAACTGCCCTGCACCCCTCCAACAGCTACCAGCCTCTGCCCCTTCTGTGATAAGACCTGCCACACCAGAATCAGGCTGATCAGCCATCAGTGGCCTCGCAAAAGAGCATGATATGAAGATGTTCTACTCATTATCGAACGACCGCCAAGACGATGACAACTTTGCAAACCAGTGAGGTTGGCCTCCCAAATTAAGAATCAAGTCCAAGATCCACTTGACACCAGATTTCCATTGATTTCAATTAGTTTTAGATTAGGCCCCTAAAGGTTACCAACGTGCCGAGACATGATGGAAACACAAGAGACAGACAGTCCCTGCTCTGAACAGCTAGCATTGTGGACAACAGACAAGAGACACTGGGAAGTTAGAACACAACTGTGGTGCTTTAACTTTCCCTTTCTGCTTAAGATTTGCCCACATTCCCCCACCGCTTGGTCTACATTGCTGCTCTGTCCTGAGCCTCAGCCAGGCTTCCACTGATTGGTTTCCCAAGCATGACAGACAGGGCTTTAGGTTAACAACAACTTCTTAATTCATGCTGTTTCTAAATGGAAGTAAGATTGGAGAAGTTGTAGAGAGAAGGATGAAGTGTTCCCCCAACATCAAACTAATTTAAAATAGAAAGTAAGAAAAAAAGCTATTAACTCCTCTGGAATTTAAAACAGAATAATGGGCCAATCAAGTCCCATTGCAAATGGAAGCACGCTGAATTAAATAATATATCCTCTGCTTTGAATTGAGTCCCCAAAAGGCAGGTCCCTCTGAGCCAGATTCTCTGCCATATGTATGCACACAAGCATGTACTGTAGCAGGCAGGGTTGGTCAGAGGGACCAGTTTTGGAGTAATGTAGTACATACCATTCAAGAACATAGCTCCTTTGTTCCTCCCTGTGGCATCTTCCAGCCGCCAGCTTGACACTAAGTATTAGACCATGGCAAAAATCTTGCACTACAGTCCAAAAGCTTGTAGCTAAACAGAAAATTGTTTTATTGGTATTAACCCAGGTTTTCAAACATCTGCGTTTAGTTGCTACATTCACAACAAAGGAAGACTTAAAGGCAAATGTTTCAGGCATGAGGCAGCTCAACTCTCTGATATATGGAGCTACCTGCCTTGAAGGCCATGTGGAACCCACACAATTAGCAGTGCGGTTCACTGTCCCATGTAGTGACACCTAGACCACTTGGACAAAGAATGAGTCTTCTCTACAGCTTTTGCTGAGAAGCAGCTGGCTTTTAAATCTAACTGCACTAAATCTCCGGCACTAAGTTCCAGATTTGATTCCACCTGTGGGCTATTACATATGCACAATTTGCAGTCATTTAAAATATTATATATATATATATAGCATCCAGTGGACACCCAGTCAGATGTGGTTAATTTTCCCCAGCAATACATGGCTCTTTTAATTAAAGACTTCAACTCTGCTCCAGTTTGGTATTGCCCAGAAGTTTTAGTGGCTTAAGACAAGATGGTCACCCCATAATTGCTAGTACAGAAGGATCCATAAAGTAACTGCCACTATAAGCAACACCTTTAGTGGTAGTCTCAGAGACCAGTGATTACATGGGTCATATAGGCCAAGTTACCTTCTCCTCTATGAGGCACCTTGCAAGGATAGCTGAATAATGGGGGGGATGCTCTCACAGCTGCTGCCTGTACTTTAAATGAAGAACATCCGCCTCTGAGGCTGTGCAACTAGAACCTTTCACCAGTGCTGAATCACTTTTAACTAAGAGGAGGAAAGTTTCAGCATCAATTGAGGCTGAAGGTCCTTTCTAGAGGCAACTTCAAGACCTTTCAAAATCTTGATCTTGCTGCTATTTAAGTCAATGGTAAAGCCCTCTAATGCTGGAATGGTGTAAGTGGGATCTTTTGCTGGCTTGGCCAAAGAGTTTTGTAAGGTCCTAGGTAGCAGGCTGGCAACGGGGCATAGGCAGGGCCCAGGACAAACACATCGTCAGCAGGTCCTGACCAATGGGAAACCAGGGCCTGAAGGTTCAGGGCCCATGGCAACCATCTTGTTCACCTTGCCCCGAGGCTAGGCCTGGATGTGGGAATAGTATAGATCACTTTGCCAGCTCTCTATAAGATAGGGCAAAATGTGAACTGTGCCAGCAGCACAATGTAAGGCAGGTATCCCTGATACAGCTTTGTTGCACACAATACTGGAAACTTGGCGTTTTCACTTATCATGCTAGAGATATTAGCCCTTAAGAGAGTTTTCACTCAAGCAGAACTTCCAACAAAGATGTGCCTGAATTTGGCCCAAGGCATCTGCAGCCTGGTCAGGCACTTAGAGAAAGATAGGCTGTATCACCTTTTGTTCTAGCTTGATTTTCCATTTAAAAACAGAGTTTCTTGACAACTTAAACCACCCTACTCAGATGTCAAGCAACCTCCTACCATGTGCTGTGCAAGTGACATGAGCTCAAACTTCGCCATTCCCCACCCATCCAGTGAGCCTACTGGATACACACTGAGCTCCTTGGAGAGTCAGAGGGGAGGCCTTGTTAATGTGCCTGCACACCAGTTTTCTTCCTCTCCAAGAGAGATACAAAGTTCAGGTGATTAAGGGCAAAATTTAATCTCCAATGTGACGTAATATACTGCGATATCTAAGCTTTGAACTATTTTCCATTTTTGCAATGGCAACTTCTACTAGCTTATAGCTGGTCAGATGGAAACTCTTGTTCCCTGATGCATTTAAGTCCAGAATTTCAGAGACAAAGATACAAGATCTGTCTCCATCCTCTCTCCCTGCTGCAGCTGCCTTGTTCTCCCCACCTCCTTGAAGCAAAATGGGAGCTGCTGGATGCTGAGTACTTTTGAGCATTTAGCCACAAAAAAAAAGTCCATTCTTCTTCAATGTTCTCAAAGTGCCAGCCCCTAACTTCCACCTGTCAATGGAATCAGATCCACTTGTTCCTACTGCACGAAGAGGCTTGTAAAAATTCAGGAATAGTTCTGCAGTCTTCAAGTCCCAGTTTGTTCTGCCAGAAGGAAGCACTTATTACAGGAACTCATGATTAATAACTCACTCTGGTATCACAGTTCTCCATAGCTCTCACAGCATTAAAAAAAAAAAAAAAAAGCATCATTATGCCCATTTTACAGATGAGAAAACCAAAAGCGACTTGGTATAGTTCAATGAGCTATTCAGTGGCAGAGCTGGGACTACAACCCAGGTACCTTGAGTCAAATCCATTACTCTCACTATTATCCAACAGTTCAGCTAAATTAGAAGCAGATTTTCCTTTTTGGGGAAACTATGGCATTTCTAAACTTTTTCCCCTCTCCCCCTTCCAAAAGAGGACCAAAAACAACCATCCAAAATTTCACTAAAATGGAACTCTTTTTGGTTTTAAATTGATCATGACTTCTTTTCCATTTGACATTTTCTTTAATATTTCATATGGTAAATGAATTTCATTTCAAACAAACAGTCACTTAGAAACAAAAATTCAAAACATTCCATTCCAGAAACATACACGCAGGTCATCTCAACTTTATCAAAATGCTTCATCTTGAAGCTATGTTTCATCCAAAGGAAAAAAAAAAACCAAACAAAAAAACACACACACACCCAACACCTCCCCTGCCCCCGCATTAATGAAAGTGGATGGGGTGGGGGGCACATGTGGGTAATAAAAAAAACCACACACACACACACCCCCCACAGTTCCAAGAAAGATCTATTCAGTATCATTCACTCTGCAGGACAGGCAATCTTCTAACAGGTGGAGCCTTAAAGTCCCACGGCCATATTAAGGTAACGGGCAAACTCTAAAAGCCTAGATAAACAGAGAGATGTGTCTGCCAGTACACGGACTTGGATATTTTTCAAGGGCAGACTTATTTGAATCAACACAAGCTAGGCAATGCATCTGGGGAGAAAACACATCACAGAGAAGAGACAAATGAACTGCATGGTGAATGTCAGTTGCTTGCTGGCATTCCACAAGTTACTGTACACCACAAAGACAATTAATACACACATAGAGCTTAGCTATTATATCCTCTGCACAATTTCTTCTCTAAGCAGTTTCCCAGAGAAATCTTGTAAATTAACAAGCCTTGTTTTGTAACTAGCTCAGCAGGATTTTCTGAATTAACAAGAAGCTTTTAAATGTAAGAGATGGCAACTGCCCAAACCAATGTCTGTTTAATTATTTTAAAAATAACATTAATAGAAGGGCTGCAGGATGAAATTATATTTGTTTACAATACTGATAGTTACTTTGTAATTCACTTGGCCGATTGGATTTTATAAATTCACTATTCTGCATTCTTCTGCCCTGTTTATTTTACATTTTGGTGCATGGGATTGCTAAGCAGTAAAAAAAAATAACAGTACTCATATGGGCCCGCACTCATCTTGTGTCAATGGCCAGAATTTACTTTCAGACCAGAGCCACATTTAGTGTCATAGGTTCACAAGCTTCAGCCAAACCACGTTAAATGTATACCAGCTGCGGACCCCTCCCTTCACTCCCAATATCTATCACACCCACACTCCTTTCCTCTGCTTCAAAGGTCTAATTAGTATTGCCCTCTCTTTAGCTTGTGTATTAATTATATAGATTGCTTAAGAATCCCTAGTTCTCTCATTGAGGGTTGAGAGGTTCTTATCTTCAGATGAGGCCCTGTGTTTTTCAAATGTTATGTTGTTGGGAAGCCTCATGTGCACAGTTGTGCCCCTAGGAGCTTTTTATATATTTGCATATAGTTTAACCCATTTAGCATGGTTACAACCACCCCAGCTCAGTAACGTAGATAGAGATGCTATGGAATGTACACCTGCAAATCCATCATTCCACGGATAACAGTTTGGAATGTTAGCCAGCATCATCTTCACCACCAGTGGGCATTGTTCTGGCACTTCCCAAGGGTTACTGTTCTCTCACCCCCTCATCTGGGATGCCATTTTTAAGAATATGTTTCACTGACACTACTACCCTTGATGCATATTCATGCAGGAGATTTTTATTTGTATTTTCTCACCTGACTGATGCTGGAGTGCTTGTTTCCTATAGATGAGTGAAAATGGTTGGGAACCCCAGCAATAATGCAGACCCAGAATCATCATCCTCTCACCCCAACCCCCAGCAGTTCCCAAACCTACAAGTCAACCCTGCCAAACTGTTCGTGGAGCTCCAAAGCCAATTCTAGCCACTATGTACACTTTAAGTGAAAAGGGAAACCACAACATAGATTTTGGACAGCATGTAACATTATTGGAAAATACTTAATTTAAAAATGTTGATTGTAACTCTGCAATGTAAAAATTTTCTATGATCATTTGTATTTCTCTTTTCTTCTCTCCCCCCGCCAGCATATTCATGGACCCCCAGTGGTTTAATGCATCAATTAACACATGATAATAAGTTGTGATCATTCACTATCATGGCTTCTTTTGATTAGGTATCCCACTTGATATTTTAGTCCCAATGGGTAATTGTGGTTCTTTGCAAGTTGTGTGGACCTCTTAAGTTTCAAAGGGTTTCAAACTTATTCCACTTAGCTTAACACATCCTCTACCTTGAAGACTGCAGCTGTATATTTACCTCATGATTTATTTCATCACCATCTAAAGGTGAAAGGTCCCAAACACGTGCACGCTAACTTTGGCTTAGCTCACCACACAGGATGTACTCTGCAGGTCCCTTGTGGTACAGCCAAAACATAGTTTAATATAAACCTATTATCAAAATAATCACAGTAAGAAAAAAAAAATATAGGCAAGCAAGCAAGCCAGCCAGCCAGCCTTATATATCTCATTCACCTATTCTACACATCAATGCATTATGAGTCAACCACCAAAGTGTCCTCACATACATGTAGTCAGAAGTTCCTCTTCAGCTCTACTTTCAGCTTCCTAAATACATGGAGGTTTTCTTTTGGGCTGTTGAAGATGCATAGGTCTCAACCCTTTTGCTAATTTGCTGAAGCAAATATCTCACAGGACACAGGCCTGTAGGTTTCTTGCGTTACTGTTCAGTATAATGCAGAGCAGTGAATATAACAAAGGCTCACTAGCCCACTGGGCTACACAAGGCACTCAAGGATTTGCTTTTTTCAGCAACATACTTCTCGCTCTGTACATTTTGCCTTTTTGCAACCCTGCTTCCCCATTGACACACACATCTCTCTACCTTCCTCATAGGCACGGAATGACTGTCCCAATAACCGAGCCTCCCTCCAGCTGCAGTTTCAAGGAGCTATTCAAATTTCATGGTGTCCAATATAATCCCCATTTGCTACAGGTGGGCAGTGTAAATGGCAAAGTTGCGCTCCTAAGCCGCACATGTGGATTGCTCCTCCAGCTGCTCCATACATGTGCCCCATGCATGTGGAGGCAGAGGTATGGTTCAGAGTAATCTTGTGGCGGAAGGGCAGGGGGGTGCCAGTGCCTGGCTGGGGTGGGGGCGATAACTGTGGCCATTGGTTAAATCTCTCTTGGACACTACTATATTAGAGGCACACCCTCCCCTTAAAGCATTCCAGCTCTGTTGATTGAGTCTCCTGTAGTTTCAAATGTGGGGGGGAAGATGTTATAGATTTTAAAGCCAGGAGGGAGATCTTCTAATTGGATGTCTTGTTGATCACAGCCCATTACATTTACTCCAGTTATTCCGGAGCTAAACTCAGTAAGTTGGTTTTGACAGAATCACGTTTGGCTAAAGCAGATCTTTCAGAAAGGGACCCAGTCTGAAAACATCTAGCGATGGAGCATCCACCACTTCTGGCTTTAGCTTTCAGCTATCAGTTACCCGCTTCTCACAGTGGTTTTTCCTCATGAAGATACTCATACAGCATAATAAAGTCTCCCCTCAGTCTTCTTTTTGATTAGATCCAGAGGTGGAGCTCTCTTTTTCTTACTCTAAAGCCTCCCTCAAGCTACTCAGTCTTTTCATTTGTACATCCAAGGATCACATGGGTCCCTTCTTGCCAGGGTAGAGTCCTGAGAGCTCACATTGAATTGCTGGTCCACTATAACCCCTAAACCCATTTAAGAATCACTGCTTTCCATGATACCCCTTCTCCCCCATTCTGTAGGTCTGTCCTGAATTGCCCACCTATAGGTGCATAATTCTGCTTTTAGGCCAGTTTACTGCCCTGTCCTCATTGTTCACCCTTTTGCTACACTTTGGTCATTCACAATCTTTATAAGCAGGGATTAATGAAAACATTGAATATTCTTTGACCTCATACTGCTTCCTGAAGACACATCTCCATTCAATGAGGACTTCCCACTGATGACTATTTCTAAGAGATCTATCCCTTAGCCAATTCTTAATTCAGATATACCAAACTATACCAATTATAGCCATATCCACTAAACTGACCTCAGGTCTGCCAAGTCCCAGCTCAATACTCACCTCCACCAGACCAAGCAGCTTCTCTTTTATTGTAGGGATCACATTTTCATACATGGTGTGAAAACCAAACTAGATTAATTAACTCTCACAGGTTGTATCGAATAAAGGATGAGATCCCTGTTCTGCACTCAGGTCCACAAATTACCACATTAAAAGGAAGCCTCAGTGGAAGGATAATGAGTAGTCCAAGTGTCTCCCAAGTCTGCTATTGGCTTCAAAATACTGTCATTGATCATCTTAATAAGCACTCACCCAAGTAAATCAACGCCTATTAAATCACATCCAACATCAACCTTGCTTCCCCGTATAAAGCAGAAGTGTTGGAAATTTACAGTATGCGTGCCCTGGGACGAGGAGTGGAGGAATACTGGGTTTTAATACAAAATTTATCAGTAGGATTCTTCGTTTCTTTGACCAGAGAGATGACAAGTGGTGTACTGTAATGTGCTTTTGACATAGAAATCACCAAGACCTATCATAGTGCTAACATCTCATGAGAGACTACAAAGAAGAGTCACAGAGAGGTAGTCGTGTTAGTCTGTATCGCCACAGAACAAAAAAGCAGTCCTGTAGCACTTAAAGACAAACAAAATAGTTTGTTAGGCGATGAGTTTTCATGGGACAGACCCACTTCTTCAGATCTGGAAAATTCTGAAGATCTAAAGAAGTAGGTCCACCCCCCGCCCCCCAAAAAAAACCATCACCGAATAAGTTATGTTGTTAGTCTTTAAAGTGCTACAGGACTTTTTTTTGCTTCACAAAGGGCTTGTCTACACCACCTCCCTACTTGAAAGGGTGGATGGTTAGTAGGATGTTGGGAGTTTATTAATAAAGTGCTGTGGTGCATATGCAGCACTTCATTAAGCAAATTCCCCACCTGCCACCCGCCCACGGCAACTTCGAAGTTTTAAACTTTGAAGTGCCAGCTCTTGTATAGCTGCCGCTCACCTGCTGGCACTTTGAAGTTTTTGAGGAGTAAAGGGACTTCAAGTACCCCGGGCACTTCAAACTTTAAAACGTCGGAGTTGCTGCGGGGGGGGGGGGTGGCGGGGAGGGGGAATTTATTAATTAAGTGCTGCTGTGCATATGCAGTACTTCATTAAGCAAACTCCCAACACCCTACTTAGCATCCTCCCCTCAAAGTAGGGAGGTAGTATAGACAGGTAAAGAACAGTGGGACAGATTTTGAGGTTTTTACTTGGGCGAACTCCCTCTGACCAAGAATGAACTGTGTAAAGCCTTTATGCTTCCATCCGCTTTCTAGCCCAGAGAGGAGTCTAGCCCCACGTGCACAACTACTGGAGAGCTGGAGAAAATGCTTTTCAGTAGCCCCCTAGCCAGGCTTGTGACCTGATGGGTGGGACAAAGGAGGCAGTTGCCCCAGGGCCCAACCTTTCAAAGGGTCCTGCTATTTCAGCAGGGGTGGCAGATGGGGCTCCAGGCCCCTCGGAGACCCATCACACAGCAGGGCTGTGCCCCCGCTCTGCACACATGGCTCTGAGGGAGTGAGAGAGGGCAGGGCTGACTTCCTTAGGCCCAGTCCCTTCTGCTTGGCCCTGCCCCTCTTAGGGCAGGGAGTCAGGGCCCCCTCCCACCTCTCCCCAGGGCTCAGCATGGCTGTCAACCCCTCTGCTCACCCTCCCACAGAAGCCCCTCTATGAAGCTGCAACAGATTTCCAGAGGACTGGGAGGCAGGACCAGCCCTAAACGTCTGCCACCTAAACAGCAAAGCTGTGTCTACATGTGCATGGCCTCCTTCGAAACAGGAATGCCGATGAGGGAATCGGAAACATAAATGAGGCACTGATTTACATAGCTCATGCTTCATTTGCATAATCCAGTCAGAAAAGATTCTTTCTGAAGAATGCAAAGCAGTGTAGATGGGGCTCTTCTGAAGATAAGCCCTGTCTTTGAAAGGCCCCTTACTCCTAAGAAGAATTAGGAATAAGGATTCTTTCAAAGACAGGGTTTATTTTCAAAAGAGCCCCACCTACACTGCTTTTTCCCCCCTTTCTAATAAGTCTCTTCCAAGAAGAGATTATACAAATGAAGCAAGACATGTAAAGCAATGCCTCATTTGTGTTTCTGATTTCCCTCATTTCATGACCAAAGTGCAAAAAGGGACCTCAGGGGACTTTTTAAAAAAAGGGTTGGTCCTGCTTTGGGCAGGGGGCGGAACTCGATGACCTCCTGAGGTCTCTCCCAGCCGAGTGCTTCTATGACTTGCTGAAAGCTGCACAAGGCGACTAAAAGCATAAAGAGACTAGAACCTATGATTTCTGGCTTTCTTCCCCCCCAGCCCTAATAGGCATACCATCTCCCATAAGCAGAAGAAAAATAGTTCTCTCAGGCTACTTTATCTTTGTTCAGCCCCATCATAGATCCCCTAGCTATTAAACTATCATGGGAAAATGTACAGACCCAAACTTCAGCCATCAATAAGAGTCCAGCAACTCATTGCCAAAAACACAATGAGATATAACACATCCTCTTTGTTCTTCCAAAGGAGTTTTCTCCTCTTATCACACTGTAGGAGTTTTAACACAGAGCTCCCCTGCAGGTCTCCTACATCCCTTCCTTATTTAGGTGCTGAGATGATTCGAATCTGACTTTTATGGCTGTACCATCGAGTGATTGATGGTTCTGTCAAACTGGCAGCTGAGCATTGTGCCCCATTACAAGTCTTCATCTTAACAAAAAGCTCTCAACAACCCTCTGCCAGCCCGTGGACCTGGAGAAGGCAGATGATTTTTAAGTAATGACAGGAAACCTGCAGTCTGACCAGACTATTAGTATGATGGAAAGAACAAACTGATGTGTTTCATATTGGAACACGGAGATGACTGGCAGGATAATCACGAGACACTTGTTCCATTCTTATCAGAGAGGTAGTGTGTTAGTCTGTACCTTCAAAAAACAAGAAGTCCTGTGGCACCTTACAGACAAACAGATATTTTGGGGCATCAGCTTTCATGGGCAAAGACCCGCTTTGTCAGATGCGTGAGTCTGATGAAGTGGGTCTTTGCCCACAAAAGCTTATGCTCCAAAATATCTGTTTGTCTGTAAGGTGCCAGAGGACTTCTTGTTGTTGTTTCATTCTTGATTCTCTGCTTTATTTCTGCCCCTCACTAGTTGTAGGATTTGGGCTTAAACCCAGTCATGGGAAGCTTTGTAAGAGTAATAATAGGGCTGGCCACAAAACTATTGTGTGTCTAGTGGAAAAAAGAGGATCTAGGTCCCTCTTTTGCTTGATTCAAAGCATGAAGTTAAACCTGGCTCTTGCACATGTTAGCTGAATACCTTAACCCATCAAGGCTACAGAATGAGATTGTTTGCCCCTCTACTCACTAAACAAACCCTGGATGTCTCTCCACTCTTTCACCTCAAGACAGTTTTTACCAGTGAAAGCTCATTACTTAATAAACTTGTTAGTTTCTCAAAAGGTGCCACAGGACTGCTATTATCCTAGACCAGACAGCCCTTCCATGCAAAGTCATCAAGTGTCACAATTCTGCAAAATGTTTTTGTTTCTCCAAGGAAAAAAAAAAAACCTGTATAAAATTATTTCGCCCTTTCCCATCTACCAACCACCCAGCATTGAAATGTTATTAAAACTGATCCTTCTATGTCTTCCAAATAATACAAGACTAAAAAAAAATATGGTGGTCTCTTTGCCTATTGGCTTGAGAATTCCAAGTTTCTAACCTCACCACCACCTTATGGGATAGAACGTTACTTTTATTTTCTCCAAATATAAATCAGAGTCTGATGAGTCACCTGACTTCAACAACCGCTACTTTACAGGGAAAAAATACACCAAAGTATCACAACACACACACACTCATCACATGAGTTGGCACCACTGGCTTTCCCTCTGTAAGGATTTTGCTGTCAGGAACAAGTGGAAGACATCTTAACCTCTCCCTACTTCTCCCCACAAAGGTCTCATCTAAGTCCACTCTTCAGTTTGCAAGATAAAATCAGAGCACCAATACAGTCTTCAGATTCAGTGACACAGCACAGTCTTGGCAAAATACGCAGAAGAGGCATGGAGAATAAACCCCACGGATGAGGAACGTATGTGACACCACCTTTGTCAAGCAAAGGTTCAGTGCACTGTGAGATACAAGTGATTATTATAGTATTAAAACTTACCACCCCCTTTAATAAGCTAGGGAAGTGACTCAGCAGGATTTTAAAAAAAAAGCTGACAGCCAGAGCAGACAATTGCTCAAGAAAGGAAATAAACTGCCAAAAGCAGAAACTACCTCAGTCTTGGGGAGAATTCAGCTCAGTCCCAAGATCCACCTCTCCTTCCTCTATAACCCAGCCAGCCAAATTACAGTTTTGAATTCCTGTGCTCAGTTGCAGGTAACCTCTTGCTCACCAGGCATATCTCCGTGCCATGCTTACGCTTTTCTAGCTGGCCTATGTCTCAGCCCTCCAGACGTTGGCCAGCACCAGTGTGCTGACAGCTGACTGGCAGAAGGCATTAGAGCTGTATTAAATCCAAGATAGCCTAATTGCACTGGCTTCCTGCGAAGTGCAAAATTGACTTGAAATACCGCTGCTCATAAAACAGAGCTATTAGCTGCCACTGCCTGGAGCTCAGTTAATTCCTGGGACTTGCTGTCTGCCTGTCCCCCTCCCCCTGCAGGTGCATACTGTAGGCCTTTTTGCTGAACAATGGGGAAAGTGGGGGGTGGGGGTGTCTTGCTTTCCCTGCCCTCCACCCATACTTGTGAGATAAAGAAAAATTGCTGTCAACGCACGTGATGTTCTAGGCCTGTGAGCTGCCAGACACGCATCCTCACAGTTTTTTCTGTTAACAGGTAGAATGCTAGAACTTCTTGCTCAGTGGATTTATTACTGTTCACCCAGCTGGACTTTCTGAGAGGAGTCTCTGTACAAGTAACCCACAGTACAAGGGACCCTGAGTTTGTGCAGAAGGCCCGTGGATTTCCCACTGGAAAAGAGGCACCACAATGCAGGGGCACGGAGGGATGGCTCAGTGGTTTGAGCATTGGCCTGTGAAACCCATTGTTGTGAGCTCAATCCTTGAGGAGGCCATTTAAGCTGCGTCTACACGTGCACGCTACTTCGAAGTAGCGGCACCAACTTTGAAATAGCGCCCGTCGCGTCTACACGCGTCGGGCGCTATGTCGAAGTTAACTTCGATGTTAGGCGGCGAGACGTCGAAGTCGCTAACCTCATGAGGAGATAGGAATAGCGCCCTACTTCGACATTCAACGTCGAAGTAGGGACCGTGTAGACGATCCGCGTCCCGCAACGTCGAAATTGCTGGGTCCTCCATGGCGGCCATCAGCTGGGGGGTTGAGAGATGCTCTCTCTCTAGCCCCTGCGGGGCTCTATGGTCACCGTGGGCAGCAGCCCTTAGCCCAGGGCTTCTGGCTGCTTCTGCGGCAGCTGGGGATCTATGCTGCAGGCACAGGGTCTGCAACCAGTTGTCAGCTCTGTGTATCTTGTGTTGTTTAGTGCAACTGTGTCTGGGAGGGGCCCTTTAAGGGAGCGGCTTGCTGTTGAGTCCGCCCTGTGACCCTGTCTGCAGCTGTGCCTGGCATCCCTATTTCGATGTGTGCTACTTTGACGTGTAGACGTTCCCTCGCTGCACCTATTTCGATGTTGGGCTGAGCAATGTCGAAGTTGAACATCGACGTTGCCGGCCCTGGAGGACGTGTAGACGTTATTCATCGAAATAGACTATTTCGATGTTGGCTGCACGTGTAGACGTAGCCTTAGGGAGTGGGGCAAATAGATATCAGAGATGGTGTTTGCTCTTACCAAGAGGGCAGGGGACTGGACTAAGTGACCTCCTGAGGTCCCTTCCAGTTCCAGGAGATGCATCTCTCTATTATATACTAACGATAACACCATTTGTCTAAGATCAGGTATAGGACCAGTTTCAAATCAGATGTTACCTCTCTGGAGAATCTGTCCTGACTTTGGGTGAGAGATAGATTCCATGTCCTCTCACCCACCTTGCCTCTAGTAGTTCTCTGGACCAGCAATCCTCCATCTGTGATGCGGAAAGCAGTTTAAGATGATAAATAATCTCAAGATGGTCATGCATCTAGGGTACTGGTGTGGCACCCAGGAGACCTGGGGTCAACACCAAAGACTTGGACAAGTCACTTCACCCATTCCCCTGCCCAGTCTCCTATGCCTCAGTTCCTCATGTGTCAGAGCCTATCCCTCCTCTGTTTAAACTGTGAGCACTCCAAGGCTGGTACTGCCCATCACTGTGTGTTTCTGCAGTCCTGCACGTGAGCAAAAGGGAACCTTGATCAGAGCCTTTTGCTATTGTCCTCATACAAATAAATAGTCAAAGGCTTTTGCTGACACCTCCCTTCTGACTACAATGCTATTATGGCAGCAAGCCGAAAAGAAGTCTAGTGAGCCCCATTACATTCAATAGGGCTTCTTCTGTAAAGGGTGAAGTGAGCATCTGCTTGCACAGAACCATTTGCTGAATAAGGAGCAAAGTTTGCATTTACCACAGGTCACCAAGAACATTAATTTGATGCATAACTAACAGCTGTAGGCCTCAGAAATGCCCTTAATAGTGGGACTTCTAATGAACATGCAGCTGCACATTGTGTTCATAAAAAATACAGGGGGATACACCCTAAAAGTCCATGGGTCATTTTTAAAACAAGTGACAAAGAAAAAGTTCACCTCCTTGCATTTTTTTTTCTTTGCCTTCCTAGGGAAGCCTCTTCGCAAAAGATTTCCTATCAGTTTCTATCGCTGCAGGACACAGCAATAGCCCAGGTAGATGAATGTGCTCTTTTTCCACAGAAAGATTCACTGAAAGAAGTTTTCAGTGGAAACTGGATTTTTTTCAGTGAAAAGTGACCTTTGTCCAGGCTCTTTACCAAAAAGGCCCACTCAGGCAAGGGCTCACCAACATCCCCAAGACTTAGGGCCCTTACTATCACCGAGGGAAGGTGCCTTCTCTCAAATCAGGATCAGAACCCTGTAATTATCACATTCCTTCTGCTACTGTCTGCTCAAGCAGCATGATATTATCTCTGCACTGCAAAATGCCCACACCTGGTAGGTAAGGCCTTGCCAGTGGTCAATTCCTTGTGGGCTTGGTGCTCAAAGAGCCTAAGGTCAAAAAGGACCCTTATGATCATCCAATCTGACTTGCATATTGTAGACCACAGATCCTCACTCATCCATCCACTCCTGTAACAGTCTCCTTGACTCTGGCTGAATTACTGAAGCCCTCAGATCATGATTTTAAGACATCGAGTTACAGATTTCCTCAAAACTCACCCCTTTCACAGCAGCTTACCTCCAGGACAGACCTTTAGTATGATGCTTTCCCCTGTCCAAACACTACCCCTCCTCAGCAGTGTTCTGTGTCCTGGAGCTTTGTGAGTGACCCCACAGGATACTTTATCAGGCCCAGCTGTTCCTTAATTAATTAACTGCACCCAGCCAGCCAGGCACCTAGCTTTTCACATGTGGCTTTGAGTTGGCTTGATCTTCTCAGCAAAGTCTGCCATAGATAGGCTGAGTGAGGGCCAGACTCCTCAGGAGCCAGCTAGTTTGTGGCAGCAGCACCCTCCAGCTGGGCAGGAAGAATATGATTTGAACTGATAAAGGTGTTCCTCTGCTGTCCTTGTTCAGCATTCACATTCTGGAATTGAGTCATGGCCCATCCAGCTGGGCACTGCATCTATATGTGTAAGAGCACTGACAAGGCTGAGTGACATGTCTCCTTCACTGCCTTGGCTTTGTGCCCCCTGGCTTTTAGTGTGTGTGGTAGCGCACATGGCTGTAGCCCCTATTGTCACAGATTCGATCCCTCCTGCCAACAACTCAGGTCTCTCAGCCTGACATATGATAAATGAATTCTCTTTGCCCCAAGGGCCTCACAATCTAACCAGTAAGGTGGGATAATAACTGCGCACAATAGGATGTGCGCGACTCTTCAACAATCAGCCGGAGTGATCACAGTTCCCCATCTGCCTACGGAAAGTTGTCGTTTGCTCTGTGAATGACAGGAGAGGTGGGTTTTGAGAGGGAACAAGGTGGGGTCCCTGGGCAGGCTGTGGATGACCCTTGTGGGACAGCTAGCCTATGGACCCAGCCCTTCCACCCAAGGACCCAGTCTTACCATTCTCCCCTCCCGTTGCCCTGCTTCTTCCACCCTCTCCTCCCACTACTGGAGCCACGAGCCCCCCCTACAGCTGCTGGAGCCAACCCCAGCCCCAAGCTACCTCAGCTGGCCTGCCAAAGTGCCCCTAACCCCAGATCACCAAGTGGGCAGCCCCAATACTCTGAACCCAGAGTGCCAGGTGGTCATCCCAGTGCCCCTAGCCCCAGAGTACCAGGTTGTGAAGTCCTAAGGCCCCAGAGCTAGATGACTGCAGCACTGGCTCCAATCACCCCAAGTCTAGGGCTCAGGCCAGCCTGTTTGAGAGAACAGGAGCAGCTTGGGTTGTGGCCACTGGGGAAGAGCAGGAAGGACTGGGGACAGAGCACGGCCAGGGCCTTGTCCGGCTGTGTGGAGAAGTTCCATCTCCCCTGGCCTGCCATATCCATAGCCCATGGTACTAGTGTTATCGATTTGGACAAGGAGATTTTTGACCTGTCCGGGACAGCCTGGGATGGCATGGTGATGGGTTTTATTGATTAAATGCAACATTGCGTGATGAAAACAGTTCTCACAGCCAGAGATGAAGTGAAATTAGCAGACTCTCAAGCAACCGGCACAGCTGCCAGCCCCACCAAGGTAGGCAAAACTGTCATTTGCACTGTTTGAAATTCCCTCTCACTTGCAGCTTGGGCAAGGTTAACCAGTGCAAATCATATGTTGCTTGGGAGTCGTGGCGTGGCTTGCGTATACCAGTTGCTGGACCAGCGATTGCTAATTCAGAGCGATTCCCAAATACATATGAGCTGTGAGAGTCTCCCATATAATATTTGGTACATTCCTGGTGAGGAACCAGTCTGGATTTTACCATGCAGAAGAGTTGCTTCATGTTTCAAGCCCTGAGGTCTATTCCCCAATTTCCCAGCCGCATGCAGCAGGGGTCTGCAACCTTTCCAAGGCAGAATGCTGAAATTTGAGCTTTTGACCTCTATATATGGTCCAAGTACCCTTGATACTTTTTACCATGGATGAAGCAAGACAGGGTATGACTGTGAAGACATTCACATTCTAAATGCACTGAAGCAGCTGTTGCCAGAATTCTTGTGGCACTGCTGTGGGGAAGTTCACAGCAAAATCATATTGTTCTGTTTCTGAGCTGATATAAATATCTTGCCTTTGTCCCCTTCCATGGCCTGGTTCCACAAGCAGGAATTGTCTTATCCACCAAAACTGAAATGCAACCTGTTCTGGGGTGGAACGCTGCAGTAACTGAGTAACACACACATCAAGGGCAGACAAGATTTTGCAGAGGGAAGTGAAGAATACTACTTCCAGATGAAATTGTTGGCAAGCTTTTAGGACAGCAGTTGCTCAAATTGGAATTTAGCCAGGGCATGGAATCTACCCCCAGCACCATGGCCTCCAACTTCTCACAACTGTTCTGGAACTGGCATGAAGGTGCTTCATGGCCTCTACCCCCCAAAGAGCCGAGCTGTCCACAGCGAGACCCGCCCCCTACGCCAACCCCCTGGGCTCAGGCCCATCCCTTCCACGATCTCTCAATCCTGTGCTGCACCTTCCCTCTGCCTCATTAACAGCCCCCACACTGAGTCCCCAGCAGACCTGCCCTGGACCCCGAGCAGGCAGCCCTACCTGCTACGTACCACTGCAGGGTTCTCGCCCCTCAGCTGTGTCCCCAGCTCAGCCTGCCGGATGTTCCAGGCTGGGCAGTGGCAGTCAGAGCTGCAGAGCCACTTGCTTTCTCACGTCTGCTGCCACTGGACAGGGAAGGTCCCCACCCCACAGCCAAGTCCCGCGCTGGCTCCCTGGGATGCTCCAGGTGGGTAGGGCCAGTCATGGCTGTGGAGTGACTTGATCTCTTGCACCTGCTGCTCCTGGATGGGGAAGGGAAGGAGAGAGACGGTCCCTCCCTCCAGTACACACACCACACCTTCCCCTCCTCTCATTGGCCGTACCAGCCCCAGCCCACCTCTTGGAGATGGAGAACACAGAAGTGAGAGCACAGACATGGGGGGAAGGAGGGGCAGGGCTGAGCTCCCCACATGCCAGGGAAAATGAGCTCAGGTGCCAGTCATGGCAGGTGTGCCAGCAGTGCAGTCCACAGTATGTAGCATGAACACCACACAGAAAGCCACATGGCATATCGCTGTACAACCCTTTAGCCACCACTTTTCTGGCTGAGTTTCAAATCCAGACAGCAAGTTTCTCATGCAGCCTAGGGACTGAGCAGAGAGCACTCAGACAGTGAGATGGCAGCAAGATGGATGTAAATAAATTGCATGTAGTCATTACAATTCTTCAGCTAATAATTTTGAGAGTAGAGAAGAAATGAGCCATTACAGGAGAAAGGGTTTGGGTGCTTTCAGGAAATTAATGAATAAAAGGGTTCAGACTGGATGGTTAGAAAATCACGGGGAAAAAAGTCAGTTTGAACTGAGCTATTATGTTTTAGAGTAAAGAGTCGTCAGTTTACACTTCAAAATATGTAGCAGAGCTGCTGATTGTTTGAATACAAGTTATTTGCGGCATTCAGTCTTTCAGCTGTCTCACCATCTCTCCTCAAAGAGCACGGCAGCAGTGTACATGTTTATATATTTCAGTTTTAAAAACAGCTTTAGCATCAGGCCTTATGACTTGAGGACAAGTCACTCAGCACTCTGCAACCCATAGCATTCTTCCCATTCACATGCCATTCCTACCTGCAGCTGTCTCCCTGCGAGTTCCTTAGCAAGTGAGCAGAGTTGGACAAAACATCTCTGGTTCAACATGTCCCAGGATAGGTGGCACATCCAGCCAGCAGCCCCCAGGATGGATCCAGTCCACAAGATGATTCTGTCCACCCCCTGAACACATTTGTCCTCTTCTCCCAGTACATCTGCTCCAGACAATGGCATGGTCTTTGTGGTCTGACTTCATAGGCACTATTATTTTCCAGAGCGAGATCACATTGCACAGAGCATTCTATTTTGTACAGCATATATTTCTGCATGTGACTGGTGGAGATACTCCAGTACTAACATCTGGACACAGAGGCTACGTCTACACGTGCAGCCAACATCGAAATAGCTTATTTCGATGTTGCGACATCGAAATAGGCTATTTCGATGAATAGCGTCTACACGTCCTCCAGGGCCAGCAACGTCGATGTTCAACTTCGACGTTGCTCAGCCCAACATCGAAATAGGTGCAGCGAGGGAACGTCTACACGTCAAAGTAGCACACATCGAAATAAGGGTGCCAGGCACAGCTGCAGACAGGGTCACAGGGCGGACTCAACAGCAAGCCACTCCCTTAAAGGGCCCCTCCCAGACACAGTTGCACTAAACAACACAAGATACACAGAGCTGACAACTGGTTGCAGACCCTGTGCCTGCAGCATAGATCCCCAGCTGCCGCAGAAGCAGCCAGAAGCCCTGGGCTAAGGGCTGCTGCCCACAGTGACCATAGAGCCCCGCAGGGGCTGGAGAGAGAGCATCTCTCAACCCCCCAGCTGATGGCCGCCATGGAGGACCCAGCAATTTCGACGTTGCGGGACGCGGATCGTCTACACGGTCCCTACTTCGACGTTGAACGTCGAAGTAGGGCGCTATTCCTATCTCCTCATGAGGTTAGCAACTTCGACGTCTCGCCGCCTAACGTCGAAGTTAACTTCGAAATAGCACCCGACGCGTGTAGACGCGACGGGCGCTATTTCGAAGTTGGTGCCGCTACTTCGAAGTAGCGTGCACGTGTAGACGCAGCTAGAATGGCCTGGTGGGACCACCCATCAGATATGTGGTTGGGAAGCAACTTAGGTCAAGTTCAGATTGATTGAACATGAGGGTTTTTTTCCACCATTCCTTTTGTCATGGATCGCTGCAGAGATCATCTGGACATGTCACCTGACCAATTCCTTGCCATCAAGTGGGTCTCAAGCTCTGGTGGCATCAGAATTTTTTTCATTCTCTGCCCATGGGACACTACAATTCAATCTCATGAGGACCGAAATATTTCAGTCTAGCTAAAATATCTGGGCTCAACATAGTGGTATTTTGGTGAAATTTGATGGTTTGTGTTGTACAAGAGGTCAGACTAGCTGGTACAATGATCCCTTCTGAACTTAGACTCTATACAACAATGAAAACTCCAAAATCTAGATAAAGATTTCAGGTTCGTGTTTGGATCCGAGATTTTATTCCATTACAAAGATAGGGGCCATAGGCAAAATTAAGATCCAGGTACATGTTTGTATTTCAGACAATCTCAAAGTGGTTTTCCATTATTATTTTTGAGTTCTGGCAAGGGGAGGGTAGATCAAAGACTTTGATATGTTGCTACATTTTAGGTAGCTGTGTAAGTGAGAAAAAATGTTGCTCTGTTTTGTATGTACTATACCTTCACATTTTAAAGAGTCTCCCTGCCAGCTGCAAGGATAATTTCCATTTTGTATTTCATTCTGCGGCTTGATCCAGTTTCCAAAAAAAATCATCAAATCATAGAATGCTAGGACTGGAAGGGACCTTGAGAGGCCATCGAGTCCAGCCCCCTGCCCTTGTGGCAGGACCAAGTACTGTCTAGACCACCCCGATAGACATTTATCTAACCTGTTCTCAAATATCTCCAGAGACGGAAACTCCACAACCTCCCTAGGCAATTTATTCCAGTGTTATACCTTTCCAGCAGAATTGAGAACCATTAATAACTCTGAGTACGGTTATCCAGCCAGTTTTGCACCCACCTTATAGTAGCCCCATCTAAGTTGTATTTGTCTAGTTTATTGATAAGAATATCATGCGAGAACGTATCAAATGCCTTACTAAAGTCTAGGTATACCACATCTACCTCTTCTCCCTTATCTACAAGGCTCATTATCCTATCAAAGACAGCTATCAGATTGGTTTGGCATGCTTTGTTCTATAGAAATCCATGCTGGCTGTTCCCTATCAGCTTACCACCTTCCAAGTATTTGCAGATGATTTCTTTAATTACTTGTTCCATTATCTTTCCTGGCACAGAAGTTAAACTGACCCGTCTGTAGTTTCCTGCCTTGTTCTTATTCCCCTTTTTATAGATGGGCACTATATTTGCCTTTTTTCCAGTCTTCTGGAATCTCTCCTGTCTACCATGATTTTCCAAAGATGATAGCTAAAGGCTCAGATACCTCCTCTATCAGCTCCTTGAGTATTCTAGGATGCATTTCATCACGCCCTGGTGACTTGCAGACATCTAACTTTTCCAAGTGATTTTTAACTTGTTCTTTTTTTTATTTTATCTTCCAAAGCTACCCCTTTCCCACTAGCATTCACTATGTTAGGCATTCCTTCTTCAGACTTCTTGGTGAAGACCGAAACAAAGAAGTCATTAAGCATATCTGCCATTTCCAAGTTTCCCATTACTGTTTCTCCCTCCTCACTGAGCAATAGGCCTACCCTATCCTTGGTCTTCCTCTTGCTTCTAATATATTTATAAGTCTTCTTGTTTCCCTTTACGCCTGTGGCTAGTGTTTTGTGCCTCTGCCTTTCTCATCTTGCTCCTGCATTCCTGTGTTGTTTGCCTATATTTATCCTTTTTAATTTGTCCTAGTTTCCATTTTTATATGATTCCCTTTTTATTTTGAGATCATGCAAGATCTCCTGGTTAAGCCAGGGCAGTCTTTTGCCATATTTTCTATCTTTCCTACGCTGCAGAATAGCTTGCGTTTGGGCCCTTAATAATGTCCCTTTGAAAAAATGCCAACTCTCCTCAGTTGTTTTACCCCACAGTCTTGCTTCTCATGGGACCCTACCTAACACCTCTCTGAGTTTACCAAAAGCCATCTTCCTGAAATCCATTGTCTCTATTTTGCTGTTCTCCCTTCTACCCTTCCTTAAAATTGTGAACTCTATGATTTCATGATCACTTTCACCCAAGCTGCCTTCCACTTTCAGATTCTCAATCAGTTCCTCCCTATTTGTTAAAATCAAATCTAGGACAGCTTCCCCCCACGCCCCTGGTAGGTTTTTCAACCTTCTGAAATAAATAGTTGTCTCCAATGCAGTCCAAGAACTTATTGGATAGTCTGTGTGTCACTGTGCTAGTTTCCCAACATATATCTGGATAGTTGAAGTCCCCCATCACCACCAAATCCTGGGCCCTGGATGTCTTTTTAGTTGTTTAAAAAAAGACTCATCCACCTCGGTAGCTGGCCTGTAGTAGACTCCTAACCGGACATCACCCTTGTGTTTTAATCCTTTTAGATTAACCTAGAGGCTCTCAACACATCCATTTCCTGTGTCCATCTCTGCCTCAGTTCAAGTGTGTACATTTTTAACATATAAGGCAATACCTCCTCCCTTTTTCCTCTATCTATCCTTCCTGAGCAAGCTGTACCCTTCCATACCAACATTCCAATCACGTGTATTATCCGACCAAGTTCCTGTGATGACAACAATGTCATAGTTGTATTTATTTATTAGCACTTCCAGTTCTTCCTGTTTATCACCCATACTTCTTGCATTTGTATATACATCAATTTAAATTAATGGCAAGATTCCCATTAATGGGTATGGAACAGGATTACAAATGTTAGAATGAGTCTCTTTCTGTGGGAGAATTTACAAGACAGAGCCTCGGTAGAAACCCAGGCACCTCCGCTGATTTACTCCGGTTGAGGCTGTAGGGATTTATTAGGGAGTTTTGAAGTGGCTGAGCAGCCTGATTCTTCCCCCTGCTGATTGTCCCACACAACTGCCAGGTGTGATATCAGAGGAGACGTAGTCATTGGCTGGACTGTTGTGTCCTTTCTTTCTTCCTCTGTTATTTCTCTCTCAGGAGCATGTCTGTTCTCCTCAAAGAGAGCTGTGGCTGGGTGTGTGTGGCACCACTGTGTTATGGGCTATGCCAAGTCCTCCCAGTTTGTTGGGTCATTGCCATCCTTTCTAAGAGGCACTTGCAGTAGGTCTTCAATGCACTTGTGCTGCCCCTCAGCAGCATTGCCAACCATCAGCAAAGTCACAGTCTATAAAAAAGAGCTAAAATTGTACCTGTCCGTAGAATGCATAGAAACATTTAGACAGAAGTAAAAAAAAGCACAGAGCTTTGCACTGGAGCAGAGGAGTGCCTCCCATTGGACCCAGGCTGAGTTTCACCTCACGGGGCAACTCCAAGAAATCTGCATTTCCTGGGGCTGAGGCAGAGAGAGGAATTCTTCTGGCGGATGCTCTCTCTAAACCGCTGCTGGCTGGCAGGGGCTGATCTTCTGTGCTTCTGGCTTGGAATTCTTCTTCAGCATCACCGGTGTCAGCTTAGCAGCAGCTTGTGGTGGGCATGAGTGTAGCCCATCCCACCCCCGGGCTCTCTGTGGCTGAGGGGGAATGGGCAGGATGGGAAAGCCAGGCAAAGCAGTTTCCTATGGGATCCCCGCTGGTAAGTCACAGGGAAGCAATCACTGGTGGTGGCCCCCAGTCCCAGGCAGGTGACTGGCTCCCAGACACCCCTTCCCAGAATGGGAGGAGAACCCTGGATGGGGATGGTTTGGGCCGGAGGAGCATGGGGGCGTTAATAGTTACAAGGATTGTGTTCACATGCCTGGTCAATGCGCTATGGTTCTATCTGCCTGTATTGTGGTCACCCTGTTCCCCTATCTGCGGGGTCCTCAGATCAGTTTGCTGGCTGGACAGGGATTTCATACGTGCTGATGCTGTCAGCTTAGACAAAAGACAGAAGCATTGTGATGTACAAAGATAAACACTGACTATTGTTCACTTTAATTCTTTGGAGCCACCTTTTCATTACATAGGAATGTGTCCATAAAAAATTTTGTTTGTCCATATTTTTTTCTATACTGTCCATAAAAATCCTTCTCAGCAGTCAGAAGCCTGCCCCCTGCCAGCCCTTCTTCCCTGACTTAACAGAGAGAAAAGCACTTGCTTCAGGAGACAAGCGTCAGGCATACATACGCAGTGGCCAGCTGCACTTCTCCACACTTCTCTGCACTGCTGATGTTGGCTGTGGAAAGAACGCTGATGTTAGGGCACTGGACTTCCCAGGTGATCAAGAGAATTCCCCTGAGGCAGGACTGCTGGAACCACTCCAACAGCTTCAGATGTCATCTGTAGGGGACCTAGGCCTCACGTTCATGAAGGAGAGTGGGGATGAAACCACAAACTTATCACAATGGAGAGGCTTGTGCAAGCTGAAGACCCTCAGGGCTGTATTGTCCAGAGCTTTTCTGCTCACAGTAGATCCCCCTTGGTGTGCAGGTCTGAGGCCAGGCCCCTGTGGTCCAAACTTCAGAAGATCCCAACGGCAGATGAGGCATGTATAGAAGACCTTCCAGTACTCTGCAGCTGTGATAGCAGATGAGGGCTGCAGCAGAAGGGAGGCCTCTGGGTGTCTCATCTCTCCTTGCCATGGGGTCAGCGTTTTCCTCCTCTCAACTTGTGCGTGGTTCCTGCCTGTGTGCCAGTTTCTCCACGTTAAAAGATTTTACACGTAGGCCTCTGTCAAAAGGTTCACATCCGCACAAAGTCCTGTAGTGACAATGATGGGAGCAAGGATCTCTGAGAATTTTTCGTCACATATCTGCATGCAGGTGGCAACTGTGTGACAGCTGTTTTGTGCGTGGTTGAGACAGAAGTCCAGTCCAGCAACAGCAGGTATCACTGAGTGGGACTTTTCAAGGTCTCCTCTGCTCACCCCAGATGGGAAAAGGGCTAGAAAAGGTGCCCCAAACATAGGCTGTCTTACATAAGGTGTACATGACAGTTATGAAAGTGTTCTGCAGTATTCTGGAAAAATCTCACTGAATGAAGTTAAACCTCATTGAATGAAAGTTAAGATTCTTAAGAGCTTATTGTATTAAAATGTAAATGATTGTGTATTATTATGGACTGTGACATAACTTGTCAAGAAAATACAAGGAATGCAAACTTTGGGAATAGTTATTGAGCTTCAAAGGATTCTTTTTAATAAGGGATGAAGACAAGAATGAATTGTTAGTTGTATAGGCTTTGCCTCAGATTGGGGATCTTAGTTTAGGATCAAAAGGGCCAAATTGCATAAAGGAGTAACTAGATTCATGGGAGTTTTAGAGCTGAGCAAGAGGAGAGAGGAATTTGTAAGCACAAGAAAACCCCTGGTGCTGTTTTAAGATTGATTCGCTGGCCAGAGCCCTTGTTGGAATCAGGGTGATCAGTGGTAAGCACCTCAGCATGTACGTTCTTTTGTTGTTTTAATAGGTTTTTTCTGTATGCTTTTAGGGTGAAAAGAAAAGTGCTGGCTTAGAAAGAACTGCGTGGAGTAACATAACCGTGGGGAATTGCAACTCTTTATAGGCTTTGAAGACTAAGGGAAGCGCAGACATAGGCCTCTGTGAGTGGTCTTTTTTGTTGGGAAATAACACAGTGCAGGCAGGGAATTATATGCAGCCTGTTTGCAGCCGGAAAGCAGTGCGTGAGAGGGGATGGCTGGCTGGGATGCTGGCAGCCTGAGAACAGAGGCTCCCTGAGGCTCACTAACCATCCTGTGCCTTACAGCTTACCTATGAATCTGGCCCAGTGTGTTCACGTGTATAAAATAATACTGACTTCAGTGGAGTTATACCAAGGGACATGTTACCCCATTGGGCCCATAGCATGTGCCTGCCCAACTCCGTGGTATGCAGTGGGACAGGACACTTAACAAAGAGTGAATGCCACACAGCCTGAACCCTCCTTTTATTAGCCCTTTTATAAAGCAGAAAAAGCAACTCACAAACCCCATTTAAAGTGCAGGAGAGATCTGCGAAACAACATGAACATTGTACATCTGTTGCTTACAGTAGATTGATAATATATGTTGACATTAATATTCATAATCATGATTTGCATATTGGCTTTCGCCAGGTGATGAGATTGGGGTGCTTCTGATTTACATGATTGCATTACCACATTTCATGGCTGGATGCCACAGAGAACACACGTTTAATGTGCATAATAAATCTGCATCTTCATTATCGCTGCATATTTTATCCAGGCAAACCAGAAGGCATGTGATAAAATTCTAATCCAACTCACGCCTCTTGCTCACCCCATGCTGTAAATCCATTGGCTTCCGTGCAAGTGAGGTCAGAATCAGAGGAAGCCACAGAACCCTGGCTGTTTTCAGAGGCTGGTGTTTACATGGGCCTTCTTCAACAAAGTACTTTTGCACTGAAGTTACTGGGGCTTCAGCAGGTTTAAGTGCTTTGCTGAATCCCATGCTATGAAAGCATCTGCTGGAAATTATGGGTCAGCTTGACATAATTCAGTTATTGTTTTGTGATTCTGATGGCTAATTTATTATATGGGTGGTCAGAGAGTAATAATTTAATAAATGTAAATGTTGAGAGTTAGAAAGCTAAAGCTTTCTAAAACAAATGGTTAACATCACAAATCAAAACATACAAAGTAATAGATATCCCTAAATCAAGCTCTAATACCTTCTTAAGCAGCATTTTCCTTTCTTTGATTATTGGTAAATTTCAATTATTGTCGATGGAGATATATTTTCATTGTGTGTGTATCTGTGTATAGTGAAATTGATGTTTACTGATATTTACCAATAAAAAAACTAAGCCTTCCAAGCTTAATTACATACCAGTGTCCACAGGACTTTGCTAACATCACTGGAACTCATGCTGCTAGTACATAAAGCACCCCAGGGAAGACTCATTAATATCAACTAGGGTGGGGAGACACTTACCACAGGTTTCTATTGCAGAGTTTTATACTGCTGCCCATCACCCTGGCATCTGATCACCTTCCATGTAAAATTAACAGTAGCTGGGAACTCCCAAGAGGACCTCAGTGCTGAAAACCAAGCATCCAGTCCTGGGATGGGTGGTGAGAATTCAGCTCCCGCTGAATGAAGTCAGCACACCAAATCCAGAGGTCCTTATTCAGGACCTATGCTCGGATCCCAAACTGATCAAACTTTCTGTGTACAAAACCAAGCCTGTGAACTCAAACTTCAGTGCTCTGGGGCATTCATATGTAACGCAGGCAGACCCAGGTTGCTATCCGCAGGGATAGAACCTGCAAACATAGGGTCTAAAGACCTGCACTCTACCACACGAGCTAAAGGCCAGCTGGCTCTCAGCCAAGGCTGTCAAGCAGAAACTTCACTCACCCCAGATGAGGTCTCAGTAACTCTGGGTACTACACATAGATGGGACAGCCAAGGGTTTGGAGGCTCACAGGAGAGAAAAAACAAAATAGGGGCACAATCAAAATTCATTTTTAAATTTGAGTGAATTCCCACAGGGCAGTAGTTTTCATCCTGTGGTCTGCAGATCCCTGGGGTCCAGAAATTATGTCTAAGATTTCCATACAGGCTGGTACCACCATTTGGCATTTTTAGGGGTCCACAAAAGAAAATGTTGAAACCACTAAGAGACTATGTGGCAGAATTTCCCCACCTCTGCTATTCAGGTAAGGAAACTAACTTAGTCGCACAGTGTTATTGGAGGACTGAATTTAGTGATAAAAATATTTCAAATAGCTTTTTCAAGTCCCTGTTCTCTGAAACTGCTGGTTAGAATGTGATCAGCAAAAGGTCTTTCTCTGTCACTTTTCTGAATTGATTTGTTTTTCCTGCTTTCTGCAGCTAAGACACCCTAATCCCCTGCAGCTGCAGATTGTGCCATGTCACTAAACCGTAGGTTATGACCTTATTAATGCAACTCAGCAGGTGGAAAATAAAAGTGAATTGAGCCAGAGTGCGAAACAGAGGAGATTGATTTATGGAATAATGGGCTAGCTGGGAAGGTTCATTCAAAACAGACAAGTGTATATCACAAAGCCTTAAAGGGCTCTGTCATAACATAACTCTCATTTGTAACAAACATATGGCACACAGTCAAAACCAGGTAGAGCAGTGTTTCTTAAACTTCATGAGATCACAGAACACGAAACAATATTTCTATACAGAACATCTATGAAAATTTTCTTCAAAAAACTTGTCAGACCAAAACAAAAAAAAAAAAAACCCAGCAACATACACAGCAAAACCAAAATGAAGTAATTTAATCAGCTATCATAGCAATGAAGATGTAACATTGTATCTAGTTTTAATAACTGAAAATATATACATGCACTGCATGTCATTGCTAGTTGCTATGCCACTATGGCACACTTGTGTGGTCTTCACGAAACACCAGTGTTCTGCAGAATCATGGTTCAAGAAACACTGAGGGAGAGGATATTTAACATAACCTTTCATTAGGCAGTATGATGTGAACCAAAAGGGGAAGAATGGAAGGCGATGGAGTTGCTCATTGTCAGTATTAGTCTTTCCTTGGCTGACTCACAAAAACAAAAGCAAACGGGAGAGCAAAGGGGTGATGGAGAAGACATACGAACATGCCTCTACAAACACAGCATCTGGGATGAGCTGAGCCATAAACTGCTTACTGCTTCCACTACCTTTTATGCACCGATTGCAAGGCCCTTTGCAAACATGAATTCAGAGACTAACACTCTGTGAAGAAGGTATATATATTTTCTGTTACACAACTCAGTAAACTGACCAAAAAGGTAAGAGACTCTTGCTCAGGATCATACAACATATTCAGGACAAAGCTGGAAACACAGTCCACGAATTCAGAAATGTTCTATGTTGCTTTAACCCCTGGAATAATTCTATTTATTCTGTATATAGCACTTCAGATTTTCCAACTCTAGCAAACATGAATCATCTAACCCTCAACATGCTTCTGGGAAATACGGTGATTAATAGCCCCTTTTACATATGGGGACATTAAGACACTTCAATGACTTGCCTGAAGTTACACAGCGGGGCAGAGACAGAGCTGGAATTTGAACAGAGCGGTTTCCAAGTTCCATGCGTTGACTAGGCTATGCTATTTGCATGCCTTCCTATCCAGAAGCTCAAGAGCCTGACTGCCTTTACAGCCATTTTAAACAGGTGTAACATGAAGGACTTTAAGGACTGCACTCTGAGTCAACCAAAACATTCTGCAGGGCTAAGATTTTTTTTGTGAGATAAATGTTTAAAGTGTGCTTAAGCAGAGTTAGCCTGGCAAGCAGTGCTGACAGCCACCTTTGGCACCTGGGTAAGGTGAGAAGGGGGACTGACTTTATGCCCCCAGAAGAGGCAGGGCCATGGACAGAAAGGGAGGGGCATAGGGCAGTCAGCCCTTAGCGCTACCCTGCTCACAACACTGGTCCCTTCCCCCATCCCTCACAGCCATGGGAAGAAGCAGAGCAGAGCTGCTGCAGCCCTTCAAAGGGGCCTGGGGTAACTGCCTACCTCCCGTTGGCAGGTCTGAGAACAGCTTAGTGTACAGAGCACTGACCAGGACTGGGAATACCAAAGTGCCATTCCTAGCAGTGATACTGACTTTCTGGATGTCCTTGGGCAAGTCGCTTTCCCTTTCTAGGCCACCTGTGAAATGGGAATAATGGTACTGGGTTCCTTTGTAAAGCCCTTTGAGACCTACTAATGAAAGGTACTATGCAGAAACCAGGTACTCTTGTCAAAAGCAGTCAAACTGATTTCAATGTGATGGCTCAAGGGAATACAGTAAAGCACATGCCTGGATATCTGTAGGGCTGAGCTTCCGCTTCAGGTCCTGAACGAAAGACTCAATGCACAATTCACCAGAACTCCGATCACATTAAAAAAAGAAAAGGGAGAAGCTTATTTCCCCCTACGCTCTCCACAGCCTCTGTATCTGTTTTTCTGACATTTTATTTATCTCAGACCTAAGCTTATCTTGCTTCTGTCATAAAAACCACCATCTTCTGCCACGTCTCAAAGCGTAATCCTCTTTGTGATCTGAGAGATAACTGGGAGAGGGACTAAAATAAAACCTCAAAAAAATTGCTCAGCGTGAGAGAATCTTTTCCTCTCCTGGTTTTCTCATTCTTGAAGTAAATAAAATCCAAGTGTGAGGGGAAAAAAAGTCTTTCGAGAGGATTATGGCGTAATTAATGCCACGTCCAGCTGGTGAGAAATCTCATTTGCTGGCTTCAGAGGCAGCGTCTCACTTGCTACCAAGAGTCATACACCAAGGGTATGCTGACACTATAGCTGCTAGAGAGGTGCAGCTCTGTCATGAAGGGCTGTACTGTGGCCACTCCCTACCTTAATGGAAGGCATATTCCACCACCTTTGTTAAGCCACGTTCCTGACAGCTGGTAGCTAGGATGACAAAAAGAATTCTTTCATCAGATTAACTGCTTCTACAACCAGACTTTAGGTAGACTCTACCACAGCATTCAGAAGGCAGAAGTGTTCACAGCCCTAAGTACACAGCAGGCCTCAGGCTTAACTTTTAAGATCATCCCCCTGTGTTTGTGCCTCTCCCTTTTCTGCTTTTCTTGAATACACAAGTCAGTTTCTAGTAGCCTTTTTACTCACTTGATTTGTGGCAAGTTCCATATGTTATCACTGCAGCGGGAGGATGGGACTGAAAATTGGCCGAAGTGTTCAAAATAAATGGCATCCTGGCCAATATTAGCACAGGTTCCACCTCCCTCGTCCGGCAACCTCAGGACATGACTGGTCCTAGATGAGGGAATTTTCCAGATGAAGGGGGGTCCCCTGCTCTGGCCTCATCTGCTGCCAGCTGCTGTTTTGCTCCTCCCTGCCAGCTGTAGCCCAAGGGCCCCCTTATCTCCTGCCTGGACTTTGGCCCTTGCTGGACTGATACCAACCTGGCCACATCCGGCTATTGGCCACAGAGATTGCTTCAGCCCCGGCCAGCTTGTCAGACATGGCCCAAGCCCCATGGGCACTAGCCCCTGATGAGGCCACAACCAAGACCACATGGTGCCAGCTCAGACCCAACTGGGCTGCCAGCACAGCCCCCATGGCTGGCGGCTGGCTTTGGCATGAGCTGGGCTGCTGGCTTTGGCTCTGGCCCCTTGGAGACTGGCTGTAACTTGGGCCAGGTTACCGGCTCTGGATCTGGCCCCAGAGTCTGGCTGTAGCATGGGCCAGGCTACCAGCTCTGGACCCAGCCCTGTAGAGATCACAGCAGCCCTAGTCCTGTGGGTGCCTGGTGCAGCCCTAGCCAGGCTGTCAGCACAGCACCAGCTCCGCAGGCACCGGATGTAGCCCTGGCCCCACAGAAGTTAACTGTGCCTCTGGCCAGTCAGCCAGGCTCTCCATACTAAATTCCCACCCTGGCATCTCTGGTCAACTAACATCCACCGTCCTTCTGGATGACAGATGTTGTCAGACAAGAGAATGCCAGTTTGGGGAGTTTCAACCTGTATATTTACTGTAAATAAATAAATACTGTATATTTATAAGGAAAGCAAATTGGCAAGCTATGGTCAGTAGGTGGTGAGTGTGATAGGTTGCTTTAAAGACCAACTAGTCAACAGACTATATAAAACTATGGTACGCCCACATCTTGAGTACTGTGTGCAGATGTGGTCTCCTCACCTCAAAAAAGATATATTGGCATTAGAAAAGGTACAGAAAAGGGCGACTAAGATGATTAGGGGTTTGGAACGGGTCCCATATAGGGAGAGGCTAGAGAGACTGGGACTTTTCAGTCTGGAAAAGAGGCGACTGAGGGGTGATATGATAGAGGTATATAAAATCATGAATGGTGTGGAGAAAGTGAATATAGAAAAATTATTTACCTTTTCCCATAATACAAGAAC
Organism: Carettochelys insculpta; assembly: GCF_033958435.1. NCBI lineage: Eukaryota > Metazoa > Chordata > Testudines > Carettochelyidae > Carettochelys > Carettochelys insculpta. Next base: position 68,111,190 of record NC_134143.1, on the reverse strand, counting down.
TAGGGGACACCAAATGAAATTGATGGGTAGTAGGTTCAAAACTAATAAAAGGAAATTTTTCTTCACACAGCGCACAGTCAACCTGTGGAACTCCTTGCCCGAGGAGGCTGTGAAGGCCAGGACTCTATGGCTACATCTACACGTGCAGCCAACATCGAAATAGCTTATTTCGATGTTGCGACATCGAAATAGTCTATTTCGATGAATAACGTCTACACGTCCTCCAGGGCCGGCAACGTCGATTTTCAACTTCGACGTTGCTCAGCCCAACATCGAAATAGGCGCAGCGAGGGAACGTCTACACGTCAAAGTAGCACACATCGAAATAGAGATGCCAGGCACAGCTGCAGACAGGGTCACAGGGCGGACTCAACAGCAAGCCGCTCCCTTAAAGGGCCCCTCCCAGACACAGTTGCACTACACAACACAAGATCCACAGAGCTGACAACTGGTTGCAGACCCTGTGCCTGCAGCATAGATCCCCAGCTGCCGCAGAAGCAGCCAGAAGCCCTGGGCTAAGGGCTGCTGCCCACGGTGACCATAGAGCCCCGCAGGGGCTGGAGAGAGAGCATCTCTCAACCCCCCAGCTGATGGCCGCCATGGAGGACCCAGCAATTTCGACGTTGCGGGACGCGGATCGTCTACACGGTCCCTACTTCGACGTTGAACGTCGAAGTAGGGCGCTATTCCTATCTCCTCATGAGGTTAGCGACTTCGACGTCTCGCCGCCTAACGTCGAAGTTAACTTCGAAATAGCGCCCGACGCGTGTAGACGCGACGGGAGCTATTTCGAAGTTGGTGCCGCTACTTCGAAGTAGCGTGCACGTGTAGACGCAGCTTATTAGAGTTTAAAAAAGAGCTTGATAAATTTTTGCAGGTTAGGTCCATAAATGGCTATTAGCCAGGGATAAAGTATGGTGCCCTAGCCTTCAGAACAAGGGTAGGAGATGGATGGCAGGAGATAAATCACTTGATCATTGTCTTCTGTTCTCCTTCTCTGGGGCACCTGGCATTGGCCACTGTCGGCAGATGGGATACTGGGCTGGATGGACCTTTGGTCTGACCCATTATGGCCATCCTTATGTTCTTATGACTGCTTAGGACCATCAGGAACAATTTTGACTGCCAAGTTCACAATGAGAGCTGGGCAGCATTGTTTAATATAATTTTTTTTTTGCAAATGTATGTCAGTTTCACTGAACTGTTTTGGTTGAAAAAAACTTCAGAATCTGGAAACATGTTTTCTTTTTTGACTTTTATGTTTTAATCATTTTAAAATTCAAAATTATGTTTTTAAAATATTTCTTAGCATCTTACTAAAGAAAAAAAATTCACCTGGTTTGACCCATAATTTTTTGCTTTTACTTTTCATTTGGCTGAAAATAAAAAAAAAAAAAAGAGAGATATTTAAAATTGACCCAACCCAATTTTCATTCAGGTTTTCAGAACTGCAAGTAAACAAATGTCAGTCATTTACCCACATCAATTTACTTTTACACAGTGATAATGCAAATTATTCATAAACAGCTCTATTTATACACAACTGCTTATCATTTTACAGCCCTTGATTAATGAATGCTTAGTATGAAATGTGCCGCATATGACAAAAAAGACACTTCTGAGGTTGTGTACAGATCCAGAAACACCTGCATTTCTTCTTTATTTTTCAGAAACAGACACTGAATTGCAAGACCAAAGTAAACCAATGATTGTGTAGTCTTTCACTGGCAACATCAGCCCTATAATAATAAAACAAATCAGAGAAATTAAGGATATTTTTCCTTCCTCTATTTCTATTTTCCTTGATTGTTTTTCTTTTCTCTGTAACTTCACCAAGGTACCTTAAATAATAAATGGCCTTCTATCATTTTCTCCCCAGTCACACTGGAAATGGGAAACCTGCAGTAGGTCTGCCACAAAGATCCTCGCTCGTGACCTCTGGTGAAGCAAAGAAAAAAGATTTCACCATGCAAAACAGAGGGAGAAAATAGCAAAATATATTAGACACTTATATGAACATTCTCCTGCGGAGGCTCTCAAAGGACTTGACAGACTCAGAGGTCAAACTGAAGCCCATTGAAGTCAATGGAACAAATTCCCCAAAAGTGCCAATGCTGAAAAACCTGGTGCAGGTGCTCGGGGACATGGGTGTGTAATGGGGAGGTACTCACCTTCCCCAAGTGGTCCCATTTGGTCAAGTATGCACCTGTGTTGCCTCAAATCAAAATGCCTCTTCAACTACTCAGCCCTCCCACTGGGTCACTCTTTGTGTGTACACATAAAACCCCCTTCTGGGGTACACTTTTACCAGGACCCAGCTCAGGGCCCTCTCTATGACCTCTCAGTCTATTCCCACTTGTACAGAGAGTGGTGCCACCAGGGATTTCCCTCCTGGAGATGGAATCCTCGCCCTCTCCTCAGGGCTCTCCCACCGTAAGAATCTATTTTACCAAGCTAGCTAGCGACTGCCCACCAGCTCTGCACTTGGAGCTCTCCATGGTTCCGCTGCTCCCTCAGGCAGCCTGTCAGCCCTGGACATCTCTTCTGGAGATCTCCCACAACACTGAGCTGACACCGCTCCTGCAGCTTCTCTTATAGGGCATCCTGGCCCTGATTGGCTGTTTCCTCCAGGAGACACTCTAGCCTCCTTTGAAGGACTTCTCTTTGGTTGACTGGAATGGGATATGGCAAAACTGCAAGCCTCCAGCATGGGCTTGAGGGCCCAGTCTGTCCCATCACAGCAAGTCAGAGTGATGATAATGGAGACAGCAGGATCGCTCATGAGCTTAAAGTTAAGCACTTGCATTGGGGGCCTGGAGAGAGCTTTAGCTGTGGCCATTGCACAGAACACACTGACCACCAATAAGAGTTCAGCAGGTGCAAATAAGGTAGCATGTCCTCAATTAGCCGTCCCAAAAGACTACGCTCTGGCAAAGCACTACTCTTCCACAAAGCAAACCAATAACCCTAAACCCATCTTACAAAAAGGTAAACTGAGGCAGCAGCCACTTGTTCGGTCTCACCCAGCATGCCAGTAACAACTTTGGGAAACAATTTGGGCGCTCACTGCTTCTCTCTTCCCCCACTGCGCAAAGCAGATTTGGTTGACCTCAGCAAGAGTTACTATCACACAACCAGAGAACTGGGAACCCAGGAGTCTTGAAAAATAGGCCATCTGCTCTAACCCCAGATGACACTCTCAGTCGTCCACTAAGCGTAGACGAACAATTCCATTTCAACATGTATAATGCATCTGGCTGATCAATAAACCTCTGCAAGAGATAGGAATTTGGAAATATAAAATGGTGATCAAGTCACCAGACCTAGTAACAATGGAAGTGGTCCAGGAAACCCTTACTATTCACTTGAACACTCCTTAAACACACGAGCTTCCCTACAAATTCAGTGGTTCTACACGTGTTACCTTAGCATCTCAAAGTTACGAACACTAGTGTTATGAATTGAAAAGTCAACCATACCCTCAATTGGGAAAAGAAGTGTGCAGTCAGGCAGCAGCAGAGACAAAGAAGAAAAAGCAAATACAGTGCAATATTGTATTAATGTAAACTACTAAAAATAAAGGGAAAGTTAAAAAAAAAGATTTGACAAGGTAAGGATACTGTTTCTGTGCTTGTTTCATTCAAATTAAGATGGTTAAAAGCAAAAAAAAAAAAAGAGAGAGAGAGAACAGAGGACTAAAGACAGAAAGTGAGAGAGCTAAGCCATGAACCTTCCAGCATCTAAAAAATCCAATTAAATTCAATAAAAGAAGTGTACTGGTGTACACATGTTTAAGTAAGACAGTAATTATTAGCTCAATTTATCTACATACCTCCAAAGTGAGCTCTCGGTGATGCTCCCAAGGTTGTAGTCATACAGCTTTGTCAGAATGAGAATCACCTGGAGGCAAAAGAAAATAAAGCATGGTTAGTCTGAAACAATTACACTCTCCTAGAGCTGAAACAACCCACGGGAGGGTTTAGGATTCCTTTAATGGGTGCTTAACATAATTGAATGAATTGTTAAAACGTTTGCCTAAACTGACATGGGAAGTGGTTGCAAATGCTGCACACTGAACCAAGAGGACCTTGCCTTGTTCAACATAGCAATATCATTATGCAGAAAGTTCTTCCCCCAGGAGATAAAGCAGGTAGGGGGTTGGTGTGTTAGACAAAATGGTTTTGGATATAGCAGGATGTCACAGCATGTGGCAGTAAGGGTGATTGTCTTCCACTGTGATTCCTAAGCATGGGACCGACATCCTGGAATGCAATGGAGGTCCTTCTGGACCAGAACCCTGTGCCTTATGGAAGTCAGTATCAAAAGAAGGGACAAGAATCCTGCAGGAGGCCAAAGTGGGGTAATCTCCCCTCAGTAAATCCTTGTTCTAACCCATAAGAAGTAGAGAGTTGCACAAAACATGAAACATGAGGTTCAGGATCCCATCCAACATTTTTCTTAGGGATCAAGAAAGTCTCCATCAGGCGACCTAAGCATGCCTTGGGATTCCATTAACTAAGCTGGGGTTTGCTTTCAGCTAAGGATGTCTGGGCCAGACCCTTCACTTCTTCCTGACACGAGGATGATTTACTAACACAAATGGTCCCATCATCCTTGCATAGAAAGAGGTGTAGGATCAGCCCCTGGGCTTTCCAGGTAAACCTGCTCTTATTGGGTGTGAAGATAATTATGCTGCCCTCCCACAGTGGGCCTGCATAAATGACTGAGACTTAGTTAAGAGACATCTTGCATAGCTATCAGAGAGAGAGCCGTGTTAGTCTCTAGTTTCAAGAACAACAAGAAGTCTTGTGGAACCTTATAGACTAACAGATATTTTGAAGCATAGGCTCTCGTGGACAAAGACCTGCTTCATCAGATGCATGAGCGGAGGGGGCTTCAGAGGGGTATTTGAAGAGTGGGGTCCCAGTAAGAAGGAGGGCCAGAGCTGACATGGTTTATTCAGCAAGGTGGAAATGGTCCAGTATCAACAGTACTTATCAAAAGAGGAAAAAACAAGTCAGATCAGACAGGGGGATGTGAGCCTTTGTCAGAGTCTAATGGGGAGATATTAACACCCAGAGCAGAGAAGCTTCCTTTGTAAGCTGCAAGCCACTCCCAGTCTCTGTTTAATCCATGGTTAATGGAGTCAAATTTGCAAATAAATTGCAGCTCAGAGATTTCTCTCTCCATTTGATTTTTGATTTTTTTTTTTTGTTTCAGGATTGTCAACCTTAAATCTGCCACTGAGTGTCCAGGGAGATTGAAATGTTCTCCCACAGGCTTCTGTACATTACTGTTCCTGATGTCTGATTTATTCTTTTATGGAGAGACTGTCCAGTTTGGCCAATGTAAATTTCAGTGGGGCATTGCTGGCACATGATGTCATATATTATATTAGTACATGTGCAGGTAATGGGGCCCCTGATGGCATAGTTGATATTAGGTCCTGTGATGATGTCACCGGTGTCGATATGTGAGCAGAGTTGGCAGCAAGGACTGTTGCAGGGGCTGGTTCCAGGCCTAGAGTCACTGGCTTGTGATTTGTAGTGGCTGGTGAGGATTTGTTGCCAACCTGCCAACCTTAAACTGAATGTCCAAAGTTAGACATCTAAAGCTGAATTTAAGTATCTAAGGCTATGTCTACACTAGCCCCTGCCTTTTGAGAGTGGGATACTAATGAGACACTTCGGCAGATGCTAATAAGGCACTGCCATGAATATGCAGTGCCTCATTAGCAGAATGCCAGCCACGGTGATTTGAAAGTGCTGCTTTCGAATTGCACATCACCCATGTAGACAGGGGACTTTCAAAAGGACCCCTCAGTCTTTGAAAGCCCCTTATTTCTATTTGACTTTAGAGATAAGGGGCTTTCAAACACTGGGGGGTCCTTTCAAGAGGCCCCTGTCTACACGGGTGGCGTGTGATTCGAAAGTGGCACTTTCAAATTGCTGCAGCTGGTATTATTCTAATGAGGCACTGCATATTCATGGAAGTGCTTCATTTGCATCTGCCAAAGTTGTCTCATTAGCACCCCCCCTTCGAAAGGTGGGGGCTAGTGTAGACATAGCCTAAATAACTCAGTGGATTCTCAGATTCCCAAGAGATTGTCAGTAGGACTTGTGTGTATGTATTGGCTAGCCTTAGTCAGTTGCTTTTGTGGGTCTTTTGTACAGCAAGAGTGGAGAGAAAAAGACATTTAAACAACTGTATGAAAAAATGATTTTAAAAGCCCAAATATTAGTGGAGGACAATGGGGCAATGGCCAGGCCTGAGATGATGTCTACCAAAAGCTGCTCAGGAAATGCGGCTTTGTTACCGTGAAAGATTTTGTCAATTCCACCATCCCCTAAAACAATTCAGAATCAGTCATTAAAATGTGCACTGGTCTCAAAGGAGTGGACTTTGTAACCCTTTCGCATCCTCACTCCATCTCCTCCCTAATGTTATTTCCTCCTCCTCGCTTTCTTGCCTGCAAAATCAGGACATTAAAATGAGACCTCATAGGAGTAGAGGGGACTGCCCCCCATGCTTTAAATGTTCAAAAATTCCATAAATAACTGCGTGCGAAGTAACAGAGAAATGAATCCTATGAAAGAACCACAGCATCTCCTAGATGGCTAGTTCTCTCTGCTCCTGTACAGGGCACAGGGTCATAGAAAGATGTCCAAAACTAGAGACCAACTGTTGCGATAGCTAGTCTATTTTTCTTGTACTAAACCCAACTGCTGGAAAGTTGATTATTTTCTGCATTAGTAACAGCACCTCTAAAAGACAATGCAAGCATGTGTGAAGTACCAGGTTCCTCCTACTGGGATGTCAGATGGTAGCCCCACAAAGGATGCATATATGTCTTAGAACATAAAACAGCCACACTAGGTCAGACCAAAGGTTCATCTAGATCAGTGTCCCGTCTTCCAACAGGAGCCAACCCCAGATGACCAGAGGGAGTGAACAGAACAGGTGGTCATTGAGTGATCCCTTGCCTGTCATCCACTTCCAGCCTCCAACAAACAGAGACTACAGACACCATTCCTACCCATCCTGGCTGATAGCTATGGATGGACCTAACCTCCATGAATTTAACTAGCTCTTTTTTGAACCCTATTAAAGGCCCGGTCTTTACGGCTACGTCTACACGTGAAGCCTACATCGAAGTAGCTTATTTCGATGTAGCAACATCGAAATAGGCTATTTCGATGAATAACGTCTACATGTCCTCCAGGGCTGGCAAAGTCGATGTTCAACATTGACATTGCGCAGCACCACATCGAAATAGGCGCTGCGAGGGAACGTCTACATGCCAAAGTAGCACACATCAAAATAAGGGTGCCAGGCACAGCTGCAGACAGGGTCACAGGGCGGACTCAACAGCAAGCCGCTCCCTTAAAGGGCCCCTCCCAGACACAGTTGCACTCAACAACACAAGATCCACAGAGCCGACAACTGGTTGCAGACCCTGTGCCTGCAGCATAGATCCCCAGCTGCAGCAGCAGCAGCCAGAAGCCCTGGGCTAAGGGCTGCTGCACACGGTGACCATAGAGCCCCGCAGGGGCTGGAGAGAGAGCATCTCTCAACCCCCCAGCTGATGGCCGCCATGGCGGACCCCGCTATTTCGATGTTGCGGGACGTGGATCGGCTACACGTGCCCTACTTCGACGTTCAACTTCGAAGTAGGGCGCTATTCCCATCCCCTCATGGGGTTAGCGGCTTCGACGTCTCGCCGCCTAACGTCGATGTTAACATCGAAATAGCACCCAACACGTGTAGCCGTGACCGGTGCTATTTCGAAGTTAGTGCCGCTACTTCGAAGTAGCGTGCACGTGTAGACACGGCTTACAACATCATCTGGCAAGGTGTTCCACAGGCTTATTGCGCACTGTGTGAAGAAAAAGTTACTTTTGTTAGTTTTAAACCTGCTTCCTATTAATTTCATTTGGTGAACCCTAGTTCTTATGTTACTTAATAAAGATATGTGCTAATGAAGGCTTGGTACGTGCTAAACTTCCATCAAACCCCTCCCAGGAATTGTTATCAGTGGCTGCAGGTCAGCTGTGTGTTGAAGGTACAGAATTACGCTGTCCCTATTCCTCAAGGCATTCTGCAAATTGGTTTAACATACCCCTCCCACCAGCACTTCCCCCGCGCGCGCACACACACACACACACAAAGAAAATGAAGCAGTACGCATGGCTGTGTCGGTGTGTCAGAGAGAACGCAAGTGAGCATTTCTCGATAGTCGATCTCCTGGTACAAGACAGCAGTAAACTGTAAAATGATGTTCAGCCAGGAGCGCTGCACAGCTGCCTTCCTTCTGAAGTGTGAATGCAGGGCATGGGCAGTGACCATCCCCTTGAACCAGGGAAGTTACTACATGAAACCACCTGCAAAGGGAAATTGTTTGCGTCTCTTCCCACAGCAGCAGGGGTATCATTGTCCTGCTCCTTACCCTCCTTTTTATGTTAGCCCATGAAACTAGAAAGGCAGACATCACACAGAAGCAGTTCATCCACACAGCCAGGGGAGAGGTGTCTTTCTCTGGAGACACCAGGCGGCTGAAGTAATAATCTTTTAATGGACTGACTTCTGTTAGCCAGAGAGACAAGCTCTCAAACTGCACAGGGCTCTTCTCTGGGGTTGGGAAAGATCCTTAGGCCAGGTTGACACTCAGGTCTGCCAACAGAACTGCCAGACTCCTCTGCCAGGAGTGAGGGGCAGCTCCAGGACCCCGGAAGAGACAGGGCCTCAGGAGGAAGGGACTAGCCTCCCACAGCCAGCCCTGCAGGGCTGCACGGCCCATGCCACCCAGGGCTCTGTCAGCTATTTAAAAGCCCCTGGCTGCTGCTTTTAAATGACCGGTCCCCAGGGTAGCTGCCTTTTATGCCCTCCCCCCACTGTTGGCAGCCCTGTCTTCATTATGCACCTGTATTGCTACAACTACACCACTCAGGGTGTGAAATAACACCCCTCAGCAATGTAGTTAAACCTACCTTACCTCTCCCTCCCCTCAGTCAGTGTAGATATCACCACGTTAACTAGAGGGGGCACCTAAATTATGCTGATGGACGTAAGTGTGTGCATCTTCACTTAAAAGCCATAGTGCCACCTATGCGGTATTTTAAGTATAAATCTGTCCTAAGAGTGTCACAGCTCAATATAAGACCAAAGAGACAGTACCGCATTAGTACCTATGGGACTATGGAAGGCAAAGTGATTTGTTAACCCCACCTTCATCACAGGACAAAAAGGGGAGTTCAGGGATTATAAACTGTTGTAATAAGCCCATAGATCCTGTGTTCCTTTACTGAGAGGGTGATCTGTAGTGTCTAGCAAAGTTACAAATTTAAGCTCCCAGGTCCATCTCTTGCACATGTTGAGCAGGTTTCCTGCGCAGAAGGGGAATGACAAGCCAGAGACAGAATCATCACTTTTTGTACACCCACGGGTGATACTGTGTTTTGTGTCTTGTATCAGTTTTCTGTGCGAGTTCCTTCGAGAGTGTCATGACTGTCTGTTTTCTCCCACATAGTTGTCACTGGGGCAAAAATTCTGACAGAACAGATTTCATCAGCAAATGCAGTTTTGCTGAAGCTGAAATTGTCTGAAAAATAGCATACGTTTGACTGAAATTTTGTGTTGGGGGGAAAACGGTTCCAGTAACGCAGGAACTTCCGGATGTTTGCAGAGCAAAACATTACAGTTTTCCCTTTAAAACAGGTGTACATTTTGGCTAAAATTTTGTATTTATTATATAATAAAATTTCATAACACTGAATAATTTTAATTGAGCTATAATGACTTCCCCTGGGCCCCGGAGAATTTTTTCTTATGGAGAATTTAAACGCTTTTAGCTTTTATTCTGAACTGGAAGAAAATCAAATTTCAAAACCTTTTAATCCTCTGTGAAATATGATTTTTATTCTCCAGTCAGCTTGAGTAGTGACCCAAAGAACAAAATGCTCTTATGGGGTGGAGAAGGGTAATAGTGCCACACACTGAAGATGCAGAAACTCAGGCTCTGAGACTTGATGTTGCTTTTGCTAATATCACAGAGGCTGTGGCTACACTAGCCCCCTCCTTTCAGAAGAGGCATGGTTAGCCACTTCAGCAGATGCTAATGGGGCACTCCCATGAATATGCAGTGCCTCATTAGCATAATGACAGCCGCATGAATTTTGAAAGTGCCAAATGGGAAGAAGGGGCTTTTGAAATCGGGGGCGGGGAGCTTTCAAAAGGCCCCTGTCTACATGGGTGGCATGCATTTCGAAAGCAGCACTTTGGAAACACGTGCGACTGCCATTATGCTAATGAGGTGCTGCGTATTCATAGTAGCACGTCATTAGCATCTGCCGAAGTGGCTCATTACCGTGCCTCTTCTGAAAGGAGGGGGCGAGTGTAGTCATGGCCAGAGTGAGCTAGCAGTAAAGGGTGAAAAAGAAGCCAGGTGTATCAGAGAAAGTTGAATGGATGGTGGCTGTTCATCTATTTGAATTTTCACAGTCACAGGAAACTGCGGAGAGGGGAATCAGATAATAATTATTTGATGATCGTGGACACTGAGATTCAAAAAGTTAAAGCTTTACAGAAATTGTCTATATTGCATGTCAAAAAATATAAAGTAAATATCCTTAAACCAAAGTCTTATAAATTCTCAAGCAGAATTTTTCTGACTTTGCCTATACTGATATTTCTAATGTTATAGGTGGATTTTTTTCAGATTATGGGTGTAAGGGGAAATCAACATTTGCCACCGTTTACTGATAAAACTCTAACCTCTCCAAATCTCCTTATCTGTGAAACACTTTTACATTTGGATCATTCTGAGGAGAACACTTTCAGATTCTTGTTAGAAAGGAACACCATACAAATAGAAGACTTTTTTCTGTTATTTCCTTACTTGGTGATGTCTAGATAGGCTCTTCGTCTCTGCCCTTCGCTGTGGTATTTGGTAAAATTATAATGGTTAATCACATCTTACTTTAGAATCATACAGATACCCCCATCTTTGGACATCAGAGATTAAATGACTTTTCCAAGGTGACACAGTGAGTGTATAGCAGAGCCCAGAAGTGAGATCAGCTCTCTAAATTCCTAGTCCAGCACCTTGACCACAAAATGACTTTTTCTGCCATTTCACCGCCCATGAATTCTGAACGCAACATACTTCTGCACAGGATGCTGCAAGTACATCCCTTAGGTTTCACTGGACAACATCTCCAAAACAGTCTTTCTTCTCAATTTGCTTTACTTCATGCAGCAACAGCATATGCATTAGCCTGCTAAACCCAGGGTTGTAAGCACAATCTTTGAGGGAGCCATTGAGGGATCTGGGGCAAATAGATTTAAAAAACAAGGCAGGGGAGATGGTGCTTGGTCCTACCAAGAGGGCAGGAGACTGGACTCAATGACCTCCTGAGGTCCCTTCCATTTCTATGAGATGTGTGTGTGTATAGTTGTTTCAAACCAAGACACACATGAAACATGAACAAATCGCAGTTGGGAAGCAAAATGGCTTATTTATGCGGAATTTCCACATGCATTCTTTTTAAATTTTTATTTCTATAAACTGTGCAAGATAATCTCTTTACACGTATTCTGTTCTCTCAGGAGTTTTCATTTCTTTGTTATTTAGACTGCAAAAGGTTAGCTTGTGTTTAATATCATGGTGGGATTTGCTGTTGCATATGGCTGGTTTTTGCCTTGTTTTCCTGGACTGTTGCTAGCTGGCTTAGAGGAACCTAATGATCAAAGACATGCATATTATGTTGTTCTAAATGTCAAAATAAGGACTTTGATGGAACATGGTACTGAAATGAAACAGAATGTCTCACCCTTCACATTTGTTTGTTTTTCCTTTTCCCACTCCACACTCTAACCAATCAATACAAATTAACAAGGGCAAGAAGCAAAAAAACAGCCAAAATAGTTTTGTGTGCACTCATGCACTCACACACACACTCGCACACACAAAGGACCTGAAAACTGATTTTCTGCTGTGAGCTCTTTGAAAAACTAAGATGAAAAGAGAATTGTTTTTCTTTGTTTCTTTTCAGGTATATAAACTGTACTATTACAGCCAAAGATACAGCTTTGTCTTCAGGCTGCGGAAGCAAGACGGTTTTCTAATATTTGGCTGCTGGGAAGTGGGAAGGCCTGAGCTCGCCCACTGCTAAGGCCCCCTCCCCCCCAGCCTCGCGGGAGAGGCTACTGGACCCACGTCCCAACTGATTGGTTGGGACAACAGATGAGAAAATGGGGTGGGGGGTGCAGGCCACAGGTTTAAGACAAGGGAACCAGAGTGGGACTGCTCCTCAAAGCCATCCAGGGGGCCAGTGGATGCTGCCCAGGGAAACTCTGCATGGATGCATGAGACAAGGGAGGAGCAGAAATAGGTTCCCTGGTTGCACCACAACCCCCTGCCAAGCACCCTCCTCCTGGTGTTGTAGATGGCCACTTTAGGAAGGGCCAGGAGGAGGATGGTGCAAAGGTCCAGTGACTTCCTGGGGCCATGGATGGGGTGTGCATAAATAAACAGATGAAGGGGAAAAGTGAAGCCACAACCTAAGGAGCAGGTTCTGCAGGCGCCAGAACAGGGGCTGCACTCTGGAGCACTCGAGATAGGTGTGCACCAAGTCAAGGTGGTTTTGTAATGTACTTAAGGGAGGTAACCCAGGATAGGATGATCCTTTGGCAGAGCAGTGCTTGGCTCTGTGGTGACTAATGGTGACTAATTAGCCACCTCCTAGGTGATATTTTTGAAACTCAGCTGATGGCTTGCAAGTCATCTAGTACTCAAATCACAGGGCAGCAAGCAGCTCAGTTAGAAATCTTCCATTTTGGCTGAAAAGCTGTTGTGCCTCACAGCCCACGTTTTCATGAATGAAATGTCAACCAACTGTACATTATGGTGGCCAAGTTTTTCAAAGTAGAGTGAAATGCCAACACTTTGTAAAGTGCCCAGCTGTTTGCAATATCTTGACTTGTGGCTCCTCTACCAGATGTTCACCTTAAAAGGGCTAGATTTCCAAAGACCGAGTGTTCCGTGCGCTCTGAAAATCAGGCCTCCTTAAGATGTCCCCAGTAGAGGTACAGTCATCTCCTGAGATACGCACATTCGAAATGCACATATCTCGCATTTACATGAGAGAGGGTGGGGGACAGTGCTGTGGGAGGGGGAGAGACCCCACATTCCCATGACTGGAAGCCAGCTAGGCAGTTTTTTTGAAACTTTCCTGACCGGCACTAGCTGCCTGCTGCCATACCACAAATAACGAACAAAGATGACCATCCACATGAGAAAAGCAGAAAAAGAAGAGAGCCAGAACACTAGCTACTGTGTGGACCAAAAGAAGAGAGCCTTAGACTTTACAAAAAAAAGGCACAATACCTTCCATTTTTATCAGTAAAATGTCACATTTGGGGATGACGGAGACACAGTTTGTAGACACCTGTCTGTCTTCATGAGGCACCAGCATGCAATAGAGCCGTACAGGTGAATACAGTGAAGAAAGTAGCAGGCTACTTAATGTCTCAATGGGTAAAATCCATCACACAGTTTACCTCATGCAGCAGCAGCATGAGCATTAGCCTGCTCAACGCAGGGTTTTGTGGACAGAATTGGTGGAGCATCCACACATAAAATGCATTTTCTCGACAGTTTGTTGACAAAACTCAGCACTTTCACTGTCGGCGCTCTGCCTCTCAGCCATGAGGCATAACGGTGCTGTCAACAGACTTAGTCAACAAAAAAGCTGTGTGGATGCTCTGGGGGGCTTTCTCTCGACAAACAGGGCCATCCAGAACAACAGGCAGCCCTCTCTGGTATCCTTCCAGGTGCCTATTTTGTCGAGAGTGCAGCCAGCCAGTATGACCACTCTGTCGACAATGTGGAGCACTCTCCTGATTGTTTTTTGGGTGTGGCCACACCCTACCAACAGAAGTGTTGTCAGGAAATCTCTTCCGACAATCACTTCAGTCGACAGACTGCTGGAGTGTAACCGTAGCCTATTTTCTTGATGTTTACTGTCCATTAGCATAAGAGTAAAGCCTTCTGTTAAGTCATTTCACTCTATATCAACACGGAAATCTGTGGGGTTATTTCTGAATTAAAATCAATGCAGGGTGAAGCCCAAAAACACTGAACAACATTTCTTCTCGTGTTCTCTATTAGATTCTCTGGCAATCAATAGCTTTAACTCAGCAGGATACGGCTCCCAGGCTACGTCTACACGTGCACGCTACATCGAAATAGCTTATTTCGATGTAGCGACATCGAAATAGTCTATTTCGATGAATAATGTCTACACGTCCTCCAGGGCTGGCAACGTCGACGTTCAACTTCGACGTTGGGCAGCACCACATCAAAATAGGCGCTGCGAGGGAACGTCTACACGCCAAAGTAGCACACATCGAAATAAGGGTGCCAGGAACAGCTGCAGACAGGGTCACAGGGCGGACTCAACAGCAAGCCGCTCCCTTAAAGGGCCCCTCCCAGACACAGTTGCACTCAACAACACAAGGTACACAGAGCCGACAACTGGTTGCAGACCCTGTACATGCAGCATGGATCCCCAGCTGCGGCAGCAGCAGCCAGAAGCCCTGGGCTAAGGGCTGCTGCACACGATGACCATAGAGCCCCGCAGGGGCTGGAGAGACAGCGTCTCTCAACCCCTCAGCTGATGGCCGCCATGGCGGACCCCGCTATTTCGATGGTGCAGGACACGGATCGTCTACACGTGCCCTACTTGGACGTTCAACTTCGAAGTAGGGTGCTATTCCCATCCCCTCATGGGGTTAGCGACTTCAACGTCTCGCCACCTAACGTCGATTTCAACTTCAAAATAGCACCCAACACGTGTAGCCGTGACGGGCGCTATTTCGAAGTTGGTGCCGCTACTTCGAAGTAGCGTGCACGTGTAGACACGGCCCCAGTGGCACTATAGCATGGATGCACAGCAAGGGCGAAAGGTTAAATTTGAAAAAAAAAAAAAAACCTGATAAGTCTCCTAGCTGATCTGTTATGCAAATGCAACCCTGACAACAATTCAGGGTCTTTGAGCTTTGCTGGGGGGAGGGGTGAAGATACAATATGCTGAGTAGAGATGTTTTGAAATTAAATTGGAAAGTCTGCATCCTTGAGTAAAAACTCATCTATGATGAGCAATTCGAACACCTGAATTTACCTGCAAACCAGAATGCCCCTGTAGCCACCAGCAGCCAGAAGAAAACATCACACGACTCTCCAAACAAAATGGTCAAGAAGACATTTTGAAATATAGGCAATGTTTGTGAGTATCCTACTTTGCAAGGTGTATTAGTGGCTGTGCCTCACAGTAAGACCCAGAGTATTTACTGAACAGGTTCTTAGCACCCATAATCTCCAAGCCTGCAGACTCTCCAGGCCAGCAGTCAAACCCCCAACCAATGAGCACCAAACGTAATTCATGTGATCCTTTCTGCAGAAGAAATGGAAAAATATCGCAAAGCCAGTTGCATGGAGAAAGGCTGCAGCAAAAGACTTTCCTTGGGAAAGGGACTAGTGGTGAAAAAACACCCAGTATTAATGCGAGATATATAATGCCTTTTGGACTGCCTATTCTGAAACTTACAACAGCACATAAAAGTGAAAAATTAGCATGCAATGAATAATTTATTTAGCACGTTACTGTTGTTTAAACAAATCACTTTCGTGAAAGCGATGTGTATTCAAGCAATAAATCACTGGTTAGCGCTCTGTCACCAGGCAAAGATACCACTTGACAGAATTACTGAATGGCTTTGCCGGGCCATGAGGCAAGTACAACCAAGATAAGGGTGATGTTCTTGAGTAATAGACTTGGGAGAGGGGAAGGAAAATACAAACAAAGACAATTTTTGCCTTAAAAGTAAGATTTTCATACTAGGAAACCAGGAGTGGTGCTTATGGATGTAAGTGCCTTTCATATGCAGAGCCCAAAAGTAAGTTAAAAATATTAATTGGCATCAAGCTTAACAACAGCTCAGTGAGATAAGTAGGTATTATCATATATACTGTAGAGAGGGGGCACAGAGCTTATGGAACTGAGTTGTGCACTCATAGTCAGGGATGGAAACCAAGGTTCTTCCTGATTTCTGATTCTGAACCCCTAAATCTTGTGCCTCCTTCGCCTCTGACAGGGGCAGATGGATTTCAGAAGGTTTAGGTCTGTTCTGAGTTTCAATCACCAATTTGCTCTTTTTAGCAACAAAGAAATCAAGTCAAAATCCATCTTCCCATGGAACAGTTGTAGCCCATGTTCTGTCTTGCTGGCATGTGTGACTTCTCTGGAAGTATCGGAGGGGTAGCCATGTTAGTCTGGATCTGTAACAGCAACGAAGGGTCCTGTGGCACCTTGTAGACTAACAGAAAAGTTTTGAGCATGAGCTTTTGTGAGCACAGACTCACTTCATCAGATGCTGGTCAGATTTCCATGACCAGCATCTGATGAAGTGAGTCTGTGCTCACGAAAGCTCATGCTCAAAACTTTTCTGTTAGTCTATAAGGTGCGACAGGACCCTTCGTTGCTGTTCTCTGGAAGTGTCACACATAAAACCTGCAACAAGGGAGGGATGCCAGAGGTAGGAGAGTAGAATTTTGCCTGCAGGTCTCAGCAGTCTGGTTTTCCCAGTGTGCTAAAGATGTCTATGACATGTCCCAGTAAGCACAGAGTGTGGGGAAGGGAAGAGACACTTAATGAGGACGAATACATTATTCCTCACGATGGTATGTTCCTTAGCATACAGATAAATGTACTATTCAGACTAAGACTACTCCACAAATTCCCCTTTACAATCCCTCTCCTTACTGCACCAGCACTCAGCTAAACAGAGCAGAACATGAGAACTAGGGGTCACCAAATGAAATTAATGGGCAGCCGGTTTAAAACAAACAAAAGGAAGCTTTTCTTCACGCAACACATGGTAGACCTGTGGAACTCCTTGTCAGAGGATGTTGCGAAGGGCAGGACTTTAACAGGGTTCCAAAAAAAATTAGATGAATTCATGGAAGATAGGTTCATCAATGGATATTAGCAGTGGTTTTACTGTGCTGGTACCTTCCCAGACTGAGTACCGGTACCTCAGCAGTCCCAGCCACGAAAACCCGGGTGGGGTGGGGGCGGGGTGCAGCTGAGTACCAGCTCCTCTTTTTAATTTTTTGATCCAGGAACAATAACCAACAGAAGGTGCACATTTCAGATTTGGGATATAAATTCCTGTTACGCACCTGTTTTCACTGGGCATATATGTTACACAGAATGCGCTGATACCATCAGTACAAACATTGTTTTCTTTCGGGAAGAGAGGAGGGCTCAAATTAAAACCCCTAGCAGTTGCTAAAAAGATTGTTAAAGAAATGTGTAATAACCACAGGTGGAAAATGTACCCAAAAAGTTACCTGAGTAAAAGTACAGCTGCTTTTGGGGAAGGGGGAATGTACTTAAGTACAAGTCACTAGTGTCCCTCTGGAAAACACGTGCACACACGTCACATTTTTATTGTACTCCAAGTATCCATAAGTGAAAACAGCTGCATTTTTACTCAAGTAACTGTTTGGCTACTTTTTCCACCTCTGGAAACAATCCAGTCTGTGATAAAAATGAAATCTACCCCCAGCTCCACTTCCAAAGAGAAAAAGTTAATATCTCACTCAAACACAGATTATTTTAGGAAAGGTTTCACTACCAGCCAGAGGAAAACAAGTTCCACATGTTCTCAGCAAGCATGTACAGGTCAAAGGGATCTTGCAGTGATGAGCACTAAAGCACAGGGGTCACACGGGTTATGACAAACTGGTCAGTTTGGTCACATTAATGCCTAGAAAAGCTGTCCTCCCATTTCGACATATGAGCTGTGGCTTCCTGCAGCTAACTGTCTCAACTACAAACCACACTGTGTTAGGTTATGAAATTACAGCCTAGGAGACTGAACTTCCTAATTTACCTCCAGCACTGATGCATACGTCCCAGTTGGTCCAGCCAGCATCCTCAACCTTGACCAGGAGGTACTGGCCTAATAGGTGAAAGGTTAATTTAGTGTCCATGAGCTGTTCAGTCCTTAGTTTGCTGCGTCTGTGGTCACAGCCAGGGATGACACAGCACAAGTCAGGGTACAGGGGAGTGCAAAGTGTTCCCAGATCTCATCCCTGCTTTAACTGAGATCCCTTCCCTGTTTAACTGAGATCAGCCTGAAGGCTGCCCTAAATTATTTGGGCTTCCCATTGTCCTCAGCTGGTTGATACAAGAGGAATGGATCAACAAGACATAAGGATTGGGGAAACTGCCACTATCAAAGGCAGAATTCTGATGCCCGGGTGTAAGGGAGTAAGAGGAAGGCTGGGCAAGGCCAGGGTTAATCAGAGCCTGTTTGCCCAATTAGCCCCACCCCAGTTCACCACAGCCAGTGTCAGGCTTGGTGGCAGTATAAAAGGGGAGAAGCTAGTCCATTTCAGGGCTAACCAGCCAAGAGGCAAGAGGCTGGCTCTGGTGCATGCAGGGCCTGAGCCAGAGCTGCCACCAGCTTGGCTGCTGAAAGAAGGAGCCTCTGAACTCTTCCCCAGGCAGAGAAGGGGGAGAACCCCAGAGAATGCAGAGGGGAAACTAGACTCTTGGGGCCATACCCCAAACTCACACTACAGCCTCTGGGGTGAGCTGCAGACCTACACCCGAAGCCTCTACGCCCCGTAAGGGGCCTAGCCGTTAGGCCACTCTGCCATTGGGGGAACCGCTTACACCCAGGTATTTATTTTCACACTCTACATCCATTGTATCAGGGAGCCCAGCCCAGCATGTATGTGAATCAGTGGAGATTGACTCGGGAGATGCTTATGGAACCAGGAGATCACCACGATGGTCCTTTCTGGCCCTATAGTCCACGAATCTCCAATGTTTATTTCACACTTGCACAGAAATCAAGAGACTTTTTTTCTAGCCTGGCAGTTGCCCTGAAATAAAATAAGCAAAATCCAAAGCCAACAAGCAGCTGAACATTCATAGAGGAATTTCTTAGGGTACATTTCTCAACCTACATTCCTTATGATAGGGCAGCACAGGAATTTTCCTTTAATACACTCCTGCCTGTGTTTTCTCTGCTTTCAGAACACCGAAAGGAAAAGAATGAGAAGAAAAAGGCTAAGGAAGTCTGTTCTTTAACATTAAACCCTGTCCACCTTCCTTGGGGGCAGGTAATTGTCCCCTATCGTTAGGAAAGCACCCAGCTACCATTAGCAAGTCTCAGTTCAAATCTTGTAATGGAAGGAATCATTCCTACCCTTGAATGAAAGCATTTTAGTAGCTCCCATAAATGTCAGCCTTCAAGAAGCACATTCGGGCCTTGGCATTCGAGCTACTGAAAGTAACGATGTAGCAAAGATGATATAAGCCTTAAAACCAAAACAACTTGGAGCATTTTTTGCGGGGGTGGGAGGAGGGACCCTAGAGAGGGTCAGGGGAATGACAATGTTTGATTGATCTAGTCATCCCAAGCAGGGCCAAAGTATAAAATAAGTGTGTGTGATAGAGTGTAGAAGAATTACATTGTCCTCCAGCGAACATGGGATTAACATCAACCCAGATTCTTCCTGCCCCAGTATTGATGCTGCAGGGAAGGACAGTAAAGATTTTGCTTGGGGTGCACATGGAAAGCTGGAGTATAAAATGGGGTATATCCAAAACCGAGTGGCATTCATTTGCCCTAACAGCTGGTGCTCATGGATACTGTGCACCACACAGGGAAAGCGAGGAGTCGAGAAATAAAGTGACTTGCACAAGATCACCCTGCAGGGCAGTATCAAAGCCAACAACATAAAGGGCTTTTCAGATTACAGGAGAAAAGCATAACATAATCCAATGCCTGGAGCTGAAGCTAAACAATTTCAAATTGCCACTAAGGTGTTCCTTGTTAACACCGAGCAATTAACCAATGGAACAATTTACGCAGTGTTGTGGTGGATCCTCCATCACTGACATTTTTGTATGAAAACTTGATTTTTTTTTCTGAAAGATCTGCTCTAGGAATTATTTTTGAAAAGATCTCTGGCCTTTGTTCTACTGCAGTCCAGAGGTTTTCAAACGGTGGTCGGTGGACCACCAGTGGGTCATGAGCTCCATTCGGGCAGACCATGGATAGATCCACCTCCGACACTCATTCAACACCTGTTGCTTTATTTTCATGGTTTCAGGCTATTGGAGGCAAGCAAGTTCAGAGCTCATAATGTCAATCACCACCACCATCCATAGCTTCTTGCAGAATGAAACTCAGCTAGGAAACCAATTTATTATTTTTGACTATTTGTGCAGTACTAAGAGAGCACACACAAATAAAGGCATTATATTCCCAAAAGTGATTAGCCTCTGAGGTCCTTTCTATACTGCAGTCAAAGGTGTGACTGCAGCTTGTGTAGACATGTCTAAACTTGCTTTGATTTAGCTAATGTCAATATCAGGAGCTGTGAAACCACGGAGCAGGAACTAGCCTCTTTAATACATATGCATGGCCCTAGATGAGGATCTGACACATAGGACATAGTGGAAAATTCTGGGAAGCTGAGGGGTAATGAAGCCAGAGCAGAGCACTTTTGCAAGGTCAGAAAATTCAGAGAATGTCATTTTACTCTACAAAATGGCATGCTTCATGCAAGGACAAACAAACAGTGTCCTCTGCACAGCATGATTTTAAGGCAAATCGTGTGCAAAGTCACTTCATTCTGGTAGTACCAGTACTTGCACACTCAGGACTATACTGTTGCTCAGAACTGAGGACGATTTGATTTGTGGAACAAATTTTCAAAGGCTGGAAGTCAACAAAGTATGGACCTCAGTGGAATAACACCAATATAGACCAGCTGAGAATCTGGTCCATAGCAGATAGGGCTCCACTGAGAAATCCCCAGAAGAAGAGATGATTTCTACTCTCTGATGCAGATTTGCATTTGGTGTATATTGGCATAACTCCATTGACGTGAATGGAGAAATGGTGGTTTACATCAACTGAGATCTAGTTGTGTTTGGTTTTAAATTGCTACATATAATACAGCTCAGGCCAGGTCTATACTAGGAAAATAAGTCAATTTTATACACACAGTTCTATTTATGGCAATTACATAGCTAGAACTGACTTATCTGAAGTTGACTTACCTGGCTGTCTTCACTGAGGAAGGTGGACATGAGAGTTTCTCCCGTCAACCCCCTTGAGGAGTACAGAGGTTGGCTGCCAACCCTCATAGATCGATTCCACACGTCCCTAACAGGAACATTAAATCGAATCCCGGAAGATCAACTGTGAGTAGGTCAAACTTCTGGGTAATATAGACGTGTCTTCGGTTCTTATGGGCTTGATAGAAGAACGGGCCTCAGGGGAGGGGTTTCAATGAAGACAGAATGGTGACTTGGCCAACAGGGATTTTGAGTTCATTGCATGGAAAAGGGCAGCATTAAAAACGCATAGATAAGAATGGGGGTGATGTCATAGGTGTAGTCTGAATTCTATACTGGGGCAGCAGATCCAGTCAGTCCAATAGCACTGTATGTGTAGGGGCTAATTCCATGCCTGGCCACGGCTTGCAGTTTGCAGGGGCAACGTCTCTCCTAGCCCCATAGTCTGCTCCCAAGTGATCAATGAGGCAGTCAGGCTGTGGGTGGAGCTGACCATTGGTGGAGGAAGAGGGATAAACTGGAAAACAAGATCTGATAATATGTTGGGTGGGAGCAATTTTGTATGGGCTTGAAGGCAAGAATGAGGTGGGGTTGGAGGAAGTTCCGCTGTGCCTTGGATTTTACCCAGTAGCATTCAACAGTGCAGGAGCAGACTCACAAGAAGTGAAGTTTGTGCATGAAGTAGGTTTGGGGTAATGGCAGTATAAAGAAAGAGAGGAGGCAAAGGGGTCAGGGACAGCAGATAACAACAAGTAGTGAACACCAGCAAAACCCTTGGTCCCTCAATAGAGCCACTAACCACACATTTTACCTCACGTCTGTAACCAGCTTCAGTGTACAACATTATGAACATCATCTATCATCTTTTTAAAGTGATATGGCCAGCAAACATTAGGATCCAAACTTAGAAGGGAGGAAGGAAAGAATAGGTCAGAAGATAAAGAGTGGGGGTTTCTTTTTAAATTTCACTGAAAATCTATTTTTTTTTATTTCATTTCATCCCCTCCTGGCAGTGATCTCAACACAGCAGCTTTGAGCCAGAACATGAGAACCTGAAAGTGAAACCTTAGCTGGATCTAGGCTAACAATTTATTCCAACCAAACTACATCACTCAGGGATGAGCAAAAGCCACATCCTCAAGCGCTATGGTTACGATGAACTCACCCTGGGTGTAGACGTGACTAGGTCAATAGTAAAACTCCTCTGGCATCCTAGCTGCTGCTATTTAGTGAGGTGGATTAACAACAGTGACAGAAAAACCTCTTCTGTTGCTGTAGGAAGGATCTACACCATGGGCACGGCTTCACTACCAGCCAGATTGACAGGCAGTGATCGATCCAGCAGCAGTTGATTTATTCTGTCTTGTATAGTAGCCAATGTCTAGTGAGAAATCAACTACCAATTGCTCTCCCATTGACTCTGGCATTGCACCAGAATGGTCAGCATCTTCTGACAATTCACTGCAGCAGAGATACCATGGTAAGTCGCTCCACGTACAGCTTCATGAATAAAGTCGATGAAGTTGTGTAATGGAGCTCAATCTGCCCCTCCCCCACAGCGTAGATCTGTCCTATTGGCACAGCTGCTGCACCCTGACTGTGCCTAGTGTAGACACAGCCTTACTGAGAAACAGATGGTGAAACTCCCCAATGTAATTGACAAACCTGAAGGAAACAAAGGTTTTTTTTTTCACTGAAGCATTAGCATAAGGGAGAAAGGAAGTATTACCCCTGCCCACACACACCAATCTCTAGTGTGCATGAACCAGTGCTTGAAACTCAAGCCTGGCTGGGGGCATGGGTTGAAGTTTTAAGTACTGTTAATACTTGATCTAGAAATACGAGGCGGGAATTACTTGGTACACCTTAAGTTAGCACAATAATCCTATCAATCTACTAATCCAATCACTCCGGGCCGCTAATCAATTCTACCTCTGATGATGTAGTAACCGGAGCTAATTGAGGTAGTAAAAATGAACCCCAAAAGTAAAGCGAGTGCTACAGAGATGGAAATGCATGCTAGGAAGGGCTGTGCAAAATGTTCCATCTCGGCTAGGTTTTGCCTTTTCTCTTTTTTCCCTTCTTTTTTTGTGACAGAACATGGGGATTTTTGACCCCTCCCACTAATAGTGTCTGCTTTCCATGGGAAATTTTGTTTGCTTTTTTTTTTGTTATTTTTGGTTTTTCACCAAACATGGAATTATTTCCGTTTGGCTGTCCTGCTACAATGGCTCATGTTTTCTTGATGTGCCTGTTCCCTTCTTTGGACTAGCCTGCCCAGCCAGGCTTTATCTCCCATGATACACCACATTCCACCAAGAAGGGAGGCCACGATGCCCCACGTATACATAGTCCAACTACGGAGCTGGAATATAGAGAAAAATGAAATTACAACTTACATAAGACATAACAGCGGCATTTCCACATCAAACAATTTCAGATTTTGGCCCTAATATTTCGATTTTCAATTTTTTTGTTGAATTTTGTCAGGGGAGAAGAGGAGAGAAAACGTTTCCAAGCTCCTCTGGAATTAGTAGTTTAATTTCTTTCTGTTTTATCAGTGAGGGTGTTATTAATAACCAAAGTAAAGAAAGAAATCCTGTTGCAATTGGAACTTAAATATGCACGTCTTTAAAATGGAAATTGAAAAATATTCAAGACTGCAAAGAGGAAACAGCAATTTAAATTACAGCAATTGTAGCACCATCCTACTTACAGTGAGACTGTTCCTTGAAAGGAAAAAACAAAACAAAACACTTGTTCCATAGCATACAACTTCACTGTATTGCTTGCTCTTAGAATATGTGGCATTCTCCTTAAAGCCCCAGCTTCTGGAGTCATAGGAGTTGATAAAAAAAAACCAACTCTAATTTTAAAAAAAATGACCTGCTGGTTGCAGAAAAAAGCAGGAAAACATGATTCATAGAAGCCCAG
Organism: Carettochelys insculpta; assembly: GCF_033958435.1. Classification (NCBI taxonomy): domain Eukaryota; kingdom Metazoa; phylum Chordata; order Testudines; family Carettochelyidae; genus Carettochelys; species Carettochelys insculpta. The sequence goes on along the minus strand of NC_134143.1, from coordinate 68,087,092 downwards.
AAACCAGAAGAAAACAAAACTCAAAATACATTAGTTTAAAAATTATGATTTTGAACCCTCATGATTTCTGAGTACCTGGAATTCACAAGACTGTGACTCATCTTAGAAGTGCTCCACTCCCCTTAACATTGTCAGTGAAAGCCGATTTCTGTCCTGCAGACTTAACTTGGAACTACCCAAAATGAAATTCAGTTCTGAATTATATCGGCACGATATCCTTCCAAAAGGGATTGCACTGCATAGATATCAGTTTATGATTAAAGACCTCTCAGCCGCTATGGTGTTGAACCAATAAATGGCTCCAGTAAAAGATTCCTAGCCTCCTTCTTCTTCCAAAAGCCTATTTTTTAAAAGACCTCAAATTCAAAAAAAAATATTAAAGCAATTTTAGGTAAAAATCTTCTCGTGTTTGCACCTAAGATGCTATGCAGGCCTTTTGTTTTAATTTATTTTTTGTATGGAAACATATTATTTAGTGTTTATGCCATGTTAAAATTCCAAGCCGAGGTTTGAAAAGGCAAAGAACATGTCACTATGAAATGAACCAGAACATTTTGCTGGAGAAGAACTAGATGAAGAGGCAATAACTCCGGCTCCTTGATAGCAATCTCACAAAGAAGAGACAAACACCCTGGAGTCAAGCACAGAGCTGGGGAATTTTTTTTTTCCTTCTCTTTCTTCCTCTTGCTTTCTCACTGTGTGCACAGAAAGCAAAGAGATTGCTCATATCAAATCAGCGAGTGACAAGGGACTGCATGCCTGACAGACAGAAAGGCACAAATTAAAGGGGCTGCTTGTCAGTGGCCACATACACTACTCAGCTCAATCAGCTGCAGCAATGTTTTAAACAGGAAGGCAAAGAAGTGACATTGGCATTGATCTTTTTAGCAATAAACTCGGAGCTTGTAAACTTGCTCAATCTCAAGGCACCAAGAGACTTTCAGAATCATTTAAGCCCACAAGAAGGGGATCTGATTTGGCCCAGAAAGAGGGGAAGATTGGGGAACAGGTCAGTACTTCCATCTCTGGACCTGTAGGTACATTTGGAGCTGAGTAAATAATTGTTTGGGGGAACTAATCCTGAAACAGGCAGATTGGTTCAATTCTAAACGTAACTGAATTCTGTCCCTTGCCGAAACAGAACAAAAATCCTTCCTGAAACAAATTCATTTTGGATCAAGCAAAATATTTTGTTGGACTCCTGCAATGGGGTGTATGACCAGTTCCCCACCCTCTATTCTCAAGCACCGGTTTCCCTCCCAAATGAGGCTGAGAGAGACCTCAGGGTTGTTTTTTATTCGCCTTAGCTTGTCCCACCTGCATTGGCCTTGTCAACCCAGGGTTGTGCACTCAGTCCTTGAGGGGCCCTTTCATGCTTCTAGGACAGGTTAGATTAATAAAAAAAAAAAAAAATGTCAGGGATGATGATAGGTCCTGCTGTGAGCGCAGGGGACTGGACTTGATGACCTCTTGAGGTCCCTTCCAGTTCGATGAGATATATATAATCACATATACACACTCTTCATGGTCTCTCTCTCTCTCTCTCTCTGTCTTCCTCCCCGCCCCCAAGATTTACAGGGATTTCTCCTCTTACAGAGTCAATCCAGCTAGGAAGCCTCCAGCTCTTGCCTAATGTCAGGTTGTTTTGGCCTTGTTACATTTCCAGAGAACACGCTGTTTTAAAGCTAAAAGCCCCTTGGTTCTGAAACAGTGCAAATGAACGGTTTGATTCCTCTCCCTTTTTTCAGTGTAACCTATTCATCGAATTCAAACTAATACAAGTTAATTAGGGTGACCCTACCTCCCCTGCCCAAATATGGGACAAGGGGAATGATGCCATCCCAGCCAAAATGGGATGGAGGGTCCCCCTATCTGGGAGTCAGGCGGCGTCTGCCCTGTGGGGGCTGTCATCCTCCCACTGAAGCTCCCAGCTTCCATCAGCTGGGGGACCACCATGCTGCCACTCCAGCTCCTGTCCTCCGGTGCAGGTCTGGCTCCCTGCTTCCCCAGCGGGGGGGATGTTGGAGGGCAGCCGCACCACAACGAGGAAACTAGGGGAAGCTGGGGAGCTCCCAGCTACCCCAGCTGGGGGCAGACCTGGGAGGTGGGGTAGCCATGGCCAGGTCTAGCTCCCCCAGCCAGGGAAAGCTGGGGGGCAGCTGTGCCACTGCAGGGGAGCTGGGACAGTGGGCAGCAGCCACAGGAAAATATGGGGAAATTAGCCCCTTTGCCCACACAAATCAGGACGCCATCCTGGCATCCCAAATATGGGATTGTCCCACTGAAACTGGGATGGATGGTCACTCCAAGGTTAATCCTTTCAGAGTCCCAAACTTTGCATGTTTCAGTGAATATTTTATCAGTTTGACTCCGTACACCATCCCGCCCCCCCAACCTCCCAATGCACCAGCTTGACTGACATGGGTCTAGTAATTAGAAAAGCCGCACTGTGGATTTTGGGCTATATTCTGTGGATTCGGTTCTTCTATATAACCTGCACAAAGCCTGGTGAAAGGGGGAGCACTCATCCTGCGGACCCTCCACGCTGCTGAACAGTGAGGAAAATGCTGCTGTGCTTTGTGACAGTCATGGGCAACCGCTAAACCCATGGGTATTGGACCGGTTTTTTCAGGAAGCCGGGTGGCAGTTGAAAGAGGATGCACTAGGTCACAACAACAATCACATTTAGCCCTGATCTCTCTTCATCTACAAGTGGGGGGCAGATGGGCCAAACCTGAGCAGCATGCAACTCCGCATACTGGGTCTTACCCCCTGGACTGCAACAAGAAGTCTTGTGGCACCTAATCGGCTAACAGATATTTTGGAGCATAAGCTTTTGCAGGCAAAGACCCCTTCATCCTGAACCGCAGGCATCTGTTAGTCTGTAAGATGCTACAAGACTTCTTGTTCTAGAAGATACAGACTAACACGGCTACCTTTCTGATACTTGTCAACCCCTGGAGCAGAAAGCCTGAGAAGTACTGCAGGGCTCCCCCGTCCTGGGCCTTTGTGTATGATACACACCAGTAGTCTCGAGAGTTGCCAATTGTCTAATCGCACAAACCCTAACACCCTTGTCCTTCCCCCACCTCACCTGTTCCCTGAGGCCTTGCCCAGCATGCTCCATTCTCCGCTCTCACTCACTCTCTCTCTCTCCCACCCTTACTCACATTTACTGGGCTGGGGCAGGGCCCTCAAAGGCAAATGTGTGGGCATCGTAGGGGGTGCACCAGCCAAGTGATCCTGCCATTCCCTTTCCTCTCCATGCCCCTGCTTCTCCCAGGCCCCACCCCAGGCAGCCCATTCCCTCAAGCTCAACTGCTATTTACCAAAAATGGGCTTTTTTTTCCCTTCCTGGCAGGAAATTCCAATATTTTGGCATATGTTTTGGTCTCCAATCAACATTTTTCACAAAGGGAAAAGTCAGAGTTTGGAATTTTTTTTGACCAAACTTCTTGTTATTGTAAAATGCCAATTCATTAAATCCAAAACTTTGCACAAGAAAGAATCAGTGTTAACAAAATTTTCATGTTAAAATTTATGTGGCAAGCTTTGAAATTTCTGCATTCATTTTGATATTTCTGAAAGAAAAATAAAAGATTTTTTTCTTCTGGTTCAGAATTACTTGTTTCTTTGAAACTTAAGCTACTTATACTGAGAATATAATTCCTGAAATGAGAATACAAACGATCAAAACCAAAACAAAGTATTTTAAAATTATCAAATGTTTTCATTGGCCTAAGACTTTAAAAACAATGGAAAAAAAAATGAGATTTTGACTTTTCAGGACAAGAAATTTTTGGAAGATCGCTTCCCTCTTCCATTTTCACTCAGGAGAACTATTTCCCATCCAGCTCTACATTAAAGTTCAAAAAATTGATTCAGAAATATCAAAACTTTTCATTTCACTTTGATGTTAAACTCTCTCTCTCTCAGCCATAATGGTACCTGATAGGAGTTGTAGTTTGGGTGCCTTAGGCCAGGCTGTCTGGATGGACTACATCTCACATGATACACCAAAGATATGTTGTTATTCCCACAGGGCACCACAGTTGTTCAAGAGAAGAGAAGACTGAGGGGTGATTTGATAGGAGCTTCAACTTCCTGAAAGGGAGCTCTAAGGAGGATGGAGAGACTGTTCTCAGTGGTGCAGATGGCAGAACAAGAAGCTAATGGTCTGAAGTTACAGAGGGAGAGGTGTAAACTGGATATTGTGAAGAGGTATTTCACCAGGAGGGTGGTGAAGTACTGGAATGCATTGCCTAGAGAAGTGGTGGAATCTCCAACCCTAGAGGTTTTTAAGTCCCAGTTTGACATAGTCCTGTCTGGGATAATTCAGTTGGGGTTGATCCTGCTTTAGGCAGGGGGCTGGACTCAATGACCTCCTGAGGTCCCTTCCAGCCCTAGGATTCTATGATTCTAAGCAGACACTGATTAATGTTGACTCAACATAACACAAAATACTTAAGTTTTCCTTGATACAAAATTTTCAGCATTTCAACAAACTCAACGTTTTTCTGTGCAAAACTGAAAATTCTGAGGAAAACACGCTTTCCATTGAAAAAACCATTTTGATAGGAGATTTCTGGCCAGCTCTACTTTCATGGTACAAGGTGAAGAAGGTACACTGTGTAGGCAAGATTTGGAAGTGCCTGAGGACACAGTCTTGAGCATCGTTCTCATATTAATGAAGTACTTAGCTATGCTACTGGAGTGAGTAATTTGGCTGACATTCAACCACGCTCACATTAATGCAGGTTCACGTTCCCCTGAGCATCTCTTTTTTCTTTGCACTTATCCAAACAATATCAGGCTTGCTGTGCACAACCTTAAGCTTCGAATGTCTGTCATCAACCTTCTCCAGTACAGGTTGAACCAAGAAACTCCCCCATTCAGCAACATCCATAATCCAACTTAATTTTAGTTAGCCGGATGATCACTTAGCATGGGTGTGGTCACGTTTCCCATGGTCGCATAAAGTTTGTTTACAGCCACCAGTCCTGGCTCTTTCTGTGCTGTTATTTAGCTGTAATTAACCCCTAAATGTCTTCCAAGAGCCCCTTAAGCCACTGGAAGTGTTGGTAATGTGCTAGACAATATTGACCTCCCATGGTCCAGCAAGTTCTCTCACCTGGCACCAGTCAGGTCCTGAGGGTGCCAGATGAGAGAGGTTCATCCTGTACTGACCTCCTATATACAGTGGTCTGAGATCTACTGATGATAGTGGCGTAAGAGTTAGGCAGTATTATTGCCTGTAACTCTCCACCCAAGCTAGTGATAGACTTGCCGATCCCTGGGCAAGGTGTGGGAAGGGGTTGTCTCTTGATCCCCCAGAAGAGCAGAGTGAAAACTGAAAAGGATGAGGCTGGAAGCTATCCTCCCCCAGCCAGTCCTCCAGCGCCACCTGAGCCATGACAGCCAAGGATCCAACAGTGATTTAAAGGACCCAAAGCTGCAGCCATCACTACTGCCACTGTAGAAGTGGTGCTGGTAAGGAGCCCAGGGTCCTTTTAAATTGCTGGGCTTCACAGCAGCTGCCTCCTTTGCCCCCCAACATGCTGGTAGCCCCTACTATCATTTGTGAGCTTTATCCTGTGGTTAATGAAAGATCTGCGTAAGCAGAGTGTGGGATCAGACCTTAGATCCAGTTTTGAACAGACAGAGGAGCTGGTCAAAGAAACAGCATTGTTTCCAGCTATGTTCACAGAATAAAATGTTGCTTGTAAAACCTCTACTGAAATGGTTTGATTTCTCAACAAAGCTGTGTGAAAAAAAATATTTTTCATCTTACTGCAAATTGCAATTTTCAATGGAAAAAACCCAAGCCTTGATTATCACATTTTTCCTTCTCTTTTTCTCCCTTTTTAAATTCCCCATGCATGCCCATTGCCAATAGGAGTTTTGCAAATCGTTGCAAATTTTGATAAACAAAAAATAGATTGAAATCGATAAATGGAAAACTTTTTTTTTTCAATCAAACCATTTCTTTAGCACATAGGAACTATGTTGCGTCTTTTCTTCTCTGACTTGGCCACGCTGACTCGTTGTTGTATCAGTGTCCCATCTAGGTTTTTAAAAGGTTTGCTTTGCAACTATTAGGCAACATGTTCTATTGAATTAATAGAGCATATTTCAATTTTCTTATCTCTCTCTTTTTTAAAAGAAGCACACTGTACTCCAATTGCAGGTTTTTAAACTGCTTTTAAATGCTGATGACTTGACCTAGAATAAAAATAAGCAGCATAAACTGCCGTCAAACTATCCTGAGCTGTTAAACTGAAGTTCCTGCTTTTATAGTAAGAAAAAAGCTCAATGCCATTCTCTTTCTTTTCTATAGTAAATCAAATTGAATTATTCATCAGCACTAAATGTCTCCCAAACTGCTTTTTTTCTCCCGTTACCTTTTTATTTTTCTTTACAAACCCCTATGCTTCCTACCCAAATCCCCATGCTTCCCATCCAAAACACAAATAAACAAACACAGAATTCTAAACCCAATCATTTCAGATGCAACTTACATATAAATAAACCCTGGTTCTTAGTAGTTGAAAAGTTATGATGTCCATCTTGTCCTGCAAAACAGGCAAAGGACTTGTCAGAGCCCTGAAATCAGATATCAAAAATATCTTGTATTGTTCCTGTGGTCTGATCCTGCAAAAATTGAGTCATGTGGCTGTCAACAGTAAGAGACAAGCCCCTTGTCTTTTTGTTTTGATAATGCACAGTTCCACAGGAACCAAACATTTTCACACCTACAGCATCCTTCATCAGGCTCCTGTTATTGAAAGGCAATGCAGTATGAAACGTCTCCAACATGACCAGTGTTGCCTAAAATAAATGGTTGAAATAAAAGCTATTAGTCCAAGATCAACAAACACAGAGTCATAAAACCGTAGGGATGAAGGCCAGAAGGGACCACACATTTGCTAGCCTAACCACCAAGACACAAACATCACAGAGGATCCACACACCCAACCCAACAATGAAAGCAGTTCAAAGCCGTAGAGCCCACAGGAGACTAGATTATTCTGTATTCCAAGCATATAACAGGAGGCACTAAAGCGCCCCAGAGCCCAAGACCTCTGCAACAGAAAGCAAATAATTAAGTAAGCTACATCCAGAGAATCCTGGGAAGAGACCCACAGCCACACAATGCAAAGGAAGATAAAAACCACGCAAGTTCACAGCCAGTCTGACTAACTCCACATGGCCATCAATTAGATCCTGAGCACAGAAGCGACTAGTGCTTGGATTCTAAGCAGGGAGAGGCCATCATCCACGTGCCCCTGCCCTGTCCCCTCCCACCCATGCTCCACCCTCTCCTGCCCCTGCTCTGCCCCAGTTCTGCCCTCTCCTTGTGCTCCACCCCTGTCCGCCTCTTCCTACAGAAGCGCCATGCCAGTTCCAGTGTGCGTGGGGAGGGGCAGTGCTCCGTCCCCAGAGTGGTGTGGTCCAGGAGCAGCATAGCTGGGAAACTAGCAGTGCTTTTGGGTTGTGTTGCTCTGGGAGAGAGGCAGGACTGCTCCTGCCCATACCAGAAGCATTGTCAGGCTGACTGAGTGCAGGGCGGAGATGCTGAGGGTGCATGTGATCTTCTGTGCACCCCCACCCCACATGCATCAGCAATGCTTGAGCATGTGAACAAAAATCAACCAACCATACACCTAAGAGAGAGAATAAATACTTGGTGCCATCTCAGAGTACAGGTTCACCCCTTCCAAGGTTCCATCCTCACACAGGGCCATCAGTAATGAGTCCGATGACAGAGATTTAAAAGAAAACCTCCCAGACCACCTTGAGGGAGTCTCTTCCTGACCCCTGCCAAGGGCCACCTGAACCCTGAACCATGAGCTTTAAGGAAACAAGTCAAATTGGGAAGGGAACTCCAGGGCTGCTCTTGAGTCCTTCCCCCATAGTACATCCATATAAGTGGCAGAGCAATGTGTCCTGAAATGGGCAGGGGAGTCCTCCATGGAAATTTGAGAGTCTGAGGAGTCCTTATTCAGGTACCCTCAGGAGGGAGATAGCTGTTTGGCTTGAGAGTGAGCATGGGTGAGTGTGAGGCTCTAGGTGGTAAAAGGGTCAGCAAGCAAGAGAGTCTTAACACTCTCCCTGCACTTACACTCTTGCAGTACTGATGGTGTCAAAGGTAGGGCCCAGGATGAACTTGTGAAGAATGCCTTCAGTGCCAAGGCAGCTGGTACCATGTGCTTAGTACAGAATTCCCTCAGTACTGTAAGTAAGCAAGTGGTCTTTGGTACCACTGACTCTCTTGTTCTTTGTACCAAGTCTTCTTTAGAGACAGGGTTGGTACAGGCATCCAAACTCACTACCAAGCCTGTCTTAACTGACTGAGTTCCCGTCACCTTGGCAGTAACATACTTGCTCACGACCTGCACAGAACTGCCCTTGGGAACTGAGGTCTCTGTAGATGAGGCCTTCTTGTGAGATGGTGACCCAGAACTTCTCAGAGATTTACTCCTCACCTCTCTCTCTGCTTAGAGCAGATATAGATGAGGACTTCAGTACCATAGACATACATAGTGTGAAGTACCACTGCCTCAGTACCAGTCACCAGTGACCAGCATGTCAGTGTGGAAGGTCATTAGCTCTATTCTGAGGGTCTTCTGCCCCGACTCAAAAGCTGAACACAAAACTTGCTCCACCATTTGACATTTCAACTTAATTTCTCTGTTGTTTTTGGATCTAACCTTGAAGGAAGTGCAGAGTATGAACCTACTGGGGGTATCACCCAGACAACAGAAGCACCGGGAGTGCCCATCACTGACTGGAAAAGCCTCATGCAGCTCTTGAATCTCAAAAAGCCCAGCATGGCCAAGCTAAACTAATGAAAATGCAGCCCCTAGACGGGGTATCTACTAAGAATATAACTATCTATAAATAAAAAGTAGGGTTTTTTTTAAGAAAGAAAAAAAAAAAAACCAAAGGAAACAATTGTTCCAGGAATTATAACAGTATAAGGTAATTGTGATACTCTGATATCCCAATAGTCACCAGTGTCGCCTAATTAAGGTATGTTGGGTATAACATAATCTTGTGAGGTTTCAGTGCTAAAGTCTTGATCTCTCAGACATGAATACCTTGTTGGATTGTATGTGTTATGGTTGTATGTGAAGTTATGAAGTTTGGCTATGTAAGTGTTACCAAAACTTGTTGTAAGGTTGGAAGGACCTGCAAGCCGCCTTTCAGGTACGACAGCAGAAAGGCCGAACGAGGTTAATGGCTTCTTGAGGAAATGCACAAAAGAACAAGGACAAACCCAGCAGCTGGGAACAACAGAAACCTCCCAGAGGGAGCACTGCACAGTGGGAACTGTTTAACTCAGGTCACAGCAAAATAGCTTTCCACAAAGTGCAAGATGACACCATGGGGAACCTCACTCCCTCTGTAACCACACCCCTGAAAACCCCTGAGGAAGAAGACTGAACTGGGGGAAGCGATGGGCTGAAACTGAAAGGATTTTTAGCCTGTGCATAAGAACCTGGGAAAGCCATGGCCACTTGTGCCTTAAGGATCTGTCAGCCTGTTTATCAGAGCCACATCCCACCCCACCTTCCCAGGGGCCTGATGAGGCTGCTGGCCCGGCTGTCTGATGTGCTTAGCTCAGTTTGAGGGGGTTGTTTATTTAGTAAGGTAATCGGTTTTGTTCTCTTTGCTCTCCTGAATAGTTGCTTATAACTTACCTTCTGTAGTTAACAAAATTATTTCTTGTTTATGTCAAAACCCCCCTTGTGTAATTTCTGTCAGGTGAAGGAACAAAAGCCATGCATTTCCCTCTCCACATTGGCAGCAAAAATGATGAGGGGTTTGGAAAGGATGCCATAGGAAGAGAGATTAAAAAGGCAGGAGCTTCTCAGCTTGGAAGAGAGGAGACTAAGGGGAGATATGATAAAAGTTATAAGACCATGAGTGATGTGGAAAAAGTGAATACAAAAAAGTTATGTGTTGCTTCCAATAGCATAAGAGCTAGGGGGGGTCACCAAATGAAATTAATGGGTAGCAGGTTTAAATCTAACAAAAGGAAGTTTTTCTTCATGCAGCACGTTAGGCCTGTGGAACTCCTTGCCACAAGAGGTTGTGAAGACCAGGTCTTTAACAGGGTTCAAAAAAGAACTAGATAAATTCATGGAGGGTAAGTCCATCAATGGCTGTTAGCAAGGAGTGGTAGGAATGGTGTCCCTAGCCTCTGTTTGTCGGAGGCTGGAAATGGGTGACAAGAGAGGGAGCACTTGATGATTACCCTCTTCTGTTCTCTCCCTGTGGGGCATCTGGCATTGGCCACTGTCAGAAGACAGGATACTGGTCGAGATGAACCTTTGGTCTGACCCAGTGTGGCCGTTCTTATGAGAGTGTGAATTCTTAGGAGCTTGTGCTGTGCACCTCTCTCTAAAGCACAAGACAGTATTATTTTGGGTTGAGGCGGCAGATGGTGTGTGCAGTGGAGATGAGTAAATCCCCAAACTGAAACCTCTCGCACAAATCTGAGTGCAGGCTGTGTCTGCAGTTGGGTGAGATCTGCAGCTGGGTGTGCTCTGGAAAGGAGGTTGAAGGCCTGTCATGCCAACCAAGGGCATCCCTGGCTGGTGGGGCTGGAGAGCTCCATGGACCCTAACACACCTGGTGGTACCCCAAAAGTGGGGCAAACCCCTCACCATTTGAGAAGGAGCTAAATATAGGAGAACGGGCACACATTGCAGACTCCATCTCAGCAAAAAGGACACTGAGAAGGAACTGAGGGTGTTTCACCCACACAGCCCTGTATAGCTTTAACATCGGATACTAAGATGTGTCCAATATATGCACAAGCCAGCTGGGCACTACTAACACAAACCTTTGACCAAAGGCCCAGGGCATAGAACCGCTGGCAGTGGGACACTACTCAAAGAGGTATATTGTTCTTAACACATGACTCACTGAGTTTTGTCAATGATGGGAGAACTCAACAGACTGCTCTTTAGAAACTTAAAACACAGGCAAACGTAAGTTGGAGTGGGGGTGTTGTTTTGATTTTGGAACTTAAATGATCCACAGACATCATTAAAACACATGAAATGGCACAAACCCATCTGGAAACTTGGACCAAAGAAGAAGCAACCACGCCCTGACTATGGTTTTAGGAAACCACAAAAAAGAATTGATTTCTGATGCATGCAAGTGTAACCACCATCAGAACTCAAACCTGGAACCTCAGTGCCTGAGCCTCTACAGTTTGAGCTAAAAAGCCAGCTGGTTCCCAGCTAAGGTGATAGAGGAGACTCCCTCTTTCTCGCTGTAAGTGGTCTAGGTGTCACTACATGGGACAGTGAAAGATACCGAGTAGGCGTGTGGGTTACACAAGCAGGCAGGCCACAAATTTGTAACCAAGAAGACATGACATCGTTAATATGTGAGATCACACTAACTCAGCGCACACCTGGGTGAATGTCAGATGTGTCACAGCCACAGAAAAGGAAACCGCTAAGCAAAGATGTGCAAATTGAGATGAATGTACACAGTGCATCATCAGTCTGGATAATATTATATTGAAAGGAGCCAACCACACAGGAACAAAAGTAGCAATCATATCAGCTACACCAACCCAGCCAATCGAAGCATTCATAATGGACAGCACTTGCAGAAATGTTCCCAGATTTCACGTCAAATGAATTCCGGTGCACACATCAGTGAAAGAACCAGAAGCCCACATGACTTTCTCAGATCTCATCGGATCCATCAGCTGGAAATTATTTGGTTTCAGAGGTCGGCAGCTGGATGTGAAAGGTGCGTGTACTGCCACAGGTGAGCACACAGAGGACAAATTGTCTCCATTTGTACACCGCTCACTCAGAGGCATCATCAGTTTTTGATCTTAGAGGACGTCTGCATCTTGAATTGATTGACTTGGCAATAGTGATGGGAGATGTCCCACTTTAGTGCCACTAGCATGTACCAAGCCAGATAGTCTAATGAAAAAAAATACATAGTTGTTCTTTCATGCGGGAGGCAGTTTATGAAGCACACAAGATTAAATGGATACCACTGTTGAGCCTATAGCGTACAATCTGCACAGATAATCCCAGTTGTATCACGAGGCTGATGGCCTAGTAAGATTGGAAAATGTAAGGATAATTGCTCAGGTGGATGATACACAGTGTTGATACACTCATTCAGAGTGCAACAAAACCACACATGGGAGAGCTGACCTTGTACTCTGATTCAGTCTGAGACCTGAGCAAGGCGTTGACTGAAGCAGGAGGTGTTGGGTGCCCTGCAATTTGGAAAATCAGGCCCTTCACTTCAGTGGCTATGGGACAGATTCCAGTGCCCTTATTCATGTTGAATAGAACCTCACTCTGCAAGTGGTTTCACTGGAGTCCACAGAAACTTTCTTGGAATAAAAGTGCTACTCCACAGGAGTTGAGGGGATGGGAATCTGGCCCTACATATGGATTTAGGAGCATAATTTTGTGAGCTCTAATTTGCAAATCTTATTTGTAAAATAATTCAGGACCCTCTGGGAAGAAACTTGCTGCATAACAGGAGAATTGTTGATTTAATTAACAATGACTCAATTTCAGCCAAGCAAGCTGCTATATAAAACGTTACACGGGGCAAATTGTATGCTGGATTGCTCTGACTTCCATGTCATTTAACTTTATGGTGTGTTGGAATGAAATGGACTGAACCTAAGAAAGGGACCTCAGCAGCTTCCCTCAGCTCTGGCACAGAAGCTACGTCTTCACTAGAGTGCGATTTCGAAAGGCGCCCTTTCAAAAGAGATGAATCGAAAGATCACTTTTCAAAATACAGCATCCACACATGATCAGAGGCTGGCGCTTCTGATCCGCCCTTTCGAAAGAGAACATCTACACTGTCTCAAGCGCCCTTTCAAAAGAAAGGGCCAGGAAACACTGCACACGGGGTCACATGGCGGACAGGCCCTTACGGATCTGCAAGCCGGTTGCCCCTTCAAAGGGTCTTTCTCCAGCAGCTTCGCCCTGCACAGCACAAGGCCTGCAGAGCTGCCACAAGCCCAGCACATGCCAGTGCAGACAAAGCAACATGGACAAGCAGCAGCAGCAGCTTGAGCGCCTTCTAGCTGTCTCCAGCGGCACGGTCACTCTGATGTCCTCAGCAATAGTGTCTGCTCTCTGTCTCCAGCTGTGGGCCACTCCCCCAGCACAACTGTGGAACCCCTGGACCTTTGACTTCTCTGGCACCCCCTCCCTGGCTGCTCTGCTGACTCTGGAGCTACCCCAGTAGCTCCAAGTGGTGGGAGCTCCTGGTCATGGGGGAATGGGATGACAACAAGTGGCTCTGGAATTTTTGGATGTGGCAGCAGATGTTCCTGGAGCTCTGCCAGTGGCTAGGCCCTGTGTTGCAGCACCAGGACACATGGATGTGGTGCACCTTCCCCGTCGAAAAGAAGGTCGCAATAGCTGTCTGGAAACTGGCCACTCCAGATGGCCCCCGGAATGGTAGCTACCAGTTTGGGGTGGGCAAGGCCACAGTTAGGGCTGTCATGATGGAAGTAAGGCAAACTCGGGCCACACACCCACCAGGGGGAAGGGGATCCCAGGAAAGGGGACCCTTTGGGGACTGGGAGTCAGGAAGGGCCTGGGGGACAGGATGAGTGGGGGACCTGGGGGATAGGGGGGCCTGGCACTCTCTGCATACCTTCCTGGATGCATATGTCTTCCACCTCATGCAGGTGGTTTGGGCAATGAACACCATGCACCTGCAAAGGGTGATCTGTGTGGGGGACCAGAACGTGGTCACCACCAGTTTTGCAGCGCTCGGGTTCCCGAACTGCTTCAATGCCCTTGACAGGACCCATATACTAATCTGTGCCCCGGAACACAGTGGGGGCCACTATGTAAACAGAAAGGGGTGTCACTCTATGGTGCTCCAGGCCCTGGTGGACAGCGGGGCCGGTTCCAGGACATTTATATGAGCTGGCCTGGCTGCACTCACAATGTGCGAGTGCTCAGAAGCTCTGGGCTGTGCTGCCACAGGAAGGCAGGGATTTACATCCCCCCCAGAGGGGGTTATCGCTCAGGGACACCACTGTGCCCCTGTGCATGGTGGTGGATGCTGCCTATCTCCTCCAGACCTGGCTCATGTGGCCCTCTGCAGGCCACACCGACCCTAGCCAGGAGAGGTTCAACTCCCAGCTAAACCATGCCCAAAACATGGTGGAGCGCGTCTTTGGGCGATTGAAGGGTTGGTGGCGCTGTCTCCTGGCATGCCTGAACATCCTCCAAGAGGTGAGCACCTGCTGCACTCTCTATAATATTGTGGAGAGTAAGGGGGAGGACTTCTTGAAGGGGTGGTGGCTGAATTTGGGCTGGGCTACCAACAAGCAGCCACTGCCCCTAGCTGCCAGATTCACCACGAAGGGGTCCATGTATGGGATGCCCTCTGTGAGCACTTTGCTCAGAGGCCCCACTGATCATGGCTCCAGCCACCCCCAGCAGGTTCCCTGCACACTCCCTGTCGCTCCCCCTCACCAAGCACACAGCACAGAAGGGATGTCAGGAAAATAAACTATATTTTGTTTAACAAAACTGCAGTTATTAACATCAACATAGAACAGAAGCATATAGCTATATACACATGGGGAAGGGGGCAAACTATTTACATTAGGGCAGGGGACATGGGGGCCTTATTGCAGGGAAACGGTGGAGGGCCTCGAGCAATGCTGTCCCCAGGATCTGCAACCTCCCCTGGTTCAGGGTCACTGGAAGGGCTGAGATGGGCCAGGGAAGATGGGGAGGTAGAGGTGGGGGTCCATTTCACTGGGGGGTCAGCCTCAATGGGGGCCTCTTCACAGGGTGTGCCGGGGGGGGGTCGCAGTGGGAGAGGCAGCAGCAGGGGCAACAGGAGGGGGCAGCCAGGCCAGAAGCTCCTGAAAGGCTCCAGCCACATCCCTGAGGTCCCCATCACCTCCCCCCAGGCTTCCCACCACCAGATCACCTCAGCCTCCTGCGGGCAGAGGAGCTGCTCTGCAACCTCAACCTGGCACCAGACAGAGGAGATGAGGTGGACATCATGCGTGTGCCACTTCTGGCCCCTCCTGGAGCGGGGATGCCCTAGTGCTGGTGGTGGAGCTGCCCAGTCTCTGTCTCTCACCTCCAGGGGGCTGTCCAAGACCATGAAGGGTGTGAGGCTCCCCTGGTCCTCTGATGGTGCAGTTGCAGGAATGGAAAAGAAAAAAGGGACAGGTCATGAGTCCTGAACCCCTGCCCTGTGGCCACACTCCATCCCCCCATGGGCAGCAGGTCCCCATCCCCCATCCAACAGCAGGGTGGCCCTGGGCAATCAAGGAGACAGGAGGGATTGCACTGCGGTGCTATTCATGACAGCGGGTGCTGAAGCCCACTGGCAGCCATGATGCCATCCTGAGGGCCACAGAACAGCTGGGCTGTGGTCAGCCAGGATCTGCAGGGGGTGTGGGGAGCCCTCTGATGGGTATGGAGCCCCAGCCCTGTGATCTGGGGTATGCACCCTGTCAGGTACTTACCAGAGGATCCACCGCTGAGGTCGGGGATTCCCGACTGGCAGAGGCATGGCTGGAGGAGCGGTAGATGAGGTCTATCATCAGCTCACCCTCCTCACTGGACCACTCCGGAGCTGGCTCTGGCTCTGGCTCTGGCTCTGGTCCTGGTATGGTGGGGTTGGCTAGGGGCCCCGGCTCCTTGTCACCCCCGGGGTGGGGCTCCTTGGCGGTGGTGTCCAGGATGGCTGTGTCCAGGATGGCAGGATGGTGGGCGGGTAGGTGGTGTCCCTGGGCTGAAGAGATTCTGCAGCTCCTTGTAGAAGGGGCAGGGTTTTGGCACTGCCGCTGGCTGGCTGAGACCCTGGCCGGGGATATCCCTGCCGCAGTTCCTTGGCCTTACTCCTGAGCTGGTCATGAGTGCAGACAGGGTAACCCTAGGAGGACCGGCTGTCAGCCAGCTGGGCAAAAGTGGCCACATTCCCCTGCTTTGTGTCCATTTCCCAGAGGACCTCCTCCTCCTGCCAGAGGCCCAGGAGGTCCCTGAGCTCATGCTCAGTCCAGGATGTAGCTTGCTTTTCTCCCATCTGGCTGGACCCCTGTGAGCCCTGGGCAAGCCCAGAAGGGGGGCTCTGGGGCTCCTCACGTGTCTGGCTGCTGGCCTTGGTGCTCCAGGAGGTACTGGGGCATCTCTCTGGGGACATGCAGGTGCAGCACATGCAATGGCTGCTGCCTGCACGCTCTCAGCTTCCTGCAACGGGGTTTCTGGGTCTGTGCAGCTTTAAGGACTGCTGCATGCACAGACCATAGAGCCCCACAGGCCCTGAGCAGCACGTCTCTGCGTCCCAGTAGGACGGCGCCATGGCAGACCCACTCTTTCAAAAGAATATGTTTTCTTTCACAAGAGCCTTTTGCGGGGGGTGTTTCCTATTTCCAGTTTGGAAGACCGATTTTGACAGCTAGGGCGCATTCCTTCGATTTTCCTTTCCAAAGAGTACCCTGTGTGTCGGCACGCCATGCTCTCTTTTGAAAGAGGGACTGAGAGAAAGATGTGGAGAAATTGGTGATGGTCCAGAGAAGGGCAACAAGAATGCCTAAAGGTCTAGAGAACGTGAGCTGTGAGGGAAGACTGAAAGAACTGGGCTTGTATAGTTTAAAAAAGAGAAGACTTGGAGGAGACATGATAGTGGTTTTCAAGTACCGCAAAGAGGGTTACATGGAGGAAGGATTAAAAAATGTTCTCCTTAGCCTCTGAGGATAGGACAGGGAGAAAAGGGCTTAAGCTGCAGCAAGGAAGGTTTAGATTAGACATTAGGATAAAATTCCTTAATGTCAGGGTAGTTAAACACTGGAATAAGTTACCCAGGGAGGTTGTGGAATCTCCATTGCTGGAGATATTTTATAGCAGGTTCGATAGCCAACTGTCGGTGCTGGTCTAGATGGTGTTTGGTCCTGCCAAGGGGGCAGGAAACTGGACTCAATGACCTCTTGAGTCCCTTCCAGTTCTAGTGTTCTATGATTCTATGGTTTCGAAAATACTCGCTAGTGTAGGCGTGTCTTAAGAGACATGTGCTTGCTGCAATTTTAGCAAGAAGGTCACATAATCAAAAGTAAATAGCATGTAAAGGTATTCGATCATCACAGAAATACTATAAAGATATCACTGAAATGGAACACTGCTCTTCCAAAAGTAATTAGTGCTGTGTGTACCCAGAAGATGTGTATTTACCAGAAGTAGATCTATGATTACTTTAGCCAGTCTAATGAAAGACCAGTGCTTATCCATATTCCACTTCATTTCCATTCTCCCCCATCCTGCCTTATCAGCTTTGGGATTAACATCTATAATAGGGCTGTGTGCATATTTACACATTGTAATTAAGTGCTGGGTGAAGAATAAAGAGAGCCCTTTACGAATATTTATTGGAAAGGAGAAACACTTCTATTCAGGGTCTAAATTCAGGCAGAAGTTATTAAAAAAACAGAAATCCACCACTAGGAATTCCCCGGTGGCCTTCCTACTTCAAATGACTTTCCACAATATTCACACTCTGAGCCCCAGGGATCCCAGAGGAAAGCCTGGACTATCCATACAGTTGATTTTCACAGGTCAATTGGAAATAGAATTTGCACAACAAATTGTGAGATGCACTGATCCATACCGTGGACCAGATGACACTCAGCCATTGTAAATCACCACGACTTCAACTGAACTATGCTGATTTATGCATGCTGAGGATGCAATCCAGAATGGCCTTCTTTTAGCACAGCACTTTGAAACTATGCTTAAATTCATCCCCATTAGTACAGTACTTAAGCATAAGCTTAAATTTAATCTCATGCTTAACGTTCATTGATATCAACAGGAGTTCAGCCCTTACTGAAGTTTAAGAATGTATTCCCATTAGTTGCACTGATTTCCTCAGTATATGTTGATAGTTGCCCTTTGCCATCTTTTCCCTGAAAACTATTGGGCATTTTAACAGTAGGTAAAATTAATATGTAAAATATATTTTGGGAATCCTTCCGTCTTTAGAACAAATTAAATTTTAAGCTAAGGTGCCCCAGGCTGAGTTCTATTAGGTCCTCCTGATTTCAGATAATTGCTATAAAACAGTTTTGCGCTGAATGCACGAATGTAGCTAAAAATCCTTCTACAGCCGTTACAGTCTGTTTTACATAATAGTTTGAATTAATTATTTACGACCGATTAATGGAATTGATTTCTAATAAATCCATCATTGTAGCAGCTACTGTAATGTAAATACATATTCTGGGCATGACTTGGATTTCAATTATTTCCACAGAGTTACTCTGGATATGCATCATTGCAACTCAGACCCTATTCACACATCTCTCTGGGTATGCATGTATATATGTGTTACTCTTTTTGTATTTTGTTTTCTTCTTGAATGAGCCATATATGCTCCTTGCCCTATTACATACTCACTGATAGTTCAAATATCAGCATAAATAATCTTTTCAGTTGAAATGATCAAAAAGTACTTTTAGGAAGCGATCACTGAAATGGGACATAAATAAACTGTTTCTATCTTTAAGGCCATAAAAATGAGCCTGCAGATTTCTGATGCACCAGACTTAACTAATGCACCTTTATTGCTGCTCTGTTCTCAAGTATCTCTTCCCACAATTGTAGAGCAAGGTAAGATAATAAACCAGTTTCTTCTGTGGCCAAATTCTTGTCTGGGTTTCCCTGGAGAGAATTTAGAGTAACAAGGACAGATAAAAACAAAAAAACAGTCAAGTAGCACTTTAAAGACTAACAAAATAATTTATTAGGTGAGCTTTCATGTGACAGACCCACTTCTTCAGACCATAGCCAGACCAGAACAGACTCAATATTTAAGGCACAGAGAACCAAAAATAGTAATCAAAGTTGACAAATCAGAAAAAAATTATCAAAGTGAGCAAATCAGAGAGTCGAGGGGCAGAAGTGGGGCAGGGGAGTCAAGAATTAGATTAAGCCAAGTATGCAAAAAGAGCCCTTATAGGCCGTGTCTACACTAGCCAAAAACTTTGAAATGGCCATGCCATTTCGAAGTTTTTGGCTAGTGTAGATGTAGCCATAATGACCCAGAAAATTCGCACACATGTTCAAACCACGTGTTAATGTGTCGAATTTGAATATAAAAGAGAGTTCAGCAGCCTCTCTTTCAAGACTGTTGCGAAAATGCCTCTTCAGTAAAATGCAAACTTTTAAGTCATTGACAGAATGGCCTACTCCATTAAAATGCTGGCTGACAGGTGTGTGGATCGGGGTGTTTTTATGTCTGCTTTGTGCCCATAACTCTTTGTCTAACAGAGTTTGAAGTCTGTCCAATATACAACGCATCTGGGCATTGTTGGCACATGATGGCATATATGATGTTAGCTGAGGAACATGAGAATGTGCCCGTGATTCTGTGAGTAACCTGGTTAGGTCCAGTGATGGTATCTCCAGAATAGATATGCGGACAAAACTGGCAGTGGGCTTTGCTGCAACGAGCTATCAGGAATACCATCCCTGATGTCACCACAGCCAATCCGGTGTCTGACCTCTGTAACTTTGTTCTCACCCACAATAATTTCCGATTTGGGGACAATTTATACCTCCAGATTAGTGGAACTGCTATGGGCACCCACATGGCCCCCCGATATGCTAATATATTTATGACTGACCTCAAACAACAATTCCTCAGCTCTGGTCCTCTATTATCCCTCCTCTACTGAAGACAGATTGATGATGATAGAGAATTATAATCATCTTTATGATTTGGTCCCATGGTATAGAGATTCTAGAAGAATTCCACAGAGACTTTAACAATCTGCACCCCACCATCAACTTATGCCTTGATTACTCCACACGAGAGATACATTTCCTGGACACTACAGTACAAATCAAGGATGGTTTGATCGGTATCACACTCTACCAGAAACCTACTGATCACTATACTTACCCACATGCTTCTAGCTTCCATCCTGCACACATAACTAGATCCACTGTTTACAGTCAAGCCCTTAGGTACAATCACATTTGCTCTGATCCTTCTAACAGAGACCACAAACTATAAGATCTTTACCACATATTCATAAACCTGAATTACCCACCAGTAGAAATAAAAAAACAAATTGACAGGGCCAGACAAATACCCAGAGACCAGCTACTCTAAGGTAGTCCCAAAAAAGCCAAGAACAGAACACCACTGGTTATTACCTAAAGCCCCCAACTCAAACCACTTTAATGTATTATTAAAGACCTACAACCTATCCTTAATCAGGATGCCACACTCCAGAAGGCCCTAGGTGACAGGACTATTCTCTCCTACAGACAACCTCCCAACCTTATGAGGATTCTCACCCACAACCACAGTCTATACCACAGGAACACCAGTCCTGGAACTTTTCCTTGCAACAAAACCCGCTGCCAGCTTTGTCCACATATCTATTCTGGAGATACCATCACTGGACCTAACCAGGTTATTCACAGAATCATGGGCACATTCTCATGTTCCTCAACTAACATCATATATGCCAGCATGTGCCAACAATGATTATTATTTTTGGTTCCCTGTGCCTTCAATATTGAGTCTGTTCTGGTATAGCTATGGTCTGAAGAAGTGGGTCTGTCCCATGAAAGCCCATCTAATAAATTATTTTGTTAGTCTTTAAAGTGCTACTTGACTGCTTTTTTGTTTTGATAGTATATAGTCTAGCACGGCTTTCTCTCTGTTACTATTCTAGAAAGACAGATAAACAGACTTTAAAGACCAAGCTCTTAAAGATCCTATGGATCCATAAGGTTGTTTTTTTTTCTCCCCCTACTATCGCATGGTACTGTGCAAGTTGCTATCAACTTCCTTGGCTCATTGCTCTCAGACTAACCTTGGCTGCAGTTCACTGTCAAAGCGATTCCTGGATGAGCCTGTTTTTAGAATCCTTTGCGCAGGATGCCATTTATATAACTTGTTTAATCTGCCACAAATAGATTGAATGTTGCTTGCATTGTCACTGGAGCCAACTTTTCACACCATGGATAAATAACAATACTTAGCAGGATGTCCGCCACTTTGTCTTGGGAGCTCAATCTATGATAAACATTAATTAATTTCAGCTACGCATCCCCTCTCTGGAGTCGGCAATTACTATCCACATTTAACAAATGAGGAAAAGCTGAGGGGGGCATTATGCAGTGTTAAATGTTGACAGCAAGGTCTCTGTTGCAAATAGTATGTAAGAGAAGACATCATTGGCTAGGGGATTTGTTACAAATGGATTGTAACCAACTACCACTTATGGTTCTTGGTTGGAAGCCAGAAACTCCAGTAAGAAAGAGGGGCAGACCAGGTTGACTTGGAAATGTACAATTATCAATAACACAGAAAAATTTCATTTGAAATGGGAGGACTTAGGTCATATGGCAGCTGATAATGAAGCATGGAGAATGTGGGTAGCCTAATATGCTGAAAAGCACACGATGGGCTAAGGCAGGGTTGTCCAACTTTTTTTTCACCAGTGGCCACACCACATGTTACAGGGGCCAAACACAAAATAGCCCCAAACCACCCCCCCAGGCTTAAACCCCTCACAGCACCAACCCAGCCCTCTGCCCAGGCTTAGACTCCCCACAGCCCCAAATTACCCCCAGCCTTAGACCCCCTGCAGCCCCAAACCACCGCCCACTCCCAGCCCTAAACTGTCCCCAGCCTTAGCCCTCCTGCAACCTCAAACTAACCCCTGCCTGCCCCAAGGCCTGGCAAAATCCAAGATTAACTTAACCAGAGATCCACGTGCTAGGGCAGCACTAAGTTCGGGCAGCTGGGGCTCTGCCATGGGCCTTGCACCCCAGCCACTGGGCCTCGCAGCAGCCAGCCTTTTAAAAATGGCATCGTTGCCAGCTCCACAGGCTGGATTCTGGCCCATGGGCTCCCTGTTGGACACCCCTGGCCTAAGCTCTAGGGCAGAGGTAAGAACCTCTGGCCTGCAGTTCCCTTCCCCAGCATCCAGCCTCCTGCTGGGAAGGGGATGTGGAGCCCCAAGCCTTGCAGGCAGGAGTCAAGCAAGCTGGGGCCAGATTCAGCCCATGGGCTGTGCCTGGCTGGGGCAGAAAGCAGCCTGGGTTCCTCACAGCACCTACCCCTCCCCTTGCTGGGGGAACACCATGCAGCACTGCCTGGAGAGGTTTTCCCCGTGGCCAATCGGAGCAGTGGGGGAGCTGTGCCAGGGAAGCGGCCCTTTCCTGTCTGGATCCCCTTACCCCCAGCCCCTTCCTGCACCCTCCTACCATCCAGATCCCTGAAGCCCTAGATCACTCCTGCATGCCCTCTCCTGCCCAGACCCCACATCTCAAGCCAGCTTCCTGGTACCCCTCTCCCACAATGAACCTCTGTTATCTGGCCTCACCCAATAGCCCAAGAAGAGCTACAAAATCTACCAGCCCTAGGCTCTGGAGCTGGTGGGCGAGGGGAATTTCTCTTCTGTTCTGCTTCTCACTTGTGTGGTCCCCAGACTGATCTATCTGTGAGTCAGGGTTTGTATTTGTAGCCCTCACGGTCCCAGGTTATTGGAAAGATGAGGAGGGTGAGGTAATATTTTTAATTCTCTTGGGAAGAGAGACAGGCTCATCTAAGTCACCAAGAGAAACTGGTCCAATAACAGACATTTTCTTCTGCCCCCTTGTTACTCTGAAGGGAATTTTGTGATTTGCCTAGTGTCACGCAGAGTATAAAGCAGGACCAAACAGAACCAAAACAACATCTACAGAAGCACTCTTCTTTTCTTGGGCAGGACAATGAACATACTTCAGGACAGTGTGCAAATGGCTGAGCAGCAGCCAGTGACGTGAAAGCCAGGAGATTATTACCCTCCTCCCCCAAAACACATACACCTCTTGCTCCCAGGGCCACAATGACTGTTAACCTTGCTGGATACAGGAGATCCGAGTTCTACTCCTGGATCTACCACTGACTTCCCCTGTGATCCTGAGCAAGTCACTTCACCTCTCTGTGCCTTCATTTCCCTTCCCACTTTTGGTCTACTTAGACCGCAAACTCCTCAGGACAGTGTCTGTCTCTTAGTATGGGTGCGTACAGCACCTTGCCCAGGGGGCTTTTTCACACATGGAACCTGTCAGTGATACCATAATCCAAAAACACAAATATGAATACCTCGTATTGCAGCTATGAAGATGAGGGCTAATAGCTGCATTTTAGGTGGTTACTTGGACCCAGGGAGCTACATTTAAGCAAGGTGCCCCGAGGTACAAAAACATACGATGGTGCTTCCAATACACGGGCAGACTTCCTTGCAGATGGGGCAAACACCAAGCTGCCTGTCCCACTGAACAATGGAGTCAGCTCCAGACTTGGTCCGATTTCTATAACAGTGGCTCCCAACTTTTTCACAAGTTTGGAAGAAGAGCTCTCCAAACCATTCACACATCCCCATCAAAGCCAGTTGTGGCTGCTATGTACACTTCACTCAAAGAAAAAGTAAACTACAACACAGATGATACGACAGCGATTAACAACATTATTGGAATGTACTTATTTAATAATAATAGTTGATTGCAACTTTGCAATTTATTTAAAACTCATTTTCTATGATAATTTTTATTTACATTTTTTCCTCAGACTCCCTGAAACAACTCATGGACGGAGCCCAAGCTGGGAACTACTGCTCTAAAACAATGGAACAGACACACCAACCTAACTCTAGAGACTTTGTTTCCAAGTGGATGAGTGCAGGATTGTACATTACAACAATGACACCGTCAGCGGCTGATTGAGGACCTTGGCTGCATGATCCTGCTCATCTGGTCCCCGCTAATGACTTCATCCGCACAGCCATTTTTATTTACAATATCCTTGATCTCGCTTCTATTTACATTGAAGCAGAATTAACCTGCCAGGAGCTGGCAGCAGCAATCTATGTAACTCAGCACAGCAGCACAATGTTATCACTAGCAAAGCAGTATTAGTTTTGTATGATTATCTCCTCCAGGGAGCTCGCAGTATGATAGGGTTTCAGGTGCCAGAGTCATAAACCATTATACTCATTCCTAAGCACCTGTATGACAGCCTCTCTCTCAAGGACGGCACCAGAAACTGGAAGAGTGACTCCAAGCTGATTTATTAGCAGGAAGGTTTAGGGCACAAGTGTTTTCAAGTCACCATCTTCTCCACCTGAAGGAAACCCTGTCTCAAGTTAACCCTTCTGTGAGGTCCCCTCATTAAGACAGTCAGGTGCATTGTGGGCCACTTTCATTGGTTTTTCACGGCTACATTTGCTACATGCCGAAGATTAGAATTGATACAGGGTGAACCTCTCTAATCCAGCACTGCCAGGACTTGACAGGGGAAAAGTATTTGCCAGACCACAGGGGGTCAAAATTATTTAGCAGCATTACCAACACTTCCACTGCTTAGTAGGCTCTTAGAAGACATTTAGGAGTAAACTGCAGCTCAATAACAGCACAGAGCACTGAGAGCCAGGACTGCTGGCTATAAACAAACTTTATGGGACCATAGTAAACCTGGCTGACTAAAGTCATGCTGGATTACGGATGCTGCCGGACCATTGAGTGCTGGATTAGAGAGGTTCAGTCTATGTAAGAGACACTGCTATGATATTATGCCTAATTGCTTAGATATTTTTGTTTGAAAATGTAAAGGAAACATCACTGTTTTCTAATGTTATGTCCTTCCATGCTATGCACACAGTAGCTTGCTCTTGGAGGTGCTGGCTGCATTCACTCTTTGTTGCTGCTGCAGACCATTGGATACGAGTTTATAATTGCAGTGGTGCTTGCAATGACAGTTTCTCACACCAGAGCAGCCAACAAGGCCAGGGTAGGAGGGCTTGAGTGTTGACCTGCATTCTGGACCCTTCAATCTCATCTAACACTGGCTGGAAATTTCCTGACATGACCTTTTTTTTCCATGAAATGCCAGCAGATAAAAGCTAAACTTTTGGCCACCCCGACCCCTTCTTTGTTACTTGAATTGTTTCTTGGGACAAAATGGAAATGACAAAACAGCTGTATTCTATATTTTAAACAAATACAACAGCATCTGCCCCAGCCCTTGCCACTTGCTTCCCAGCAGTGAAGGGAGCGGGAGCATGGTTCTGCTGTGAGAGAGCAACTCTGCATCTTGTTGGAATCTGAAGACTTCTTCCTTGCCTACAAGACCCTTTCCCACTTCAGATATTCCTAAGCTCCGTCCCCAACCCCATCAGCCTCACTCCTTTTATCAACCCAAATTCCCTACCCACACAGCCCCCAAACTTCCCCTGAACCCTCAAACCCATCCTCTCTGCTAACTGAGATCCACCTGCCACCCCATCACTGCAGCCACTGGGGCCCAAAGTTACCTGGCACCAAGGCCTCAGCTACCTTCCCAAAAACCACATTTTCTTAACTCCTTGTCTTCCAGATGTCAAACCCACCATTGGCTTCATCCTCACTTCAATCCTCAATCTCAGCTCCTCCAATCTCTCCTGGTTGCTGTCTGTGGCTGTCCTCACTCCTGGTTCTCCCCAGTTCCCACATTCCCTCTCAACTTCAAGGGCCCAGATTCCCCAAACCCAGTACCAGCTATGACTCCATCTGCTCCTTCAATAATTCCCTATGTCTCATTTCCTCTTGGCTTCTTCAAGGGATGTGGGATGGGGCCTGTTCTCCCTCCTGGGGCTCATCATCTAGGGATAACCAACTAGGCCAACTCCCCTTATCTTCTATATGCAGGGGCCCCTATGATGGGTTAGTGGCCCTCTCCACAGGAAGAACACAGGCACCAGTCTCTCCAGAAGAAGGACCTTATCCATGACCCAACTTGACTCCAGCTCAACTGGCACACTCATTTGATCCTTCCATGACTCCTGACCCCTTCAATATCCCCGAAAATTAAACTCTGCCAAGTTTGTTATTGCAGGATTGTTAAAAAATTCTGGGGCACTGATGCTGCAGTTCTGTTTTAGGGGGAGAACAAGAGAGAGCGAGAAAGCAAGCAAGAAAGAGAAAAAAAGAAATCCAAAGGACACTGGCTTTGTTAGAAGACTCTAACTGAGAGGTGCAGGTCTCCTTGACAATGCCTTCTTAATTGCAACTTTTCCTTCTCCCACCGATCTGATTTGTACTTATTTTGCAACGCTATCAAGAGTACGATGAGTGGAACATAGGACAGAGCAAGGAAGGGTTCCCAGCTCTGATCCAGACCAAGTCACTCAATCTTTGGGGCACAAGAAGTTACACAAGGGATGAATTTGGTTCCCTGGGTCACATTAAAAGCAAAGCCCAGCACTTTCATTACAGACTGTGATGCTTTTTCAAAAATGTGTGTGGTGTTTTTTCACCAATGGAATAGGCACCTTACAATTAGTGGTGACAGATAAACAGATCAGACTTACTTGGGTAGTCAAAGCCCTGTGGAGCCCTGGACAAAAAAAGCCTGATGTTCTAGCCCAGGGATTCCCAACCAATGGGTCAGGACCCAAACATGGGTCGCCATTAGATTTTCTAAGCGTCGCTGGTTGGGTGGCTCTGAGCCACATGTGGCTCTTTAAAGAGCCATTTGCAGTTCCCACCACTGCCGCTGCTGACTCCTCTGGCTCCCAGTCCCTGCCCTGCCGTGCAGAAATAGAACTCAATTTAATTGGTTTAACAGCCGGCAAAAGGGATCTGTCCGTTAAGCCAATTAAATTGAGTCGCATTTCAGCACAGTAGGGCAGGGAACTGCCCTCGCTGCAGGCAGGGGAAGGGTGTAGGAGGGCTAGGGAGGGAGCTGCATGGAGGAGGCAGCTGCAGTGACCCAGCAAAGGAGCAGCGGGGGTCGGGGGGCAGCAGCAGCATTCATTTGAGGTAGGTGGTGGGGGTGTATCATTTTGGGGCTGCAAAGGATTTAAGCCTGGGGCCATTTTGGGGCAGGGAGAGTTTTAAGCCTGGGGGAGCAGGGGGGGAGGAAATCAAGATTTATACGAAAAACAAAAATTTCCCAGGACAGAACCTCCCCCGCCTCTGGTTTTGAATTGCCTTGGATCACAAAGTCTTACTGAATTGTCATGGGTCATCATCTTAAGGTTGGGAACCGCTGCTCCAGCCTGTGCAGCCTGATGAGCGTCCAGAATGAGCAGCACAACGCTGCACCACTTCTCTCCCCTGCACTTGGACTCCTTCTGGATTGTTAGTAATCACTCCAGCAAGCAACTCGCGAGAGGTGACTAAGGCGGCATTAAAATCACCAGGGCGCTGCTGACGACAGGCTGTACGTTATGAAGCAGGACAAGCTGCTTGTCTCAGCAACAGGGATGCTGCTTGCAGGTGTGTTTATGCCCAGCCAGAGCAACCTCCTGTCACACAGTAAACAGAGCCAGACTCAGACACCCAAAGCCATCAGGCTGCAGGAGCCCAGCAGTTTTGCCCCTCCAGCCGAAAGACAGCCTTGGCTTTGTTTATGCTCCACCCAGACAGGGGGAGGATATTGTATGAGGTGGACTTCCTTGGAAAGAGACAGTGTGCAAGGAAAATCTCCACTTCTTACTGCCAATGTCAGTTTTTTTCACAAGAAACACCACAGACCATCTATCTTGGGGAAACCCTTTCCGAAGGACGTGCAAGACTCCTGGGCTGCGAAACCACTAGATTCTCTGGACATGGGGTATATTTGCCAGGCCTGATGGGAGCTTATTTATGCCAGTGCAAATCAGGAGTCATTCAGCTGATGTCGCACCAGCCCACAGCCAGGGTAGCAAAAAGCAGGATGTGACAGCTGGCCTGCTGAGGACGACACACAATCATGCAAGGAAATCTGGTCCAGCCACATCTCTGGGACATCTCAGCACATCAGAAGGCTGGTAAAGGCCCAGGAGTTACCCAGGATTCCCCCTTGTCAGGGCAGGAGAGTGGAGTCAGCATCTGAATCTGGATTTCACACCATTCAGCTTTTTTCTGAGTTTCAAACTGCGAACGAGATTCATTTTCTTTTCTGTTCTCTTACTGATACAAGCTTGT
Source organism: Carettochelys insculpta (assembly GCF_033958435.1). Taxonomy (NCBI): domain Eukaryota; kingdom Metazoa; phylum Chordata; order Testudines; family Carettochelyidae; genus Carettochelys; species Carettochelys insculpta. Next base: position 68,059,091 of record NC_134143.1, on the reverse strand, counting down.
GAAGGAGATCCGGGGTGTCTCAGGTACCCACATCGGGCCTAGAGCTGGGATGTTTTACAGCGATGTGATCTACGAGGGGCTGCCTTACAACAGGGTTGAGTAAGCAGCTGGTTGCTCCCTGTTGCTCTCTGCCCTGCAGGGGTAGAGCTTCCCATGCTGTCGCTGCCCCTAGCAAAATCTCTCTGCTCTTGGAGAGCCACATGGAACAGCCAGCCTCTCTGAGCAGCCCGGGGCTGCTGAGTGTTGCTGTCTTACATAAGTGCCTCCTGGCCAGAGCCTGCCTCTGGTACTCCACCTGGTCCCATATCGCAGCTCCCTCCCAGACCCTTCACCCCAATCCCCTGCCTCAAATCACAACCCAACCTTGGTCACAACTCCCTCTCAAATCCTGTGCCCACTCCTACACCCCTCTGCCAGGCCACAAGTCTCTCCTGCCTCAGGTCACAACCCCTCCTTCACCCAAACTCCCTCTCAGATCCCATATCCTCTCCTGCACCCCAGTCCCCTAACGTGAGCTCCCTTCTGCACCCAACCTGCACCCCCTCCATAGAAAGGTGGAGCCCTTGAGCATTCAACAAAGTCTTGGAGGGCTGCTCCCCCCCATCAAAATTATTGCCCATTCCTGAGTTAGAAGCATCAGCAGGTGCCAAAGAGATCAGCTTTCTCAGTGGGGTAGGTTGAGATGAGCCTATAGGGCCCACATTCCACATCCTATGCTGGTGCTGGGTAATCCTGAAGAAGTTCTAGTGTCTGAGACGCAGTTCCACAGCTGCTGGACCAAACAGCTGCTCATTGGTTTCCTGCCGCATTCATGGTGGAGGCGGTAACCAGCAGAACCACTGGCCTGAGCATTTGTAGTGAACCTCTGTGACATCCCATTGCATCGCATGGCCGGCTACACAGAGCTGGCTTGAGGATTCTGGGGGAAGGTTAGTAAGGTTTTGGGGGGGTCTCACCCCAAACTTCCACTGGTGCACTGTAGATGAGAGGGGTGTGGGTGGGTGTGAGTGGATGTGTAGCTTCTCCCCCTTCCCCACGAGACTCCAGCTGCAGAAGCTGAACGGGATGGTTTGCTCCTTTCCATGCAATCTCTTCCTCTGCTTCCGTCAGGTTGGGCTTTCCAGGCTCCAGCCAGAGAAGAGAGCTGGAAACGTATCTTTTGAAAGTGAAGATGAAAGTCCCCCAGCCCCAAAAGCTCCTGTATTGGCAAGTGATTCATGCAAGTCCCCTCCAGCACAGCTCTGGTTTGAAGTTTCTATCTTTGGTTTTCAGCTATGCATCTGCCACATTTCTGACCGGCACGTGTCGGTGGAAAGCGCTTCTCTTCCTCACTCATAAATAAAAAAATAATTGGGGTAGTGATTGCATGTCAGAATTCAGCCTAAACTAAAATTACTGACATGCCCACTGTGAGGTCAGTGCCTTTTGATTGGCAGCCTAGCCCAGTGTTTTTAAACCATGGAACACCAAACAGTATTTTTTTATGAGGACACCTATGAAAATTTTCTTCAAAAAGCCTTTGGGCCAAAACAAACAAACAAACAGCAATGTATACATCAAAAACAAAATAAAGTAATTTAGCCAGATATCACAGCAATAAAGAAGTAACATTGTAGCTGGTTTTAATAACAGAGAATAAAGACCATCAATGTATTTTTTCCAAACACACATGGAACAGCAGTGTTCTGAGGAACATGGTTTGAGAAACAGTGGCCTAACCCAGCAGAGATCCAACCCACTTTGAAGCCTCTGGCTGCTACAGCAATGCAGATGATGATGATGATAATACAATGGTCGTCATGAAAATATGTACAATTTTGGATTGGCAAGTGGTTATCTTTATTGAGACATTTGCAATTTTCCTTTCTTAAATAGAAGAATAGAAGCTTTTTGTCTCATTGGTCCTTCCAGCTCACATTCCTGGGGATCTGACTAACATAAATCGACTTATATTTTGAGTTATCTATATTTTTGGGGGTGGGGAGAGAGATGAATTACTGGCTCCTTTTACTTGAAGCTCCTCTGCCTAGATATGCCAGTTCCTTTCTTCCTGTACAGAGCCAGCTGACAACGAGCAGTGACTAAATCAGCGATGGAGGGCAATTGGCGATTTTCAGAGCAAACCATGCAAACCAAACATGAGGCATAAATCACTGTGCTTGTCTTGGGGAACATGATACATAGTTATAAAGCAGTTAACCTATGTGCTTTCTGGTGCGGGGATGGGAAAAATAATAAAGCCAGTCAGTGTTACCACTAGGCAGGCTTCCAAAGAGCACTTGGGGAAACATGAAATGTGCAGACCAAACAAACAGGGACATCTTTGAGTCCCATCCACTGGAAGTGCCATTTACACATTTTATTGATGACTTTCACAAAATAACATTCCCCTAAACTTGAGAGGTGTTAATGAACAATTGAGTTCAGTCACAGAATCACAGAAATGCAGGGACCACAAGAGGTAATTTAATACCAGGCGTCTTAAAATACGTTTCCTGGAACATTGATGTCCCATGAACAACTCACAGGTGAGCAGTGGCGGCGTAGCAAACAGCAACAAAGTGAAGCGCATGTATGCATTTTATGTTATTAAAAACAGACACAATGTTATTTCTTCATTGTTGTGATACCTGATTAAATTATTTCATTTTGGTTTTGCTGTACAGGAAACCCTCAAGTTACACAGGGGCTGCATTTTTGCAACTCCAACTTAACTTGAATTTTCGTGCAAGTTGGTGGGGAAAGGGAAGCAGGCTGCTGCTTGGCTTCCAGTTCCCCTCCGCTTGTGGGACTGGGAAATCAACCAGTCCACCAGGCTGGTCAGATTCCTGTCTGCTTCTCCCTGCCTTTCTCCAGTGGTGCGGCTGTCATCCTGACAGCCGTGCCGCTGGGGAAAGGCAGGGAGAAGGCTTTTAGCTTGCCTAGCTGCTGCAAGCTGAAAGCCCCTTCCCCGTGTCTTCTCCCAGCTGTGCATCTGTCAGCCTGACAGCCACACGGCTGGGGGAAGGGACCACAGAGCAGCTTCAAGTCGTGCTTAACTCAGGTTAAAGTGAGTTACGTGCTACTCAAGGGTTTACTGTATTGGTTGCTGTTTGGTTTTTCTGTTTTTTTTTTTTTTGAGGACAATTTTCACAGATTTTCTTCACAAAAATATTGTTGTATGGTGTTCTGTGGTCTCAAAAACTTCAAGAAACACTGATCTAGCACATCAGTCCCAAGCTGAGGAGGGGTTAGGTATACCAAAGTCATCCCTGACAAGAGTTTGTCTAGCCTGTTCTTCAAAATCAGTGTCCCTTACCAGTTAAATATCTGCAAAGGACAAGAGCCACAAACTCAGAAAACCCCAGAAGTATGGAAACGTAGGGCTGAAAGACTGCAACTTGTTGGAACTCTTGTTTTTCTCTTCGAGCACATTTGTACTTTGTAAGAGTGTACGCTTGTAGCCCTCTCCAGGTAATTAGCTGCTATGTGTTGTCACTTTAAAGCAGCAATAACACTGATAAGTGGTCGGCCAGGGGGTGGACAGTACACAGTAGAGAATGCTGGGAAAGTTCAGGTCTGGGGGACTGCTAAAAGTGGCTGAGTGGTAGAAGCCAGCCCGTGACGCATGTGCCTGAGAGCCCGTTGTTTGTGTCAGAGCTGTAAACCTCAAGCACCGAAGGCTCTCAGAGTGCCTTGTGATGACACAACCTCTTAGCAGCCTGGGTTGAACCCAAAGGCTGCATCTACACTACCCCTCCATTTTGGCAGAGGCATGTAAATAGCCAACTGGAAATGCAAATGAGGCACAGATTTAAATATATCATACCTCATTTGCATACTCCTGAAGGATCTCATTTCCAAAAGGGGCTGCTTTGGAAACACAAACAGCTGTGTAGTTGTGGGGAAGAAAGGTACTTTTCAAACGTGGGGTTTCCTTTCACAGGAACCCTGTCTACATGGCTGTTTGTGTTTTGAAAGCAGCCCCTTTCGGAAGTGAGATCCCACAGCAGTATGCAAATGAAGCACAAGATATTTAAATCTGTACCTCATTTGCATTTTCAATCAGCGGCATTTACTTGCTTCTTCTGAATGGGAGGGGTTGTGTAGATGCTGCCAAAGTGTCAGACTCATAAATAACTACATTTATACCACCTTTCCCTGGTTTGCTTCTTAGATTGTCACTTGTATGCCTCTCTGAAGTCAAGATAGAGCACAGTTACTAATTCCCTTCTTCCACTACACCAGTAACCTGGTCAAAAAAGGACATAAGGATGGTTCATGATTCCTACTCCTTATAACCCTATTATCCTTCAGTTGCTTATAAACTGATTGCTTATTTGTTCCTGTTTGGTGGGGCAGTTGCCCCACTTTGACTACCAAGTGATTAAAACAGCCCTTGGAGTGGGCTGAGGCAGGAGCCAATAAGAAGAAGGCTTAAGGTAGCCTATCAGGGCCTGCGTGGGCTTTATAAAAAGGGCTGCAAGTCACAGAGAGTTGGCCTTTCTCTCCAGCCTTGGAGGGAGGACTGGCTGCCTGGACAGAAGGGTACCATGGACAGAGCAACGTTAAATCAGGAGAAGCCAGGGGAGCTCTGGCCTGACTAGCTCCTAGGTTGAGGCTCTGACAAAGGGGACAGGGAGGCTGCCAGAGGTGGCCAGAGAGGAAATAGGCAGCAGGTCCATCACCCACTCCCCCCTTGCTAATGAGAAGAGTGGCCAATTTAGGCTTCACATTGCCCTGAGGGAAAGAGTTAGGCTACCGACTGCGGTGGGTCACTGAAGTGAGAGTTGAGGAGGAACCCCAGGGGTGGGCACTACTAGAGGGCAGTACTCAGAGGAAGGGCCACTGTGGTCTGGGAGGGGCACAGATCCCTATGTGATAGAGATACTGAAAAAGGCAGGTAATGATGGGCAAGATACTGCCACAAGAGGGTGCTCCACTGTTGGCATTACAGATGAGCTCATTAGTTGTCTCAAGAAAGATGATGAGGACTGAATGCATCATGGAAAATGGACGATCTTATCTCCCAAAAGTCCAGGTGGAAGGCACATGCATGGGGAAGCAGCCACCTATGTTGCATGTATATTTGGAGGGTGAGACTATGCAAACCTTCCTCTCACTGTTGAGCACTTAGCTCCAAAAGTAGACCCATGGACTTCAGTGAGATTGCTCATGTGAGTAACTAGTCAGCCATGAGAATAAGGGGATCACAAACTGATCCTGGCTGAATAGAAGAATTCTGTCTTCCAGCACTAAATTTTCCCTCCTTCTCAAAACACACCAATACAAAGTATTAATAAATAAAGCCAATGCCAACAACCCAGCACCTGGAACAATCCTACAGTAATTAATCAGCATATCCAATCCAGTATCTACTATCAGTTCTGTAAGGGAAAAATATGACTGCTTGAGATGGAGGGAAACAGATATCAAGAAAGGAACCCATTTTAGTCACAAGCCTCAAAAATATTGTCCTAAACAATATAGAGTAGCCATCCATCTTCTACATCCAAAATACAAAACGTGTCTTCAGTAAACAATGTGATTTTAAAACCCTGAAATCCTGATGCCACAGACCAACTCTGCAGGGATTGGTAAAGTGACAGAGGCTCCACCAATCTATCATCAGAATGGATTTAAACTGGAAGAGGACAGAGAAAGTCATCCGCGTTTGTCATTAACACCAGGGAATAAAGTCAGTAGATAGCATCCTTAGCACATCCTTCATCAGCTTTGTCTCTGCTTCAAATTAAGATTAGTACAGCTCAGGCAGGATTTACACTGGCTGATTGAAAGCATCATCTGGAGTTTGAGTCCCCTCCCTTCCTCTGCCCCAAAAGAAAAGGCTCAATGCTCATTAGGAATTACTGCATCGACCAGCTTTATCAAGGAACTGAAGTGTTGTAAAGTAGGCTAATCATGGTGCTACATTTATATTCAGGCTTAGAGAGCCTTCAAATGAATTGATCTAGTATACAGGAAACTTTCCGTCCAGATGCTTTGCCATGCCATGCCCAGAGAAGCTTCAGTTCTCCTGTGCTTTACCTACTTACAGATATGAAACAGGAACTTCCCCCAGGTAAGAAAAAGCTGCTTACAATTGCCCTTGATGGAGGAGTGAAAGGATAATGACCTCACTGAGATTCTCACAGTGGGCTTTCATCCTCATCCCTGCACCACTGCTGACCTCCAACACATTCTTAGCCAAAACATATTTAACACCCATATTGCAGTGGCATAAATGATCACCCATGTAGCAGGTGAACAAAAACTCAGTCCCATGTAAAATCATACCTGCAGCCATCCCTTGGCTGGGAACTCGGAACTGACACAGGGTTGAGTACTGAATATAACCAGTACTTGGCTGACAGACTATTAGGAACTCTTACCAAACAGCTGGCAGTGATGTTAGAGGTATAATAGACAGCACTCCCTCTTCTAGGTCTAGAAAATATAGCCCATGAGAGAAGATTAAACTAACTGGGTTTGTTTAGTTTGGAAAAGACAAAGCTGAGAGGGGACATGATAGCAGTTTTCAAGTACCCAAAAGGGTGTGACAAAGAGAGGGGAGACAAAGTATGCTTCTTAGCCTCCGAGGACAGGACAAGAAGCAATGGGCTTAAATTGAAGCCATGGAGGTTTAGGTTGGACATTAGAAAAATTTTCGACTGTCAGGGTGGTTAATTATTGGCATAAATTACCTAGGGTGGCTGTAGAATCTCCATCATTGGAGATATTGAAGAACAGGTTGGATAAATATCCAAAAGGGATAATGGTTCTTGGTTCTGCCATTGGGGCAGGGAACTGGACTTGATGACCTCTCGAAGACCCTTCTAGTTCCAGTGTTCTATGATTCTAAGTCAACACTGAACCAGTGCCCCATCATGATGTTTGGGAACATTCCACAGCTGGAGTTACAATATTTTAGTTTCAGAAAGGTAGCGAGTCAGTCTGTACCTTCAAAAACAACAAGAAGTCCTGTGGCACCTTACAGACTATCAGATAAGCTTCCATGAGCAGAGGCCCACTTTGTATGATGCATGAGATACAGAGCCAGTGTCCTGACCAAAAACAGTCATTATAGATCGTTCCCACAGCACTTTTTGTAAGGGAAGGGCTGGGCACAGCTCAGCTTACTGGCCCCTTTCCAACTCAGGTAATTACATTCTGACTTTGAAAAATCCCCCTGAAGGTTCAGCTGGGCCAAAAGGACACAATTCATCTGCATGCAACTCCACTGAAGCTAGTACATTACCATGGGGATGACTCTGGTGCAACATTCTTCTTTGTTTCCTGTCTTAAATGATTAGGCAGCGTAGCTGCGGAGTATTTTATAGCTACCAAAGTCCATCCCAGCGGTGGCTGTATCTCAACAGTGAGTGGTAAAGTAATTCACCTACATACATTGTGCGGTATATGGATTTTGAAAGCCTTTTGTGATCACTTAGAATAAATAGTTCCCACATAAGTGGCAAGACTGAACATTCCCTAAATCAGTGGCTCTCAACCAGGGGTACATCTACCTCTGAGGGGTATGCAGAGCTCTTTTAGAGAGTACATTAACTCAGTGTTTCTCAACCTTCATGAATAAAAAACTGGACTTGTTTTATGTTCGTCTAATTTTTATTTATCTCTTTTTGCACAATCAGAAGTACAATGGCAAGTTTATTGTCTTTAGACAATTTCTTCCAACTAGCCAATTACGATTAAGTTGTTCAAACAGATCTATTGCAATGGTAGAAAAAAATGGTGTGTCTGAAAATTGTACATCTTGGGGTTATTTATATATTTTTTCAAGTGGGTATTTTATAAAAAGGTTGAGAAACACTGCCCTAAATGACCTGAAGCCACAATATTTGAAGTTATGCTACTTCCTCCAACAGTTTGGAAAATTGACATCATACGACAACTCCAGCATAGACCAGAGAAAGACTGACTCCAGCAGAGCCTTCCATCACACAGGGATGCATTGAACTATTATGTTTCGAAAAACACAAATCTTTCTCAGACCCAGGATGGAATTTCTGGAGATAGAGAGAGAGAGAGAGAGAGAGAGAGATACTCTGCCCGATTTGGCAAACGAGACTTGGGTCACCCATCAGTGCACTAAACAGATGACTAGTCTCTCTTTGAAACATTTTGCAAGGCCTCATCTTCAAAAAATAAACTGAGAAAAAAAACCACATGTAAGCCTCCTTTTTCCCCATGAAACCTCACTGTTTTCCGGTGAGTTCTACAGATGACTCTTGTATTGCATAGGATTGGTCCCTTTCCAGGACTCTAATCCTTGCCAGGTTCCTGGAGTTTTCAAAGCTCTAGGCGAAGTGTGATACTTACAATCCTGTTAGAATTGTCCAAATACAGAAAATAAAAGGAGAGAGAGTGATTGTGAAAATTGACTCACAGGCAGTGTCTCCGTGCTTGTGTTCCTTATTATTCATTATTCATAAATATTTATGCAAACAGGATTTAGAGTGCACAGATAGTTGGAGAATGGTTTTCTACCAAAATCCATTTATGCCTTCAAACAAGAGGCATTTGAGGGAATGAGTATATTTGCTATTAAATTTTCACTATAACTTTCTCCAGTGCTTTTCTTGTTAAAAAATAAAAGAGAGGGGAGGGAGCCGGTATTCAGACAGCTCCCTGCTCCTCTCTCCCAGACAATCCCATGGCTTGGGCTGATGAGGTGCTAGTAAGTACCAGCACAAAAAATGCGCTGAACTTCTCAGTGTTCATTCCTCTGGTTTCAAAGGTTTCTGTCCTCCAGCTTGGCAGAAAAACACCATGATTTACATGGCCAAACACTCGAGAGCTACATCTACATGAGAGGCTTTTCCCAGCAAAACTGGGCTTTTGTCAGGAAAAACCACAGACCATCTACATGCAAAATGCACTTTCACAACAGTGTGTCGACAAAATCCAGCGCATCTTCTGGCAGCATTACACCTCCCCCCATTCAGGTATAACGCCTTTCTCAACAGTGTTCTGTCAACAAAACAGTCATGTAGATGCTCTGAGGCCCTTTTGTCAACAGACAGGGCTTCTAGTTCACCAAACAGCCCTGTTTGCAGAGCTTCTGGTTAGCTGTTCTGTTGAGAGAGGGCCAGGCAGTCTGGCTGCTCTCTGTCAACAGAGCGGATGGCTCTTTCAATCTGCTTTTATGTGCAGGCACAATCTGTCGACAGAAGTTTTGCCGCGAAATCCCTTCCGACAGCAACTTCTGTTGATAGAGGCTTCTTGTGTAGGTGTAGTCGTGATGAATGACAAACATCCAAAAATGCACAGTGAAAGCAAGGAACCTGAAGATACTTTATAGGCTGAAAATTGTTCACATAAACAATTTGGCAAACACTAAAAAATAGCAAATCCAGATGCAGAAGTCAGAATCAGTTCAGCCATGTCTAAACTTGCCCCTGCCCCCGCCGCCCTTCTGGAAGGTGTATTGTAATGAGCAGAGTGGAAGATGCAAATGAGCTGCGGATTAAACTATCTCATGACTCATTTTCATATTCCTGAGAGATCTCACTTCCAGAAGCCGAAGCTGCCATATAGATGAGGTTCCTCTGGGAGGAAACGGGGGGGTCTTTCTGAAGGAAGCCCCATTCTGGAAGATCTTTCTTCTGGAAACATTTCTGAAGGAACCACCTGTGCATAACAACTTTGGCTTCCAGAAGGGGATCTTCCGGAAGCCAGATCTCATGGGAATATGCAAATAAGTTACGAGATATTTTAATCCATGACTCATTTGCATCGTCAGCTCCATTCACTTCCATGCCCCTTCTGGAAGAGAGGGGCAATTGTAGATGTGGCCTTCATGATTTACAAACAGAAAAATCACTTGCTAAATTCATTAATTATTTGATTCTCAAAGAACAACTGCCTGGGGAACTGGAGTGCCAATCATCTCATCAGTAGCCCATGAGATGAAGGATGGTACAGGATTAGTAGATGTAACTGGGCACTTAGGGGACTCGCATTCAATTCCCTTCTCACTTAGCCTCTTTGTGCCTCAGTTTCCCATCTATCCAATGAGGATAACAGTACCCATCCTGCCACAGAGCAGCGTTGTGAGAATAAACACATCAAAAGCTGCGTCTACACGTGCACGCTACTTCGAAGTAGCGGCACCAACTTCAAAATAGCGCCTGTCCCGTCTACACGCGTCGGGCGCTATTTCGAAGTTAACTTCGACGTTAGGCGGCGAGACGTCGAAGTCGCTAACGTCATGAGGAGATAGGAATAGCACCCTACTTCGACGTTCAACGTCGAAGTAGGGACCGTGTAGACGATCCGCATCCCGCAACGTCGAAATTGCTGGGTCCTCCATGGCGGCCATCAGCTGGGGGGTTGAGAGATGCTCTCTCTCCAGCCCCTGCGGGGCTCTATGGTCACCGTGGGCAGCAGCCCTTAGCCCAGGGCTTCTGGCTGCTTCTGCGGCAGCTGGGGATCTATGCTGCAGGCACAGGGTCTGCAACCAGTTGTCAGCTCTGTGGACCTTGTGTTGTTTAGTGCAACTGTGTCTGGGAGGGGCCCTTTAAGGGAGCGGCTTGCTGTTGAGTCCACCCTGTGACCCTGTCTGCAGCTGTGCCTGGCATCCCTATTTCGATGTGTGCTACTTTGACGTGTAGACGTTCCCTCGCTGCGCCTATTTCGATGTTGGGCTGAGCAACGTCGAAGTTGAACATCGACGTTGCTGGCCCTGGAGGACGTGTAGACGTTATTCATCGAAATAGACTATTTCGATGTTGGCTGCACGTGTAGACGTAGCCAAAGATTGCAAGTAACAGAGAGGAAGCTGTGCTAGTCTATACACTAACAAAACAAAAAGCAGTCAAGTAGCACTTTAAAGACTAGCAAAAAAGTTTATTAGGTGAGATTTCGTGGGACAGACCCACTTCTTCAGACCATAGCCATACCAGAACAGACTCAATATTTAAGGCACAAAGAACCAAAACAGTAAGCAAGGACGACAAATCAGAAAAAGATAATCAAGGTGAGTAAATCAGAGAGTGGAGGGGTGGGTGGGGAGATCAAGAATTAGATTAAGCCAAATATGCAGACGAGCCCTTATAGGCTACGTCTACACGTGAAGCCTACATCGAAATAGCTTATTTCGATGTTGCGACATCGAAATAGGCTATTTCAATGAATAACGTCTACATGTCCTCCAGAGCCGGCAACGTCGATGTTCAACTTCGACATTGCTCAGCCCAACATCGAAATAGGCGCAGCGAGGGAATGTCTACACGTCAAAGTAGCACACATCGAAATAGGGATGCCAGGCACAGCTGCAGACAGGGTCAACGGGCGGACTAGCGCTTCCGGGGCAACAGCTAGCCGCTCCCTTAAAGGGCCCCTCCCACATACACTCAGCCTGCACAGCACACGGTCTGAGGAGCCATAGGCACATAGACCCCGGGCGCCGCAGTCATAGACCCCCAGCAGCAGCAGCAGCAGCAGCAGCTAGAGGTCCACCCAGCCCTCCCGGCAGGAGCAGGGCTTGCCCTGGCTCATGCCATGTGGGAGGCAGCTGACTACCTTCTTGCCCCAGGGGAGGAGATGCCCCCAGGGCAGCAGGGCTCAACCCCTACCCCTGCAGCACCCCGCTCCACCCCCCGCCTCACACGCCGGCGGCTGTGGAGCTACCCCACCAGCACCGACTGGTGGGAGCGGCTGGTGCTTGGGGAGTGGGAAGACGACCACTGGCTCAGGAACTTCAGGATGACCCGCCAGACATTCCTGGAGCTGTGCCAGTGGCTCACCCCCGCACTCAGGCACCGGGACACTGCCATGCGGCGTGCCCTCCCTGTGGAGAAACGGGTCGGCATCGCTGTCTGGAAGCTGGCCACTCCGGACAGCTACCGATCCGTGGGGCAGCAGTTTGGTGTGGGAAAGGCCACCGTCGGGGCTGTCTTCATGGAGGTAAGAGAACCCACAGGGGGAGGCCAGGGCAGGGGGGCCAGGGCAGGGCAGGGCAGGGCCACGCACACCCTGCTCACCCCTCATTGGGGCTGTCCCATGTGCTTTCTCTGCAAGTCGTGCGTGCCATCAACGCCATGCTCCTGCACAGGCTCGTGAGGCTGGGGGACCCACATGCCACTGTCGCCGCCTTTGCCACCCTGGGCTTCCCCAACTGCTTCGGGGCTCTAGATGGGACTCACATCCCCATCCGCGCCCCGCATCACAGTGGAGGACGATACCTCAATCGCAAGGGCTACCATTCTGTCGTCCTGCAGGCCTTGGTGGACAGCCGGGGACATTTCCAGGACATTTACGTGGGCTGGCCTGGCAGCACCCATGACGCCTGGGTTTTCCGGAACTCGGGCCTGTGCCGCCGGCTGGAGGCAGGGACCTACATCCCCCAGCGGGAGATCCCTCTGGGGGACACCACCATGCCCTTCTGCGTCATCACAGATGCGGCATACCCCCTCCGGCCGTGGCTCATGCACCCCTACACGGGCCACCTCTCCGCTAGGCAGGAGCGCTTCAACGAGCGCCTGAACCGTGCGCGCCAGGTGGTGGAGCGCTCATTTGGCCGCCTCAAGGGATGCTGGCGATGTCTCCTGACCCGCCTGGATGCGGGCCCCAACAACATCCCCCAGATTGTGGGTGCCTGCTGCGCCCTGCACAACCTCGTGGAGAGCAAGGGGGAGACCTTTCTGCAGGGCTGGGCCGCGGAGGCCGGCAGGGCACACGTGCGGCCACCTGCTGCCCCCAGTCGGCAGGTGGACCCGGAGGGGACCCGGGTCCGGGAGGCCCTGCGGGCCCACTTCGACCAACAGGCCGCGGGGTGAACTCTGCCCAGGCCCCCTACTGCCCGCCCCTTCCTCCCCCACACTCCTGCCCCAACGCCCACACAATGGAGAACCCCACCGCCCCGCCCTCCCACTTGTCCTGGACAAATGACAGCACAAACGTGTGGGTGAACGTAAACTTTTTTTTCCTCTTTACGGAACTTTTTTTTTTTGTAAATAAATAAATATGTGAAACAGAAACCAAAAAGGAGGGACAAACGTTCAACAAAAGCAAGATGTGCACAAATAAAACAATATACAACAACAAAGCAATGAACTGTGCGCCATCAACAAAAAAGAAAAGCAGGGAGGAGAACGGGGAGAACTATTTACGGGGGGGACGGGGCAAACGGGGGCACCAAAAACAAACATTCAAACTATATACAACAAGGGGGGGGCCACGTCCCGGGCCCCTCGCCCCTAGAGCCCAGCACTGGGCGTGCCCGGCCGGGAGCCCCGCCGTGCCTGCAGTCTGGTCCGCGGCTGGGTGGGAGCGGGCTGGACATGAAGGTACTGGCGCCGGCGAGTCTCAGGGGGCTCCAGGGATCCCTCGGTGCTGTGGCCCTCGCAGGTGGGTGGTGGGGCGACAGCGGACGGCCCGGCGACGGCTGGAGCAGCTGGTGGTGGGGCTGCAGGAGCGGGCAGGGCGGCCGATGGGTCGGCCGGCGCGGCATGGGGGGCCAGGTAATCAACCAGCCGGTTGAATGTCTGCATATAGGCCCCCCATGCCTCCTGGAGCCAGGCCAGCGCCCGCTCCTGCAGCTGGAGGTGCTGCTCCGACACCTCCAGCTGCCGGCGGAGGATGGCCAGCAGCTGGGGGTCCGCTGCCGCCGCCGGTAGTAAGCGCGGGGTCCGCCGTCTTGCCCTCCGCGGGGCCGGTCGTTCCTCAGCCGAGGGGCTGCCCTGGAGCGAGGGTCCCGGCTCTCCGGGACAACTGAGGCCTCGCCGGCGCTCTCTTCCGGTCCTTCGGATGGTGCAGGTGCAGGACACAGGAGGGGAGGGGGGAAAGAAGAATGGAGACAGGCGTTAGTGTGGGCCCCGAGCCGTGGCCTTTGTCCCCCCAGCCCTGTGCTGCAGGTTCCCCATCCCCGTCCCCGGGAGATGCTGCTGTGATGGATGGGGTTCAGGGGTCCCCCGGCCCTGCACCCCGTCCCCTGGTGGGAGCGACTCTCACTTCACCCCGCAGGGTCTGACAGCAGGAGAGCTTTCTTAGGCCACAGATGGCCAGTTTCTGGCAGGAGTGACAGCACCAGCTGTTGGAAGAGACAGTCCTTCCAACCCGTCGTGGGGAGAAGACCCCAAGGGGGGCCCCTCTGGGATGCAGCTTTCCCCCTCCTCTGGCTGGCTGCCTACCAGCTCTCCCTTCCCCTAGCCTCTACCTGTGGCCCCCACCCTCGCCCCCCAATTCCAAGCCAGCTCGGCTCCTCCCTCCTGTTTGCTCAGGACAGAGGTGTCACCTGCCAGCTGTAGCGCCAGGATCCCCCTTTGGCCCTGGGAGCTCCGCGGCTCCTGTGGCTCATATGTAGCCTGAGTCTCCCTTTGGCACTCCCCCCACTCCATCACATGCTGCTGCTGCGGGGTGTCCCACCCCCTCCGCCCGGGGGCCCCTCGAGGTTCCGCTCCCCCCTGGCCCGGGGATCGGGCATGGCACTGTCATGCAGGGTGGGGGGGGGCACGGGCTGATGGCTGCAGTGCTGTGAGGGCCATGGCCCTGGTGTCCTTGGGGCCATGGCCATGTGAGCGTGTGGGGGGCCCTGGACACATCTCTGTTACCCCCGCCCCTCAAGCCCCGGGGTGTCCACCAGAGAGGGGTACCTACCTGTGGGTCTGCTCCCATGGTCCGGAGATCCCCGGGGGTCGGAGGCCCTGCTGCTGCTCCGGGATGGCAGGAGGAGGATCTGCAGGCTGGATTCGGCGGAGGAGGAGCCCCCCTCCTCCTCCTCCTCCTCCTCCTGCCGCGATGTCCCGGGGATGGCCTCCGGGGGGGGCCCCCGGGGTGCGGGGCTTGCCTCCGGGTCGGACTCCGGCTGCAGGGCCTGCTGGGGCTCGTCAGCCGAGGTGTCAAGGGTGGCCGGAGGGGAGGAGGTGTGCCGGGAGCCCAGGATGTCCGTGAGCTCCCTGTAAAAGGGGCAAGTGACGGGGGCGGCCTCAGATCGGCTGGCCGCATCCCGGGCCCGGGCATAACCCTGCCGCAGCTCCTTCACCTTACTCCGGACATGGTCCAGAGTGCGGGCAGATTGACCCCGGGCAGCCAAGCCGTCGGCCAGCCGAGCGAACGCATCCGCGTTCCGCCTCTTGCTCCCCCTTACCTGGAGCACCTCCTCCTCACTCCAGAGCCCCAGCAGGTCCCGCAGCTCGGCCTCCGTCCAGGAGGGGCCCCGCTGCCGCTTCCCACACTGGCTGGCCCTCTGGCTGGGCTGGCTGCCCTGGCTCCCCTTGGGGGGGGTCCCCTGTGGGCGCTGGGGGGGCTCCTGGCTCGCCATCGCCGCTCTGTGGTGGGCTGAGGGCTCTGCAGGCTGCCCGCGTGTGCAGGCTGCAGCCTGCACGTTGCCTCAGCTTCCTGCAGAGTCAGGGCGGGGGAGGGGACCTTTAAGGGGCCGCTCCACGCGGCCACCAGTGAGCTGAGGGGCTGGAGAGAGCATCTCTCAACCCCCCAGCTGATGGCCGCCATGGAGGACCCGGCAATTTCGACGTTGCGGGACGCGGATCGTCTACACTGTCCCTACTTCGACGTTGAACGTCGAAGTAGGGCGCTATTCCTATCTCCTCATGGGGTTAGCGACTTCGACGTCTCGCCGCCTAACGTCGAAGTTAACTTCGAAATAGCGCCCGACGCGTGTAGCCGCGACGGGCGCTATTTCGAAGTTAGTGCCGCTACTTCGAAGTAGCGTGCACGTGTAGACACAGCTATAGTGACTCAGAAAGTTCCTCTACTGGTTTAACCATGTGTTAATGTGCCGAATTTGAATATAAAAGCCAGCTCAGCTGCTTCCCTTTGAAGAATGGTGCAAAAATTCTTTTTCAGTAACACACATACCTTTAGGTCATTAATAGAATGCCCCATTCCATTAAAATGTTGACTAACTGGTTTGTGGATCTGGAGTGTTTTGATGTCTGTTTTGTGCCCATTGACCCTTTGTCTAAGGGAGTTAGAAGTCTGTCCAATATACAAAGCATCTGGGCATTGTTGGCACATGATGGCATATATGATGTTAGTAGAGGAGCACGAGAAAGTGCCCGTGATTCTGTGAGTAACCTGGTTAGGTCCAGTGATGGTATTTCCAGAGACGATATGTGGACAAAGCTGGCAGCGGGCTTTGTTGCAGGGAAAGGTTCCAGGAATAGACTGTGGCTGTTAGTGAGGATCCTCATAAGGTTGGGAGGTTGTCTGTAGGAGAGAACAGGCATGTCACCCAGGCCTTCTGGAGTGTGGCATCCTGATTAAGGACAGGTTGTAGTCTTTAATAATTCATTGCAGTGGTCTGAGTTGGGGGCTGTAGGTGATGACCAGTGGTGTTCTGTTCTTGGATTTTTTGGGCCAATCTTGGAGTAGCTGGTCTCTGCATATTCATCTGGCCCTGTCAATTTGTTTTTTTACTTCTCCTGGTGGGTAAATCAGGTTTATGAATATTTGGTAAAGATCTTGTAGTTTTTGGTCTCTGTGAGTTGGATCAGAGCAAACGCGATTGCATCTAAGAGCTTCACTGTAAACAATGGATCTAGTCATGTGTGCAGGCTGGAAGCTAGAAGGGTGTAGATAAGTATAGCGATCAGTAGGTTTTGGGTACACTGTGGTACTGATCAGGCCATCCTTGATTAGTACTGTAGTGTCCAGGAAATGTAAAGAGTGCAAGGTGCTTGGACAGTACAGTGAGAGAGGTTACATACAGCCCAAAATCGTAAAGATTATCTGATGGCTGTTGACTAATTTCCCAGGCTGATCTGGGTCTATAAAAGCACTATCCTAGTGAGCTGCTGGTTTAGCAGGGAAGCCAAAGAGCAAATATAGGTCAACTCTCTCCGGCCCATTGAAAGAGGCACTGCCAGTTTAATGCTGTAGGAAATCACCACTGTCCTATTACTATCCATGTTGTACTTGCTCAAGAAAGGTCAGATTATGGTCCCTTGACTCACCAGTGACCATCATACATAAAGTCAATGGAGCCATGAGTGATATAAGCTGCTATTCTTCAACATCAGACTGTGAGGCTCTGACTCTACAATGAAAAGATCATTTTGCTGTCAATCCAGCAGTTCCCAGGAGTGCTGCCGAAATGTTAATATTATTTAAAGAAACCCTCCATACCCAGAGCCAGCTGCAGAGAGTGCACCACATTAAGCAATATTCACTGAGCACAGAAATGCAACACCACTGAAGCGAATAATCAGACATGTGCATTTCTTTTTAATTACTGAAATGATCCCTCACCGTTTTCCAAGTTCTCTCTTGCCATATTAATTTTCTCCAAGTGCTTGGGCTCAAATCAGGCAGGATCTCAGAAGCAATTTGGTTTTTATTGACTTTTTGTTTTACTCCACATTTAATTATGGCAGATAATTGTGGAACTACCCTAGGGAATCCCAATGTCCTATGGAAAGAGTATGGGGAAAGAACATGCCTGGACTGACCCGCTAAGAGGGTCTTAAATTTTCATGCCCGCAAAACAAATGCAAATGCATTGAGGTTTTGTTCTTTTCCACTGGAAGCTGGAATAGACTAAGAAACCTACATTTTCACCTTCTGCTCATCAGATTGGAAGTGCCAAAAGCTTTTCAGTGTCTGGGCAAATGGAAGTTACTGTTTTAGTTTTAATCTATAACACGGTATATGTGAATCACGTGACATGAAACAGAACTTGCTCCTTCTGCAACCTCACATGTCAATAAATTAATGAACACATTGTAAATAAACAGGGACACCATCTAAAGAGGTGTTTTGCTCTCTGTTTTCTTATTCCCCCATATCCAGCAAAACGCTGGAAATGTTGACGCATCATTAGTTGCACTTCCTTTCACTGTGGCTTTCCCTTGCTCAGTCATGATTAAAATCTCTGCCCAGGTTCCCATTTGTAATCTGGAAACAAAGGCGAAAAAGAAAAAGAAAAGAGAAAAAAAGAAACAACCCACAATCCTTCAAACTTCTTGACTTCTTTCATCTCCAGATAATAGCATACAAAACCAAAACCAAACGATTTTCGCACAATAGACTAAAACAAGCTGAGTGTGTAACTGTCACACTCCTAAAATTAAAAATGGAACAACCAAAATAAGATATTAACAAAAGACCAAAGGGCTTGTCGTGTGTATTATAACCAGGGAACCCAACATTACTAGAATGTTACTGGGATGTCAACATTTCTGGTTATTACTGCATAAGTGGGTATGTTGCACTGTTGTTACTTTGAAGATTTAGAATCTGAGAATTAACATTCCTTCTCAGCTAACACAAGAGCCATGTTTGCTGTGTAATGAATGGAGGTGGTCAAGCAGAATCATAGAATCTTAGGCCTGGAAGGGACTTGAGGAGGTCATCCAGTCCAGCCCCATGCCTAAAGAAGGATCACCCTTAACTAAACCATCCCAGCGAGGACTATATCAAACCGGGACTTAAAAACCTCTAGGGATGGAAATTCCACTACCCCACTAGTTAACACATTCCAGTGTTTCACCACAGTCCTGGGGAAATAGTTTTTCCTAATATCCAACCTACACTTGCTGCTTTGTAACTTGAGACGAATGTGCCTTGTTCTGCCATCTGTCACTACAGAGAACAGCCTCTCTCCATCCTCTTCAGAAGCCCCCTTCAAGAAGTTGAAGGCTACTACCAAATCACCCCTCACGCTTCTGTTCTGCAAACTAAATAAGCCCAAATCCCTCAGTCACTCATCTCACAATCTGGAGGAAGTCAAAGCACTTTATGAGTTGTATAACACAAGGATAGCCAGGGCTCATCTACACAGAGTTTAATCGCCTGGGAGTCCACATTGTGTCTCTACAGTTTAGCACACCATGTTACCAGGGTGTCTGGACCCTGCTACCACTCACTAAAAGTTCTGCAGCGTTCACACGGCCTACTAATGTGAATCAAGCTAGTGAACTGCAGATTCACTGGTGCACAGACAAGCTCTCAGCTACCAAAGAAATTCAGACACATCTTGAGTGGAAGGAGGCAGCCACATCTTTTGGTAAAAAGGAAAAGAAGAATAATTTCTCGAATGGGAATCAGAGTGAATCCCAAGCCATTGTGTTTGAAACTCATGAATAATCACAGACAAAACCAATGAGCCTGAACATTTGAAAATTCACTCGTGTGTGTAAACCCATTGTGGTCTGTGGGATTACCGTACAAATCAGGGCCAAGGATTTGAACGAGTAAACGTGTGCAAGATTGGTCTCAGAGTCTTCCATTTGTCCACTAGTATGTATAATGTCAACTTCAGAAGAGAATGTGTAGGTAGTAAGTACAGTTCAGAGCTCAGAAATCAGAGACTGGCAGCCTCTAAAATTCAGGGATGTGGAAAGACCCAGGGCCTGATTTTATATTTACACACATTGGTTTTACAACAGTGTAGTCCCCCTCTCCCCCTTGAACTGAAATCCACATTATCCCAGTGAAAGTGAGGTCTGACTCCTGCTCTCCTGGTTCCCATTTTCTACATTTTATTGTTCATTTCTAAACCAAAAATGCTTGTAAACTAGAGAGAGAGAGACAGAGAGAGAAACTTCCCAGACAGCTACACATCCATACTGACCCTAGATTCAGTTTCTCATCATGGAAGAAAATTGCGCAAGGGGAAATTTAGGTTAAATATGAAGAGAGATTTCCTTCAGAGTGTAGTCAATTAGACTGTGGATTAGTTCCCCAAGGTGATGGAACCTCTACCACTTAGGTCAGGGGTCTGCAACCTGCCACTCCGGAGCCACATGTGGCTCTTTAGGGACTGCTTTGTGGCTCCCAACACTGTAATGGCAAAGTAAAGAAATAAACCCTCCTGATTAAGTTCAATAAATGGTGAATGTCTAAAAGACCAACAATGAACAACTCATATCTAAATAACAAATGAGATGTGATCTAGAAACATTGGATAACTCCCCCTAGCGTCCTCCAGAGAGAGAGAAGGTTTGGGAATGAAAGTCAGGAAGACATTGGTACAAACACATACATAAAGTGTGAGGAAATAGAAAATGTAAAAAGTTTGTGAACGTCCTGCAATAAACATGTATCACATTACAAATCATTGCGTGTGTGTCATTCTTAAAACATGTATCACATTACAAATCATTGTGTGTGTGTCATTCTTAAAACAGGTGTTACAAAAAGTCTGGTTTGATGTTATTTATTAAGGACTGTCTCATATTCACATGCATTGTGGCTCTAGAATTATTGAAAAAAATGGCTCTTCTTGCTATTTTGTTTGCCATACCCTGACTTGGGTCATTTAAAATTGGAGACAAAATAACCTAAACAGTCTTTTCCAGCTTATGTTGGATTGCCTGATATTGTTACTTCTTGGACTCGTGACCAAGCTTCAAGTATTTGAGACCTGATGTCGGTATGCTTCAGATTTTGTCCCATAAGGAGATACCTGAACATTCACTGGGAAACACTGCAAATTAATGGTAGGTTGAGCAAAAATGGCTAATTGTTTTGTTTTGTTTAGTATAATGTTAGCAAAATTACAGCACCTGGAATCTCCCTTATTTCTCTCCTTTCGTTCAGGAGCCAAGAGCTGGGCTGTTTTAATGATTCTGCTGCCTTGAGCATACTTGTATATCTTTGCCAATTGTCAACCCAGCATTACCCAAAAAACAGTTACTATGCTTTTTTTTTTTCCTTTTGGCTGCTCTTAGCATTTTGCCTGTCCTAAAGCATCCACATTTCTGCCATTAAAGCCTAGCCAACTCCATTCATTTCCTGCTCTGCCCTATTTTGTATTTTGCTTCTCCGGGTAGTGAGGTAAGATGAGTAAAGAGAACAAAGAGGCCCACAAGAATCTATGCAAACAGAGGTGAAGCATAGGCGGGTGAATTGAGCCCTGGCCTTCGACTCAGAAAAGCGGAATTCTAGTCTCAACTCTAGCACTGCTTTTCGGGGTGACCTTGGGCAAGCTATTTCCCAGCTTTGTGCCTCAGTTTCTCACCCGATCTTCATAGTAAGCACTTCTATGCAGGGCCTGCCTGTTATAATGAACACATCCTGTGTGGCCACCGTACAAATGATAATGAAAGCTCCTTTTGAAGCCTATAACAAGTTTGCTTCCATCTTCATTAGCAGTAAATTTAGCAGAGGGGGCAAAACCTATGTTTTCCCTTTGATGCAGGAGGTCTTAACATGGCTCTCTTTTTCTTGTAATACCCTGCCAGAAACGTGACTCTTTAATGGCTCTGCTTAGCTGGTTTCCAGTAACACCTCAATGTGCAGGACTCTTTATGGCTACATTACATCTTAAAAAATCAAAACTAGTAAATCAAGGAAATGTCTAAGCATGCAGCCATTTATATTTTAGGCACTATATGTACATACATGCTTGGAAGAACTAGATACTTAACCAGTCAACGTCAATTTCACCACACACACAAACCAACAAAGCCATTTCCATCCCTAATCAAAATTTACAGACAAGAAAAGTAAGAAAAATGTTGCTTGAAAAATTCCTAGAGTTTGATACAAGGACATTTTACTTTATATATTTTGACATTGTGTCTTAATGGGTATAATGCTTTAACTTTTTAAACCTCAGTGTCTGCTGTCATTAAATAATTACTACCTGATGCCTCCTTCCCCTATAATTTCCAGCAACTGTTCACATTTAAATAGATAAAATGGGAAAAAGTAAAGCGCTTAAATCTCATAATTTGTACCACTGTGAATATTTAAAATAGACTATTTTTTAAAAAATAAACAGCAATATTACCTCTCAAAATCACAAAAAAACAATTAGAATCATTTTTTTCAAAGTCTGCATACATTTAGTCTATCAAATTGACCTGGCATTGTTTGGGTATTTAAATGAAAAAAGTTTTTTTTTTCCTCTTTGTAAAACAAAAGGAAAAAGGACATGGATTATGAAGATGATTGGGGACTAACTGTGTGGGAACAGCAGGTGTAGCTGTTGGAGCAAAGGGTCATTTACCTCTCCCAGCAGGGTGGAGAGCCCTGTCTCCATGTGGCCACTGTTTTCCTGCTGTGGCTGACCCCAGTGGTCACTCTGCTACATCGATGTTCCCCGTGGCCACTGTCCCCAGTGGCGAGTCTGAAGTACGCCATCCGTCTTGTTGGTGCCCCTCCCATTCCATGTTCTGGGAAATCCTGGGATTTCAAGTGTTTCCCAATTTCCAGGCTCAACCAAACCCTGATCTTGGTTTAAGTTAGGGTAAGGGGAAGCTGCATACCACATTTTGTGGTTGTCGTTCTTATGGTTTAAGAGGAGTTCTTGAACAAATATAGCACAGACAGATGCATTGTAAAATATATGGTATATTGTGAGTCCTGAACTAAATAAGCAATTTTTTGGTAAGAAAACAAGCCACATTCTTTATCTTGGGAGGAAGCCAGGAGTGCTGTCTTGTCTATGTACAGTGCTGGAGATAACTCAGTACACGCCCTACATGCATATCATTATCTGAAACAGGGCTACATTGTAACTTACAAGCCTCCAGTGATGACCTCCAGCTGCCCATATTTACTAAACTGCAAAAGGTCAGAGAAATAAACATGACCTTTCCCCACAGGCCTGCTGTGCAAATGTGACATGCTGCTAGGTTTGAAAATGGATATTAAAAAAAGAAAAAAGCCATTACAAGAGCCTCAACTAATCTGAACTGGCAACAGAGCCATAGAGCAGCCTAGCTAGCTCTCAACAGGCAGCCCTATTTGTGAACATAACATAAGAACATAAGAAAGGCCTTGCTGGGTCAGTATCCTGTCTTCCAACAAAGGCCAATACCAGCTGTCACAAAGGAATGAACAGAACAGATAATCATCAAGTGATCCTTCTCCTATCATCCATTTCCAGCCTCTGACAAACTGAGACTGGGGATACCATTCCTACTCATCCTGGCTAACAGCCTCCATAAATTTATCTAACACTTTTTTGAACCCTGTTAAAGTCCTGGTCGTTGCAACATCCTCTGGCAAGAAGTTCCATAGGTTTGACTGTTGCTCAACCTGTTGGCTTTCAATGCAGGGCCTTTTCACTGAGCGAACAGACACTGCAAATGATAGCCAGGTAGGATAAGGCACCCATCCTCTGTGGTGTGAGGCCCCCACAGAGTGGAAGGCACTCGGGACCCTGCAAGGTGGGGGCTCTGGATAATTAGATACATAGTATTCCAGCACCCTGCAGTCTCTGTAAATGATCTTGTGCACCCCCTCGGTTCCAGTGACCAGTGTTCAGGAGCTCTGCTCTCATTTAGATACTAAGGATCCCAAACACGCATATTCACTAAACAAATACTAACAAGTGAGGCCTAGCTCCATATTTGCTGCTGCTCTGAGGGGTGAATACGTAAATGCCACTAAAGGGATCACAAACTATTTAAAGGGATACTATCCTACCTGACAAGATGGGACTTTTAGCAGCATTCGGTGTTACTGCAACTGCTTCTATTGCATTCTGTGGGAATTTTATCACTGAGCTCAATGAGAGCAACCCAAAGTGGCCAGATTTTTCAAGAGTCGCACACCAATGTGATGAGTTTGTTTGAAAATCTGTGTGTGTGTGGGACAACATGCCCTGCTGAATGAAGGACACTTTGGGAAGCCCCAGCCTTAATTTGGAACCAACATTTTGCTGAGTGCCTGAAGATGCAGCCTTCGGAAACCCTGCTTATTGTAAGAGAATTTCTTTTTTTATTCTGGTGCCTAAAGAACAGCTCATGTATTGCACAACCACAACAAAGCAAGCATAGTAGCTATCTACAGTTGTGTTTAACAACCCTTTGTCATTTTTTAAGAGCTAATTGACTTCAAAGGTTCGTTACTCACAGCCGTGTCAGCTTCTCGCTTTGTTGTAGTAGAGGATCGCAATCCTCAGTGACTTACCAGCTGGCTGATATGGAAAGGCCTATCACCATGCCTCATACCTAGGAACCAGTTTGTGCAAATGCATGGCAAGAGATAGATGGATTTGCAAAGAACTCATTTACCTTTACAGCTTTCTCACCATTTGGGGACCCTGTCCTTTCAGCAACAAGAGGAACATTGTTTTTTACTGAGCATTCAAGTTTATCTTTAATGTATTATTCAAGTACAAATAATGATTAATTAATCAGAACTCTGTTGTAGTGGGAGAACAGGACTGGGCATGGTGCAAGCCCTGGCCAGATGTTCCAAGGTAAAGACAGTCATAAGGGAGACTGTGTCAGCAGGAGTTGTTAATTATGCAGTAACAATTACAGGAGTCCAGAGACAGCTTTCATATTGTTGTGACAGATCCTTTCATTGTTTCTCTTTGCTGTATATAGGTTATACATCTCCTCTCACATCCTGTCTGTTGCAATTACTGCAGTCAGTGGAGAGGCTATTCTCAAAACTCACTCAGATGGGCTTGAATAGCAGCAAAAGCATGTGGACTGAAAACCATCTGAAAGGCACATTAAAAATAAATAGGGGTTGTGATCAGGGTTCTTGCTATTTTTTTCCATCCACAGGCAGAATAAATTGTGTTATGTGCACCAAGACATATGTGGATGTGCACTGCTAAGAGAAACACAAGCTGCCAGCTGTGGCCAGCTGTGGGCACTCTACTAATCAGCTGGGCAGCACCTGACTCTCTTCTGGGCAGCTGCCCAGGCCCGGCGTTTTCAGGAAACACTGATTGTGATAAATGGCTGATGCCGCCATTGTGCCATCATTGTATGTATTAGGGAGGCAGTGTTGTCTAGCAGATAGGATACCAGACTGAGAGTCAGGAGACCTGAAGCCTATTTCTGATTTGCCACCATTTTAGGACCTATCACATCCCACTCGTTGTCTGCATAGCTTGAAAGCTCTTTGAGGCAGGGACTGTTTCACAATATTTGCACCCATGAAAATGCTAGATCAATGGAGGTCTAGTCCCACATCACATACTGCAACTAGCTGCAGAAGGCCCAGGACCACAAATTATTAAGGGACCATTTATTACTGACCACTGAATTTGTGAAATGGGGACCTGGCTGTGCATGGCCTCTGCAAGCACATCTGTAATATAAATATTACTAATAATATCATTCCCATTTTATTGATGGGTAAGCTGAGGCATGGAAGGATATGAAATCAAACTCTCATTAACTTCACTAGGCTTTAGTGCCAGCGCTAAATAATTTGCCTGGGGTCAGATGCAGGACTGTGGATGACATTAGTTAATCAGATTCTTAACACAAGCCCATGTTTAATCAGCTTCATTCACTGGCATCTCTCAGGAGTACTCAGAGGAGAATTCGATCTGTTCTGTGGAAATGACTCATCAGAATGGGGAAAAGAACACAAGTTCAACTGAATTTCTTTCCATTGTTAATGGGGGAAGCACAGAAGCTTTGGAAGTTGTCATCTTTCCAAAACATTCCACATGCTCTATCTTCTCTTTTAATCACATTTTTCAGTCTTGTTTACTGACTTCTTCCTCACGCCACACATATGCTTCTTCTTGGTTAGAAACCTCTCATAGCACAAGAAATTATTCTTCTTTTATTTCAAGGTATTCAAACCTTCACAGTTCATTCAAGTTTTTATCAGTAAAACAAAAAAATCTAGTAACAAAGTAGCAACCACCAAATATTCTGGAATTCTAGAATTCAAATCCCATCAATCAGTTCCGAACATCATACTTTTAGTTACACTCATAACCTTTATTTGCAGCGTTAAAAATATAAAATAATGAGAAACCAAACACCCCTCTTCCCAGCCACCTCCCCCAGCACCCTCCAACATTCCTAATTCTAACTTGTGTGAAACTCTGCAGAAAAAATATTTTCTAAGTTTTATATTTTCTTAAAAACCTATTAAATTGCCAGGAATTATTTTTTTCCTGAACTTGTTTTCCAAATTTCAGCATCCCTCATGAGTCCATATTCTGCTGATTGTGAGATCATTGGGCTGTCAGGGTGATGATGATCAGTGATGTCTGAAAGGTTGGCTAGTGACGTCAGATTGCTAGAATGAAAGAAAGAGGATGGCTATCCCAGGGAGTTTCTGTGCCTGAGAAACAGGCAGCCATAAGAACAGCAAAGAAAGACTGTATGAATTTCATAGGATGCCTGCAAAACATTTGGTATGTGCAATCTAACAGGAAAAAGGAAACAGAGGCGTAGTACCCAGAGGCACTGAGATCTCATACTAGCATGAGTGAAGTCTCT
The DNA here is from genome assembly GCF_033958435.1 of Carettochelys insculpta. Classification (NCBI taxonomy): domain Eukaryota; kingdom Metazoa; phylum Chordata; order Testudines; family Carettochelyidae; genus Carettochelys; species Carettochelys insculpta. The sequence goes on along the minus strand of NC_134143.1, from coordinate 68,032,974 downwards.
GCTCTACAGCCTTGGCTCAGAGCCAGCTGGCCTTTAGCTCATGCAGTAGAGCACAGGGCTTTAGCCCCCTATGATTGCAGGCTCAATCCCTGATGCGGGAAACTCAGGTCTGTTGGCATTACAAGAGGGAAACCAAAAAGACTCTGACGCTGTAGTCTGTTCCATTGTGGATACAGAAGCTGCACTGTCCCATAAAGACATCAGCATCTTCTCACGATGAACTGGGTTCAGAGCTGCTGAGCGCTCAGATGTGATGCTGAGAAAGCAGAAGCTTCCACCATCAGGTTCACGCTATTCCATTAAATCTTTCCCATTCAGATCCACTGCTTTCACCATGAGAAAGGATCATTATGATCATCCAAGCTGTGTCTACACGTGCACGCTACTTCGAAGTAGCGGCACTAACTTCGAAATAGCGCCCGTTGCAGCTACACGCGTCGGGCGCTATTTCGAAGTTAACTTCGACGTTAGGCGGCGAGACGTCGAAGTCGCTAACCTCATGAGGGGATCGGAATAGCACCCTACTTCGACGTTCAACGTCGAAGTAGGGACTGTGTAGACGATCCGCGTCCCGCAACATCGAAATTGTGGGGTCCTCCATGGCAGCCATCAGCTGGGGGGTTGAGAGACGCTGTCTCTCCAGCCCGTGCGGGGCTCTATGGTCACCGTGTGCAGCAGCCCTTAGCCCAGGGCTTCTGGCTGCTGCTGCTGCAGCGGGGGATTCATGCTGCATGCACAGGGTCTGCAACTCGTTGTTGGCTCTGTGTATCTTGTGCTGTTTAGTGCAAGTGTGTCTGGGAGGGGCCCTTTAAGGGAGCGGCTGGCTGTTGAGTCTGCCCTGTGACCCTGTCTGCAGCTGTGCCTGGCACCCTTATTTCGATGTGTGCTACTGTGGCGTGTAGACGTTCCCTTGCTGCGCCTATTTTGATGTGGTGCTGCGCAACGTCGATGTTGAACATCGACGTTGCCAGCCCTGGAGAACGTGTAGACATTATTCATCGAAATAGCCTATTTCGATGTCGCCACATCGAAATAGGCTACTTCGATGTAGGCTTCACGTGTAGACGTAGCCCCAGTCTGATAGCTGGCAAAACACAAGCCAGTGGACATTACTGCTATTCCTTACCATCCCCTCAAGAGACACCCCTTAAGTCTCAGGCCTCTCCCCATCACTGTTTTCATGGCAGGATCCCATCATCCTTTACCTCCATGCCAGGAACTTAAGCTGCTGACTGGCCATCTCAGAAGATCTGACTTCAGTTCAACGTCTACTGTTTTGTTCACTCCTGGGCAATGTCAGGGTCAACCAATAACCCACCAGCTCTCATAACGCCAAGTGCTATTTACGCACAACCATAGCCACATCACAGAATATCTATACAAGCCATAAACAGCTTATGTGCACACCTAGTTGAGCCAGCAATCACCCCTCTTCCACCTGAAGAGCATGTTAGGATCAAAGCTGTTCAGGCCTTCCCTCAACATCAGTTTCTCTTGGTCACCGTTTCATGTCAACTCTTGGATCAAGTGCAAGTGTGAATACCAGGTCAGAGCAGTCACTTTACAGAGTTTCAGGTTTCTGTTCTTTAGGATCCTGAACCAGGTCAAACCCGTCTGGATTATGTTGCCAGGTGGTGCAACTTCAAAAGATTTATTACTTGCCTTGTTTCGTCACTGGGGATTTGTGTGTATGTGCACGCACACATAGAGACTTCAGTGCGTATGCCTGCATGCACGCACACACACATACACACACAGACTTCAGTTCACACAGAAAGTCATTTATGGGTTCACCCAGAGAGCCAGGAATACAATTGCTAGCCAGTCAGTTTTTCTCAAATGACTGCAACAGTCTTTCAATAGTTCGGATTTCCAAAACATCTGTAACACAGCATCTCCTTTAGGCTTGGTCTGTGGTAGGCAAGTAATTGCATAGCTGGAATCGACTTATCTACAAGTGACTTACCTGGCTGTCCACACAGAGGAAGGTCGAAGAGAGAGTTTCTCCTGTCGAACTCCCTCACTCCTCACAATAGTGAAGAGTATGGGGGAGTCAACTGTTGACCCCAGAGAGTTTGATTTTGTATGTCACTACCAGACACGTGAAATCGAACTCCAGAAGATCGACCCTGAATGGATCAATCTTCCATATAGATAGACAAGCCCTTAGAAAGTCATTGAATCCTGACTAAAACCTTCACATGGTGGTGAATCCAGCTGGGATGGAAAAATGCTGGAAATGGGAGATCTTGAGCTGCCACAAGTCACTTGGCTCCACATGGTGGAGACTCCAGGTAAATTGTGCCAATGGTTACTAGGGCGTGCCTTACGGCTAACATAGCCACCTCTAGCTCCTTCCTCTAATTCAGATTTAGGCACTTACTTCTCTTTGAAGCAATTCCTATGGACCAGTTTAAGCAGCTCCCCACTCAACATGCCGCGATCTATAAACCCATATAGTGGTTTGATTACAACACAGTGTCTGATTGCCCCCATTAGGGTAATAAACTGCCATCTTTTCAAGACTCAATAACTAATGTATGCATTCAGCAGAAGGGCTGGACACTCTAGAATCAGTAGTCCGGGGGGAATTTTGGACTGTACGGTGTGGGAGTAACCCTCAGTGCTGGTATAAGGGCTTTGAGCTAAGGCTGCACATCACACAGGGTTTTAGAGCAGAGGGTGATACAATCCCTTACTGGTCTGGGTTGGACTCCAAAGAGCCACCCCTAACCCCTGGGGCTAACAGCCACTGCAGACCAGGGGCAGGATGTAGGGGCCATCTTCATGCCTAAGAAGGGGAACGGGCCTCAGGCTAAAGGGGTGGGGTCAGGGTTAGCACTGCCTGGAGCATAACACTGGGCCCTTCTCTTACCCTCAGCAGCAGCAGTGGCTGGGAGCTCCAGGCACTTTGAAACATCAGGCCCCTAAGCAGTTGCGCCTCTTGTCCCTTCCCTCCCACCTCAGAAGGCCTCCGACTAACCACACCTCTGAATCCGAGTCCCTGTCCCCTCTGCATCTTGTTCCCAGCCTCTCTCCACCAGTTGGGAAGCTCGTATCCCAATGCTATCTTAGCGCTTTAGACTGAGACATGAAAATAGGCCTGAACCACCAGCCTGCAGTTGAACACTTCAGACCTTTTAGAAAGACCAGATCAAACTATTCATGTCAGGTCTATCTCGAATACTTACCTTCCCCTGCAGCATAATTTCTCCATCTGATATTCCATGCAGTGTGCCTGTCCGAGCCAAGAACTCATTCTCCCAAAGAGGTGGAAGACCAGGGAAAAGTTCATTGACTTTCCAGGCCTCTCAATCAAAACCAAACAGCGTTTCAGTTTCACTGGAACTTGGCTGACACTGTCAACCCCAATAAGGAGGCTGACAGAAACATACACACAGAGTGGCAGCAGCCAGCTCGTGTCAGAGCAGAAGCCCAAGAAAAATTCACTCTGCAGGAGCAATCCGGGGGCCCAGTGTTAGCTGCCTTTTATTCCTTCTATAGCTGTGGAGACAGTTCAAGGGAGCATTGGGCTTTTTTTGCCCTCTTGGAGAGTGACTCGTGGAGGAACAATGCTATTTCATTGTAGAATAAGATTCCCTCCTCCACAGGGACAGGGAAGGGTTCAGGGTGGGCTGTTTCAGAGCACATGTTCCAAGAGGAAATGACTCCCAGCCTGCACCACTGCCCCCATGCAGCCCCACCGAGGGGCCAGTGGTCAGAGCAGTGGGCTGAGAATCAGGAAGTAGCCAGGGAATCCAGCCCCCTGTTCACTAGCCTGTGGGATATGCTGTCAGCTTTGAGGCCACAAGGAAATTAGCTCTGCTAGTCTCTCAGTGATGCCCCCATTCCCATCACTGAAGGCTTAGGTAAAGCCAAGCAAGTCATGACGGCTCAAGATCTCCCAGTTCTCGGCATTCCACAGCATCTGGGACAAAAGACATGGAGCCACAGCAGAGAGAAGGAAAAAGCAGCCCTGACAGCAGCCCTTCCTTTACTTACAGGCTCCTCAGGCAGAAGAGGGATCCCCACCACCTAACTGCCAGAATGAGGTGGCTGTAGTGAAATCATTCATCCCCCTGGAGTCACACCCATTGAGTGACATCCCATAAAGCCACTGAGCTATATATTAATCTACCCTTGTTGGCCACACTGGACTCAACTTATGTGAGAATTGGTGGATTGTCCTGGGCTTGAGCTGAGCAGGCTTCTCCTTCCTTATCTCTCCCGGATGAGCCTTCTGCTCTTCTCTCTGGTAGCTCTTGCTGCCAACCAGTGACAGTCCATTTCTGCGATGTGGCTCCTTTACTGTCTCAGTCTACCTGTGTGTGATGAGTGGCCTGTGCCAGAGAGGATGGCTGCTATCACAGCATCCAACCACGCAACCAGTAGAATATCCAAGAGCAGCAGGCCCAGTTTGCCCTCCCAAAGCATTCCCATCTTGATCCAACATGTTGTTAATTCCATGTCTCCAGTCAAGAGGTGTGCCTGTGTATTAAAACAAGAGGGTTCCCTCACAATCCTCTGCTAATACTTCTCCTCCAAGAGCACGGATTGGTCTCAATAGCTGTCTATTGGGTTGGCTATCACTGCTGTTGGCCTGCAGCCAGATCTAACCACTGCAGCATGGAGCTGCACTAGCCAGTTCAGGACTTTTGCTTCCTGTTTCCATGGGTCAAGTACCAGAAATCCCACTCTCCTTCCAGATATGAAAAGACAAGCTGTTGACCCAGACTGTGCTCTGACAGAAGGTGTGCAGCTTGTATAGGGACAGTCCCAATATTCCTAGGTTTTTGTGTTATACAAGCAATTCTGACCACTACCACCATCCTGATTTTTCACACTGGCTGTCAGGTCCCCCTGTCCTATGGGCACACAGGGTTACTACCCAGCACTCGCTCTCCTTCCTTGGGATTTGACTTTATTTGCAGTTTAAGGACAGCCAACACAACCCTTCTCCTGTGACAGCTGGTTTCTGAGATTATCTTCTCTCTCATTCAGCAGTCCTCCTCTTTCATTAATTGTTTCTTAATATATGGAGCTAACAAGACCCACATCTGCTCTGTTTGCCAACAGGTCAGGTCAGCAGAATAGCCATGCATCTCCATTCATGGTCCTACAACCTGACTATTCTCCCCATAGTGTATTCCCTGATTACATGGAAAGCATAAAAATACCCTTTTAAACTTGTCTCAGCATTGCACCTGTTGAGTCTCAGCACATCAGTTTACTGCTGCAAGAGAAGATAATGTGCAGTGCACAGTGGTATCATTTTTACTACTCTGTGCTGTTACTTATCTATAGAGAAAAGAGATCACGGCTTTCCTTCTGCTCTGAGGTCAGACAGGAAAGGCAGAAGCCATTCTATATTTTAAAGCATTAGTATTTCCCTTCCATGACTAGAGGAGTCTGCAAAGAACTCGATGCATGCTGATTTGACCTCCTCAGTTATCTGCCCAGTGAAGCTTAATGGCAACAGTTCACACCTGGCTTGTTATGGTACATGGACATGTTCTCTACATTCACTATTCAGCCAGAACAATGAAGGGCAATCTGCAGCCCACTGCGGCTCCACCACAGATCCTCCCCTGCCCTCCCCCACCACATACCTCCCCACTCTTCCCATTGCCTGATTCACACTCTGTTCCTGCTCTTCCCTCACCCTCCCAGTGCTGGAATGCTGTCAATCAGCTGCTCACAGCCTTCCAGCTCTGGGAGGGAGAGGTATGGGGACAGAGCATGAGTCAGGCAATCTGCATGCTCCAAAAGGGAGGAGCACATAAGTGCAGGGCTCTGGTGCCCCCAGTGTGTGAGACGCATATGGAGAATAGGGCGGACAGGGGGTTGCAGGGCCGCAGGTGGAACCCCAATGGGCTATGGGCTCTTGTGGCCCAATGAGGTGAAGGAGGGCCACTCATGTGCCCACTCACAATTTGTGGTTGCCCATTGCAGAGCTAGAGCCAGGCTGAGAAACCTGGAGGTTTGGAAGGAAAGTTGCTGACATCTGATAGCACATCTGGCTAAATCAGTTGTGCATTAAAATACTGAGCAGCCTCCCAGAGGTGAAGCATGGCTGACAGCCAGAAATGTCGCACAGCAGCAGCGTTTATCAAACAGCCCTCATTTGTTATTTACCCTTTTGCCCTCATTTCCAGCCTGTCCTATGACCATATCTCTTCAGTATTTATTTATCTCCCTCGCCTCCCTCTCTGAAGGGCTGAGCTCTGATCTCTCCTGCTCCACCGCAGCTCATTTGAAACATGGTATGAAAAAAGGGCCAGGGACAGAGGCGGAGGAAGACACAAGCTGCCACCTGGAGCTCAACAGAAGATAACAAGGAGGTGAAGATAAAAGCCCTGGTCACGAATGCAGTTCTGGAAGCCAGCCCTTATGCATGCACAGAACAGCAGCAGTGTTTATTTCTAACTAACCTTGCTGGCCCTTTTTTTTCTCCCCTAGCTTAAGAATGTGAACCCCTGAACTACATTTAAGGTAATAATACAGCGATGTCCAATAGGAATACAAAATTCCCACGCTAGTGGCTGTCATCTTTCCATATTTGCCACATTCCTCCCTCCCCCTGCTCTAAAAAAATGCCTGCCCCTTCCTGCAAAGCCAGGCACTCCCAAACTCTCCCTCCCCCTTTGCTCTAATGCTGAATGCCCTCCCCCAGAGCAGGGCACCCCCAGCCAGCCCCCCCATTCTAATTCAATGCTGGTGACTCACTAGAACTGCCAGGGCCACAGACGGAGCTGTCACATGCTTCTTCCACCTCCCACCAAGTGCTCTAAGGAAGAGGTGCATTTAAAGGCTCGAAGAGCAGCATGCAGCTCAAGAGCCATATTCACTCCAAAACAGCGTTCCACCTGCCACATGTGGCAAGTGGCAAATGTATTGGACACCTCTGCAATAACAGTATTCTGCAAGGGTAGGGCCTTTCATATAAGCTCTCCACCAAGCTGGCTGCAAGAGATAGGAAATGTTTAAAGTACCCCCAAAAGGCAGAAGTTGTAAACGTTTTGGAAAACCATCCAAAACACCCTTGGTAGAGTTTCCTCATCTTTGTCCATGCCATCTTCCAAAATGCAGCCGAGAACGTTGATCACAGATGCCCCTGGAAAAACCCACACATTCAGATCACACACCTCAGGTCGTGGAGCGTACACTCACCTTTCACACCAGAACAGCAGCACATGAATACAGATGGGATGAACTCAAGAGGTTTGGCTCACAGAGGCTCAGTGAAAGATACTGAGGCTTGGTCTACACTAGGAAAATAAGTCAATTTCAGATACACAATTCTAGCTACCAAAATTGCATAGCTAGAATTGACTTATCTGAAATTGACTTACCTGGCTGTCCTCACTGAGAAACTCTCCCATCGACCTCCCTTACTCCTTGTGATCGCAAGGAGTACAGGGTTGACTGCCAGTTCCTGATAGGTCAATTTTGTGTATCCCTACCAGATGTGTGAAATAAAACCCCAGAAGATTGACCCTCAGACTCCTACTTGACATGGATTTCAAGCAATTACTCTGGGAGTTTGTGCTTGAAAGTTTTTGGCTGGGAGTTTCAAAACCAAGGAAAGGGAGTTAGGTTTAAATGGGTTTCAACACTTAATTCACTTATGACATCTGAAAAAAATCACAGCCCGGTTGCAAATCTCAACCGGCAGAATTGGGTTAGACGTCTTGGGAAATGTATGGCACATCTAGATTCTACTGTGGTATCTTGAGTTGGGGGCCTGAAATCACTAGTTACAGTAGAGTCTCAACATTCGTGAGGGTTCTGTGTTGAGAAGCCTCAGGAATGTCGAATGTTGCAACTATGGCTCCCACCTGGAACCCAGCTGTCAGCGCTCCCTGCCCAGGGCCCCGAGGGAAGCGGAGGCTGCCAGCACTCCCTGCCCAGGGCCTTGGGGGAAGTGGCAGCTGCCAGTGCTCCTGCCCAGGGCCCCAGGGGAAGCAGCCGCTCAGCCACTCACGAATAATTGAATTTGCAAACATTAAGTTCGCAAATTGTAAGGCTCTACTGCATTATAAAAAAATTTGGCCATAGTTCTTTTTACCACACAGAAAACAGGCAGCAGCATTCTCCTTCTGCCCTGGTGGACAGGCCAAGGGGACTCTGGAAAGCATCCCACAGTGGCAGCTCTGTCCCATGGGTCCTGGCCCAGCATCCTGCTCTGGGCATTGTAAGCTGCACACAGAGTTTCGGCATTGCTCAAGTTTGCTCCATGCCCTTTTCCACCTCCCATCATGATAAAAGGATCAGGCATGTCAAACCTTAATAGCACTGCAAGCTGCTCCACAAGGTTGTAAAGCTTGGAGCAGGGAGCTGAGCCCTTGTCTGTGGGATAGGACCTCTCGCTGCAGGAAGAGTCATGGACAAAAAGGAAAACCATAGAACTGTGTGATTAGGAAAAGACCATAATGGTCGTTTAGGGTAAGTCTACACAGCAAAGATATTTTGATACAATAGGCATTATTTCAAAATAACTACCCTAGCATCCGCACAGCGCAACCACTATTTGAAATAATTTCAAAATAGCAGTTGGCTTATTTCGAAAGTGGTAAGCCTCATTCTATGAGGAACAGCGCCAATCTCAAACCAGATGTTTTTGAGACAGGAAATAGAACCTGTTTCGAAATAAGCCACAGTGCATCCTACAGCTCTGTTTCAAATGGGCTCTATGGCCGTTTTTACACATGCCACTTTCTGAGAAAGTGGCATGCTAATAAATGGCCTGAAATATGCTAATGAGGCGTGGATGTAAATTCCCTGTGCCTCATTAGCATGAGGTCACATGATTTGGAGCGCAGAAGATGCTCTTCCAGACTCCAAAACACCAGGTAGAAGCACAGCCCCCGGGGGAATTTTGGGGAAGAAGGGGCCTCCGGAAGGAGGACTTCCTTCCTGAAGACCCCCCACGGACCACGCTTCTGCAAGCTGTTTTGGAGTCCAGAGGAGCGTCTTCTGGCCTCCAAATCATGTGACCTTATGCTAATGAGGCACAGGGAATTTACTTCTGTGCCTCATTAGCATATTTCAGGCCATTTATTAGCATGCCACTTTCAGAGAAAGTGGCAGGTATAGAAACAGCCTATGTGTGTAGCAGCATTATTTCTAAATAAGCCATTCTGGAATAATTCTTCCAGAATACCTTATTTCAATTTGACATAAGGCTGCTGTGTAGCCCTACCATTAGTCTAACCCCTTACAAAATGCAGGATTTGCTATGCCTAAACCATCCAAGGCCGTTGGCTATGGAGCCTCTTCTTAATAGCTAGCTGTGATTTTTCCCCCCCACCATAACAAACCTGCAGCCCTTCCCTAGTGCTGTGGCTGTAACAAAACAACAATGTAATTTCAAGCATTTTAATTTACAACAACTCTTTGCCATTGAGTTCTTCCTCTGGGACCAAAAATACCACTTCATATTTTTATTGATTAGAGTTGGTTTTTCACACTCACTGTATGCAATGAAACACTCTCACATAGTCTAAGCCATTGCTAACGGAGCAGATCAAACTTTGGTTCCCCCTCTGGCTGTCAGCTTACTGTCACATTACCAAACATGGCTTTGGAGGGGAGCTCCGGGTTTAGAGCTGTGGCTTTATAGAGTCTGCTAAACCGAGGCTGAAAACAAATCCCATTAGCGAATGATAAAGAAGCTCTTTCAGGCGCAAATGACAAAGAGAGGTTTCTGTTTTCAATGACAGCATGAAAGAAGACAGCTACAATTTCCCAGCACAAAGTCCCGTTTTGCAAAACGTTTTCCAAGCCTTTGAGAGAGCCTCGTAACAAAAGCAATTACTTGGGGGACTTTGTACATAGCTTACTGGCATTAGCCATGGTCAGAGGGAGGTTGGCATGGAAGCCAGAGGCAGACCAAGTATGAGAAAAAGACTTTGACGACCACAGTGAAAAAACAGGACTAGTTTCATTATAATAATCTATTTTAATCCCAGTGGGGGAGGGGATGAAGTGATCCTCATCATGTGTCAGAAACACTTAATCTCACCACAGGTAAAGTAAAGATTAAAAGGGAATGCTGCAGAAGGACACCCTAGCCAAGAAGATAAACCTATGAGAATGAGTGGGTAATCAGTTTTGAGGACAAAGATCACATTAAGATGTAGGGAGTGGAATTCACAAGGTGACTCAATGAGTCCTTCCTCTAACATTGAAGTAGAATTTGGAGAGATTACTCTTCCCCATTAAAAAAAAAGCAAATGTCCTGTGGATATAGCATGTGATTTCACCGGTGATGAACTTAATTTGCTATTGAAATGCGCATGTTTGGAATATTCTCAGGCAATTAAGTCTGACGTTTTGGGCAAAGTGCATCATGCTGCTCACAAAGTGTTCTCTTCTGCAGATGCTGAGCACTCTAAACTAGTTGAGCACTGACGACAAGTGTCTCGCCCAGTGCAGAAATCAGCACCTTGCAGAACTGATCCTGAAACACTCAGCTGGAGTGAACACATTTCAGATAAACCTGTTTTGTTTTTGTTTTTTTAAGTAAACAACTCATTCAATAGTCAGAGCTCTGACGAAGTAGCTCTGTCCCACAATTATTTGGTTAGTCTTTAAAGTGCTACAGGACGGCTTTTTTGTTTTGTGAACTCATCAATGGCTTCTTCTGTACACACTTTGGCCATCAGCAGATCATTGTTCTCACAGGTAACAGTTGTTCAGACATATTCACTGATTAGTGAATAATTCTGGTCCATAACTTGGTAGCATGTGATTCATTAAGAATGTTTAAATTCCTTTCATTGGGCAGATATATTACATGCCCAGACCCCATGGCTGTGTCTACACATGCCCCCTCTTTTTGGAGGGGGCATGTTAATGAGGCACTGACATAAATATGTCGCATAGCATAATAGCCTGTGCTGGAAGGAGGGTGAGGTTCCACAGGATATGAGCGACGCTAACATTGTAACGTTGTATAAGAACAAAGGAGACAGAAACGACTGCAACAACTACCGTGGAATCTCCTTCCTAAGCGTCACTGGTAAACTGTTCGCTCGCGTCATCCTTGGCAGACTCCAGAAGATTGCTGAGAGGGTGTACCCTGAATCGCAGTGCGGATTCCACACAGAGAGGTCTACTGTTTACATGGTCTTCTCTCTAAGGCAGCTGCAGGAGAAGTGCAAGGAGCAGAGGAAGCCACTCTACATAGCCTTCATTGACCTGACCAAGGCCTTTGACTTGGTCAGCAGGGATGGTCTGTTCAAACTGCTCCACAAGATAGGCTGTCCTTCACGGTTACTCAAGATGATCCAGTCGTTCCACAAAGACATGAGAGGAACCATCCAATATGACAGCGCATTATCGGATGCTTTCAGAATCAGGAGCGGTGTCAAACAAGGATGCATGTTTGCTCCAACATTGTTCGGGATCTTCTTCGCACTCCTCCTGAAGCATGCCTTTGGATCGTCAACAGAGGGCATCTTGCACACAAGATCTGATGGGAAACTGTTTAACCTTGCAAGGCTGAAAGCTAAGTCTAAGGTGCGAGAAGTCCTCATCAGAGACATGCTGTTCGCAGACGATGCTGTTGTAGTGTCTCACACAGAAGACCAGCTTCAAAAACTACTGGATCAGTTCTCCAAAGTGTGCAAGGACTTTGGGCTTACCATCAGCCTAAAGAAGACAAACGTACTCTGTCAGGATGTTGCTGAATCCCCATCAATCAGCATTGACAACTATATGTTAGAGGTCGTCCACGAGTTCGTTTACCTCAGGTCCACCATCACTGACACCCTGTCGCTGGACACTGAGCTAAATAGGAGGATTGGAAAAGCAGCCACAACTCTGTCCAGATTCAGCAAGAGAGTGTGGAATAACAACAAGCTGTACACTCACACCAAAATGCAAGTCTACAGAGCCTGCATCCTCAGCACCCTCCTTTATGGCAGCGAGACTTGGACCCTGTATGCCCGCCAGGAAAAGAGGCTGAACGTCTTCCACTTGCGCTGCCTCAGGCGCATCCTTGGAATATCATGGAAGGACAGAGTGACCAACACCTCTGTCCTCGAGCAAGCTGGAATCCCAACCTCAGGCAGTGTCGACTCCGCTGGCTGGGCCACGTCCACAGGATGAATGATGGAAGGATTCCAAAAGACATCCTGTATGGTGAGCTAGCCTCTGGCAAAAGACCTCTTGGACGCCTCCAGTTGCACTACAAAGATGTGTGCAAGAGAGTCCTCAGAGAGGTAGACATCGAGCTGGACAACTGGGAAGAACTAGCAGACGACCGCAGCAGATGAAGGCAGGGGTTACACAAGGGCCTTCAGAAGGGTGAGATGAAGATCAGACAGCTAGCAGAGGAGAAGCGAGCGCACAGAAAGCACAATAAGGACTTGCCAGATGCCCACTACATCTGCAAGAGATGCAGCAAGGACTGTCACTCTCGTGTGGGTCTTCATAGTCACAATAGACGCTGTAAATGAAGTCCTCAATTGAAACTTTAAAGGGCGTGATCCATAGTCTATACAGACTGAAGGATGCCTATTACTACTAGCATAATAGTGGCCGCACAATTCGTAAGTGCTGCTTTCAGAACATACACCACCCGTGTAGACAGGGGTCTTTAGAAAGGAACCCCTGACCATGAAAGCCCCTTCTTCTTATTTAATTTTAGGAAGAAGGGGCTTTCAAAGTTGGGGTCCTTTCGAAAAGCCCCTGAATACACAGGCAGCATGTTCCAAAAGTGGCACTTTCAAATCATGTGTGGCCAACATTATGCTAATGAGAAGCTGCATATTCATGTCAGCACCTCATTAGCATCTTCCAAACTTCCTCATTAACTTGCCCCCTCCAGAAGGGACATGCGTAGACACAGCCCATGACTTTGGAGAAGCAAACCTTTTGGGATGGTCTATACACAGTTTGTATACTACTATAACTGTACTGGTTTAGAAGTCAATGTAGTTAAAATACACAACTCTGAAGTGCAGATGTAGTTATACTTGTATCAAGGTACTTAGGCCACTTAATCAGTTCACAGGAATCAGCTAAATATAAAATATGTTGCCACCTTTTAACTGGTATAGGTGTTTTGGAGGAGGGAGAGATAGATCAGTGGTTTGTGCACTGGCCTGCCAAACCCCAGGGTTGTGAGTCCAATCCTTGAGGAGGCCATTTAGGGATCTGTGGCAAAAAGATACTGTGGCGGGGGGGGGCGGGGGAATCTTCCAGGAGTGGTGCTTGGCCCTGCCAAGAGGGCAGGAGACTGGACTCAGTGACCTCCCAAGGTCCCTTCCAGCTCTATGAGATGAGTATCTCCATACATCATCTTAAAAGAGTTAAAATTCTGGATATATAGAATGAATCACATCCCAACAATTTGTAGATCAAGTATTAACTTCTAACTAATTCTAAGCAACCCCTATATTTAAGGAAATTCTGATCTGCTCACGAACACAACTCAGCTACATAAAACTTGCATTTGGGTAAGTTCTTAGTATCGGGTTTCTAGCTGGAATACTCACGATTACAAAATTGAGATCTGATCCAGCAAATACTTCTGTTCATGACTGGAGATACTTAGAATATGGTAAGGAATGGAAGGTTTAGTGTAACCCAGACACTTAGGTGTGGTTCATTGTCCCTAGACCATTTACACAGAAAAAGCAAAAGTCTCCTCTCCAGACTTAACTGAGAGCCAGCTGGTTTTAGCTCAAACTGTAGAGACTCATGAACTAACCTCCAGAAGTCCCAGATTTGAGGCCACCTGTAGGCAATTACATTAGCAGGAAATTTTGAAATATCTCATCTGTTTCCACATGGTTCAAAATAGACTCACTTTCCTTGAAAATTTCCAGAACATTTCTATCAATATTTTCTAAATTACTACCTATCTAGTTTTCAAAATTCATTATTGATCATTTTCCAACTACCAAGGAGGAAACAAGCAAAACGTTTTCTGGGCAGAATGATTTAAAATATCATTTTGATAAAAAAAATAAAAGTGATTAAAATGATGCAAAAGAAGGAACATTTTGAATGTGTTGACAATTCTTTATGAAAAGTTCTATTTTCTGGGCAGCTCTAAATGTGAGTAATTATATTTAGGTGCCTAGTCCCATAAGCACAGTGCTCATCAAAGTTGGTTGGACTGGGACGATAAAATTAATTTCATACTATATTGTCATTTTGCTGAGACCATTTCCACCCAAAAACTTGCTTGCTCGTGTAACTCACACACCTACGTGGGGTTCACTACCCCACGTAGTGGTACCGAGACCACTTCACAGAAGAGGAAGAAGTGTCCTTTACAGCCTAAGCTGAGCAGCCTCCAGGGATTCCATGCCAGGCCTAAGTCTGCATAAAGAAGGAGGGTTGGTTACATGTTTCACTGTCAGTGCATCATCACTCAACAGGAATGAAATCTGATGCTAGTAATTATATAGGAAGTTACAGCCAAAAGAGAACCTACTGCAGGAGGTTATACAATGGAAGGCACAGTTATTCAGACACATTTGCAGAATGGATGATGAACACAAAATCAAGACCCCAGTATTTGGCATAATGGATGGTTTGATTAGGAGAGGCACACCCCACAGAGGGTGCCTCTACACTTGCATTCCTCTTTAGAAAGAGGTATGCAAATGAGGTAAATCAAAAATGCAAGTGAGGTATAAATTTGCACATTTGGCACCTCGTTTGCACATTCTAATTTAGAAAGAGCTTCTGTCAAAAGTAGAAAGCCAGTGTAGATGCTGCTTTTTTGAAAGTAAACCCATCTTCAAAAGAATCCTTCCCTTTATGTAATGGGAAGAGGGATTCTTTCAAAGATGAGGTTTTTCAAAAAAGCAGCTTCTCCACTGGCTTTCTTCTTTCAAAAGAAGCTCATTCTAAATTAGAATATGCTATGTATGGGTCATTTGCATTTTTGCTTTACCTCATTTGCATAGCTCTTTCGAAAGAGGAATGCACGTGTAGATGCACCCAAAGAATGGGTAGATGATACAGGAGGTGGGTGCGGAGCTAGTCTACAGAAACTAAACCACTCCACACTGAACAGGGAAAGATGGAAGGAAATAGCAAGAGAGGCATCAGACATTAAGAGGCACGGAGCCCATAGTTGTTGAAGATGATGTAGAGGTGCCTGCACTAACCTCCCCAGAGGTCCT
Organism: Carettochelys insculpta; assembly: GCF_033958435.1. Taxonomy (NCBI): domain Eukaryota; kingdom Metazoa; phylum Chordata; order Testudines; family Carettochelyidae; genus Carettochelys; species Carettochelys insculpta. The sequence goes on along the minus strand of NC_134143.1, from coordinate 68,017,825 downwards.
CAGTTTGAATCTGCCTGGCTATGTCTACACATGCCCCAAACTTTAAAATGGCCATGCAAATGGCCATTTCGAAGTTTACTAATGAAGCGCTGAAATGCATATTCAGCGCTTCATTAGCATGCGGGCGGCCGCGGCACTTCAAAATTGACGCGCCTCGCCGCCGCGCGTTTCATCCAGACGGGGGTCCTTTTTGAAAGGACCCCGCCTACTTCGAAGTCCCCTTATTCCCATCAGCTGACGAGACACGCGGCGGCGAGGCGCGTCAATTTCGCATCCCAATCTGCTAATGAAGCGCTGAATATGCATTTCAGCGCTTTATTAGTAAACTTCGAAATGGCCATTTGCGTGGCCATTTTGAAGTTTGGGGCACGTGTAGACACGGCCTCTGTGGGCAGTTACACTAAAATATTCACAGACCCAAAAAGGAAGGAAACCATTTAAAGGGAATTCATGTTTTGAAGTCTGAATGTACACTCATGGATACTTCTTTGTGGTTTGTTCCCCACACCAGTTTTAGAACTCACTGTGCCTAAAGGCAGCGTATTGAAAGACAAAAACATAAAAGCAAGCACACAGTTGTGTAAAAACCTCTTGCAACAGACTATCTGCTGTTATTTATGTTCCAGTTTCCCTACAGGACACTCTACAACAAAAAACCAGATGATATAATGCCAAGGGAAACAGTGCAAACACACCCAAGACTGGTTGGAAGTGGAGGCCAACCACTGATTAAATGGTGGCCCATTGCGCACAGACACATTACAGGGCTTAATGGAGAAGTAAGCCCATCTATGATAGTTCTGCACTGCTCCCTGTGTCTGCAAAGCGTGACAGACCCAAACCATCTGGCTGTAGCGTGCGAGCGGAAGGCAGATCTGCTGGGCTCTGGGTAAACAGGTTCCTCTTCCCTGAGCACTATTTAGATGATGGGAAGCGGGCAGGCCAAAGCCTAAGTCTGCCCACTGCTAAGGCCTTTCCCCCACCTAGTGGGAGGAGCTACTGGACCCAACTGATAACCAGGGCTGAGCCTAATGCACCACAATCAAGCAGGCACATGGGGCCAAGTAAGAGCTTGCCAAAAGCAGCAGGTTAATCACTGCACCCACAGCCCAGTGATGCCTGCTGGGTTTGTTTAAAAGCTCTCCCTGCAGGAAGGGCAGGGCCCAAGATCTGAGAGTGAAGAGGAGCTCCGGGGGAGAGCTGAGGGCTGTGAGGAAGGCAGGGTGCTACGGAGGAGCAGAATGGACTTGCTCAAGCCCTGGAGGAATGATAGTAGGCGGGATCCTTTGGGAGGAATGTCACAGCGAGAAGCTGCCAGACTGAGAGTAAAGGAAACCTTTGTTGCTGCTGCCATTGGGTTCCTGTGCAGGAACCCTGGAGTAAAGAGTGGGTCCAGGGGTTCCCTCAAACCCTCCTTATGCCTGTGCAGGGTCTCCCCCTGAGAGGGGAAATCAGGACTATGGAGTTTGCACCCTAAACTTTGGACTGGCCTATGATGAAGGTGGCTCAGTAGGTTGTGACCCTTGGCTCTAGTAAAGGGAAAGAGGCTGTGTGGAGGGTAACAGGGAACCTCTAAGGCAAACACTAACCACCAGAAGCTCAAGGCCCTTTGCCACAAAATGGTATTTTGGGGTGAGGCAGATTTTCAGAAGAATTCACTCAGCTTTCCTTTGAAAATTAAAAAGCATTGTAACAGCCTTGGCCAGCAGTGGGCACCCCCTCTGGGCAATGCAGGCCTCTGCCCCTTGTCCCAATCTGCATATGGCTGACCTAGGGGCCAGCGGCCATTTCCCCAGAGTTTTGTCCACTTTTACGGGGCTGCGGGCCAGCAGGGGACACACCCAGGCCCTGGTTCAAGGTGGGACCGCGGCGAACAGCTAATGAGCCCGGCCCTTAGTTCAGGGCAGGCAGCAGGCAACAGTCAGCCACCACAAGGGTGTGGCTCGGGAGAGGCGAGGGGCTGCCTCTCAGGGGTGGGGTAAGGGGACTCAGGGCCTCCCACTCCACTGTGTTCTGGCCCAGAGCCCTAGCAACAGCTCACATCATGAGCTGGGTAGGGGCAATCGAGGCTGCAGCACACTACCATAGACGCAGGTGGAGCATTCCCCAGTCCACTTCCTACCTCCACCTCCATCGGTGTTTGGTCCCACTCAGAGCAGTTGTGCCTGTCTGGGTCCCCGGGGTAGCCGGCCACGGACAGGCTCTCTGGCTCCAGCAGGTCCTCAGAGAGTGGGGATCACCACAGTCCTGAGGGCCCTGGTAGGTCAGGAAAGTCCAGGTACCAGGCTAACGGTAAGCTTGGCTGCAGCCCTCCAGGTTGGGCAAGGTGGCTGGCTGGTGGCTCTCGCTGACCTGGCAGTCTGCTCTGGGTCCACCAGCTCTGGCCCCCAGGAGCCCAGTCAGATGCCATTTCCCTGCTCAGAGACCAACCTTTTAATGAGCCTCAGGCCAGGCCCGTGGCACCTCCAGCCCCAGGTGCTGCTCTTTGGGGGGGGTGCGGCACAAGTGTTCTGGGCCTGCACACCAAGGTCTCTGAGAGGCCTCGTCAGCCTCTGAGTCAAGGGGAGGCCACTGCACAACACTACAAGCACATTTAACTTACTATAAACCCAGACCAAAATAAACGGAAGGAGTCCCATTTCAGTAGCCTTTATTTCTGCTACCTGTGCCAGAGGACCTCCTCCAAAGTTCATCATCTGGATATACTTTTGAGCCAAGATGAGTAACATAATATCTTTTCCTGAATCAATTTCCGATGGTGAAAGAGAGAGATATGGTTTGGCACATAAAGAGTTCTCTTCTACTTTGCCCTCTCGTATTTATGGACTCACAGAAGCATAGAAAATTCAAATCGGGTCAAATTTGGAAAGGCGGAATCTTGAAGAACACCCTGAAAGTGGTGTGGATAACTCAGGAGGCCTTTACATTTATAATCAAATGTCATTTTGATTCACAAAGTAGACTCCAACCAAAATAAAATAAAAATGTGCTTTGAGATGTTTACGCTGTTTGCTGCTGAGAGTCCTTAAAACTTGTGGTTTTCAACCGAGTTCTCTTGATGCACTGAGATTAACATCACATTTCAGACGCCCTGCAGCTCACTTTTTCTGAGCAGGAATATATCAACTGAGGAAAAGGGGAATTTATTCAGCCAAGCAATGTTTTTTCTAACTATCTGACACTTGTGACAAGTTTTGCAACTACCTCTGTTTCTAAACTGCAAGTCTTTGCTGTTCCAGATGCAGACCAGCTCAGGCACAGATTTACTAATAAAATTAATAGTACATTAATTGTTCAGGACCAGGGTGACATGTTTCAAATATTCCAAAGGTTTACTATTACATGACAGCATCTGGACACATGGAGGAGAATCCCAGCCAGGTCCCAGTCTACAGCTATGCTACCTCATCTACTGAATTGCTCAGCCCTGCTAACTTAACCAATAATAGAGAAGACCAGAGGCTACATGGGAGACCTTTCAGAACATCCAGGGGCTGCCTGAAGTGACGGCTGTCCTTATGGTTAAGGAGTACGTTAATGCCCCTACTGTGAAGTGCCGATTACCTTCAAGGTCCCTTGGGGTTATTGAGGGGGCTTGGATGTGTGCATGATTATTGAAACTTCAGAGGGACTAATACGATAGGAAATATGACTTCTTGTCATGTCCTCTTGCTATTTCCAGTCACATCTGGGCATATGCAATTGCCAGGTCACTGAGAAAATTTGCACTCAAGCCACTGGCATCACAGGAGCTGCTTCATATTTTGAGGCTCTCTGCCACAGATCATGGGTCAATGACATACTCCCCCCCATCATTACATTTTTAGACTGGGCAGCTCTGGTGAAGAGTCGAGTAAGGTAACACTAGATAGTCCCAGGCTGATCTTCACCAAGAGGTAGGTACTCAACTGGTGGGGGCCAAGATTCACGGACTATAGGGTTTTTTCTCTCACTTGCCAACTGAACCAGTCTCTGTTTGGATGACAATTTATAAGGTCAAACGGTGGCATGAAAACAATCCTGTGACTTACGTCAACTCAGTGTCAATCTCACATCCTATAACCAATGGCTTGGAGCTCTGTGTTGCCTCGAGCTCTCAACTCTACTATCAACTTTCTGGCTTATATCAGGAGAAGCAATGCCCACGAGGCTGCAGAGGTTGTTAACATGAGTAGGCTTAACGCATCCTGTAATAAGGTGGCAGGTATGTTAAGTACAGAGTCTAGCTTCCTTGCATAACGCAATTATGCCCACACTGCACAAGCATAGTCAGTACCTTTCAAATGAAATGTAAAACAGTTCTGAAGGCTGATAACTCTTAAAGCTGCCAAGATGGTTTTGGCTTTTGTTTTCTGAAAGAATGCCAGTATTATTCTTGGTTTCCAGCTTAACTTCCAACCAGGAAAATTACAATCTAACTGGCTAAAATCATTTCTATGAATTATAATATAGCTGTTACACTTCACTTACCTCCATCTTTTAAAAAAATGTTGTGTACAATCATTTTAAGTAATCCTACGGAGTGATTGTTAGAGACCCATCCATATGCAGTCTGTGAAGTTCTTAGGCTTCTATGAATACATGCAGGTCCGCCAGCTGAGGACAGAGTGGCAGATGCCCCTGAGCCTGGTGTTTTCACAGGAATGCAGAGCATGGGCCACTGCTGATGCTACTTTGTCAGACACCTTTGAACTGCTGCAGCAGTGCTGCTCAGGCTGTGTGCAGCTGTGTGGGAGTGGGGATGCCTAGTGCTGGGGTCTGGGCAGTGCTGAGGTCTGAAAGCTCTAGGCCCCACCCCTTTAATCCTTGGCCCAGCTCCTTTCGAGGCAAGGAACTCGGTGGGTCCCCTCCCACCTTTATGTTATCACTCACACACAATGTCACTTGTTATTTGGCGACTACATATTCTTTTATTATATTGGTATTAAAAATGACATGGAAAGCATTTAAAAAAGTAAGTGGTTTAAGAGTCCAGATCAGTTACAAGGTATTTCCATGCCGGGGGTCACACTTCAAAGGTTTATATCTTTTTGAGATACGTCCACGTCCACAGGATGAACGATGGAAGGATTCCAAAAGACATCCTGTATGGTGAGTTAGCCTCTGGCAAAAGACCTCCCAGACGCCCCCAGTTGTGTTACAAAGATGTCTGCAAGAAAGACCTCAGAGGGGTAGACATCTAGCTGGACAACTGGGAAGATCTAGCAGACAACCGCAGCAGATGGAGGCAGGGGTTACACAAGGGCCTTCAGAAGGGCGAGTTGAAGATCAGACAGCTAGCAGAGGAGAAGCGAGCACACAGAAAGCACAATAAGGACTTGCCAGACACCCACTACATCTGCAAGAGATGCAGCAAGGACTGTCACTCTCGTGTGGGTCTTTATAGTCACAATAGACACTGTAAATGAAGTCCTCAATTGAAACTTTAAAGGGCGCGATCCACAGTCTATGCAGACTGAAGGATGCCTACTACTACTATTGGTTCTATCAGTGTTCCCCATCCCAAGAGAATCTTGTTCAAAACCAAAAGGGCATGCCAAAATAGAGAATAGCAGCCAGAATGAATAAATAATTCTTGCAAGCATGCCCTAAAGATCAACAAAGTTGAGCTCAGTCAGCCCCACCTGGACTGCGGTCTCAGCACATAACTGGGACAGGCTCTTGAAATTCAAATTCCAGATCTCGGCCTAGCTTTCTTTGTGGCTTCAGACAAGTCACTGAGGTTGATATTCTCAAATGTGGAAGTGTGAAGTTAAGAATACAAATAAGAAGCCAATTTTCCACTAAACTCAAGAAGTGCTCAGCATCTCGACAAACAGCTTACTTTTATCGTAACAGAGAGAAAGCCGTGCTAGTCTACATACTATCAAAACAAAAAAAGCAGTCAAGTAGCACTTTAAAGACTAACAAACTAATTAATTAGGTGAGCTTTCGTGGGACTTTTACGGTGGTACATTACCAAACATGAAGGTACCAGCCTGAAGGCATCTAGGTTTGGATGTGTTGGCCTTCACTTAGGCCAGGTCTACAGGACAAACTTACATAGTCGGTGTAGCTATGTGGCTCAGGAGTGTGAAAAAAATCTACATTCCTGAGCAGTGCACTTGTACTGACTTAACTCTGATGTAGATAGAATCATGGAATACTAGAATCGAAAGGGACCTCAAGAGGTTGTAGAGTCCAGTCCCCTGCACTCCCAGAGCTAGCACTAAGCTCATGGAGGTGGATTAACTTTGGCGACAGGAAAAGTTCTTCCATCAGTATAGTAGCAGTGCAGCATTTTAAGTGTAGACCTGTCTGTATAGCCATAGAGTCAATGCCTTTAAGGCCAGAAGGGGCCATCAGGATCATCTAGGCTGATGTCCTGTGCACCATGGGCTACAGAATCTTCTCCAGCCACTCATACAACAGACCCATGTCCTTTGTCAGGGCAATGACTACACTACAAAATTAAGTCAACCTAATTTATACTGGCATAAAGCCACCACAGTCACTCAATTGCTTGTGTGCATGTGCACTGTGCTCCTGATGTTAGCAGTGCATGTCCCCACTGGGAGCGTAAAATCCATTTTACTGTCAGAGTGGGGAATTGTGGAAAGGCTCCTGAAAGCTTTGTGTGGACTCTCACTGGCAGTCGTGTCTACACTAACACTGTATCAACCTCACTGCATCGACCTCAACTCTGCTTCACCTGTGGACAAGGAATAATTGTCAGCATAGTGGAGCAGTTACACCAGCAGTGGCAAAATTTAAGTGTAGACCTTTCCATAGACAGATCCATGCAAGCTATCTTGTGTCAACCTCACTCTGTAGTACCAATCAGGCAGGAGTTGCTGAAGCCCTAAAATGTCTACTTCAGTTTCTGTCTTTTGAATAGGGTCAACTTACTGAAGAGGGATGATGTGAGGGTTAATCATTTATTGCTATCAATATGCTTAAAAAACTGAAATTAATACATAAATGCAAGGTAGCATTAGCACTGTAAATCTGAAAAGGGACATGGACTGATCAGAGTCAACTTTAAAAAGAAAAAAAAATCATTGAGATGTGAATAATTAAAGCAGGGTGCATCGTATGCGGACTTTTTCAAAGGAGGTATTCAGAACACAAGAACAAAAAGATGCAGAAAGGGGAAACTTGATCTTGTTGTTAACTCAGGGCCTCTAGAGATCTTAATTCCATTCCCAGCTCTGCTCCAGATTTCTCTTTCCAACCGTGGCCAAGTCATTTAATCGACTTGTGCATCATTTCTCTCATCTGCAAAATGAAGAGCTGATAATACTGTCTTTAGAATGCAACACGCTTGGGTCAGAAACTGTCTGGGCTTTACAGCACCTCACACAATGGAATCTCAATTTTGATTGAAACCTGTGTGTAGCTATCATTCAAATTCTTTGTGTGGCAGGATTTGCAAAGTTCCTTTAGTCTCCATCAATATTTCATTTGAATAATCCTATTTAGTCGTGCAGTGGCTGAACATGTAGTAAATTTAATACTAAAAAAAATCCAACTGAAGGTTTTAATATTAAATCACAAAATTAAATTTCTCCCTTTGTCACTATCGGCATCTTTGCTTATCAGTTCAACTTCTCTAGGAGTGTTTCTTGTGAAAGGTGTTAATGTCTCTGAAGTAATTTCTTTGGGAAACGGTTATTAAGGAAGGGCTATCACCTGTATTTAATTAAAGCTGCAGGTCTGGCTGTAATTAAAGATAACTGAGACCTCCCAGAAAAAAGAAATTTAATACATGTTTGTCAATGATAAGTTACAGAAAGCAGCCAGCTCAAAGATGTCCTTGATTAACGTGAGAGAAAAAGAAACTGGCCTCAGAGGCCACATATACATGGTCGTTTAGCACAGCATCCGCTGCCAGCAGCACTATGCTATTGACAGTTCACAAAATTGCAAATGGAGGACCGTTTGCAAACTCACATGGCTAATTAGCATAGCTGTGCGAGATTTTGCTCTCAGCATGCAGGATGCCGGCAGTACAGAGGCTGTGTGGACATGCCTCTGCCAGCTAAGCCCCCATTGGTCGCCAGTCCCTTATGCCTTCATGCCTATAGAGCAGCTTTATTTTATTTTCAGGCATAAAGGACTAGCGACAGAAGGGGACTTAGCTGGCAGAAACACATCATCTGGCTTCTGTATCGCTGGTACCCTCTCTGCAGATAGCAAAATCTCACGCAGCTATGCTAATTAGCCATGCGAGTTTGCAAACGGTCATTCATTTTTGCAATTTTGTGAACTGTCATTAGCATAGCGCTGCCGGCAGCAGCGCTGTGCTAAATGGCCATGTAGACGTGGCCATAGGGTGTGTCTACACAGCAAAGTTATTTCAGAATAAGGGCCACTATTCTAAAATAGCTTTGTGAATATTTACATAACACAACCACTATGTTAAAATAATTTCAAAATAGCGGATGGGTCATTTTGAATTTGGTAAACCTCATCCTATGAGAAATAGTGCCTATTCTGCAACAGATATTTTGGAATAGGGGCTGTGTAGACAGGGAATGGGGGTTATTTCAGAATAAGATATTCCGGAATAGTTTATTCTAAAATGAAGCTGCTGTGTAGACATGGTATTTCAGATTAGAGTCACTTCCAGGGTCTCTAATCCAAAATAGGTCCTATTGTGTGTGGACTCACTATTTTGAAATAGTTTTGCTTATTTTGGGGCTTCCCTGTAGTGTGGACTCATTATTTCAGGGCGGTCAAACAGCGGAATAAATTGCCAAGGGAGGTTGTGGAATCTCCATCGCTGGAGATATTTAAAAACAGGTTAGACAGATGTCTATCAGGGATGGTCTAGACAGTACTTGATCCTGCCACTGGGGCAGGGGGCTGGACTCGATGGCCTCTCGAGGTCCCTTCCAGTCCTAGTATTCTCTGATTCTATGATTCTATCTGGAATAGCTATTTTGTAATAACAACTCTGGAATAAGATATTCTGCAATAACTCTGTAGTGTAGACATAACCGCAGTGTGTCAAAAACTAAAATTCTTACCTTAATTTAGACCTCATCCAAACTCCATTTGAAATCCATGGGATTTCTGTCCATTAACTTCAGTAAGGGTGGGATCAGTCTCTTAGATGAGGAATACTTGGATGATGCACCTCAGTGAGAAACCACAAGGAGTGGAATCTTGGTGTCATTGAAGTTAATACAACAATCTCCTTCAATTCAGGGAGGACAAACTTTGCCTTTGGATGTTTGTTCTCACCCAGAAGTAGGGATAACTTCTGTGGAAAGCCAAATATTGCTAATACTCACTTCACTGTGATCCCTACATTCTGTAATGGGAATCACCAATGCTCACTGCTTAGGCGAGGGCTACAAAACACAGGTTGATGTAAGGCACCTTACTTTGACCTAATTATGTCAGTGACTACACCACAGCCTTGCTCATGCCAATGTAAGTATCCTGCTACAATAGGATCACTTCCTGCAATGAGAGGCGTAAAGCTTATGTCCAGAGGTGAAAGTGTGCCGGTATGGCTTACGAGTAAGCAAATGGTTGCTGGAAGAGTCCAGTACATAGACAGCACTAAAGCACTTTACTGACAGGGCTGCTGACGTGGGGGATGAGGGAAGAAGCAGCTGTCCTGGAGTCTGGCAATTTAAAAAAGCCCAGGGTTCAGAGAAATGGCTGGACCCACAGCCCTGTAAATCACCACTGGTTCCCCAGCAAAGCAGACTGGGCACCACCAAGTTTGGGCCCCCCAGCAATGCCCCTTTCCCCAAAACCTCCCCCTCTTCTGGGGGCCCAAAGCTTCCCTCCTCCCCCACATCTTGCCCAGGAGCCCAGGCACTCTGCATCTAAGTCCTTTAAGTCACATTCATCCCTGCTTACATTCGTGTAGTCAGAGTGGATCATCTGTGCGGACAGCCTATTATATTGGCTATTGGCTGTCTTGTCACTTTCATAGCTGACAGCTTCCACTCCTTTCGGGAGAGCTGGGTGGCTGGATGCTCCAGGCTGAGAGCCAAGGTCTGACAGGGCTGTGAAATCATCACGGCTGCCTGGTCCGAAGAGGGGAGTGAGTAGTGAGAGGCTGGTGGGGAACAGGGAGACAAGAAGCTCTGAGTGTCTTTCCCCAGTTCCCGACATGGAGCAGAAAGTGATGATTGCCTATCAGTAGCCTGGGTCTCTGCGGGCCAGTCAGGATCCCAGCAGGGACCTGCCAACCAAGCTGAGAGACCAGGCTCTCAGCTCCCCACACAGTCCCTCTAACGGGCAGTAGAAGCACTCCTGGTGAGGGTGGGCACCAGCAATCCAAGGAGAGCAGTGTGGACATGCATCTCCAGAATTAGTACAGTGGCTGGAATCTGACCTACTATAAGTCCACTTACATTTCTAGTGTACACATACCCTTCGTAAAGCTTTAGCAGCAGAGGGGCTGGAGTGAGGTTTTGAATTATCAACTTTCCATTTCTAATTATTAGGGATATATAGAAGTGATTGGAAAATGCATCTCCCCCCACCTCCAAATACACACACCTCACTCTGTACTTGCCCACTGGACATCGTGGGAGACGTGATCCCGTCAGAGAACCCACACCATAGAAGGGACTGACAGAACATGACACTAGAATGACAGTTACCATGTGGTACCATGGCTCCATTTTGAATAGTAGGATTTTGGCTTTTGGGCCAAAAAATTGTTTTCAGCCACCTTTTTTCCAGAGGGGCAGAGGCTTCCTGTTATTTGTTTCAATCATTGCCTCAAACAATTCTCCATGCTAAACAGGCACTTGCATGAAAATCTTTGTTTTGTAGAACACCTGATCAGGATTCTAGCACCATCATGCTGGGTTCAGCACACACTGTAGAACAGATTTTTACCTTGAATTGTTTACATTCTAAATGATATTTATGAAACATACCAAGATACCTTGGCTAGCATTCCCATACGTAATTAGTACCATGCGAGTGAAATTAATGAACAGAGGACAATATGGGCCACATTGATCTTATTCCCCATTGTTTGTTTGTTACTTAGCTTGGTACTTTACAGTATTCCGTAAAGCACAATGGGTTTCCCATCCACTGACATGAGTTTGTGAGGCGCTCGGTATGTTTACAGTCTTGGTCTTCCAGACAGAATGACAAAAGCAAATGCAGTTTCCAAAGAGGCTTTGTAACCAGAGAGAACAAACAGCTAAAAATCTAACAAGTGTGAGTTTACTTTTTTTTTTAAATAGACCGTGTTCCTTATTCAGCATGATGCTAATAAAGAGGATGTCATTTGATATTTACAAAATCAAAACTGTTAATTAAAATTATTACCTTGCAAGCAACATAGATTTCACATGCTGAATGGTCCAATCAGCAGCCAATCTGCTTCGTGACATTGGTTAAAAAAAAAAGAAATCAGTTCATCATTTCTCCTTCCCTCTCACACACACACCTTTCTGTCTTCCCCTACCCTTCATCCTTCTTTCTTGTAAGAAGGCTTTGTCTCTTTTACAGATTTTAAGGTAAAAATAAAATAATCTGACTTCTTACTGACTACTATTTAGTGCCCACCACCAGTGCCTTATATCAGTTTGGGGCTGCTGCCTTAACAAAAGCAAATCACATAAGCAAACCCGAAAGGTGATTCAGGTTTTCAAAGAGCAGTATGTTTTGACACAAGAAACCAGTGGAACACACTGGCAAAAGATCTCAATAATTCAAAGAGCTTTACAAGATTAAAAAACATTGGTTAGACCTTTAATGATACCAATATCCACAGTTAAAGTAGACAGGTTAAGGTTTCTTTTTACCTGTTTTGAATAGCAGAAATAAACCCTGATAATTTAATAAACCAGAATGTCACTCTAGAGGGGGCTGGGATTCCTTTAAAGGCTGATTATTTTCTTGCACCATACTCTGAGGCATTTGATACTGGCCATTGCTGGAGACATGACAGTGGAATAGAACTGACCACTGGTCTGAGCCAGTATGATCACTCCTGCATCCCTTATTGTGACCATGTAAAGAGTTAAAACTGATCCCTGCTCACCAGATGTCTCCAGGTGCTGGTATATAAAAGGCAGGCAAAGTCATCTTGATGGAGAACTTAGATGTCTCCCAGCTGGTTGAAACAGAAAGAGAGACCCTGGCTGGGTGAACCATTGCCCTGTTTGCAGACAACAGAACAAGACCTGAGCAAATGGCTTTCAATAGAATGATGCTTGGAGCTTCCTTTTGCTGTCCTGGCTGGTGACACTACCTCCTACCATACACGTCTGCTTGTTGCATGTGGGTCATCAACACTGAGTTGATTACTGGGCAGGTAATGCTGGGCAGGTGCTCAAGTAACTTGCTGAATGAGAGTGTATGGAGGAGGAGGATGTGGGCCTGACTGGTTATTCCACACTAACTAGTGCATTCATTTCTACCTGTGCAAGGGAAGTTCCTGTTACTTGACCAACTTATGGGTAGGATAATGAGTCCACAGAATGCCACCCATGCACTGAGATCTTCAGGCAGCATAACTTGGATGCATTCCAAATTGGAGTTCAACTGAACCAGAGCATTTATCTATTTTTCCCCATTTCCTCACATGATCACAGCTTAGTTTGACACCATTTTGAGCATTCTGGGGTTGAAGGCAGTGCACACTCAGCTTAAATCATGCTGGAAAAAGTGAGAAGGGTCACAGCCCTCTTACACACATCCTCAGCTGCCTTTCAGCATCTTCTCATAGGTTGTTTTTCATACACTGCCACTGCCCTGAAGGGGTTACAGCTGCAGCATTAACATAGCTTTCACCATGCACAAGGGGGTCCTTCTTGTTTCTTGAATAACTAGCAGTGGAAGGGTCACTGTGGAAGAAAATGATTAACTTTTAATGAGCAGACCTCCCCCCATGAACACTCTCTCCACAGACAGAATTGCTATGCAAACAAAGAAGGGAACCTGAGAACAAGGAGAAGTGTCAGTCTTCTGTTTCCACCTCCCTTTCTTCTCTGCCTCGGACACACATGCACAGTGCATTGTAAAACCTCATGGTTAATCAAGGATAACAGTCTGCTTCTGCCTGATAATAAATCTACTCAGCTGATAGAGGATATGCCGTAGCAGGAAGATTCAGGATTCATATGCTACTGATGGCCAATGAAGGGAATTGCTTCCTTTTCCTTTTGCCTGTGTTCTCATCCTTCCTTTCCCCCTTTCTTCTACTCTCCATTCATCTTTTTTCCCTTCTGACCTTCTGCTTCGCCTTTTTTCTCTCCTCCTCCTCCCCTTACTTTGTCATGTCCCTTTTTTCCTCCCACTTGTTTACCTCCTTCCTTCCTATGTCTCTGATCTCCTCCTCTCATGCTCTTACTCCCCTGCTGTGCCTGCTCCTTCCTCCCTTGTAACCAGCTCACTGTGACAAGCCCCTAAGAGACAGTGATTCCTCCTGGAGGTCCATGTAGCAAGAGAAGTAGCATTTATAATCAGTGTGCTGAGAGCCAGACAGACCCTGCCCTGGAGAATCTGGACCTTGTTGTGCCAAGCAGCTTTCACGGCCAACTTTAGCTTCCTTTTAAAAGGCTCCAACAGATAACTAAGGCAAACTGAAATGTCATCTCAGATGAGAAGAGCACATGTGCTGCAGACAGTATCTCTAGGCTTCTTGTCGTGTTCAATATGTGATATTTAGAGGCTAATTTGCCGTGTACTTGTTTTGTCGGTAACATTTTGTGAAGCAGGGTGTGCTTTTTGGATAAATAAAAATCACGGATATTGCTCAAGAAAGCGATTTAAATGGGCACTTCAGCTCTGCTGATATTTCTCTGATTCCTGCGATGAATGGGCCATTCTGTGCATATGCCCTCACAGAGAGCTAACATCAAGCCCTACAGCACTAGGACACCTAGGGATCATTGCACTGGTGCAGTTTACATCAGCTGAGGCTTTGGCACTTTGTATTTCTAGTTTTCATTTGACAGAATTAACTTTTCTGAGCCAATTAGTGCTGGAAATCCACTTTGGTACCAAATGACTGGAAGACGGCCAATATAACGCCAATATTTAAAAAAGGCTCTAGAGGAGACCCTGGCAATTATAGACCGATAAGTTTAACATCAGTACCAGGCAAATTAGTAGAAACACTAGTAAAGAATAAAATTGCAAGGCACGTAGAAGAGCATGAATTGTTGGGCAAAAGTCAGCATGGTTTCTGCAGTGAGAAGTCGCGTCTAACTAATCTATTAGAATTCTTTGAAGGGGTTAATAAACATGCAGACAAGGGGCACCCAGTGGACATAATATACCTAGATTTCCAGAAAGCCTTTGACACGGTCCCACACCAAAGGCTTTTATGTAAATTAGGTGGTCATGGGATAGGAGGAAAGATCCTTTCATGGATCGGGAATTGGTTAAAAGACAGAAAACAAAGGGTGGGAATAAATGGTAAATTTTCACAATGGAGGAGGGTAACTAGTGGTGTTCCCCAGGGGTCAGTCCTGGGACCGATCCTGTTCAACTTGTTCATCAATGATCTAGAAAATGAGATAAGCAGTGAGGTGGCAAAGTTTGCAGATGACACCAAGTTGTACAGGACAGTCAAAACCAAAACAGATTGTGAAGAACTACAAAAAGATCTCAGCAAACTGAGTGATTGGGCAGCAAAATGGCAAATGAAATTTAATGTGGGTAAGTGTAAGGTAATGCATGTTGGAAAAAATAATCCAAATTACACGTACTACATGATGGGGTCAAATTTAGCTACGACAGATCAGGAAAGGGATCTTGGAGTTATAGTGGATAGTTCTCTGAAGACATCCACGCAGTGTGCAGCAGCAGTTAGTAAGGCAAATAGGATGTTAGGAATTATTAAAAAAGGGATCGATAATACGACAAAAGATATCATACTTCCCCTATATAAAACTATGGTACACCCACATCTTGAGTACTGCGTGCAGATGTGGTCTCCTCACCTCAAAAAAGATATATTGGCATTAGAAAAGGTTCAGAAAAGGGCGACTAAGATGATTGGGGCTTGGAACGGGTCCCATATGGGGAGAGGCTAGAGAGAGTGGGACTTTTCAGTCTGGAAAAGAGGCGATTGAGGGGCGATATGATAGAGGTATATAAAATCATGAATGGTGTGGAGAAAGTGAACATAGAAAAATTATTTACCTTTTCCCATAATACAAGAACTAGGGGACACCAGATGAAATTGATGGGTAGTAGGTTCAAAACTAATCAAAGGAAATTTTTCTTCACACAGCGCACAGTTAACCTGTTTAACTCCTTGCCCGAGGAGGCTGTGAAGGCCAGGACTCTATTAGGGTTTAAAAAAGAGCTTGATAAATTTTTGCAGGTTAGGTCCATAAATGGCTATTAGCCAGGGGTAAAGTATGGTGCCCTGGCCTTCACTACAAGGGCAGGAGATGGATGGCAGGAGATAAATCACTTGATCATTGTCTTCTGTTCTCCTTCTCTGGGGCACCTGGCACTGGCCACCGTCGGCAGATGGGATGCTGGGCTGGATGGACCTTTGGTCTGACCCAGCATGGCCATTCTTATGTTCTTATGGTACAAGGTGCCGAGGGATTATGAGTCCCAGAGACCCTGTGTCATAGATCTACAGTACAGGTGATTGTGCAAGATACCTTGTTTTGGACTATATATCAACAGCATAATACACATATGAACTGAAACATATGAAATGCATTGCAGAAGGAAGCACTCAAAAATGTCACCCTTTGCTTATAGAAGGAAAGGTGAGTTTAGAGTCCTGGGGCTGCTTTGAGGGGGTCTGGAATTAGACTGGTAATCAAACCTGAAATTGCAGGGTTCACAGACCCATCTCTCAGAACGAACAAAAGGCATCACCGTTTGAGCACTGCTATGTGAAATGAGGTTGGAAGGTCTCAGTCCAGCTCCCAGGGGACAGGTGTCCCTGACACGGAAACCATAAAAGGCACTGTTTCTCCTAACGCAAAAAAGCCCACAGAGAATGAGAACGCTTTGGTTTCATTATAAGCAAACATAAAGCATTCTGTAGCAGGGATCTAACTCCCCGTTAAATTTTGGAAGATGTCTTACTTACATAGGGATATCAAATATTGCTCTTAAAGTAACTTCTATAAACTCATTCCCTTTCTTCCATTCATCCCCTTTAAATTCCTTTCATAACAAATATTGACGATCCAGCTGTTATGCAGCATTTTTCATTAGTAGACTTCAAATAACTTTATTGAGGATGGCCATATCATCATTCCCATTTTACAGTTTGATAAACTGAGGCAAAAAGATTTACACAATGTCACCCAGAAAGGTAATAGCATAGATAGGAATAGCTGGAGTCCCTTTTGGAAACCACGCCCTCTAGGGACGGCTGCCTGGGACTGTAATTGTCAAGAAAAAAAGCATTGCACATCAGTCTTGTTTGCTTCCCTGGCACTGGATGATGGCATACAAAGCATTCCCGGAACTGTCTTGACTGGATACAACTGTCTGGAATTCTTTTATCAGCACATGGGTGAATAATTGGTGGGTTCTTTTTTTAATCTAACTAACTGGTTGGCCTTTTAATTATCCTATTCTTCATGTCTAGAGTCACCCTGTTTGTCCAACATGCTGTTTCCCCTCCATTTGTCAGGAACTCTTATTTCGATAATGGAACTGAATGCTTCACTCCTCTGACTGCCCGAAGAATATGACCAAGGTAAGGCTTTGCTTTCTTCTCCCCACCTCTACATCTCGACAACAAAGAACAGGCAGGCACTACATGAAAATTAAGCATATTTAATAAATTATGCTGGATATGTATTGACAGGGACTGTACTGTCAGAAGCACAAAGACAGGCATCTCACTTCCTCCTGTCTGATCAGCCTGTCTTGGGGATGGGATGAGGTCTGCTAAAACCATCCAACAAAATAAAAAAGTGGCAAAGAAGGTCCTTTAAGGTACAGCTTCATTAAAGAGTTAGCTTGAATGATCCTGACTGGAGTTAACACCTCTTGAGCTAGGCTAGGCATTGCAAGATTACAAATGCAGGTCTGTATGCAGGAATTTCTGTAGAGGTTGGGTTTTTTGTAAATTTGGGTGACAATTTTTTTAAAATATAAAAGATTCACTATTCAAAATAGTTGTGCAATGAGTGTGTATAAGAGAGGTTAATGAAAAATTTGAGTGGAAACTGCGATTGGTAAAATGATTTTGTTATAACATATTAACAAATTATGCAGTAATAAAGGTTTTATAGAAATCACCTTCTGCAATTTTGCTATAATATCATAAGTGAAAAACAATATTCCAAAATATTTGTCCACACCCTCTCCTGTAGCTACTAGCCAAGGGCGTGCTGGGAAATGTAGTCCTTTCCCTGTTCCAGGGCCACTTTTCTAGGCAGGGAGCTGGCCAAAGAACTACAGTTCCCAGAGTGACTTGGATTCCCCCATCCTGCCCTGCAGACTTCCCTTGCACAGCATAGCAGGGAGGAAGGGAGAGAAACTGAATATGATGTGGGGTGGGCACATTTACACCCTTCACACACACACTCCCCCTGCCACATAGGGCCTGAAATTACACTTAAGTCTTGTCTTCACGGTGCGATCTTTTTCACTCCTGGGTACCTAATGCATGTGAGTTTATCCCCATCTATCAAGAAAACTGGGAGAAAATCATGAGGCTCAGCAATGCTAAGAGTATGAATGCAAATCCACAGAACTCTCCAGAGTGACAATTTTTTACAAAATGAAAGAAATCAAAAGGAGGAAAATATACAGGATAAGGTGAAAGCTAAGTTGCACTTCTGTATACAGCCATCCCCTTCTCCTCTTCTGTCATCAAAGATATGAAAATACCTGGGTCTCCTGCATCTATCCAGCCATTTGAAATTAGTTTTGCACGTTTATTTGCAATTCAGGTGCAACCTATATGTTCTCAGTATTCTGTCCACTTAGCCCTTGGTGCTTCTGCTCTCATCCTAGATTGCAGAGAAACTGTGCTCATGAGTTCTGCCAACACAATCAGTCAACCAAAGTGCTGATCCTAAATCCACAGAAGTCAGAGGACAGACTGATTTCACAGGGTTTTGCATCAGCAAGGCCAATGCTAATGCAAACCAGTATTTCTCAACCTTTTTTTTAATAAAGCACCCCTTTTTCAAAAAAAAAAAAAAAAAAAGAGAGAGATATAAGTATCCCCAGGCTTCTCTTGTGTACCCCTAGTGGTATGCATACCACCAGATAAGAAACGTGCCCCTAAGGTAATCTGAGATCTTGAAACAAGTGCCATTTGACCTTTCCAGATTACTGGGCCTTTTTCTGGAATCAGATTTGTTTCGCATACCACCAAGTTACACCTCACTTAAAAACTACTTACTTACAAAAATATGCAAAAAGATCACAGAAGACTCCTACTGAAAACTTGCTGACTTTCTACCATCTTATTATCAAATAAATGAATTGGAATAGAAATAATGTACTTACATTTCAGCATAAGCATATGAAGCAACAGAAACAAATCATTGTCTGAGTGAACTTTTAGGTTGTACTGACTTTGCTAGTGTTTTTATGTAGCCTGTTGTACAACAAGGCAAATATCTAAATAAGCTGATGTACCCCCGGAAGACCTCAGCGTACCCCCGAAGGTACATATATCCCTGGTTGAGAAACACTGATGCAAACAGCATTAGCTTCCACTAGCTCCAAAGGAGTGGAGAGGAAAGAGGTTTTCCTAACGTACTGCAGATTTGGCTCCATCAAAAACTTTTTCCCCTACCTGGATGGGCAATTAGGCATCACCTAGAACAGCTGACAGGTCCATTCAGCACCAAGATGGGAAATAGATTTAACCCTTAACAGGGAAGGGCCTTTTCGCAAAAAGAGTTTTCCCCTTTGATAGCTTGAGATTTTTTTTCCTGTGCGGCTCCAATCCAGTACGTTATTCAAACACTCGAGACAAAAACCAGCCTCTTCATATAATACAAATATACACAGGTAATCCAAATAATTCTTGCTCCTCTAATTCCTTGGAGATGCAACTGCATAGATTATAAAAGGCTAGGATATTAAAAACCCAGGTTTCCAAGCACTGAAACTGCTACTGTAAACATCCCAGGTTCTTTTCCATATTTAGAACTACTCCAAAGAGTCTGCCTTACTGTTTGGGTGCCTTCAGGTACATGAGAGTTCCTTAGTGATTTCTTCATGCTCTCCCCTGGCTCTGTAGAGCTCACCAGCAGGCAGGAACAGCAAAGGAGGCCTGGGTTATATTCCTGCCTCTGCCTGATAACTGCTTAGTGACCTAGAACAAGTCTAGATTTGTCTATTTAAAATTGTAAGTTTTTCCTGACAGGGACGGCTTTCCTGTATGTAGGCACAATGGGGCCTTGTTTCCAGCTGCAGCTTATGGGCACCACAGCAATGCAAACTGAAAGAAAAATCTACCCTCCATTCCTGTGGCATTTCTGAGGTACCCATCACCACAACATCAAGCCCCTAAGCAGCCACTATGAAGAAGCCTTGTCCTTTTCCATGTGCTCTTTGTCCTACCAAGAATAAATTTAGTAACAGAGAAGAAGCCGTGCTAATCTATACACTATCAAAACAAAAAGCAGTTAAGTAGCACTTTAAAGACTAGCAAAAGAGTTTATTGGGTGAGCTTTCGTGGGACAGACCCACTTCTTCAGACCATAGCCAGATGCTTTGTATATCGGACAGACTTCTAACTCCCTGAGACAAAGGGTTAATGGGCACAAAACAGACATCAAAACACTCCAGATCCACAAACCAGTTAGTCAACATTTTAATGGAATGGGGCATTCTGTCAATGACCTAAAGGTATGTGTGTTACTGGAAAAGAATTTTCGCACCGTCCTTCAAAGGGAAGCAGCTGAGCTGGATTTATATTCAAATTCGGCACATTAACACATGGTTTAAACGGGGACGGGAACTTTCTGAGTCACTATAGGGCTCGCCTGCATACTTGGCTCAATCTAATTCTTGACGTCCCGCCCCACCCCTCCACTCTCTGATTTGCTCACCTTGATTATCTGTTTCTGATTTGTCCTCCTTGCTTACTGTTTTTGGTTCTCTGTGCCTTAAATATTGCGTCTGTTCTGGTCTGGCTATGGTCTGAAGAAGTGGGTCTGTCCCACAAAAGCTCACCCAATAAACTATTTTGCTAGTCTTTAAAGTGCTACTTGACTGCTTTTTGTTTTAAGAATAAATTTAGTGAGCCTTGCTAAAATAAAATCCCTAATGAAGACAACTTCTCTGTCAGACTGATGCTGATATTCCCACTAAATGAGTACCAATTCTATAAGGCTGGGTCTACACAGAGTGGCTGTCCTGGTAGCTCCATGCTAGTGAGCAGCCTCAAAATTGTAAATGGCTGCTCATTAGCATAGCCACGTGAGAGCTCGCTCTTGGTAGAGGGGGGTGTCGACAGTAAAGAAGCCGTGTGGACGTGCCCCTGGCGGCAAAAAGCCCCACTGTCGCTGGCCTCTTATGCTGGCAGAGGCATGTCCACACAGCCTCTTATTGCCAGCATCCCCCTCTGCCAAGACCAAGCTCTTACACGACTACACTAATGAGCCACTGGACCATGCTAATGAGCAGCCTCAAAATTGCAAATGGCTGTTCATTATCATGGAGCTGTGGGAGAGCTGCTCTGTGCAGACCCAGCCTTCGAATGGTTTTCTCACAGAAAATACCCTTTTTGCAAAAATCATTTTTTTCAGGGGAAAATTTCGCCTTTGCCCACAAAATTCATTTTTATTTTGGGAGGAAGGGGGAAGGGAGAAGAGTGGCTTCCCACCAAGACTAATCTTCTCCATTTCACTGTCTGCCTAGGATATTTTGGATCTTCCAAAATAGAATTTTTTCTGAAAAATTCCTTCCTGCAAAAAAGTCTGATTTTATTTTGTTCTGATTTGGAATTACATTTTTTAATAGGAAAGAATTACCATTTTCCATCCATCTGTAGTAATTCTATTAATCCAATTACGGCCTACATTTGGCATGCTTCAGTACAATGAACACACGTTGACAGGGCTAGCCACTTGGTAATCACATCTCAGCATTAGTTTATACCGTGCTTTAGCAGCCATAGGTTATCACCAAGCCCGTCATCAAAATATTAAAGTTTTATTACATTTTATTCCATTATTTCACCTCAGGAGGCAATTTCCATTCTCAATAAAACATTTTCCTGCTTCTCTAGCTTGACAGAGGGAAATTTTAATGGTAGTGATTAACTACTGGGACAACGTACCCAGGGTCCTGATGAATTCTCCATCACCAGCAATTTTAAAATAAAGAGCCGATGTTTTTTCTAGAAAATCAGTTCTAGGAATTATTATTGCCTGGGTTATATAAGAGGTCAGACTAGAGTATGATGAATGGTCCCTTCTGTCCTTAGAACTGATGTATATTTTTTTTAATTAGAATGTTAACAATATACACTAAAAGCTTTTTTATCCAGCCTGTTGAGGGAAGGGTGCTGCTGGCTAGTCAAATATTCCAGTTAACTGAGAGCTAGCCAGAATAAGTGTGGGAGTGGGTGAAGGCTCAGCCTGGGAGTGCAGGCACCACAGGGTGGCCAGGGATGAGGGGTTTGAGGTACATAAGAAGGCTCAGGGGCTGGTGGATGGGGCATAGGAGGAATTTTGAGGAGCCAGATCCAGGCAGCAATCACCTTGGGTAGCTCACCACCAGCAGGGCATGTCCCTATGCTTGTAGACAGAAGTATAGTTAGGGGGCTCCGTACAATGCCTCCCCCTGGCCTATGGGAGCTGCAGAGCCAGTGCTTGTGGCAGGTCGGGGGTAGCACACGGAGGCCCCATGGCTGATCCTCAGCCTAGGAGCTGCAGGGACACATCACCACTTCTGGGGAGTGACACAGAGCTAGGTAGGGAGCCTGCCAGCCCCACATCAACCAAACTATAAACCAGATGTTCCAAGTTGATCAGAAATGCTGGTTTATAGAGAGTTCTGATTGGTGAAGTGCCGAATAAAGAAGCTTTTACTTTCCTACTTATAAGACAGAATGTCTAATGGAAAGAAAACCAAATGAATACAAACCAGTGCACAGAACTGCAGTAAGTAAATAACCGTTAAGTAGTTTGTTGGGTAACACTATCATACGTTCATACCCTGCATTTGATCCCTGACCCAGCAAAGCATTTCAGCATGTATATAGCTTTCATTATGTAAGTGGCACACGTGTAAGTGTTTTACTCAATCAGGGACTTTATTTCAAAACATTCAGAAAGATTTTTTTCAAACTACTTGATCAGTTTATTCAACTCCATTGTCAAATCAGTCCCACTGTATGGAGCAGAAACTTGGAGAACAACAAAGAGTCAAAAAATCCAGATGCTTATCAATAACTGCGTCCACAAAATCTTCTGGATCCACTGGCCGTACAGCATCAACAACCAAGACCTGTGGCAACTGACTCACCAACTTCCTGCCAAAGAAGAAATCAGGACACAAAGATGGTGATGGATTGGACATGCCCTCAGAAAACCAACCACTGACATCACAAGGCAAGCCTTAAGTTGGCACCCACAAGGAAAAAGGGAAAGAGGGTGCCCAAGAAATACCTGGCATAAAGACCTGAAGGCAGACACTAAAAATATGGGATACACCTGGTTAGAGCTGAAAACGATTGCCCAGGACAGGGGATGCTGGAGAATGGTACAAGATACAGGAGTGATAGCAGCTTTCTACTACTCTTGCCCGACACTGGAAACCCTCCTTCCCTTGAGTAGCCCTGCTAGCTGCACCTTTTCCTGAGTAAATACTACCTAGCAAGGAAGGCTTTTTTCAAAATCACACTGAAATCAGTTTCGCCTCACCACTGCAACGCACCCGCCTCTGCATTATAAAGTGGTGGAAGTTTAATAGCAACAATGCAAAACAAGTTGAGGAACCGAGACACAAGAAACAGTGTTCCCTCCTAACTTGGGAATGAAATATAAACAGGTAGAATATATAATTCCCAACAGGGCCAACAGCCACCATGGGCCCCGGAGGAAGGTGGGAACGGGGCAGAGTCAAGGACGAAAGGGGTGGGAACAAGGGCAGTCAGCTTGCAATGCCACCTGGACCATGGCACTAGGCCCGCCCCTGCTCCCTGACAGCTGCAGGCAGCTGGAGCAGCACTGTCCAGGGGTCCAGAGCTCAGGCTACCACCAGTGCCAAAGTGGCGACAGTGAAGGCTAGAGCTCCAGGCCTTTTAAAACACCAGGCCTTGGGGCAAAAGACCCCCTCCCCCCATCAGTGGGCCTGATGTTTCCCTAAAATGGAACAGAGCCAACCAGTAGAACTGGCCTGAGACCCCAGGTGGTCTTCAATGATGACTGGCTTAGAAAAAGAAGGGACGAGGGAAACATCCTCATTAGCTACCTGGAAGTGTTTGTAAAGACTTGTCCAGATGTAAATTCATTATCTATTTACAGTTTATTTTCTTCGCTGCAGTGATTCCTAAAACCCAATGCAGCACCTAGTTACACCTGCATAAGTCAGCTAAGGCTAGCAGAGTTGCCCCTGGGTTTATACCAAACAAGGAGCCGGGCCCCAGGTTCAGCAGAGCCCATTGACAGCCAGCTCAGAGGAGTTGCTCTCACACTGCTTCATCAGAACTGTGACTGTAACAGAAAGAAAGAGAGTGAGAGAGCAAAGTGAATGCTGAGGGGACCAGACATCCAGCTTAACTACATTGGAAGTGCTGCCCAGGGGTGAGAACACAGTGAGGTGTGAAGTCCATTTTACTGAATTTCTAGAGGGAAGCCACCAACTATGCTCCTCCCTCAGCATGCTAAGTTCTGAGCACTCTCCTCACCTGCCCCCTTGCAAAATGGAAGGATCCTTCCCGGCCCCCACTGATCCAACGCCACAACCACGATTGGTTTACAAGCAGAACAGTCCAGAGGATGGGGGGACCCCTGGGGCAACCTCACCCCACACTGCAGGCCCTGCCTTTCCCCTGTCCATCCACACCCTGTCCCTTTACCTCCACCCCAACCAGGGATCACCTAGTGCAGGGCACAATCATGGCAGCTGGGTATGGCAGCAGTAGGAGGTCACCTCCCCTCGTGCCCCCACTCTCACCAAGCCACTTCCTGCTCCAGGTGAAGTCCCCCATCCATGGAACGGCTGGGGCAGCCACCACATGACCCTCAAAAGCATGAGGATTGGGGCAGCTGCCCTGGTTTGTCCTATGGACAGGATGGCTCTGTTCACAAGTGTTATACCAAGGTACAGCTGCCATCCCAGCACTACCGCATCTGTTCTGTTCCAAGGAGTCTCAGAGGCCAGTGCTCAGAAAAGCTTGGACTGCTGAAAATCCCGCTAAGCCCCTGACAGTTCAGGTGTGCTGCCAGCAGCCAGAAATCAGGGCAAGGGTGCCACAGCAGAGCTAGCTATGCAAGGGGCCTGGAATGCAGATGTAAGTGACTCTGACAGGGTCCTCCTGAATTTCAGCATTCACCAAGGTAGGCACATGAAGTGCTGTGTTTCCTGTAGCTGCGTCTTAGGATGAAGGAAGAAGACAGGAAACAAAAGAGACACCTGACAGCATCAGGAGTGTTTCATACTGAGCAGTAGCACACAAAGCTCAGGGGCAACATTTTCGAGCGCATGTACTTAGCAAATGAAATCCCACTGACTTTCAGTGAGACTCGGACTGCTAAATTCCTGATGGATCTGGGACAGGCACATGAGAAACACCTCCCACTTCCTTCCTCGTTGCTTTGCATTTTTCTTAAGCACCTTTCACCTGAGGGTCTCTGATATTTCATTAAGAAGTAGGTCTCGGAGGAGGGCAAGTAACAAGACACAATTTACAGATGAATAGTAACAGACAGAAAGCCGTGCTAGTCTATATACTATCAAAACAAAAAAGGGGTAAAGTAGCACTTTACAGACTAACAAAATAATTTATTAGGTGTTGGCTGAGCTTTTGTGAGACAGATCCAGTTCTTCAGACCATAGCCAGACCAGAACAGACTCAATATTTAAGGCACAGAGAACCAAAAATAGCAGTCAACGTTGACAAATCAAAAAAAAAATGATCAAGGTGAGCAAATGAGAGAGTGGAGGGGCAGAAAGGGGGGTAGTCAAGAATTAGATTAAGCCAAGTATGCAAACGAGCCCCTATAATGACCCAGATAATTCACATCCCTGTTCAAACCACATGTTAATGTGTTGAATTTGAATATAAGAGAGTTCAGCAGCTTCTCTTTCAAGACTGTTGTGAAAATTCCTCTTCATTAAGACGCAGATTTTTAAGTCATTAACAGAATGGCCAACTCCATCAAAATGGTGCATGTGAAAGCACTGAATGGTGATGAGATTCACTCCAGACCATGCAATGCAGCCAGGCGTCCTGACTCCATCATTGCACCCTGCCCTGGGCGATCCCTGGTTGGGGAGGAAGTAATGGGGCAGGGTGGGAATAGACAGGGGAAGAGCAGGGCCTGCAGCATGGGGCGAGGGTGCCTCAGGTCCCCCCATCCTCTGGACTGTCCTGCTGGTAAACCAGTCATGGTTGTGGCATTGGGTCAGTGGGAGCCAGGGAGGAGCCTTCTATTTTGCAAGGGGGCAGGTGAGGAGAGTGCTGAGAACTTGGCGTTCTGAGGGAGGAGCATATTTGGTGGCCTCTCTCTTGAAGTTCAGTAAAATGGATTTCACACCTCACTGTGTTCTCACCCCTGGACAGCACTTCCTATGCAGTTAAGCTGGATGTCTGGTCCCCTCAGCATTCACTTTGCTCTCTCTCCTTCTGCTACAGTCACAGTTCTGATGAAGCAGTGTTAGAGCAACTCCTTTGAGCTGGATGTTCAACATAGCAACACTGCACCTGATTTATAGTAAAGTCCTTTGAGAGCACTCTCACACCATACCACGCTGGAAAGGACCACTTGAGAAAATTCTCTGTGCACAGGGCTTTCCTGGACAGCCCTAAATTCTGCCCTGGCTTTGCTCCCAGCCTTTGGGACAGAGGGCAGATCAGGGCTATATTTGGGACATATTCTGAGGAAGTGGCACTATGGCTATTCTCTACTTTGCAGTGCTCACACAGGCTATGTCTACACAGCAGCTATTATGGAAGAGATTTTCTGGAACGGCTTATTTCGAAGTAGCGTGTCTAGACACAAAATGCATATCGAACTAGAGCTCAGCTATTTTGTAATAGAGCTTGCACACACAATAGAGCACATTTCAGATGAGAACCTCCAGAAGCACTATAGCTTATTTTGAAACAACCGCTTTCCCTGTCTACACAGCCCCTATTCTGAAGTATCTATTTCGAACGGTGCAATTCCTTGTAGAATGAGGTTTACAGAATCCCATATAAGCTGTTGGCTAGTTCAAAACTATTTTGAAATGGTGGTTTGGCTGTATAGATGCTCGCAAAAGTATTTCAGAATAGTGGCCATTATTCCAAAATAACTTTGCTGTGTAGACACACCTCCGGAGTTAAGAGAAACAGCATAAATTCAGAGCAATCCAAAGGCTGCTCTAATTACACCAGCCACCAAGCAGATGCCGCTCTTTCCTTATTCTGAGGCCACACGAGAAACGACAGTGTCACTTCTGGCCCAGTCCAGGCACTGAAATAAAAGTAATGAGAATTAGGCTTCTGGGATTCCTCATCTGCGTCGTCTGGCTATTTTGTAATAGAGACGAATTTCCGCATGGTTGTCCACAACGGTGTAACAAATGCCAAAGAGGAACTGAGCAGTAGAACTTTTAACCGGTGTCTTTTGGAACACCTGCAATTGTCTCACCAAGAAACAGGTGGAAATCCTCAGGTTTTTCACATAAAATTTGGAGTGGGAAAAGTAGGTGAGAGCTCACAGTCCTTGGAGATATCCATCTCATAGAGCTGGAAAGGACCTCAGGAGGTCATTGAGTCCAGTTCCCTGCCCTCTTGGCTGCACCAAGCACCATCCCTTTTTTAAAAAAATCTATTTGCCCCAGATCCCAAAATAGCCCCCTCAAGGACTGAGCTCAAAACCCTGGGTTTAGCAGGCCAGTGCTCAAACCACTGAACCTTGGTTGAGTGTTTACTATTTGCAGTGCTGCATGTAGTCACATCCACTGAGGGGACTTGAACCCTAAACCTCTGGGTTTAAAAGAATGAGCCACCATTTTTGCTAATGGGGCAACTAGCAGTTGGATGCTGTAGCGGACTTGTAGACTTGAACACACGGTTTGGCCACTGGAGGGAGACAAAGAGCCCTTTACTAAATTAATCTCAGTTTGGAGTATTATTCGCCAGGGAGCACAGTGGTGGCAAAGGTGACACCTTTCATAATGACTCACTATGTTCCATGTGTATGAAGCGAGAATTTCCAATGGTGTTGGGTGGGCTTATTTGTGGGAAAAGACAGCCACAGTAAAGATTTAAAGTTAAGTATGCTGGCAGCACATATAATCACTGAACGTAGAAGTGCAGTTTAATTCTGTCTCAGGTGGACACTAATCGGAAGGCAGCCAGAGGGTAACACACTAGCCCACAAGAATGAGATAAACCAGGTGATCAGCTCACCCTCATTGCTCAATTTTGAGCCTGTGGTCCATTTGGCTGTTTTCCTGAATTTGGGGGCAAGGGGTAGCACGCGGGGAATACACGGTCTGGTGTGAAAAGTACTTAAAACTACTGTTAAATATTTGCCAGATGTCTTAAAGCCACAGACCAAAAAACAGAACAGTCAAAAACCCCTGGGGTTTTGCTTAGAGCACAGAATTTTCCATTCTGCCCTAAGCCAGATGATCCCCTTCTGGAGATTGATGTCCCTAAAACTCTCTTTTCTAGCCTGGCATCACAGTAAAGGAAAGGTGAAGGAAGGATAAATTATGATTATCTACAGTCTGCAGAGTGTCACAGAGCAGGGCACGAACCTCCTCTCTCAGCTCAAGCAACAAGGTGCCCAGAGGTGCACAGCTAGGGATGGCACTGAGGCTTTGGCTACACACAAACGGCATGTCACCACTGGCTGAGCAGTGCTGCCTAGTAGGCGAAGCAGGAGTCAAGCAGAATATCCAAAGTGGAGTCAGGGGCAAGCAGGGTTGGATGGAACATAGATACTGAAATTAGAGTGTAGGGGAGGACGTTACAGCATCCCTGTCTTGAAGTGGTTTCCATTATACAGATTATTTCCAGCTGGCTTCAACAGCCCTCAGCAGCTGCACTCCAAACATTTCTAAAATATCTCCTGTGTGTCCAGTTCAGTCAACAGATGGTACAGGGAAATGATTGTTTCTTACCCCAGAATCCAAGCCTGAGTTTGCAGAGCCTTTGAGAAAGCTAAAGGAACTGAAATAATGCCACTTACAAACAGAACCTGGGTGACGTACTGAATACAAAAGGAGCACCTCATATTTTACTGAGGCAGCTTCATTACCTCCATGGAGCAATTGTTGTTTAATATCCATCTGATTATCAAATGTGTCTATAAAGGCATTTAGTTTAAGAGGAGAAAACAGTTGCAGAGGTGTCCCTCACCTGGAAACAACTGAATTCAGAAAACTTCCAGCACAAAGCTTATTTTACACACACACACACACACACACACACACACACACACACTTGTTTTCACGGTGTCAAGTTGCTGAGTTAGAGAACCAGTGACTAGCCTGCTTTAAGCCCAGTAGCTAGACAACCTATTTCTTTCTAGAGACATATAAAACAAAATAATCACCATGTAGCACTAACAAAACAATTTGTTAGGTGATGAGCTTTTGTGTGGCAGACTTACTTCTTTAGATAGTGGTTCAGCAGAACGCACAGTATTCATACTCCATCTCATATTACATGAATGCCATTAGAGACCACAAATCGGGATAAGTTACATATGCGGGGCAGGAATGCTACAGGGTAGAAGGAAAAGTAGAGCAAATTAGATCTCCCTTGAGGCCATATTCAGATGTGGGGCAGGTTAGCACAGCTCCATTGTGCTTACCTGCATTGCATTTGCTTACATCAGGTCCCTTCATAACAACTAGGTCCACTAAGTGAATGGTTTCCCATTAGATCGTTTTCCAATGCATCTCAGAATTCTGATTTATCATAAGGTAAATCTATTCTATTCTTTAAAAATGAATAATCAGGCGTGCACCCAAACTGGATCTTCCAAACCAAAAGCTTTGATCCCAACCCACTCCAATGATTTCCATTCCAAGGTGGACCCAAACTTAGAAGGAATCTGATTACCCAATTGTGGTTCAGCTGAAGGCTGAAATCCTCTGAGGTTCCTGCTAAGAGGGCAGATATCTTGGGGGGATAATGGATCTTGTGAGATTTCAGTGGCTGTACATTCTGAAATCCAGCTTCATACCTTAGGCCAGCCTACCTGTCTTCCGCTGGAGCAAATTTTGAAATGAAAGTGAACTTGGTAAACCTCAAAGGATTACTTTCAAACGTTATCAGAGAAAAGATCTAAAACTTGAACTGACCGACAGAGGAATTTTCAACTAAGAGCACCTCATATAACTATCTCATGTTAACAGTTTTGTTGTAAGACAATGGCACTTGCTATCACTGCTGTACCAGTAACACAAGGGTACAACTAATGCTTTATAACAAGGACCGGGGACCACCTGCCTGTGGGCTAGACCTGGTCAGGCAGGATTACACCAGATTCTTTGTTTACCTGAGCATCCACAGCTACTCACAGCAAACAATGGCTGCGGTTCGCCATTCCCAGACAATGAGGAAAGTAGTGTGGACTGGGCCACCACTTCCCACTGCTCCCATTGGGCAGGAATGGAGAACAGTGGCCACTGAGAGCTGCATTCAGGTAAACAAAGCATCTGGTGGCCTGCCAGGAGCTAACTCTGGCAAATCACGTCTGGCCCTCAGGCAGGAGACTCCCTACCCCCCACTATACGAACCATAAGTGGTGATGCTTCCAACAACAATAATTCTCAGTTCATAACATGTTTTTTATGTATTGTACTAATGTTACTCCTCTCCTTTTCCCCGGAAGGTAGGTAACAATTTATCAAACCCTCATCCGCATGTAAAGGTGAGGAGGCCTGGGTCTCAAACCTGAGTAATGGCTGGAGTTTACAATGCAGTGTAGATGAACCCTCCTTTCAGAGGTTTGGTCAGAATATCCTCATTAGTGTCTCTATTCAAATTAAAAGTATTAATAGCTGCAAGCAGCCAGGATCTCAGAATGAGAGCAGCACCTGAAGAATGTCACCTACAGAAACCCACTCAACCCTACCGACCTCACAGAATTACTTGCAGACTCTGAACGTCAACACAACAGACTCGACACTTTCAGATGAATCACACTGGATACAGCTAGTCTGAGTTTATTTCATTTCAAAATGGGACCTGCAGTGTAAAAAAGAGCTATTCAAATGCAGGCAAAGGAAGAAAGGTTGATTAAACATGCACTGGGAGGTCTTCCAGGTAGAAGGATCCTGTTACCTCCGATGGGGGATATGTGCCTATAATGTGCCTTTATAGAAGAATTTGATAATCAGATGGATATTAAACAACAATCACCTGCTGTGATTCCCCAATGCTGCTCTTAACAGCTCC
The DNA here is from genome assembly GCF_033958435.1 of Carettochelys insculpta. Lineage (NCBI taxonomy): Eukaryota > Metazoa > Chordata > Testudines > Carettochelyidae > Carettochelys > Carettochelys insculpta. The sequence continues at coordinate 67,987,317 of NC_134143.1, read as the reverse complement.
TTAGAATATGGTTTCCCAAACTGGGGGGTGTACCCCCGGGGGGGGCACAAAGAAATTCCTGGGGGGGGCATGAGGCAACCCAGCCCCTCCTCCCATCATTCCTCCCACCCAAAGAAAACACTGGCCTTTGCTTCCGGCTCTCAGTCCCTCTCATTTTATGTGGGCAACGCAGAGCAGCTGCTATAAAAAGCAAGCAGCCAGCGAAGACCCACATGGAGCTAGCTGCTTCCTGAGAAGGGGAGTGAGTGTGGGTTGGGGAGGGGAGTGTCTGGGAGGGGGAGGACGATGGGGTTAGATGGGGGCTGAGGGTGCCTGGCTCGGGGGAGGGGGATGGGGTGAGAATGGGGGCCTGGTGGTGCCTGGTAGGGTGGGAGGGGAGGGTGTCAGGTAGGGTGGAGTGCTTGCAGGGCTCAGGTGGCTGGCTTGTGGGACTCATGGGGCTTGGTGACTGGTAGGCAGGCGGCTGGCCCCAGCAGTGTGAGGCTTGGTCAGGTAGCTGGCCCTGGCAGTGTGGGGCTAGGGCACGTGGCTGGCCCTGGCAGTGTGGGGTTCAGGTGGCTTGGGCTGGCAGGCGGCTGGCCCTGGCAGTGCAGGGCTCAGGCAGGCAGCATGGGCAGCTGGTGCCGCTGGTCCCAGCAGCATGGGGCTCCGGCAGCTGGCGGGCTGCTGGACCTGGCAGCCTGGGGCTTGGGCAGCTCAGGCAGGCAGCACTGGCACCACAGGGCTCAGACAGGTGGGCAACTGGCACAGGGCTCAGGCAGCTGGTTAGCTGAGGCCACACCAAGCACCTGCAAGAGGCCAAGAAAAACTATTTGAGCTTATTTTTAATTTTAAATAACATTTTATATCAAGTTTTTGTGTTTATTTTAAATTACGATGAATTTTTTGTTCAAAGGGAGTTTGGATTATGTTAAAGAAGAGGTGTAGGGATGTGAGGGTTTCTCAAAAATCAAAACAGGGCGTGATGCCAAAAGGTTTGGGAAGCACCACTGTAGAAGAAGTTCAATAGCATTTGCAGGGGCATTGATAACCCCAGGCTTACCTCCTCCTCCACCAATCTCATCATGGGGAAGCTTCTTCTACTCCACTCCTACACAAGGTTCCTGCCCCTCTCACATCTGCTGCCGTCTTGTCACCAACTGAAGAGCTTTCTGTGCTTTATTGCTGCTGATTCTGACTGTGTCATTTTAACTTCTGAAGTGGCACCAGTCTATGGAAGGAACTCAGGCAACCACCTTCTTCTTCTGCTACAAGACTAGGCTGGCAGTCTACCTCTTCACTTTCCTGCAGAATCACATTATCTGCTAGAGATGGGGAGCCAGTCATCAGTATCCTTCTGTGGTTCTGTGTGCTTAGCACAGTGCATACCTACCATTAGAAACCATCTCTTTCAAAAGGATGGATTTGTCCAAGTCATCTGGGAAGGTTTTGATGGAGCAGGAATAGAAAAGAAATTTCCTGCATCTCATACCAGAGTCTTAATCACAAGATCATCCTTCCTTTCCAAAATGCAAGCATGCAACAAGGAATGGAAAATACATTTGGTGTCTAAATTGCTTCCTCCTTTGATAGTGTACTTTGTTATCAGTAATTAGATGTAGCAACCTGGAGACAGTGCCCCTGCTAGAGTCAAAAAAGTAGAGTCTTATACTCGTTAGTATGATGATTTATATTGCACCATCAGCGTGCTCTGAAGATAAGCAGCAAGATTAAGGTTCTGTGTTTCCCCTAAAGACAGATCTGTTTACTACTCTAACAAAAACACCTTTTACTTATTTGATTGTAGAAATATGCTGAGTTCTTTCCTGCTTCATTTACTGCTAGAAAATCGGTACCAATTTCAGAATCTTTATTTTGAGACACCGCTTAGCTGAGTGTCTAGCTGTTAACAGTAATGAGAGTTGGTTGAATTTTTTCATCACAGTAATTTTTCCCAACAAAACATGAACATGAAATGTTCATTTGACGTTTCACCAAAATGAAAATGTCACACTCTCCCTGACTCCACTGTTTTGGGTTTTTGTTTCGCTGTTCAGTGAAAACTTGGAAATCAAAATACTCAGAATGTGGGGCTATAGAAATATGAGCTCCAGTAAAAATTCCCTGCTTTTCAACACACACACAGACACCCCAGAAATGATTTTTCAAAGGTTTGGTTTTTTTTTCCATTTTGGGGATTTTCCTGAAAAACTGAAATATTCATGGAAAGTGAAAATAAAGATAAAAATAGGCATTTTGCCAACCAGCTCTGTTAATGACTTCTGTAGTAAGCTCCCACCAACCTTCTCCAAAGGCTTTACAAATATTATCCTGCTTTAGTCAAACAGAAGTCATTGCACCCAACAGAGAGAAATCTACCTGGATGAAACTTCATGGCCTGGGCTAAACGGGAAGTCAGATTAGATGATTTAGTGGCCCCCTCAGACCTTAAACTCAATGACATCTAATACAGATGAAATTTTATTAACTGATTTTATGCACTATTGTACGGTACAGTAAACTCTGCCATATCCAGCAGCCCCAGGACAGGAGCTTGCTGGGTATTCCAATATGCCAGATGTTCCAAAATGCACCGAGCAGTGGCTGCACACCATGTGGGGGAGCCGCTCTGGGCGGCTTGTGCATTGCCTTGCCAGTAGCCACTCTGGGCGGCTCGTACATGGCTGCCCTGCATGTGGAGTTGCTCAGAGTGGCTTGTGCATGGATGTGCCACCCAGGGGGATGCTCTGGGTGGCAGGCACTGGGCAGGAGAGTGGAGGAGCTGCTGGCCACAAGGGATGGGTTAATTAAGACCACTTCTTTGAAAACAGGTTAAAAGAGAGTTTATTTTAGTAAGTATTACAATGAATATGTACGTGTATTACTGCCCTCCACTAGATAGAATCGGAGTTGTTCTACAACGTAGTATAGCCGGTCTCCAGTAACTACTGATCCTGCTGCAGCTCACTTGGCAAGCAGATGTACTTAGCTCTTATAGCTTCCTGCTCCAAACCACCCTTTTCACAGTTAAAGGCCCAAATAGCCATGTGTCTAGCATATGCGAAGACTGTAAAGTCCTAAATGGTGAGAGATTTGTGTAATCCTCTGGAGTAAAGATGTGAATGAAACCTAGATAAGCACTTCAACACTGTGGTGATGAGCTCAGCGTAAGAAAAGGTAGATCGGTAACTAATTATTTTCTCTCTTGATTCCCAGTCTTAGGCATTGTCCAGAAGACCATCTCAGGTGCACAGGCATAAGCAGTCAGTTAAATCATCTTTTGGCTTATAAACTGAGCGCACAGATCTCAGTGAGCAAGAGGAAACCTAATGGCCCTATGGGGAAAAACACTCCGAACCCACTGTCATCAACTTAGTACAAATTCATGAGTGGAAAAATGACTTTCTTATCCTATCCACAAATATTATCCTGCTTTAGTCTAACGAAAGTCACTGCACCCAACACAGAGAAATCTATCTGGATGAAACTTTATGGCCTCTGCTAAATGGGGAGTCAGATTAGATGATTTAATGGTTCCCTTGGACCTTAAACTCAATGACATCTAATACTGATGAAATTTTATAAACTAATTTTATGAAATACTGTAAGGTACAGTAAATAATTTATCTATCTACCTTTTCTTACACTGAGCTCATCAACACAGTGTGGGAGTGTTTATCTAGGTTTCATTCTCAGCCTATGTTCTGTGGATGAAGAAATATCAGTACACGGACACCTTGCTTTACTGCTACCTGGCAAGCTCAGCTGGTGGAAGGGAAAAGTCAATTAGTTTGGGGAGTTGAATTAAATAAAGTCAATTGGTGTTTCGTAACTATCTTCCAAATCTAGCATCATGAGACATTATGCTCAAAGTCCTATTCCACATGGGTTGAAACCTGAGTGATGCTGAGCACATACAACTTCCATCCATTTCAGTAGGGGCTTGGATTTGACCCAATAACCGAAGGGGTAGTGGGAGCAGTAGGCCTGTAACCGTTTGTTTTATTCTTCGTGTCCTCTTTAAAACTGAGCTAATGATGGCACGGAGGGAGGAGTACAAATGCACAACAGTGCTTCATTGCCATGCAAACATCTGAACGCTCACACGGCTGTGCTCAGCAACCCCACTAGGAGGTTTGAGATCAGTGGTGTTGAAATAGTATAATCCTGCTAGCACGGGAAGAAGGCTCTTCTCAAAGGTCGAGTGACTTTGTCTAAGGTTACACTGCAAGTGAGCTGCACAGCTGGGAGTAAGACCCAAACTGTTTCACCCTGGCTATTTTGTGCCATCCTAACGGGTGTATCACTGAAGGACGGGTGCCTCATACTCAACCCATCCTGCAGTGATACACCCCTGAGGGTGGCATGCAGGTGAACTCTAATCCGCTACTGGGGTCTGGTCAGAGAGACCACAGTCAGCTACTGTAAATGGTAGCAGCCTAACAGAGCTGCTGGAATTTCAACCAGGCCCTGGACAGTCAGTTAATCATAGAGGAATAATTGGACACTTAATGTCCCCTTTCTGAGCCAAACAGATCTTGGTACAGGTTGAACTTCTCTAATCTGGAACTCTCTCAGCCAGCAGACTCCGTAATCTGGCATGACTCTAGTTAGACAGATGGCCACCTATCATGGGTGGGGCCAAGTCTCCTGCAGTTCCACAGAGTTTGTTTTACAGCTACCAGTCCTGGCTCTCAATGTTCTCTGTTGTTATTTAGCTGTAATTTACCCTTAAATGTCTTATAAAAGCCCAGCGAGCAGTGGAAGTGTTGTTAATGTGCTAGACAATATTGACCTCCCATTGGCCAGCACTGGTCAGTCAGGTCCTGAGGTTGCCAGATGACCAGAGTTCAACCTTTAGGATACTGAATCTGATCCCAGCTGTCTGAGCTCATAATAGAACCTAATGCCCCCGTTCCCACTTCCATGCTGTTCACATGTCTGCAGATCACCAAGTGCACACCACCAGGCCAAAGAAGTAATCCCAGGAGGTTTACTCAACCAACTATTCACTGAACAAATGGGGAGGGCCAAGGCAAGGTGTTAAGGTCTACACCAGTACTCAGAGTGGTGAGGATAAAAATCCAACCATCTGAGAGGGGAAAAAAAAGAAGTTTTTTAAAAGGGCAGCATGAAAGATTCAGAACCTCAGTCTCTCTTGTCCGCTGCCACCTCCTGCCCGTCTCCAGAACCATGAGGAGAAAGCATTATGCTGTCAGCTCAGATGGGCCACAATGTGCCCGTGCCACCACACCATCACATTCAGAAATGAGCACACGTCAGGAGCAACTGAGGAGCTAAAAGAGACTGTGCCTTGAGACAACCCTGGTGGCTCAGAGGTCGTTTAATCAAGACACCATGGGTTTGCTTTGGCAGCAACAATACAGAGCGTGCAAAACATACCCGTGCTAGAAATAATCACCCACTATTATACCTGAAATTGAATACTTTACTAGTGCATATTAACACAGGGTTTTAATCTATGCACAAAAAGCCAAATGCCTTTTTATATTCTAAATTATGCACACCTGTGCACATTTTATATCTTTGTAATAAAAGCTTTCCATTCTATGAGCAGTACAGCAATTCTGTGGGCTAGCAACCTGTATTATTCTATTAAATTTCAGCTTGTCCACCTGGGAATCTATACAAATCACTGTAATTTTGCCTCACTAATGCTTGTTATCAATCTTCTGTCCTCAAGGAAATGGTGGCAAAAGACTGCAGAAGTCTTTTTCACCACATTTATTTTTTCCCCCTCTCTCCCAGCCCATCACCTGGTCTTCCGTCTACACTCAGAACAGGTGGAGAGTCGGATGTTGAGCAAGTGTATTTTTTAATTCATTAGTCACCATGTCTTGATACAATTTACTAATTTATGCTGGGCCATTCTGATTTAAACAGATCACAAGTAGAGACAGAATCAGGTCTGCCATACAATTAATTCATTTCTGTGTTACATTTTCTACCAAGCCATACCAAGAACAAAAAGAGCCAGGGGGTGATTATCATTAGCCTTGCTTGGCAAATGATTGGCTTGGCTTCACTTCTGCAGTCACCACAGAGAAGCACACAACTCAAGTTGAATAATACACTCGCATCGCTGGCCTCTGGTCTGTGGTCAGCTCCCTCTGAGCCCACTACAATTCCTAGAGCTGCAGCAATCTTCAGAGCTTATTATTTCTCTACAGCACCATCTGTCTTTGCATAGATAGGGGCTTTTTGTCCTAAATACAGAATTTGATCCCTGTGCTTTTTAAATAGTGTGTGTCACTTACAGCTTGAAGAGTACAAGTTCTGCGCTGTCCATTCAATACACTCAGTGGGAGAAATAATTTGTTGTAGGAGAGGCTGCTGTTCTGGCAGAACAGAGATATCCTTCCCCACCCACTGCTTTGACACACACAATCTGTTACCTAACAGGAGAACTGCAGCATCAGTTCTGGTTTTCTTAGTAAGACAATCATTCTGCAATTTTGTTTATCTGTGTCGCATGAGCAGACTGAATGACACTACCTCATACTGCAGGTTGCTCGTAACTGTTTGCAAACGTTCCTCAATTACATCTCACCCCCCAACACCCCACTCCTCACCCCCCCCAAAAAAAGCCTCAGATTTCATTACAGCCATTTTAGGGTGTGTAGCAGGAGCCATGGAGAGGGACATCTGGATGAAAATCAAGACCAAAATGCTCTCCCAAAAACTACGGTACCCAGTTCATAAAGCCAGAGATCTGTTTTTAAAATGTCACTCCTCCTGGTGTGGTTCCCCTCCAGGGATTCCTTCCACAGGTCAGCTGACTGGGAGGAGAGAAGAAGGAAGCAAAGGGGGCAGGTGAGCTGGGCCCCTTTGAAGCACTGTGGCATGGCTCTGAGGAAGGGGAGAGGCCGGCAGTTCGGTCTCAGTGGCACCCTGCCCCTTCCATCCTTGGCCCAGTCCCTTCTAGGAGTGTGGAACCAGCCTCCCCCCGCACCTTGCCCCAGGGTATACCTTTGCTGTCAGTCCCACTGCTTTTAGAGCCACAGCCAAATACATGGATCTGAGCCACAGAGCAAGCAACTGGTTCCCATTTCTGGAGAAAGACAGTGGTGACATTACTCACCTAGCACCAAGACAAGCAAGTTACAACCATATTTCTTACACACTTTAAAAGCTGACCATAAAAGGCTACAGTGAGGCAGGAAAGACTTAGTCAGATTGGAGGGGAATATAAGTAAGAGTGATGGGGTGAAATTAAGCAAAGGAAAATTGTGGCTGAACAGCAAGGAGGATTTGCTTTGCTAATGAGGAGATCAGCTATGCACCAGTCTCCCAGGGGAAACCTCGGAAGCCTGGTCACAAGGAGCATTTAAACCTGGACTGGGAAAAGCACTGGAGAATGTAATTTTGCAAACAATTCTACATTTGCATTTTTGGAGTCATATGCAGTAAGGGAGCCAGCCTCATTTGATGCCAAGTAGCCCACCGAGCTGTCAGACAGATATCTACAGGGTCTGGGTATTTGAAGAGAGGCCCTGTGTCAAGGTATCAGTGCATATCCTCCATGGCAGCCTGGCTTCTGCAGTGTCCCTTTATAACAGTAGCTCACTAACCCAATGCAGCAAATACTGTCTCCTTGTGGTGGCTGGCCCCACAGACTGCAGGAGGGCAGCCTAGATGGTCACAGAGGTCCCTTTTGGCCTGAAAGTCTGTGCAACTAAAACAGTGTGATACCTGCCTAATGGTTAGAGCTCTCCTTGAAACCTATGTGTTTGCTGCTGGAGAACCCAGGTTCCATCCCTGCTCAGAACTACGGTGTCACTACATTTACAGAAATGGAGTGTGCTGTATGGCAGAGGGACAGGCCATAGCTCACAGCAGGAAGGTGAAAGCAAAGGGAAAACCTGTCACACTGAGACCCTAGACACAACTGAGGAATCATGCATAGGAGTGGGAGGGTGGGTAACAGAGAGACAAGGAGGATCCCATAATATTGCAGAACAGATTATATAAAATAAAATAAAGGATAATTTTATATACAAGGTCTTTTCACTCTGGCCAGCCTTACCCTGGACCAGTATTACATGACCCCACCACGGCTGCAGTGTAACCAGCTGACCTTGGAATCCAACCATCTTGTTGCACACTTCATATCATGGTGATTTTTTTTTATTTGCTTCATTAACTCAACTTGATTTGGGAAAGGCGATAAATCCCCCCAAAGTACAAACTCCCGGGAACCACAAACCAAAAGGAACTGACACAGGAACATTTGAATTATAAGTTATACTAATTATACTGTAAGAAACAGCAAAGAACAAAAAGTTGCATGTGCAAGTTAGTACAGGTTGAACCTCTGTAGTAGGGCGCGCTCTTGTCCAGCAACATCCATCATCCAGCATGATCTTAGTTAGACGGATGTCCTCTTATCATGGATGTGGCCAAGTTTCCCACGGTCCCATAAAATTTGTTTACAGCCTCTACTCCTGTTTCTCAGTGTCCTGTGCTATTATCTGACCAACCTGGACAATATACAAGCATCATTTGAAGGCACTTAAACAACATCATCAATGCTGCCGCAGGAGAATCCTAAATATCTCTCTCAAGAGAAGAGGTGCCTGAACACTAGCATCCTGGAAGAGTCAAACATGACCAGCTTTGAAGCCATGATCATGCACCAACAGCTTTGCTGGACTGGTCATGTGGTTTGGATATCTGACCAGCACCTCCCAAAACAGATTCTGTTGTCTGAACTGGAGGAAGGACAGAGGAGTGTTGGGGACAGAGAAAGTGAGATAAGGACGTGCTGAAGGCACACATGAAAAAGTGCAGCTTCGGCGTCAACACTGGGAGAACCAACCCCAGGACCATCCCCAGTGGAGAGTGGTAGTCCATGAGGCATGATTTGAAAGGGCCCACCACAGTGCAAACAAGAAGAGGTGGAGAAGAACAAAAGAGTGGCAAAAACTGTCTTGCACCCCTCCAACAGCTACTAACACCTGCCCCTCTGTGATAACACCTACGGCTCCAGAATTGGGCTGTCCAGCCACCAACAGACTCCAGGCAGAATAAAGGGCTTGCTGGCAGGGAACAGGCACAGTGCACTCTGGGGGCACTGATGGATAGCTTCCCTCAGACCAACCCCATCTGGTAGCACAGAGCCAAGGCCCACGCACACACCTTGCCCCTGGGCCTGGCCCAGGCTGTTAGACCCTCTATAGACACATCTGTGGCAGAGTAGAGAATTAGCCCCAGCTCTCCTACCTCTCAGGAAAGTGCTCTAGCCCATATATCACACTCTTTTCTGTCCAACAAAAGGAGCTACATGGCAGAGGTTCTAGAAGTGATAATGCACATGTCTGGGCATGAAATACTACCCTAACCCTTTGTTTTATGGAACAAAGATGAACAGGCCCAGGGAGTTTAGCCTAGAAAAAAGCATTAAGTGCCATTGAGTTTGAACTAGATTCCAAGCAAATGAATGTGCAGCAGACTTTGCTGATTTTCACGTGTCTGCATCCCAGCTGTGATCCAAAGTGAAAGTGGCTCTGAAATATTAACAGGAGCCATTACAGGAGGCCCACTTTCGGCAGGATGCCTGGTGGTTCATTTACCAGGAGAGAAAACAGACGCAACGTTAGCCAGCATTAAAATTAATCTGCCGTTATCAGAGAAAGAAAATAAGTCCCACCTACTGCTCTTCTACGGGTGTTTCAGTGAAGCCATCGATGGAGTTAGTGGTTTTATATACAGTAAACCCTCAAGTTATGCGAGGGTTGTGTTTCTGCAAGCCCCCGCATAACTCGGATTTTCATGCAAGTCAAGGGGAGACAGGAACCAGGCTGCAGCTGGTTCCTGGCTTGCCTGGGCTTGTAGGAGGCAGGAAATTGACCAGCCTAGCAGGACTGGTCTGTTTCCTGACTCCTAGAGTGGGGAGGAGCCAGGAACCAGGGGGTAGCCCGGTTCCCCTCTCCCTGCCACTTGCCGCTTGCAGGACCCAGGAAACTGACCAACTGACCAGTTTCCCAGGTTCTGCAAGTGGCGGGGAACTGGGAATCAGGCAGCAGCCTGGCTCCCAGCTCTCCTCCACATGCAGAGAGGGGAAACTGACCAGTGCAGCAGCCTTGTTCAGTTCCCTGGCTCCAGACAGTGGAGGGGAGCCAGGAACCAGGAGCAGCCAGGCCCCTGACTCCCCTCTGTTCCTTGGAGCCAGGAAACTAACCAGGGCTGCTGCCCTACTCAATTTCCCCTCTCTGCAAGCTGAGGGGAAGCCAGGATCCAGGCTGCCACCTGGTTCCCAGCTCCCCGCCACTCTGGAGACCAGGAAACCACTCCTGTCAGGGACAGCAGCCTAACTCGCGGCTGCCACCCTTGACAGCAGTGGCTGCTGCTCCTGTCAGGGGCGGCAAGAGTCAGGCTGCTGCCCCTGACAGGAGCAGTTTCCGTACTGCTCAATTTGATTGCAGTTATCTTGAGGGTTTATTGTAACGTCTTTGCCATTGAATTTTGGATTTCACAGTCTAATACATGGGATTGCTGGACTCGCAGCCAATGGGAACAGCATCTGCTAGCGTGGGGAGACACCTGTGCCCTCCCAGGAGCTGTGCCAGGAAAGCACCCTAATCCTTTGCCTCCTCCCACACCCCTTCTCTAAAGGCTCACACCCCCACACTCAGCCCTCTTCTGCACCCCCCTCCCCCCCCGCTGCCTAGATGCCACACTCACAACTACCCCCTTGCCCCTGCACCCAACTTCCCACCCAAACCCTGCACCCCACCCCAATCCCTCACAGCCCCCTCCCACACACCAAACCTCAGCTCCATCCAGAGCCTAGAGGGCCCCATTAAACCTACTATCCCCAGGCCCTCAGAAGAATTAAACCATCCATGGCCTTAAGCTTTATCTTCAGCTTATCTACATCAATGGTGCATCACCAGTTTACACCAACAGAGGCCGTGGTCCTTAGCAACAGAATGGAGACTGCAGTCCTGTCTCCACCATCCATACATTCCTGTGTAGCCTCTTTCTACATCTTGAAGTTTACCAAGACAGCTGCAGGTGCCATCAGGCTTTATCCCTGCCTCGGTTCTCCACTGCGTGTTGCTACTGAGCAAAGACTCTTGCACCAATTTTGTATTACCATTTTCCAGAACAGCATACATGCTAATAGCTTTTTAGCTATAGGATAACCAGATGAATGGAATCCCAAGGGCCTGGTATCTGTCACTTAAAGCATGTTTCCCTCAGGTCAGAAATAAATATAACTACAATTAAAAAATCTTCTGTGGGGAGTCTAAAATGATTCAAGCTGATAGAGGCAGACTGGGGACAAGCTGCTGATGGCTTCAGAGAATGAGAAACAAAAGGACAGATGTCACTGAAATAAATCAGTCAAATTTAATACAAACCGTTCCATTGTTACGAAAAGGTTCCATTCCAGCTCTGACAATTCAATTGTATTGTTCAAGAGGGAAAAGCAGAGGAAGAATTTTGTAACTCTTTTAATTAGCAAAATATTTTATTCTGACCATGATTTACCTGTTCTTGCATTTTAGAGCTTGTAAAAAAGTAGATTTTACTTTTAAAACGTGAGCAACAGGCAACCTGAAATAGCAATAGAGGGGGAGAAGTTACGTTACATTGTGGCTGTGTTTACGCTAGGCAAAGTAAGTTGATTGCAGATACACAATTCTAGCTACAGCAATTGTGTAGCTAGAATCAACATATCTGCACTCAGCTTCCTTGGCCGTCCCTACTGAAGAAGGTCTATGACACAGTTTCTCCCATTGACCTCACTTACGCCTCATGATTCATGAGGAGTACAGGGGTCGACTGAGACCCAAGAGGTCAATTTCATGAGTCCTACCAAACGTAAAACTGAACCCCGGAAGATCGACCCTGAGTGGGTCAATCTTCTTAGCTTGTGCAGACATAGCCTTAGTCACCAGTTCCCTGCCCTGTTGGTTTTCTCTTCCAGGGCTCCTTGCCACAGCTGACTGCTCAGCAGCTCTTGTCCTTGTGGTTGTGTAGACAAACTTGACACTGTGAATATTAAAACCTCAGACATTGGAAGGCAAATAACAGGGGACCCAAAGTGGATTACTTTTTGTAATCACGATTGGTTTTAGGCATCTCAATGGTCCTGGGGAGACCTGACTCATGGTTTTTAAGAACTGAGGTTGGCCTACAATTGAAATAGTGAGAAGAACCACTTTTTTCAAATTCAGTTTCAAAATCAATACTTCAAGAGCCACAATGAATGTAAATATGAGATGGTCCTTAATAAATAACTTCACACTATATTTTGTGTCACTCCTATTTCAAGACCAGCACGCACAATGATTTGTAGAAAATTAAGTTACCCACCTCTCCAGACTTTATCCACTTCAGCCCTCAAAATCGCCTCCTATCCCCAATTTTACTTCCCATCCTGCCAACCTGCCCCCATCCCCAGGTTCAACCCCTCTCAGACCCACCCAGCCACTCCCCATCCCCAGGCTAAACCCATCTCAGCCCCAAACCCGCCCCACTCGTCCCCAGGCTTCACCTGCCCCAGACAACACTGCTTATCCATGGCTGCCGCTGCCTCCCCTCACCTCCGCCTTCCCAACGGGTCCACACAGTTCCATCCAGGTGGGCTTAGCTGCCTCTCCGACCAACTCTCCTGCGGGCTTAGTGCTTCCCCCACATGCAGCACAGGTGGCTGCCTGCCCTGACAGCTTTCTTTTCCAGGACTCCTGGCCCTGCTGGCTTTCCCTTCCCGGGCTCTTTGCCAGGGCTGACTTCACAGCAGCTCTGCAGGCTGCTGCCACTTAAACAAAACACAACAAAACAAAACAAAAAACAAAACAAAAAAACCCTAAATCCAGTTGGTTTAATGGCATGCAGCTAAATTTAGTTTTTTAGTTTAAGCAGTGGCAGCCTCCAGAGCTGCAAGATGAGTCAGCTGCAGCAGTGCTCGGAGCCGCAAATGGCTCCTTAAAGAGCTGCATGTGGCTCTGGAGGCTCAGGTTACCGACCCCTGGTGTTGGTAGTACCAAATGTGTTAACTTCCACCCCAATGACACTGGGTAAGAGGTGAGAGGTCAGATGACTCTGATGAGATCACCTGTCTACTAATAACTGAAGTGAGATTGCATGCTCTGTCACTGCAACAACTCACACTTCAACCCCTTGCAAACAGGCCAAGAAGCAGATTAAACAAACAAGCATAATATGCCAAATTCATCTCTGGAGTAGCTCCACTAAAGTCAATGGCCAACGAGTACCAATTTCACTTTGTGTGACACACACCATAGAGGTCCCGTCAGGCCATAAAATCTCTATCTGAAACTCCTCAATATGAAACTGGCCAATGATAATGGTGCCTCACTGGACTACCCAACTTTCTTGCAGGGGATAAGGAGTGTGAAAATGGTGGATTTTCTTCCTCAAACCTTGGCCAAAAAGATGGTGTTTATGGATTTGTGAAATACTGGAGGATAAGGGTTTCCCCAGGGCTTGCTTGGAATGGAGAGGCTGAACTTGTGGATGACTGCAAATGAACTAATTTGATAGCATCAGAGTGTTTTCCTGAGAATATATCACTGACTATGGGAAAAGTCATACAACAGAAGTACCTTCGGGCTACACTCTCTGAAAAATGATCTCCAGTAAGATCCACAAGGACTGAAAGAGTGCTGAAGTTACTCGGTATTGCTCCATGTGACCTCCCATGCCCTTGAGTCAGTGGGCTGATATCTGCCTACAAGTCTCCTTTCTTACTGCTTTACTCACATCGGCAAAGTTAAAAAACACACTTCATGTTCTCTTCAATCTTGCACAAGTCTCCAGTGTAGAGTACTGTGGCTCTTCTGAAAGAGAAAGCCATTCCCTGCCAAATTCAAAAAGGTAAATAAAATACATCTCCTCTGGCAAAGTTTCTCCAATCTAATTTGCTTAATTACCTAGCTCTCTTATGATGTGCTTGTTTACAGATTAAAGCTATGAGTGTAAGCACAGAAATACAGTTATACCAGATGAGCACATCAGATATACTGTCTGGCTGACTTTAGACGCTCCACTGGTGCTGGCTAGGTGACAAGACAGCTTTGATTCTTTTCCATTTTGAGATCGAGTACAAATAGCAGAGCATAGGCAGGGGAAAACATAGCATGAAGAATTAAATTAAGATCCACTCTTCCCTTTATACCCTACGCTGAAATACTTTATCCACCCAATGGTACCATCTCACAAGCTCCCTCTTCCAAGCCTGCAGCTCTGCCACTCCCTGGCCGTGTCTACACGTGCCCCAAACTTCGAAATGGCCACGCAAATGGCCATTTCGAAGTTTACTAATGAAGCGCTGAAATGCATATTCAGCGCTTCATTAGCATGCGGGCCGCCGCGGCGCTTTGAAATTGACGCGCCTTGCCACCAGGTGGCGCATCCAGATGGGGCTCCTTTTTGAAAGGACCCCGTCTACTTCGAAGTCCCCTTATTCCCATGAGCAGATGGGAATAAGGGGACTTCGAAGTAGGCAGGGTCCTTTCAAAAAGGAGCCCCGTCTGGACGCGCCGCCCAGCGGCAAGTCGCGTCAATTTCGAAGCACCACGGCGGCCTGCATGCTAATGAAGCACTGAATATGCATTTCAGCGCTTCATTAGTAAACTTTGAAATGGCCATTTGCGTGGCCATTTCGAAGTTTGGGGCACGTGTAGACATAGCCCCCGACATCTCTCCCTGGATGTCTCTCCAATAACTCAAGATTAACCTGGCTAAACTGGAGCACCTTAGTTTTCCATCCAAATTTTCCCTTTTCCTTGTTTCTATTAACAGCAGCATCTTCCCTGGTCCCCAGGCTCACAACTATGGAAGTGACCTCTTACCTCATGTTCTCTCCTCTTAGCTGCAACATATCCTGTTTCCCTCCTGCACCCCCACACCCTGAATATTTGCAAAATCAAACCTTTCTTCTCCATCTTCAGGACTAAAATTCTTGTCACCTCCCATCTGAATGTATGCAACAGCTTTTTACATTGGTCTTTCCTGCCCCTACCTCACACCTCTACAGCCCATGCTAAATGTGACTGCTAAAACCACCATCCTAATTTGTAGACCTCACCATATTACCCATCCAATGGGCTTCTCTATACCTCCCCCTTCTCTGTCACATCAAATTTCAACTTTTCATCCTCCTTTTCAATATCATACACACTGTGATAGGCTCCCCCACATCCCTCTTTGACCAGTCTGGCCACATCATTCCATTTCACCAGTAACACCAACTCTGATACCCCATTTACCCATGTCCCCCATAGGCATCAGTGCACTTTCTTTCACAGTGCCGCTCTACATGCAGGGCTTTTTCCCCAATCTGGTTTGCAGCCGGGTCATACACTTCTAATCCACCCGGTTCTGCAGAAGTCAACAAGGGCTTCCCATTTGGACTGACATCTTAGAATCTGGATCTTTGCACCTTCTGAATTTTCCCCAACTAGCTGCTCTGATGAGCAATTAATGTCTGTCTTTGTCCCATCTTTAAGAGCCCACCAGGCTCCAATACAATGCCCACCACAGTTAAGTTCTGCGCCTCTCCATAGCACTTGCTACACATGCCTCTCTAGCCACAGGAAAAAAAATTAAACAACCAAACACAAAAACAAAGTCCTTGATCTTCAAAGGTCATTGGTCCGCTCTTTGCAGGCCCAGTCAGGTCAGTATCTCCAAGCCTCAGGCCACAAAAGCCCTTGGCATGCTCCTTCCCAAGAGCAAAGGGCAGCTCCTTTTCACCATCTGCCTCCCTCTAAAGCTGCTCTGCTTTCCCTTTCAGCCACCCCTTCCAGCTTGGACTGAGGGGTCTGGGTGGGACTGCCTGGGCCCAGAGCTGCTTCTTAACCCCTTTGTCTCCAGTGTGTGGTTTGTACACCCATCTCCCTTGACTCTCCCCTGCCAATCCACAGATTGCCTTGTATCTCCCAGCAGGCCTCATTCTTACACACACGCTCCCCTTGTCATGGGCCTCTATATTCGTTCCTTTCAGCTGGGGAAGCAGTTGAAGCCAGCACAGATGACATTAAACCCCAAACCTCTTAAGGGGATGTCTGCACCAAGCGTGGAAGCCCACACCACTCAGTTTATGACAGGGCTGGCCAAAGAGTTCCCAGGGACCTAGGTGGCGTGCTGACTGCAGGGCCTGGCCATTGGTGACGCCCATGCCAGCATGCTGACAGGAGGGCCCAGCCAGTGGGTGGGTGCTTGTGACATCCTCTCTATTACTCACTACTGCCATAATTCCTACAAGTGAGTAAGTAGTGTTCTCTCTCCACTGTCCTTATTTTCAGTTTACAATCATTAACTAAACCACTAAAGAGGACCATAGTCTAATACATCTCACCCATTCTCTCCTTACCACCTGAAGTGTGAACTTTGAATTTTGACATTTTGTAAGAAAAAAATGCTTTGATTTTCCACTTCAAAACATTTTTTTCATTTAGGAAATGATGTTAATTTTGGTATCCATCCTTAAATTTAAAAATTGGTCGGGCTATAAATAAAGCGAGCCAATTGACTGGAAACAATCAACTTGCTTCCCCATGTTCTGTTGTGAAAATTGTCAGAAATGTAAACTTTTATTCCAATTTGGAAAGTGAACAATTCTCACCATGTCAAAACGTTTCAAGTGACGGGAAGATAGTTTCATACTCTACACTAAGTGAATGTTTCTTTGACTTTTGAGAAATGGCTGGCATACTTTTCAGTGTTTCAAACACTGAAGAATACTATTGTGGAGGAGAAAATAACATTATTAAGATTGTTTGGGGATTTGCACGTTTAAGAGGATCAAATCCATTTTTTATGTATGGAAAATACTGAACATCAGGAGCAACTCACAATACTTATTCTTAAGCAAAAGTTTGCATATTTTGGAAAGTTGAATGTAAATCTGCTCAGTAGTTCAGAGTCAGACATAGTGAATAATACCTCCCTTTTGAAAGTGAGCCTTGCAATCGAGTGTTCCTCTGTGCTCTCTCTAGCTATTAAAAGGCTGAATTGCAACATTCTAAACTTCCACGTAATGCTTGCCTAAAGCTCAGATGGCTTTCGAAAAGAAAGAAAGAAAAAAATAAAGTTGTTTCTCAGCTCATTATCAGAATTGCTAGGGAGTCAGTGGAGAAGTGCCTCTTTGGAAAGAAGCTCTCTCAAAAGCTGCCTCAAGGAGTTTGGGATTTTTAAATAATTCTGTTTGCAGACTTGCTAAAGCTGGTCAGATATCAGACTTTTGGCATCCTGGGAAAATACAGCAACATTTTGAAAACGAATGGCTAAAAAGTCAATTTCTCACAAAATAAAAATTCTGGAAAAATTTTGATTCTGGACTATTGAAATGTTTCATTTCAAAAGCACCGATGTATTTTGTTTGGGCAGTGGAACTTAGTAATAGAATTAAGTAATACTACAGATATTTCATCAATAGTTTCATGTAATATAAAAGTCAAAACAAAGTAAGCTGAAATGATAGAATCAAAATAAAACATGTTGACATTATCAAACACTAAAAGAAGATAACAAAACAGAATCATAGAACACTAGAATTAGGAGGACCCTTGCAAGGTCATCGAGTCCAGTCCCCTGAACTCATGGCAGGACCAAGCATCATCATTCTAGATCATCCCTGACAGATGTTTATCTAACCTGCCCTTACATAACCTCAACAGTGGGGACTACGCAACCTTCTTAGGCAATTTATTCCAGTGCTTAACCACCCTAACAATTAAGAAGTTTTTCCTCGTGTCCAGCCTAAATCTCCCTTCCTTCAGTTTAAGCCCATGGCTTCTTGTCCTCTCATCAGAGGTTAAGGAAAATAATTCTTATCCTTCCTGTGTGTATCAACCTTTAAGGTACTTGAAAGCTGTTATTATGTCCCCTCTCTGTCTTCTCTTTTTGAAACTAAACACACCTAATTCTTTCAATCATTCCTCATAGGTCATGTTTTCTACACTTTTAATCATTTATGTTGCTCTTCTCCAGACCTTCTTCAATGTGAATGATTACTAATGGGTCACTGTCTAATTCATATCCCTTTATCAAGACTCACTAATGTCACTGGCTGGGGCTTGGCCACCTCACCTGTCACAATATCATAAATATGCAGGGCTGGAGGGGCACATAGGAGGTCATCTAGTCCATCCCCGGGTCATGAGGCTAGACAAAGAGATCATCCCTAGCAGGTGGTTGTCTATAACGTTTTTTAAAATCATCCAATGATGGGGATTCCACAACCTCCCTTAGAAGCTTATTCCAAGCTTCAACTTGGGCCCCTTAAAACTACACTGGTCTTTGCTGTCTTAGCTTTTCATCTCAACTCTTAGGCTACGTCTACACGTGCACGCTACATTGAAATAGCTTATTTCAACACGTCCTCCAGGGCTGGCAACCTCGACTTTCAACTTCGACGTTGGGCAGCACCACATCGAAATAGGCGCTGCGAGGGAACGTCTACACACCAAAGTAGCACACACCGAAATAAGGGTGCCAGGAACAGCTGCAGACAGGGTCACAGGGCAGACTCAACAGCAAGCCACTCCCTTAAAGGGCCCCTCCCAGACACAGTTGCACTAAACAACACAAGATACACAGATTCGACAACTGGTTGCAGACCCTGTGCATGCAGCATGGATCCCCAGCTGCCACAGCAGCAGCCAGAAGCCCTGGGCTAAGGGCTGCTGCACACGGTGACCATAGAGCCCCGCAGGGGCTGGAGAGAGAGCGTCTCTCAACCCCTCAGCTGATGGCCACCATGGTGGACCCCGCTATTTCGATGTTGCGGGACGCGGATCGGCTACACGTGCCCTACTTCGACGTTCAACTTCGAAGTAGGGCGCTATTCCCATCCCCTCATGGGGTTAGCGACTTCGAAATCTCGCTGCCTAGCGTCGATTTCAACTTCGAAATAGCGCCCAACGCGTGTAGCCGTGACGGGCGCTATTTCGACGTTGGCGCCGCTACTTCAAAGTAGTGTGCACGTGTAGACGCGACCTTACAGTCTTAAACTCCTTGTCACATCCCTCCTAGGCTTGGTGGCAGCAGAACTCTAGGGCATCTACTCTTCCTCTAGCTCCTGTAGAGAATGACAAGAGAACTACACATAGTCTGGCAGACTCTCTTCCAGAAGTCTTACCCTAATCTTCAGGTGACCTCATGTTCTGCTCCTTCAGCATTTTCCAGACATTCGCAATTCACACTGCGTTATCTCTCTTGCAGTCACCCCCATTCTGCCTCTTATCCCACTTGTTGTTAGTGCAATAACTACTCTCACCCTTAACCCCCTTCATTGCCATGGCGGAAGGGGATTTACAAACACTATCACAATCAAATGGGTCTGTCTATTTGAACATGACTACCGAATATGAGGATTTTTTTCCCTCTTCCCAAATTCCCTCCAACACAGCTTACCATCTGTTTAATCATTCCTTTAGCCTTATCGGAGTTAAGTACCATTTATGTAACAGTGTAATAGAAATTTCCTTTGTAACATTTCATATTGAGCTAGTGATTCCCTTGGGCTGCATTGTTTGCTGCTCGTTTATGGAGATTTCTCAGTGCATACCTCTTGCCAAGTTTCTCATAAAGGGGCATTTCTTATTGAGAACTGCCAGCATCAGACTCTCGCCTATTTCTGAAATGATGTCTTTTCCGCCAGGTCTTTTAATAGCTAAGAGTCAGACGGAGATAAAGAGATGGATTTACAATGAAACTCCATTGACTTACCAATATACTCCTGATTGAAGTAGTGGAGAATCAGCCCCAAAATTAATGCTGAATTTCTTTATTTAGAAACTTTACCAAGCATAAAGAAAACAGGGAAATAACAGTGCCACTAAGGAACTGCAATACTGTTCTCTCTCCGACTTGAGTACTGGTTACGTCCTAAGCCAGATATATTAGGTCTGATCAGAACTGTTTAAAGATATTTTTCTCTTAAAACTCATCACTCAGATGCCATGATGATGGGCATGGCCTTAGAACCTAAATAGTAGTGACCAGAATTCCCTGCTCCTATGTCAGGCCTGGTTCTTGGCAGGAGTTTTAAGAACTTCTTAGGAAAGGCCAAGCACATAAAGACTGTACTGGGATATCGCATTTTCTACAAGTGCTGCCTTTTGTCAGTGGCCAAGGAAAAGTCAAAAGCCACTGAGCCAAAGGTCTCTTGTTGGCTCTCTGTTTCAGAAAATGCGTGAAATTTATCTATGCTGCATGTGCATTATATAAACACCAAAGTCAATTTTTTTAAACAAATGTGCACAGAGGATTTGCCTTGTCAGGTGCCCTCTGCCACCCTTGAATGACAGGAAGAGGGCTGAGAGAGACCAATACACAGAGGAGATCTGAGCACAAGATGGGGCAGGTGACACGAAACAATCACATATCATTCAGTCACCCCATGGAAGAGATTTTCAAAAGAGAGAGAGAGAGAGAGAGAAGAGCCTGTGGCCCCTTGCTTTGTACCCCTAAATTCCCACACCGAGGGTACAGAAAGCTTTCAAGTCCAACTGCTTTGTTTCCCTTAAAGGCAGAATGTTTGATGCATAAGGGAGGATCCTGCAATGATTTGCTGTTTCCTGATCATGAGAGCCCCTCTGGCTCTCCTGTACATTTACTGCCATTCACAAGAAAAATAAGATGATAAACCACACTAACAATTTCTTGCAAGTGACAGCATTAAAGTCCGTTGGAGCCTACCTGATACTATAGGTCTTGCATGAAATGATGTGCTAAGAGTCTTGGCTTGGCTTAATCATGAATCTAGACAATCCTAACTTTAGGACAAGTGCTTTGGGTGCCTGCCCATTTAATGGCCTCCTTGTAATGAAACTGTCCTCTAAGCTCCCATTTAGCAGCAGTTGAATCAAGAAGCTACCCTGAGACCAACACTAGACAAAGCAGCTTGAGTGTAAACAGGGAACACATGAAAATCTCTTTGGG
Source organism: Carettochelys insculpta (assembly GCF_033958435.1). Taxonomy (NCBI): domain Eukaryota; kingdom Metazoa; phylum Chordata; order Testudines; family Carettochelyidae; genus Carettochelys; species Carettochelys insculpta. The sequence goes on along the minus strand of NC_134143.1, from coordinate 67,966,395 downwards.
AAAACAACTGCAAAGTGAAAAGGCCACAGGTTTCCCCTCCTTGCTGCCTTATAACAAATTCCTGGAAAGTTCCAACCGGAAATATGTTTCCTAACTGATTTTTTTTCCCATCCCTTGCCCACTTATTTGTTTGCTATAATAGGACTACTCATGAATGTTCAGGCACTTCCTGGGGGTCCCCCAAGAACTCAGTTTAATTCTAGCCATGTTGCTCCCATTCTTTTATTTGGTACCCAGCAAAGCTACGCTAAATTGATCAATCTCAGACGTACAAATTCGAAGTAAGGTGTACCCGTCATCCAAAGTTGCACAGCAAACTTCCTCCTTTTATATTCAATGATACATTACATTGCTTCACATGTTTTGGGATTGGCTCAGTCAATTTGCAGGATACAATTCCTGCATAGCATGCACTACCCATGCACAACTAACTCTTTATTACCTCATCTTACCTTCCAAGCTTATCTTTATTCAGTTACCTTCTACATTGTAAATGGCTCTTGGGTGTTTCCCCCTTATCTTAGTTAGTACAGACACTCTGTTCTAGACCGCTCATCCATTTACTTCCCTAATCCTATCCTAAGAAATAAGGCATCGACCACAACCAATTATTCATGTCAAGACAGGTCATCAATGAGCACACACTGGTTTTCACCTGGTGCTGGGCTTAAGATTCCTCATTAGCGGTGGGGATGTGTTGTATTAGCATTATTCATGGGTAGCTGGCAGCATGTGCTCTTCTGTGCTAGGGTTGTTGAGCAATGCACTGGTTTAGCACTGTAGGGTTTCTCATGGGGGCTTGAGAATACTTGTGTGTTATTGTTGGGTTGCTCAGAGGAGCGTGCTCAGTCATTATTTCAGTGTTACCAGTCGGGGGGGTGGCCTTTTCACTTTGCAGTTGTAGGGCATCACATATTGGTTTAGTATTATAAGGCTGTAGATGAGCAGAGCTGGCTGAAAAATTCCCATTAAAATATTCCCCCATCAAAAAATGCCGTTTTATTGATGAGGAAAATGGACGAGGAAACTTTTGGTGGTGAAAGGGCTGATTTTCATGAAACTTTCACTGGGAAGGTGTCTCAGGTTGAGGACAGAATAAGAAAAAGAGGCAGAACATGAAAAATGGCTTGGGCACAGCCCAGGCAAGAGGAGTTGCTAGTTCAAGTCCTTACTCGGTGTGATTTGGAGCGGGGGGCCTGTACCACTGCTGAGTGCCCTGCAGCCCCGGAACAAGAGCAGGGTAAGTGGGGCACTAGCCCTGGGTGCAGGATAACCAGGGTGCAGCTCTGTAAGTTACAAGCTCTCCCTCCCCACAATCCCCTGGATTGTCTGGGCTGCCACAGGTGGCTTCTGCAAGCTAAGGGGTTAACCCCCTCTCCCAAGCTGCAGGGCTCAGCCCCCTGCTCCAGGGCCTGCACAGGATGGGCTTCCCGAGTCCCATGCTGCTGCCACTTCCACATGCATTGGGCCAGCCATGGCAGTTTGGCATCTGCTCTTACAGGAGAAATAAAATCTCTGGAGTTTTTTTTAAAGCTCATTATTTTATGATGAGTTTGCCACTCTAAAGGCAAGTAAAGTAACTTTATAATAAGCATTAAAAATATGTTGTCATCTATTATGTTTATTTATATTATTGTTTGTTAAGAATCACATTTTATTTATTGATTATTTTTAATGTTTTTAATGAGGAGGAGAGGAGGCACAAATAGTATTTTGCCCTGGGTGCAAAAACACCGACTTTCAACTCTAGTGTCCTGATCACTAAGGCTATGTCTACACAACTGGCGCTACTTTGGGATATAGCAGAATCCCGCAATAGCTGCCTGCATCTAAGAAACGCACCAGTTGTCTTAAAACGGGGGCGCTATTCCATTTAGATAGCCCCACATGCCAAAATAGCCTATTTCCAGGCTAGACTACTGTGCAGACACAGCCTAAGCCTGGAACCTTCATTCTTCATGAGCCATTTCCAGAGGTCTCAGATTTGTCCTGTTGCAGAGTGCGGGGTTATAGTTAATCTCATGAGATGGGCATTATTTAGTCTTTATGACAGAGTAGGTTGCCCCTCTCATGGGCTGTTTCTACACATGCAAAGTGGCATGGTAAGAAATGGCCCGAATTATGCTAAGGAGGCACGGATGCAAATTCCCCATGCCTCATTAGCATAAGGTCACATGATTTGGAGTCCAGAAGACGCTTTTCCAGACTCCAAAACAACGTGTAGAAGCACCAGCCCCCAGAGAGTCTTCCGGAAGGAAGTTCTCTTTCCGGAGGCCCCTTCTTCCCAAAAATTTTTGGAGAAAGTGGCATGTGTAGAAACAGCCATGGTGTTTGTTAAAAGAGATACTGAATAGCCCATTTGAAAAAAGGGCACTTGATCTCCATACTTTCTCTAAAATCGTTTCCAAAGTCAACAGTGTGTTCTCTCTTGCTGAATGAAAGCGCGCTAGTGCCTCAATTGCTATTTGGCAGGCTGGGCAGAGACGGTGCCCTGAGCCTCTGTTTGCCAGAACCTGGGAATAGCAACAGGGGATGGATCACTTTATCACCTATTCCTGAGGAGGCAACTGGCACTGTCTACTGTCAGGAGACAGGATACTGGGCAAGATGGAGCTTTGGTCCGAGCAAGTATGGCCATTCTGACATTCACTGGCTCTTGGGGGAGGATCAGATTCTCCGCTGGTGTAAATCAGTGTCATATCCTGATTTGGCAGAGTCAGACTGATTTACGCTATCAGGCTATCAGCACATAATTGTCAAATGTTGTTCAGTTTTCTGCTTTGGTTGAGTTTCTTTTCCATTAAACGAAACCCGGAAAAGACTCAAAAAAAAAAAGGGTGGGGGGATTGAGATTTGGAAAGCAGGATTCAAAATGGGATTGGCAGATTATGGGAATAAGGCCACATCGCAGATGAGCATTGTTCTCTCTGGTCCTGGTGCCACCAGAAGGGACAGTATACCACACCAGCAGGTGTGTGGGTTACAACAGCACCAGGGAGGGAGCCCTTGTCCTGAACCAAGACCCTATTGTGCTAGGGGCTGTACAAACACAAGAAACTCTTCTTTTCCAATCTCTACAGCAGGCTTGATCTTAGATTTGAACCCTTTCCACCCACATGAGTCCCAAGCTAATCACAGATTGTACAGACTGCGTATATAAGAATCACTTCTCCAACCAGAGAAAGACATCCACCCCGGGATGTAACATGGCAGCTCATTAACAGCACACAGCTAAGGAAGAGTTTAGGACAGAAAATAGAAATCAACTTGGCCCACATTCAGACCCGATGTAATTCTACTGATGTCAGGGATAACTGTGGCCCTCATGTTCTGGGGCAAGACAAACTATGAATCATCTAACTGGAAATGACAAGGGGAGTTTCAGGTAAACAGAATGGAGTCGCTGCCTCCCAATCTGAGCTGGCATTCGCCGTTCTTGCAACAATTGCCAGGGGAATTTTCCAACTCACATTTGGCCTAGAGCTTCATTCTCCTGTGTCTCGTTTGCAAGGCTTAAGCCCGGGAACACAATGCCGTTGCTCAGGATGAATTCAGAGCAAAGAGTGCCATCTGCTCAATCACCACCACCGACTCTGGCCAGCCACTGGCACTCCCCCTATCTACCTGCTCACCTGGCCCAGCCTGCTCAGCTCCTGCCAGTTAACATGAGCACAACCCAAGGTACATGGTTGGATTGTTTTTCAGTATGATAGTTACTAAGCTGGTTGTATGTGGAGAGATTTTCTCCCTCATTAGTAGCAACATGTGCCTTCAAACTCCCAGAGGTATGGCAGGCAAATGACAACCTCTACACCTACACATACAGGTATATAGCATTAATTATTTATTTCATGAGTCAAGTCCTAACTTGCTGTCTTCACTGTCGCTGCTTGTCACATTAGGGTGATGATCTCAGCATTCAGATGACAACTCAGATTGCGTAAATGATCGTTTTTGTTGCAATCTGTCCATCACCAAGTGCTATCCCGGTAACAGTGTCACAGCTGTAGGTGGCACAAGGAGCGGGGATCACAGCAGCAGTGAACAGAAACAGAGTATTTTGTATCCAGGGCACAGAGAAAGAAAAAGTAATATTCCACCGGGGGAAAAAATATAGAACTGCCAAGTTGATCAGGCGAAATTGCTGTCTTTAGCATGAAGAAAATGACTAAGGCATTTCAATGCTCTCGCATTGAAACTCTGGGGAAACAAAGGAAAAAGATAAGGGCTTGCCAGAGATTTTAAAAATCTTTTTGAATGATAAAAAGCAGAAGTCTCCCCAGCTTCTTCTACGGATGTAAATTACAATGTCTGTCGCTATTTAAAGTGACACTGTCAATCTAAACAAGTGACTAAACATTCAGATGGGTAAGGTGGGAAATATCTACCAGGTTCCACAATAAAACCCTCAAAATGTAAAGCTTGTGTGGCCATTCAGGAGAGATTCAGACGCCCAGATGATTAGCAGAGTGCCCTCAGCTACATTTTTTATTTCTACGGGTTATACACATTTGCTAATGCCTCAGCGCACATAAAAATTTATTCTACGCATGGATGGAAAATATCTTCTCATGGATGGAAAAGATTAGAGGAAATATTGGTGAGGAGACGAAGGTCTTAGGCTTTGGAGCCAAAAGAAAAAAGCCCAAAACTTCCGTTATAATAAACCAAATCACTATATATCTGAGAGAGCGTCTGAGAGCCTGTCTGCCTTTTTCAAGAGCGCCTCCTAATTGGTAAGAGCTGGGACCACCAAATTTGGTATACAGCTTTCTCTGATCATAACTTAAAGCAAGGTCAGTGTGTGCTTGTGCCAGGAGCCTGGAATGGGACTGCATCTCATATAACCATACAGAAAGGAAGCAGAATCACTAGGCAGGTAAAGGGGCTGACTGGAGGTGTCTCCCACCCCAGGACTGCCCCATTCCTGACTTTCCCACCGGACCAGCCACCCTTTAGCTTGGCAGAGGACTGAAGCTCCTCTCACCCCACCCAACTGATACAGGAATATTGCTGGCCTCCCCTTCGTCAGAGAGGGAGGGGAAGTTGCAAAATTTGCTGCATTCCTCAGTCGGACTGGGGAGCACAGGGAGAGGATGAGATGAACCTGGACCTCCCCAGCTGGGGGACATGCACTTCTCCCCCGGCTGTGCATGCTGCAGCTACAGCAGCCATGGAGAGGCGCTTCTCCCCTGGCTTCAAGCTGCTGTGGTGAGCACAGGCTGGGGTAGTCCTCTCTCACCACAGGGCAGCCTGCAGACTGCGACCCCTTATCCCCAGTCCCACCGGAGGGCAATGACCAAAATGAAAAACCAAAATCAATTAATTGAGTGAAGGACTGGAGAAATGCTGAGTAAATCCTCTAGGATAGTCACAACACACACATTTTCTGACATCTTTCCTCAGGTTTTAAGGTTTTCTATCCAAGAATCAAAACCTGTAAATTACAGTTGTTAAATTCCTAACTGGTAAAAAGGCCATTTTTCATTCAAAAAACAAAACCCAACTCTCTAGCTGCAACAAAGATGTAGAGCTGCAGTTTAGCCTCTCTTTGGCTGCTCTTTTGGCCTGTGGGCTTAAAGGGCAGCTGCTGCCCCTCGTTTCCTCCTCTCTAGAACTTTAGGCCACTGAGTCAGAGTAAAGCACAGATCCTAAGTTTTCTGCCCTAGCCTCCCGGCCCCTCCACATCAGTATCTTCTGAGCCAGCACCGAGATCTCCTCTGCCATAGATGGGCGTGAGAAAAGGCCCAGACCATCACCCTCTCTTTACAACTGTGCTCATCCAACATTCATTTATTACATGCAAAAGCTAAGCTGCACATTCTTTGGCCATGTCTTTTGAAACTCTCCATCAACACAAAGGGGTGCACCTTGCAATGCCTGTGAAGCTACCCCCAACATTGGGCTGAGCAAGATCTGGAAACATCGCTACAGCATGCCTGGGGCGATGCAACCAAATGTGTCATCAAAGTTCACTCACATCAGATAGGGATATTTCACCTCCGTGCTATGCAGTCTGCACACGGATATTAGTTCATTTGCTGATTTGTACATAGATATTTAATTCCTTCTTTATTTGTATAAAACTCTATCATTTTTGACATGACCAAAGTAAGATGAGGCTTTGATTTGCAGTTAGCCAGTCCCACAATTCTGCTTTTTTCCAAAAATGGTTTGTTTTAAAAACCGTTTTTCCCCGTAAGAGTTTTTCCTTTTTTCCCCCCAATTCAAACCCCAGTTAAATCTTCACAGTACAATTAAATTTCCAGATCTTATCCTTATACAAACATAGTATGATCTTGATAATAATTACCACCTCTAGCATTAAATACCTTTGTTTAAATGAGATCTGGGTAATTTTTTCCTTAAAAAAGTCCCATGAACATGCATTTGAGCATAAAATTGCATTAGTTCCATCTATGTTCATTCCTCTTTGGGTCTGTGTTCTGAGAATATTCTGGCAAAGGAATTTACTGGCATGGTTTTTGGTGGAGACAAGGACCCTTAATCCGGTGTTAGAGAATTACGTTGATTCATTCCATCAGGGCACATTAGTGAGGGGACAACACATGTAACGTATTTGCCCAATTAAAATACAGTTTGGATGACAAAAATCTACAGACAAAGAATTATTCATAGCTGAGGCCTTTCAAAGCCCACTGAAGTCATTTGGAATCTGACCACTGATTTCAGATGGGTTTTGGATCAGGAATGTGGTGATTAATTATGAACAAAAACATCTGATAGAGCCACAGGATGATCACGGACAATTTGTCAACAGAAAGAAGAGAGACTAAATTTGGTGAATAAATTATTTCCTTTGAATTATTCACTCAGCACTGGCTTAAACGCACTAAGGAAACTCTCTTTGGAAAAATCCAAAAAAGCTCCTTCTTATTCATCTCAATAAAAAATAAAATAAATCTCACAGTTTACTGAAATGCCTCTTATCAGTATACCAAAGCCTCTCAAAATTACACTGATTGCATTGATGGTTCTGGGTTATCACTGACCAAAATAACACTAAACGTAACACAGATACAATGCAGACATAAAAATTCAACTAGGTTCATATCCTGAGAGGTGCTAGGAAGCTCATGGATATTGCTGAATGCCCTCCACTTCACATTGCTGTCAAACCCTGAGCTCAGTGGAAGATGTCTGCATCCAAAATAACGACTGAATTATCTTCCTCCCCCCTGCTTCTTTTTTGCTCTTGATTAGGCCGATCTGTGCATAGAATGAAAATGGCTGCAAATGGGCTCTTAGGTTATAAGGGACACCAAGAAGTGATCATTCAGACATTAGTTCATAAACAGTGAACTGCGTATTTCTGGCGGTGATCGGCGAATCCCCCTGATGAACGAGCTTCACCTGTACTCGCTAAACACCGCCGGTACTTTTGAGTATTGGCAAGTGAAGTGTAAGAATATAATAAGGAAGGCTAAAAAGAACAGCTCACCAAGGCTCAGAAAGTAATAGTGGGGGAAAAAACCTTTTAAATATACCAGAAGCAGGAAGTTGGCTAAACAATCAATGGGGACATGCAGCCCTGTAGCCTGAAGCAGTTTTCAGTCCAATACAGGTGTTCTGTTCCCACAGTGGGAGACGCATACTCCCTTGTAGAACATTCATATTCTCAGGGCTAGGAGGGTGGGTCTAAGGGATCAGGCCCACGCCTTCCACCTGAGTCCTCTCCCCACTACCCTGCCCCAAGGCCGACAGTGCCTGTTGGCCACACTGGCTGGAGTAATGGCTGTGGTAAGAATTTGGAAGGGAGCGGGGGGCATTTGATTTGCATACCTAGGGTCCTTCCTGAGCTTGGGTCTCTGGGGATTCCCCTCCTCTGTCTAGCCCTCTTTCCCTCTAGAGAGCCACTCCCATCACCTTTATATTCCAAAGGGACAGTACACTTGCCATAAAGTCAGCAGAACTTCAACGGGGTTCTAACAACCTCTGGCAGGGTGAACACACAGAGAAGCCCTGGTTCCTTATTACAGGGGACAATGTGCCTCAAAGAGCTGATTTGAGGTGCAAATGGTTTTAAAGTGTTTGGAGATCCTCAGAGGAAATGAAGGGTAATACCAACAAACAATAATTGTTTGTTACAGACCTGGATTATTATGGATTAAGGGACTTTAGTCCAACTATGGTTTAATTGTAGAAGAGACAACAGAAATATGCAGGTTGGATGAAAGTCATTTTATAGTATTGGAGTTACATATGCAATTAAAGAGCCCAAATAATTAAAGTCTAAGACTCAAAGCTCCCACTGGGAATTAGAATAAATGTCCATTTTCATTTAACAACACAAAAATATAGATTTTGATTTAATGGATGTTCAACCTTAGGGTCGAGACTTCCTGCAGGTCATAGAAGATTTGGGGTGGAAGAGACCTGAGGAGATCATGTAGTTCAACCTCCGGATCAAAACAGGAACAACCCCAACTAAACCAGTCCAGCCTGGACTTAAAAGCTGTTCAAACACCTCCAGCTTTAAAGATGGCACACTTCTGTAAAATGTGTGTCTTATTCTAGGTGTGCGCTGCTCAAAGCTTATATCTTACCCCACAAGGAAATATAGTTATAGATGGAACACATTAAAGGCAGAGAAAATATTACCACTATTTAATTTGTGTGGAAACATGAAAAACATGGATTTGTTGGGGAATTTCCTAGTTCACAATTTGAGTGGAAATTTTGATGCTTTTCTCTCACTGAAATCTTGAGATATAGGTTATTTTTTATCTTTATAGTACAAATAAAGGATTTTTTGAAGTGTAAAGAGTAGCAAGTGAGACTCAAAAGAATATAAGATGAGAGTTGTATGTGTGTGATTAAAGTTGTTGAGCTAAATCCTTTCAGTTTTCCCTCAGTCTTTATTCAAGAACAAACCACAAGGAAAGGTTTGCCCAAATAAAGAGTAAATAATAAACTTCAGGATCTGGCTTATTATTATTGTCTGTTAGTGAACATTACATTTCACTGTATTTTAACACTGACATCCTGCTTAAATTAATAATAATAACAATAATTCAAGTAGTTTCAGCTGTTTAGCACCTTTGTGCCAATAATCAAAAGATGACATGAGCTAAATCAATTAGATAAGCACTTCGAGAGACAGATATTCATGCATACCTGGATACAGCTGTGTTCTTGAAACTACAGATTGCTGCTGGCTCCCTGGCTATCATCAGGTTCCACCTCAGTGAAATCTCCATTCTGTGAATGATGCCCCTGACTGGAGGGTGATGGGTTATCAGAAAGCCATCAGAAGAAATATATGTCAGTCGCCAGCTATTCAATGTGCCCAAAGGTAGGATGGTTTATGAGGAAAACCCACCACAAGTGCACACTTTCATATTGAGTCATCTAGTTGTGATGGAATGACAGATGACGATCATAGCTATGATGAATTTCAAGGACAAGGAGGCAACGCAAAGAATCAAATGCTCAGAAAACAAATGAAACATCGACGGTATTTCTTGCTTTCTTTTGTGAACAGATGCCTATCAGCAATTTATGGTGATACCACCATATGACTGATTTATTATGTCCTTTTAGATTCATTTTGGAAAAAGGAATGCATTACACCTTAAAAGCTAAGGCATTCCTAGTCAAAGGCAAAGCTACATTCAAGCTACAGGCAACCCACATTCCAACAATTCAAGGTTCTCCTTATACTTGAGAATGTAAAAAATCAGCATTGGCATATATACATAAATTCCAAGGATAGTTAATATAGAAGTTCTCTACCCAGGTCACATATACAATAAAAATCACCCTATTGTTCTGTGTTTCAGTCATTCAGCTTGGCCTTTCCAAGAACATCAAGCAAAGCCTGCTGTGCAGTTACATAATAAACTTTTGTTCACACCATCAAAAGAGGCCTTGCTTTTCCCTTCCTGCCTAATTTCTTCACCTGACCACTGAGATGCCATCCTCACAGGCTGCATCCTCTGCAGATTCCCCCTACCTTGTGGATTTTATCCAATGGATGGAATTAAAAAGCTGCCCAGCAAGGTGGTAATGACTGGTCTCAACAGATGACCTCAGAGTAGCCCACCCCTGCCTTTCCAGAAATCTGAAGAGAAACAGTAAGACCTAGCAGATGGATTACTGTCCTAGAACCCCCAGTATATAGGTTCTGTTCCCATCAGTGTGTACGTAGCTATGAACAAATCAATTTCACATCCGTAAAATGGGGATACACACTTCTCTGACATCTACAGATAAGTACTGGTCCAGCTGTAGGAAAGCAGCAGCAGACCCGCTTCTGTACACGGCAACTACTGCAGGACTGCGGATGCATGCTGCACCCCTTCACAGGTGGACCTTCTAGCATGGCCTTCCCTTCCCATGGACCTCCATTTTATTTCCTCAGCTCTTCCTGTGCTTTGCTCTCAGGTGTCCAGCAAGCAATTAATTCGCTAGACTCACAACAAGCCTATGGCAGGAGCAGACTTGAGCCTTCAGCAACTCTATCCTATCTCCGGAAGAGCAGGTGATTGGAACCACCCATCAGCTAAGGCTCCCGAACCCCAAAGTAAATCTTCAGGATTCCCAGCAAGATGACACGCTACCCTCTGAGAACAATAACCCACAGCCTATTGTAGCTACACCTTTGAGCTCATCCCATTTTGTACAGCACTGTGTGACAAAAAAAGGTCCAAGCGAACTGTGGGGACACCAAATTTACATTGACTTCGTACACCACATCTGGAAAACACTTGCAAAACTGCAAGGCGATTGCAAAATAATACAAGACGTCACACCCAATTGGAAGTTCCAAACAGGTGGCAAAAATCACATACGGGGCAGAGGACGAGCACAAAGCTTTCAGCCCCCCATATATGGAATCTGCGGGGAGGGAGGGACATTGATGACAAGATCAGACCAAAATGCTTGCATGGACCCTAAATGCTATGGAAAGAGTCTCCATGCTAACCATGTGTGCTGATTGCAGAAGGCCTCAATTGGAATGGGCGCATGTTGGCATAATGGTTCAACAATGGCCCTGTATGCCTGTCCCAGGATAGGGCCATGGATTTCAGCTCCCCAACTTCTCTGAACTCCTTCTGCCCTGGGTATCAACAAATATTGCACTTGATAAATATGCTTTTATAGGCAGTTATTGAAGATGTGTTTCTGTTAATCTTCAGTGTAAAGCTGCTGGCTTCAGTGGAGTTGCATGGTGGATGAATTTGGTTATTATTTATTTATATTATGATAGTCGTCTAAAGGGCAGGACCTCAACGTGCTAGGGACTACACAAAATTAAAATGCCACCTCTGTCCCAAAGGGCTTTCCATCTGGTACTTTTATTCCCTTCAGATGAATAGAGCCATCTCTTCTTGCAATCAAATTCTACTTATGTGCATTCCTTCTTTGAACCCAAACAGAATACAGTACCAGATGTGTTTTGTACATACTCTACCTGACTGTAATAGTACCATAAGTAAAAGAGAAGAATCACTGAAATTGTGAAGCTTACTCCAAACTACTGAATTAGTCAGGGGTACCTTGTAGACCAGGAGTGGACAAAATTAACTGCAGGGTGGGGGAGAGGGTGCAGATCTGGTCCATTAAGCATTTCCTCTCTGACCTGCCCAGCTGATTAGCACAATGTGCATACTCACAGCCAGCAGCTCCTCCCCCATCTCAAGCCAAGATGCTCCTAGGATTCTCCAGCTAGCTGTACAAAGGGTGGAGGGGAGAGGGTTGTGTTAAAGTCAGGGTATTCCCATGCCCCTGATCTCTGCAGAGCAGGGATGGAGGACAAGGAGACACACAGAAGAACCAGCCAATCCTGAAGCACATATAATACCAACAGACCCAAGTTGCCAGCAACAGGGATAGAACCTGCAAGCAGAGGGTCTGAAGCCCTGCACTCTGCCGCATGCACTAGAGGCCAGCTGGCTCTCAGGTGAGGCTGTAGAGCAAAGACTTCACTCGCCCCAGATGAGGTCTCAGTGCCCCTGAGTACTATACATGTATGGTAAGTGACTCCCTCAGGAGTGCAGAGCAAGGGATGGGGGAGAGGACAGAGCAGGACAGAGTCCCCTTAAAGAGACAAAGGGTGTCTTCTCTCAGAAACTTACCCAGCAGCAGCCAGCATACACACTGTGTCACTGTCACACATACCCAGTCTGTGCCACACACACCATCACTGTCACATAGACACAGCAGCACACGCTCAACCTGGGTCACAGGCTCTCTCTCACACATAAAGGCCATGTCTACACTGCCCGGGGAAATTCCAGCTCTCCAAGGCGTTCTCTCGACAGAATGCAGCACTTTTTTCAACATTCTTATCCCACCCCTTCACAAGGTGTAACTCCTCTGTCGACAGGCAGGGCTGCAGGGACACCGGGCACCCCCGTCTGCTGTGCTTCTGGTTGGCCATTTTGTTGAGAGAGCGACCGGGCAGTCCAGCTGCTCTCTGTCGACAGAGAAGATCGCTTGTTAATTTGGCTGCAATCCGTCAACAGAACTTCTGTAAGAAGAGATCTTCTGACAGACACTTCTGCGGACAAATCGCTGTAATCTGGACATAACCAAAGTGTTTTTCTTTCCCACTCACACTCTCTTTGTCTCTTTCTGCAGCCCCCAGCCCCATCTATTCCCCCCAAGGCCCTGCCTCTTTTGAGGGGCCCAGAGCCAGCCAATGACCAGTCTCGAAATTCATGGAGTGGCCCCTCGAAGAAAATTATTGCCCAGTCCTATTTACTGCACCAACTGTGTGTCAGTAAGGTAAAATTTATTACAGTGTCTTATCAAAAGGGATTCCAAAGCAGTGTCCCAGTGTGCAAACTGTACACACTTCAACAGCACTGAAGTGCAGCCACGTCTGGGTGAAACACGAGGGCTCTTTAACAACCATGCTTATACAACGGTGAAGGACAAAACCTGAAGAATTACATAGCATCCCACTAAAACTGGAGGAGGAAAAATAAATTACCCAAGTCATAATTGGGCCAGGACAATAGCGTTAACAGCCATTTCTGCAAAAAACACCAAGGGATCTTCACCAACCAGAGAGGATCGTGACTGTACCTGATGCGCAACCCGGAGCACAAAAGCACCAGGCTGGGACACTGATTCTGCACTGCTCTATGAAGAAGAGTGCTCCTTATTAAATTAACACCCCTTAGGTTTGCCCTAACGATCTCTCAACCAACTGTAAAAGTAGAGCAACACTGGAACCATGCTGTGAGACTGAAGGTGACCATAGGGCACGATAGCTTGGCACCTATTTGTATAGAATAAACAAGGTGTCAGCAAAGTCCTGTCCTAAAGACCACTGTTTTGGAAGAATGCAGCTAATTAATCAAAACACTTTCCCCACCCCATCCCTAAACACATCCTCAGATTATAACACAAGACGGGACATTTGTAGTCATCCAATCTGACTTCCTTGAAACCCAAACTACCACATAGGAGATTGGTTTGTGCTGGTTTACAATCCATCTCAGAGTAAAGGACTGAAATATCTTTTTAATGTAAAGACTAAATTTCTAATCCCAGGTACCACAAGCCCAGAAGGTTCGATGGCCTTAAAAGTCTACTTTTTAAGTCATAAGCCACTGCTCAACGTATGAATCCCTTTAAAAAAGGGGCAAACTCAACCAGCTTTAGAAGACTGGAGATCTACCTGGAGGATTAATTTTAGCAGTACCTGTGAGAGACTGACAGTGAACGCTCCTGAGAACCTGGATGCTGAGAATCTCTGCTTCAATTATTTGATTAAAAAGTTCCCATTCAGAGTATAAAATACTGGTTCAGTCAGTGACGGCTGAATCCTATACAAGTTATGACATCTACGTTAATACTAAATGGGCTTATAAGGATTTACCTTAATACAGTATATATGAAAAGGAATTAAATAACGATCAGGTCATTATTTTAAAATGTTACCAGATCTTCTCATGGGAAAGATGAAGGTAAGTACACGCGTCCATGCAACATAGACAGAAATCTTATTGCAGCTTAGGAAAAGAGCTGAATGAAAATACCTCAGAACATGTTAACCTGAGTCACTTATCCCCTTGAAAAATAACAAAAGTAAGGGTCCCTGCTCTGACTGCATCTCTTACTGATATTCGCCAAGCACAGAACTTTGAGGGTTTCATCAGGCAGATCTCCAAACGTTTGCCTTAACAGAACTAGCTTTCAAACCTAAGAAGCAGAGCAAGGACTGTTTTACAAGGGCACACGGCTCCCAGCTCCAGTTCACACAGCGGAGCCACACGTTCAGAGGAAGCAGAGCTCAGGTGAACTTTATAAAACTTCCACTCCCTCTGCCATGAACACTCTTCGGGGCTTGGATCCTGAGTCACCTACTCTTTGTTGTGGCTATTCAGAAGGAGATCTGGGCGGGTGCAGATACAGGGACAGACTAAACAACAACAACTGCTTTGTTCCCCTGCTGGAACCCTCCTTGTCTGCTGCGCACACAGCTCTTCAGGTTTGGGGCTGATTGAGTTCAATCAGCCTCTGTCCGACCCTCCGGAGCCGCTGGGCCAAGCTGCCTCCTGCAGATCCGAGCCGGGCAGAGAACGGGACGGGAAGGACCGCTTGGAATTCCGAGGCTGCAAAGTGATTTGCACCGTCTCCATCCAGCCGCGTTGCTCGCGAGCCCGGAGTTTGCACTGCACGCCAGCTAGGGATGGGGAGGGGATGGAGCTTGTCTGGCTCCCGCTGACTGCTCCCTGCGCCACCGGGCCCGCGTCTCTACGGCCCCTTCTCCAAACCCCTCCCGGCTGCTTCACCGAGCTAACTGCGAGTCAGGTGGCGGCTGGGGGAAACTTTTGCTGCAGGATAAAGGCCCCGGGAAGCTCCCGAGCCCGGCTGCCAAGGGCGGAGTGAGCCCCGCTCGTCCCAGGAAAAAGCCAGGCGCAAGGCAGGTGCAGCCCGGCCGGCCCTGCGTCCCACCCGCGGCCCCGGGGCTACTCACGCTGCTGTTGTGGCCGGACCAGTGCACCATGGCTTGGTTGTGAGCCGAGTCCCCGGTCAGCGCGAAGGTGGTGCTGCTCAGCCGCAGTTCCTCCAGCCTGAAGCGGGTGGCTTTGCCCGGCGGCTGCTCCGGGGAGGCTGCGGCCGCCTGCCGGTTCGGCTGGGCCCGCTCCGCCGGGGCGTCCGTGGCTCGCCTCCCCTCCGCCCGGCTCCTTCGCAGCCTGCTGCGGGGCGCACGCCCGGCCGGGCTCCCCTCTGCGTCTCGCCGGCCCGGCAGCGAGGGCGCAGCGCGGGTGTCAGGGGGCCTAGTGGTGGGAGCAGCGCGGGGGGTCGCTTCCCCGCCAGCCTCCTCCGGGGAGCCCCTCTCCTCTGCTCCGCGGCCCGGTCTCAGGGGCATCCCGAGCCCCTGCCGCGGCTTCAGCGGGGAGCGGCAGGCGCGGCACGTGAGCTCGGCCCCGCTCGGGCCCCACCAGCCGAGGAAGAGGCAGGTCCCGGCCAGCAGCGCCAGGGGCCAGCCGGCTGGGAACCAGCGCGCAACTTTTCCCATGGCCGCGCCGGGCGAGAGCCCCGGGGGCGGCTGCAGCTTCACCCGGAGCGGAGAGAGCCCGGCCGCAACTCCATGCAAGTTTCAGGCGCGGCTGCGCTGGGGGCGGGAGGAAGAACCAACCGCTTTCGCCTGCGCGCTCCCCCTGCCCAGGGCTGGCGCGGCTCCCCGGGCTTTGGGGTGGAAGGAAAAGCCGCCGCCACCCGCGGGGAGGAGCTGAACTGGAGTCAGAGCGAGAGATCCCCCGGCTGGCTGGTGATTTCCTCCTGCCGGCGGGTGCCAGAAGTCACAGCTCGCCTCTGCCTCGCTTCCACCCGCCGGCCGCTCTGTGCGTGGCGCTCCGGCGGCTGCAGCCCCGCCTGGGCAGAGCTCTCCGGGGGTGGGGGAGCTCTTGCCCTCCAGGCACGTGTAGCCGCCCACAGGCCACCTCGGGAGCTTGGGCCCTGAGCCCCTGCAGTGTGCGCTGCAAGCCGGCGGCTCGTCCTCGCTCTGTAAGCGAGCGAGGTTCCCCTGCCTGGGACAGGTGTGGGGGCTCTATACCCCCCCCAGCCCACCCCCAAGCCGGGTGCAGAAACTTTTACAGCCTCCCCGCAGGCAGGAGCTGGCTCTTGACTCCAGCACCAGGCCTGGAGCTCCTGGTCCCCAGCCCCACCTCCTCTTGAAAGTTGCCATCCCTCTCAGCCCTCTGAATAGGCGAGGCAGGGATGCTAACAGCCCCCGGGGGACAAAGGAGGGAACGTGTCCCCGCCTGCTTCGGCTACCTCCTGGTTCTTTTTCCCCAGAAGGAACCATGCTGGGTGGACTCTAACCATAGAATCCTAGGGCCGAAGGAAACTTAGGTGGTCACCGAGTCCAGCCCTCTGCCTGAAGCAGCATCAACCCCAACTAAATCATCCCAGCCAGGACTTTGTCAAGCCTGGAGGAAAAACCTCTAGGGATGGAGATTCCACTACCTCACTAGGTAAGGTATTCCAGTGCTCCACTGCCCTCCTGGGGAAATAGTTTTTCCTAATATCCAACCTCCACCTCCCCACTGCCACTTGAGACCATTGCTCCTTGTTTTGTCATCCATCACTGCTGATGTACAGCCCTAGGGCTGTTTTCTCAGTCTGATGGGGGTAGGGGGGTAACTCCAGGGGAGTTGCTCCTGCTTTGCAGCAGGGGAATAAGCAGCCCCAGCCCCTTTAAAGGAGGCACTGCGTTAGACCAGGTCCCTTCCCCAGCTGTTGCCCTAACAGTTTCAGTGGCTGCCACACTGCAGTGACAGAAGTCACTCAAGCATGGCAAAGATTTGTTCAGATGCAGGCCATCAGGCACAGGAACATGACTTTGGAAATCAAATGACAGCAGAGCCAGGGGTAGATTCCCACCAGTGATTTAAGGGGAGCCACAGATATCTCCCCTTTCTAAGTCAGCTATATAGTCAATTTCTCAAGTAAGGGATGGTGCTTCCCCCTCCCTTGATTGTTTCTGCAGTTTTCCATAGCTTTTGCCAAAATTGTGCTTTTAAGGCCATTTGCCCCTTCCAGCAATTCCACATTAGCACTTATTCCTTGTTCAGTTCTATATTAGGGACTATATTACACCCACATTTTACACACAGGTACAGTGCACATGTACTGACCTACGGATGCTTTAGATTTAGTGCATAAATTAAATTTACTTCAGTAAGCAATTTCTTCCTGTGCATTCTCCCCTTTTACAGCTTCATTTTAAAGGGAGTTTATGTTAAAGTGCAGGTTGAAGCTCGCTAATTCATAACTCTTTCACTTGGCATGATTTTAGTTAGCCGGAAGATCACTTATTGTGCGTGTCCAAGTTTCCCATGGTCCCATAAAGTTTGTTTACAGGCACTAGTCCTGGCCCTCTGTGTTCTGCACTGTTATTTAGCTGTAATTTACCCCTAAATGTCTTCTCAGAGTCCAGTAAGCAACGGAAGTGTTGATAATGTAGTAGACAGTATTGACCTCCCATAGTCCAGCAACTTTTGTTCAGCACCAGTCAGGTCCTGAGGGTGCTGGATGAGAGAAGTTCAACTGTATCTCATTCTTCCAGTAAAGCTTTGATTGATGGAGTGTATTTGAATGAGATATTTATAGTGAGTCAAACATATGTGGGTAGAAGCCTGGCGAATTTTGCAAGTGGCCACACCAAAGTCAGACTTCAACTAACAGAAGTTTGGTGTAAGTCTGTGATACTTAAACCATGATGAATTGTCTGCAATCTCACCCACAGACACCAGCCAAATCTACTGTAAACTAACTTTATCCTGATTTGTATTTCTCCCAAATAAATGGTTACTACTCAGCACATAGTTTGTCAGTAATACTACTTTGCACTTATACACCTCCTTTCAGCTGGTTATCTCAAAGTACTTTACAATAGCTGGCTAATATTTCCTCTGCTATACAAATGGAGAAATTGAGGCACCCAAGGTTAACTCACTTGCCTATGATTATATAGGAGGCCTGCAGTAGAGTCAGGGTTGGACCTATGCTGTTCAGTCTTTCAGATCACACCTAGCCTGATGTTACCCTGATTGCCTAAGAGCCAAGGGGTGGAAAGGGAGGTCTCCTAAGTAAAGAAGTTCTGTCTGAATAGCTGTACAAAGATCTTCACAGAGGTAGGTATGTCTTGTAGTAATTAGGCCAGTTCAAGAGGGATCACTCTAAAAATGACTCTAGCCTGCTGTGGAAAAGTCTGTATAATTCACATGAGAAGGTTTGGCTTACGCTCAACAGAACCCCTCCCCCCCCACACATCTGTCCCCCCCAAAAAAGGAAGGGCCATTAAGCACTGGAACAAACTGCCTAGGGAGCTTGTGAAATGGCTATCATTGTCTACCTGAGGGGTGAGCAATAAGCTGCCTGCTGGCCAGATGAAGTTCACAAGGATTGACCCCTTGGGCCACCAGATTCTTTATTTATCTGCACATCCACAGGTACAGCTGCTTGCAGTACCCATTGACTGGGGATTGCTATTCCCAGCCAATGGGAGCTGCAGGAAGGGGCACAAACTGAGATATAGGGGAAGGATAGCTCAGTGGCTTGAGTGTTGGCTTGCTAGACTGAGGGTTGTGAGCTCAAGCCTTGAGGAAGCCATTGAAGAATTGTGACAAATAGAAGCCAGCGATGGTGCTTGGTCCTGCTAAGAGGGTAGGGGACCAGACTAGATGATCTCCCAAGGTCTCTTCCAGTTCTGGGAGATGTGCATCTCCAATTATCACTCCCTGCAGCTCCCATTGCCTGGGAATGGCCATCCAGAGCTCACAACAGCAGCTGCAAGCAGAAGTGCAAGTAAAAAGCATGTGGCAGCTTGCCATGACTAAATATGTCCAGCCCCCAGATATCTTATTGCCCACCACGGTCTAGCCTGTTATTAAAAAATACCTCCAACCACCTATCAGGGATGAGCCACATATCACCTCATTTCTCATAGTCTTTCCCTTCTAGGATCCTGTAGAAAACCCCTGATACACCAGTTGGGCTACGTCTACACGTGAAGCCTACATCGAAATAGATTATTTCAATGTAGCAACATCGAAATAGGCTATTTCGAAGAATAACGTCTACACATCCTCCAGGGCTGGCAACGTCGATGTTCAACTTCGACGTTGCGCAGCGCCACATCGAAATAGGCGCTGCGAGGGAACGTCTACACGCCAAAGTAGCACACATCGAAATAAGGGTGCCAGGCACAGCTGCAGACAGGGTCACAGAGCGGACTGAACAGCAAGCCGCTCCCTTAAAGGGCCCCTCCCAGACACAGTTGTACTAAACAACACAAGATACACAGAGCCGACAACTGGTTGCAGACCCTGTGCCTGCAGCATGGATCCCCAGCTGCCGCAGCAGCAGCCAGAAGCCCTGGGCTAAGGGCTGCTGCACACAGTGACCATAGAGCCCCGTAGGGGCTGGAGAGAGAGCATCTCTCAACCCCCCAGCTGATGGCTGCCATGGAGGACCCGGCAATTTCGACGTTGCGGGACGCAGATCGTCTACACGGTCCCTACTTCGACGTTGAACGTCGAAGTAGGGCGCTATTCCGATCCCCTCATGAGGTTAGGGACTTCGACGTCTCGCCGCCTAACGTCGAAGTTAACTTCGAAATAGTGCCCAACGCGTGTAGCCGCGACGGGCATTATTTCGAAGTTAGTGCCGCTACTTCGAAGTAGCGTGCACGTGTAGACACAGCTTAAGTGTACCAAACCTGAGCCAGGGTAGATTTTAGCGAACAAAGGAAGCACAGCAGTTATGTTGGTGGATCAACAAGGAAGCGGTTACAACAAGGAAGTGGTTAAAATACTTATGACCTATATTTGTGACCTGCAACTTGTCAGCCATCCCTCACAATTTGCTAGTTCCAGATGGGCAGCTTTACCACAGAGCTTATAGATCCTCTACCGGGGTCATCAGTGGGCTGTGAACCCAAACTCTTCAGTATAAAAAGAACCCTCTAATGCATGAGCTAAGAAGTAGTTCTCAGAGTTGGTATCTATAGTAGGCTGTTATCCCGTTAGACAGGCCTGTCCCTAAAGGAGGCCCACAATATGCACTCAGCCCTGGTGGCTTACATGTGGGAGCACCTGGGCAATGATCATTCCCAGGCATGCTGTTCTCCAGAAGCCATGTTTAAAAAGAGAGTGAGAAGCACTCACGAAAACCATCATGTTCCATGAGCTCCCAGATGCTACAAGGTTTGACAGCACAAGGTGTACCAGGGTTCCAGAGCACACTGTATCGCTTACTCAAATCCACCCCTGCTGGAGGAATGCCGAGATGCATCCAGTGGTGGCAGGAGATTAACTCGATCAATCGGTTGCTCTTTCATTTCACACAAGTGTGATGGATATTCACGGGACTCAGAGTGGAAGCGTTTCATACTACAAAGCGTTTTACTACAAGAGTGAACGCGAAAAAGGGCCCACATTGGCTCTGCTTTTGGTTAAGCACACTCAGGAAGGGCTGGGTAACTGAAGGAGATCTACTGGTGCTGTAACGCCAGAGAAGAATTAGTGGTAGCCGGAATAGCCCACAGGATATCCACTGTCCACAACACTTCAACCTCAGAGGCCAGCTGTGAAAATTTGAACTTAAAATGCTTGTGATAATTCAGACATCACAATCTAACCTGCTAGGGGCTCCCAGCCTACAAAGAATTGCATGATTGGAGCCTTGCTCTATAGGAGCACTGGGGCCCAGCAGCGGAGTTCTCAGCAAAGGTCCCGGGAGGGAGCATGATAGCTAACCCAATCCCAGTCCCAGAGTTTTGATGCTGAATTGCGGCAAGTTCACTTTTCAGACTTGTAGAATAAAACACTTCAAAAGAGGATCAAAATCACTATTGTAACATTTGAACATCACAATTTAGGAAACAGTGGTTTAGGGATTAGTTTTGGCTTCTCTTAGTAAAAAAAATTGACAGTTTTCAATCTGAATTATGAACAGATCTTTGCACTCTAAATAAAACAGGCCATAATTATTATACATCAAAACAACCATTTGCAAAAGCTTGTTATTCTATTATTCTATTAAGCAAAGGGAAAATTACCAACCCCAGTTGTTTTTTTCCAGAGGCTTAATATGTACACAAGTATTATCCAGATCAGGTCCCATGACTTCAGGTGGGATTAGTATTTTTGGTACACAAGAACATTAAATACCCAGGACTTGTTTATAATCAGTCTCTAATAGATAATTATATCCAGCAGCAGGGAGATACCAACTTCCACAGAGCTGATTGCAGTTTTTAAAAATTAACTTTAATAACTCATCCAAATTTACTTGCCAGATCCCTTGTTATTCCAAATAATCAAATCCATAGTCAGCTCACTTCCAAAAACAATCTGCACTCATTTTTAATAGTGGCTTCTGCTAGCCTCAAAGTGTCAGGTGAAGTAGCTTTAGTTCCTATAAAAGCATTGCAGCTGTGTTTACACCTGCATTCCTCTTTCAAAAGAGGCATGCAGATGAAGGAAATTGAAAATGCAAATGATGCACTGATTTACATATTTGCTTCCTTCCTTTGCATATTCTTGTTTCGAAAGAAAAAAAGTGTAGATGGGGCTCTTTCAAAAGTAAACCCAGTCTTCAAAAAAACCCTTCTTCCTATTTTGTTTCAGGAAGCACTGTTCTTTCGAAGATGGGGTTTACTTTCCAAAGAGCCCTGTCTACACTTTTTTCTTTTAAAAGAAGCTCTTTCAAAAGGAGAATATGCAAATGAAGTGTCAGATATGTAAATCAGTGCCTCATTTGCATGTTTTGATTTCCTTCATTTACATGCCTTTTTCAAAAGAGGAATGCAAGTGTAGACACAGCTTAAGGGTAAAAGCTTTCTGTTTGTCCCCCATCCTACAGTCTCTTGAAAATACTGGGTTTAAGATAAATCAAGACTTTTATTCTGTTCTGAAATTATAATTTAGACATTTTACATTGTGAAGATCTCAAATAGAGAGGTGCAAGTTTGCATCAGATTGCAGGTCAAGCCTGAGATTTGGACACTAAGTATATTAATAAGAGTTTTTGCTTGAGCACTCATCACCCACAAGTGGTGCCTGGTGATTAAGAGCACTCTGCTTCCTTTTAGTCTTTTAACAGGGCTTGTCATTCAGTAAGTCTTACTTTTTTTTAATTGGGTGCCTAACAGGAAACTAGTGGATGCTGAGTTCAACTGAAACTCTAGTCCCTGCTGAATAGTAACAGAGAGATAGCCATGCTAGTCTATATGCTATCAAAACAAAAAGGCAGTCCAATAGCACTTTAAAGACTAACAAAATTGTTTATTAGGTGGTGAGCTTTTGTGGGACAGGCCCACTTCTTCAGACCATAGCCATACCAGAACAGACTCAATATTTAAAGCACAGAGAACCAAAAATTGTAATCAAGGTAGATAAATCAGAAAAAGTGTAATCAAGGTGGGCAAATCAGAAGAGCAGAGGGGCAGTAGGAGAGGGGGAAGTCAAGAGTCAGATAAAGCAAAGTATGTAAAAGAGTACTTGTAGTGGGCAAGGTATTTGCTGTCCCGGTTCAAAGCATGTGTTTATGTGTCTACTTTGGATTGTTAAAGTCTCTGAGCCCCGACCCGGATTATTCTATTTACTTCCCAATATCCACAAACCTGGAAACCCTGGACACCCTATCATTTCGGGTATTGGCACCCTTAACACCAGACTTTCTTGTTTTGTAGACTCCCTTCTCAAACTCTATGCCACCAACACTCCCAGCTATATCCAAGATACCACTGACTTCCTGAGGAAATTACAAAACGTTGGAAAACTTCCTCACAACCCCATTCTCACCACCATGGATGTACAGGTTTTGTACACTAATATTCTGCATAAAGATGGATTTCAAGCGATCAGGAATATCATCCCTGATGTCACCACAGCCAATATGGTGTCTGACCTCTTTAACTTTGTTCTCAGCCATAATTATTTCTGATTTGGGGACAACTTATAGCTCCAGATTAGTGGAACTGCTATGGGCACCCACATGGCTCCACAATACGCTAATATATTTATGGCTGACCTGGAACAATGATTCCTCGTCTCTCGTCCCCTATTACCCCTCCTTTATTTATGATACTTTGATGACATCTTTATGATTTGGACCCATGGTATAGAGACTCGAAGAATTCCACAGAGAGTGTAACAATCCATAGAGACTTTAACAATCTGCACCCCACCACGAACTTACGCCTTGACCACTCCACGTGACAGATATGCTTTCTGGACACTACAGTACAAATCAAGGATGGCCTGATCAGGACCACACTCTACCAGAAACCCACTGACTGCTATACTTACCTACATGATTATAGCTTCCATCTTGCACACACAACAAGATCCATTGTTTACAGTTAAGCCCTGAGGTACAATCACATTTGCTCTGATCCTACGAACAGAGACCAAAAACTGCAAGATCTCTACCACAGATTCATAAACCTGTACTACACACCAGGAGAAGTTAAAAAAAAATATCAACAGGGCCAGATGAATACCCAGAAACCAGGTACTTCAAGATAGGCCCAAAAAAACCAACAACAGGACACTACTGGTTATTACCTACAGCCCGCAACTCAAACCACTGCAACGCATCATTAAAGACCTATAACCAATCCTTAATCAGGATGCCACACTCCAGAAGGCCTGAGGTGACAGGGCCGTTCTCTCCTGCAGACAACCTCCCAACCTTATGAGGATTCTCACCAGCAGCCACAAGCTATACCACAATAATACCAGTCCTGGAACTTTTACTTGCAACAAGCCCCGTTGCCAACTTTGTCCACATATCTGTTCTGGAGATACCATCACTGGAACTAACCAGTAAAAGAGAGGGAGCCGTGCTAGTCTATATACTATCAAAACAAAAAGCAGTCAGGTAGCACTTTAAAGGCTAGCAAAATAATTTATTAGGTGAGCTTTCGTGGGACAGACCCACTTCTTCAGACCATAGCCATACCAGAACAGACTCAATATTTAAGGCACAGAGAACACCTTGATTACTGTTTTTGGTTCTCTGTGCCTTAAATATTGAGTCTGTTCCGGTATGGCTATGATCTGAAGAAGTGGGTCTCTCCCATGAAAGCTAACCTAATAAATTATTTTGCTAGTCTTTAAAGTGCTACTTGACTGCTTTTTGTTTTGGAACTAACCAGGTTACCCACAGAATTACGGGCACATTCCCATGCTCCTCAAGTAACATCATATATGTCACCATGTGCCAACAATGCCCAGGTACTATATACATAGGACAAATGGTAAACACTCTTCGACAAAGAATAAATAGACAGAAAACAGACATCAGAAAACTCTTAATTCCCAAGCCTGTCAGCAAGCACTTTAATGGAGTGGGCCACTCTGTTAATGACCGGAAAGTCTGTGTTTTACTGAAAAGCAACTTTAATGATTGCCTGCAGAGAGAAAGTGCGGAACTCTCTTTTATATTCAAATTCGGCACATTAACATGTGGTTTGACCCGGGAGGGCAATTACCTGGCCCATTATAAGGACTCTTTTACACACTTTGCTTTATGTGACTCTTGACTTCCCCCGCTCCTACCAACCCCTCTGCTCTTCTGATTTGCCCACCTTGATTGCACTTTTTCTGATTTATCTACCTTGATAACAATTTTTGGTTCTCTGTGCTTTAAATATTGAGTCTCTTCTGGTATGGCTATGATCTGAAGAAGTGGGCCTGTCCCACAAAAGCTCACAACCTAATAAATTATTTTGTTAGTCTGTAAAGTGCTACTGGACTGTCCTCTAGTCCCTGCTGTCTCTGCTAAATCATCTTCAGCTCTGAATTCAAAATACTTTTCTCTCCCCTGTCCTTAAGAGCTCACGTTCATTTCCTCTTTGATCCCCATTTCTCACCCTCACAATTGTAGAATCTTTATCATGCCTCCATGAAATCTCCCAGCATTCTGCCTCTACTCCTTGGCTGTGTCTACACTACAAAAATAACTTTGAAGTTATTTACTTCAAAGTAGGCAACTTGGAAGCTGAGTGAGCAGTGCCCCCACTGTAAGTTAAACTTCAAAGTAGGGCACTACTCCATTCCCTGGAATGGAGTAAGAACTTCAAAGTTGGGCTCCCTACTTTGAAGTTAACTTCCAAGTAAGGGAAAAATGAGTGTAGACTCTCTGCTGGCTTCTTCGATGTAGTGCCTAATTTCGAAATTAGTTCCTAGTGTAGACACACCCTTCCTGTCACTTTAGTGGGTTTCTTCTGCTCATCCAGGCCACCCTGCACATCAATGGTCCATGGAATGTCACTCTGAAATCTCCTCTCCATTGTTTAGCATCTAGTTAGCATCTAGTCTGCCTGCTGAAAGTGACAGTCAACAATTTCCCTTTATAGTTGTTGGAAGTCTAGGCAACCTCGAAAATTACCTTGAAAATGCATTGTTGTTTGGATTGCAGCAGTACATCATGCGAGGCGTTGCATATACCCTACACAAAGCACTTACAATTAAAAAAAATAAAACAAGCAATCCTGTAGCACCTTAAAGACTAATACATTTATTCATTAGGTAATGAGCTTTTACGGGTAAGACCCACTTACATCAGATTCACCACTTCTGATGAATTGGGTCTTACCTACAAAACCTCATTGCTGAATAAATATTTTAGTCTTTAAGGTGCTAAAGGACTGTTTGTTTTTCGTGAAGCTACAGACTAACCCCTGTGAGACAATTTAAACAAGACAGACTAAAGATAGGGGGAGACTGGGGCACAAAGTGGGGAATGGACTTGCCTACAGTCATACAGTAAGGTCACTGCCCTGTCTTCTATCCCATGGTACCTCCTAGCATTGGCTTGTGTTCAAACCCACTTTCTCTACGGAATAGACATTATTTTAGAGCAGGCAAACTCCATAATAGGCTTCCCACATAGTTCGTCTCTGTATCAGACAGGTCATGCACAAACCCATTCCAAGTTTTGTTTCCGAGATAAAAGCTATCATTTTCAGCCAATGGAGCATAGACTTGGAGAACAAAAAAGAAGACTGTCAAAAAAATTATAAAATTAAGACATTTATCAATAACTGCATCCATAAAATCCTCCAGATCCACTGGCCATGTACCATCAACCACCAAGACCGGAGGCAATTGACTCACCAACTGCCTGCCGAAGAATAAATCCGTAAGAGAAGATGGCAATGGATTGGACATGCCCTCAGAAAACCAACCATCACCATCTCAAGGCAAGCCTTAAGTTGAAACCCACAAGGAAAAAGGAAAAGGGGCACCCAAGAAACACCTGGTGTAGAGGCCTCAAGGCAGACACTAAAAAGAGGGATACACTGGTCAGAACAGGAAAGATTGCCCAGGACAGGTGCTGATGAATGGTTGTCAATGGCCTATGCTCCAAGATGGAGCAGTGGAAGAGGCTTATTCTTACTACTGTATTCTTTTGCCAGTTGCTTGGCCCTCTCCAGCAAGATTTTGCCACTGTATTTTATTTCTAGACTCCATTGACTCTCCACATCTCTTAAAAGGGCTATGGAGACTGTGGCCTCATTGCCTGAAACAGGCAGAATCAAGTTTTTCCCTCCCTGAGAATCTGCATTTTGAAACATGCAAGTCAAAAGTAAGCAATAGCTTTCTGTGAGTACAAAATATTACTCAAGATGCTTTCTATAATCAGACTACCTGAATAATATAAATCTTCCAAAGTGTAAGACAGATAGATTTATTTCTATTTTATTTCCAGAGATCACATCCTTGAAGAAAATAGCCTGACTTATCAGCTATGGGTTTATTTGTATTGACAAGACAATAAAAATTCTTGTCTATCACTGTCATCTTTAGCTCTTCACTTGACTCAGGAAGAATTTAATAGAGGCAAGAAAATAATGATGAAGAAAAAAAGATTAAAAATTTAATGGCCCATGAGTGCTATTTGCAGTTTGTCATCATTAGAGGCTTTTTTTCTCTCCTGTGTTTCCACTGAAATTCTCACTGCCCGGCATGGGCACCAAATATAAGGTGTAGGTGCACAATAAAGATTCTGCTAAAAAGAAAAAGCATGAAATTTTCATTGTCATTGATTGAGAGCTAGAAAGGGGGAGGAAGACAAAACACCTGAGGCTACTGAGGACATGTACTTACTAATGGTTCTTTATTTTTTGATCACACTCATAGATGGACAAACATTCTGCACAGTGACACAAATGAATCCTAAAATAATATGGACATTATTGGTAAAATCCCAGCACTAATGAAATTAATGGGAACTTTTCCACCGTCTTCAATGGCACCAAGATTTCACCCTATATATACAGTGCAGTGTGAGAAAATGGTAGATAGGAGAGATGTAAAAGTTCTCATTTGGGGTGACTGCATTAGTTCTGTGTTACTTTCAACATCTGTGCTATTTGTGTCCCTTTTGTCTACATATCTTTCAAGTTTTTAGTCAATCAGTAAGGAAGGCTTTGAGGTACCACACTTGTACAGGGCTTTTTAAAAACTGATTGAACTGAGAAGAATGTCAAGATGTCCCCAAACTTTCTACTTCCTTATGAACACAACGGAACTGGAAATATTCCTGGAAGTAAAATAAAACCATTATGCCACTAGAGCATGAAGTAGGCTTCATCCTGCTATATCACTTGCTACTTAAGATACAACAGCAGAGTGAAGCAGATTATCTTAGGACTCATCTGTGTCACTGTTCAAAATGTTTGTTCCTCTAGGAGTGTGATCCAAAAATAAAGAACCATTAGCAAGTACATGTCCTCAGTAGCCTCAGGTGTTTTTTCTTCCTCCCCTTTCATAGTTCTCAAACAATGAAAATGACACTTGGATTTGCACTTGAAAATGCATTTAAGGATTCAGAAGGTAAAATGCTACTCATCTAATAGCTGTATGACTTTTATTCATAGACCATTCAAACAAAACATTAGTTTGGATATTGAGAAAATTTGACGGTATCTGAGATGTTGGGTCCTTCTCTGTACGCAGGCGAAGGGAACAGAAGTAGCTCAAGACAACCGTCAGTATCAGGTATTTCTCCCCCACACCCTTCCAGTGGCAGCTTATATTTCATTGAGTTTCAGAAGGACCTTATCCAAGGCCAGCTGAAGTCAACAGGCCATATGAGATCTGAAATTCAAGCTTTTGTCTAAACTGGCAAGATTACTTAATCTTGAATCCTGACTTTTAGGAGTCCTGATAACTTGCAGAATAACTTATCAGAATCATTTTTATGTTCACCCAAGTGCAAATCTTATTTAACATCTTGGAACTCAACATTTTATAGCAGAATTCAATTTTCAAGTGTAGAGAAGGCCCACACTCTGTGTTTAAATTTATCCGTGACACAGAGTACAATTCCAGTTACCCGAGTTACCTTTATCCAAAAGCCCTATTTATCCAAATTCACACCATGTCCCTACTCATGAAATTGCAGCTCAAAATAGCATTTGATTTTTTGGAATAGCTGGCAATCCAAAATTTCAATGTCCCCAGGCCATTCATGTAAACAGTGTACTGCAAATATACCATAGGACACTCGCTGTCCCTTTTAAACCTGGGATTCTAATATCTGATCCGCTCAGTTTATTTGGATACAGTTTCATTAAATTTAAAATAATGTGGTTTGTGCTTTATCTTGTACCCATATTTCACTTTCCAAATTTTGTCCATATCCAAACTAACGTTTTGTTTGAATGGTCTCCTAATAAAAGGCATACAGCTACTAGAGGAGTAACATTTATTCTCTGAATCATTAAATGCTTTTTCAAGTGCAAATCCAAGCGTGGGCCTTCTCGACACTTGAAAATTTAAATCTACTAAAATGTGTTGAGTCCCAAGAGCCGTGTCTACACGTGCACGCTGCTTCGAAGTAGCGCCACTAACTTCGAAATAGCGCCCGTCACAGCTACACGTGTTGGGCGCTATTTCAATGTTAACATCGACGTTAGGCGGCAAGACATCGAAGCCACTAACCCCATGAGGGGATGGGAATAGCGCCCTACTTCGAAGTTGAACATCGAAGTCGGGCACGTGTAGCCGATCCATGTCCCGCAACATCGAAATAGCGGGGTCCACCATGGCGGCCATCAGCTGAGGGGTTGAGAGACGCTCTCTCTCCAGCCCCTGCGGGGCTCTATGGTCACCGTGTGCAGCAGCCCTTAGCCCAGGGCTTCTGGCTGCTGCTGCTGCAGCTGGGGATCCATGCTGCATGCACAGGGTCTGCAACCAGTTGTCGGCTCTGTGGATCTTGTGTTGTTTAGTGCAACTGTGTCTGGGAGGGGCCCTTTAAGGGAGCGGCTTGCTATTGAGTCCGCCCTGTAACCCTGTCTGCAGCTGTGCCTGGCACCCTTATTTCGATGTGTGCTACTTTGGTGTGTAGACGTTCCCTCGCAGCGCCTATTTCGATGTGGTGCTGCGCAACGTCGATGTTGAACGTCGACATTGCCAGCCCTGGAGGACGTGTAGACGTTATTCATCGAAATAGCCTATTTCGATGTCGCTACATCGAAATAAGCTACTTCAATGTAGGCTTCACGTGTAGACGTAGCCAAGATGTTAATTGAGATTTGCACTTGGGCGCACATAAAAATGATTTTGAACTAACATTCTGTAAGTTATCAGGAATCCTAAAGGTCAGGATTCAAGATTAAGTAATCTTGCCAGTTTAGACAAAGGCTTGAATTTCAGATCTCATATGGCCTGTTGACTTCAGCTGGCCTTGGATAAGGTCCTTCTGAAATTCAATGCAATATAAGCTGCCATTGGGAGAGTGTGCGGGAGAAATCCCTAATATTTACAGTTATCTTCAGCTACATCTGTTCCCATAGTCTACATACAGAGCAGGACACAACATCTCAGATACCACCAGTAAGTGATTCATAGCAAATACTAACTTCTTTATAGCAACCAGAGCACTATAAAGTATCTGCAATGTGTCTCCTTTCATTATAGAAAGAGCTGCTTTCCAGATTCAAACTCTCCTGAGCAGGCAGTCAGTTCATTTAAATTTTTTATATGTCTCCTTTCTCTCCCGGAAGATTCCCTTATCACGATTTCAAATGCTCACAGTTATTCTGCAGAAAATCCTGACACACTTGGGACATTCTGCCTCTTCTTAACATCTGTGCCACTGAAGTCTAGCGCCAACAAGCTATCGTACTTTCTTATCTAATTTGTTCTTTTGCAGCTTCCAAGATCAAGCCAAAAAAAAAAATGTAGCTGAGAGATCATATCTTTTTTTGAAAACAGGTAGGTCATAACTCTGCAAAAAATGTTGCTCTTTATTACGGTATACTCTATACAATGGAGCAACCAGCACAATTATTGTGATTGGTTGGTGGTCAACAAACTTAATTAGATCCAGTGGGAATCTGAGCAGGACTATGGAATATTATGTTAGTAGAATTATTGCCTGTTTACCAAGGAGTCTCCTGTAAGAATCCATTGCCAGTTTCTCATAGCCCCGTTTTTGTACCACCCTTTCTTATCTTTGTGCCTTCATCTGGCTTCTTAGGGCCAGGGAGTCCGCAGTGACATCTGCTTTGGAAGACATCATTGCAAAACTCCCACTGTTGCTAGGAGCCTGGCAATGTAGCGCCCCGCCAAATGGTGCTATTGATTCACCAGCGTCTGCCAATTCAGATGTAAACAAAGATGTTTGCTCCTTTTCCTTTGCGGAGCAGCAGCTCTGGAAGTGGCTGCTGGCCTGGAAGCCTCAGCAAACACAGATGGATTAGGCAGGCAGGTGACACCTCGCCTACTGATTATGAGGTTTTAAGTAGAAAGGTGGAGTTGTTGAGAGCCACATTCATTCACAGGTCCAAAAGTGCCCTGGTAATGGATTCCCCCTGAAGAGGCTGGGGGGAGAAGGCCTATTGATTTTCTAAATGGATGGAATGCTGTTATTTTCCAATTAATGCTCCACATTAGAGAGCAATCCAGCTGGAAAGAAACAGCTAAGCCCATTGAAGAGCTGATTTCTGCATTTTTTCCTGGGGTGATTTGCTTTTCCTAAACTTCTTAAAAACCAGCACCACCTCTGCTTAGGCCATCAGCTGGCATGAATTGCTCTAGCACTAGTATCATGGGGCTCTGCAGGCTTATATCAACTCGAGAAATGACATATTTTTAAGTAAAACATGCAAACTAGCGAGGACAGGTTCACTGTTAGACGAATTATGATAATAACACCATCTAGCTCGTATATTGCAGTTTTCATTAGATGCTGTCAATGTATTTTACAATGGAGGTTGGGCTAATGACCTGCGTTTTTGCAGATGGGGAAAATAGGCACAGAGAGGTAGTAACCTGGCTCATCCTGTGGGCTAATGAGGAAATATATGGTGGAGAAATCCTTCTCCGCTGAACTCTGCAGATCATGTGCAAGCCCACATGACTTAGGCCAGGTCTATACTAGGCAGGTAAGTCCACTGTAGGTAAGTCTATTCCAGATACACAATTACCATAGCTAGAAGAGTGTATCTGCAATCAACTTAGCTGGTAGTCTTCACAGTGGGAGGTCAATAGGAAAAACTCTCCCGTCAACCTCCCTTACTCTTTGCGATAGAGGAGTACAGGTTCCAACTGCGGACCCCAGATAGTTTGATTCAGCGTATCTCTACCAGACACTTGAAATCGACTCCGGAAGATTGACCCTGACTGGGTCGATATTCCGCATAGTACAGACAAGTGGAATATCACTCATTTCTGACTCTTTTCTCCCAAAAACATTCCACCTTTGGTGGGTCAGGCAGGGCACCCTTACCCATGAAAATACAGCCAAGAGTAGCGTGTTGCAGTGCAAGGTACCAGCTGCAAGTCGAACTCCATGGGGGGAGGAAGAGACTCACAGTTGGGAGCGACCAGAAGATGAACCGAATTAGGCCATGCCCTGGGCTCAGTGGCTCAACTGCTCTCCCTTGCAGGAAGCCATGGCAAAGGGTAACTGTATAATTCCCACAGTGAAGATTCTCATTTGGGCACAGCAGCCCTCTCCTTGATGCAACTTGCATGCACAGCTGGAGTGTGGGGTGGAGGTGGAAGGGGGTAAAAAAATCAAGCCTTCAATCTTTAAAGCAGCCAACAAAATTAAAGAGCGACAACACCCTGTCTACTCAGCCTCTGCACATAGAAACAGACAGGAGCAAAGCAGATCACATGAGGGAGCAAGGTACCATGTGTGGCAGTGAAGACACAAAGGCTGTGTCTACACTCGTATTCCTCTTTCGAAAGAGACATGCAAATGAGGAAATTTAAAATGCAAATGAGGTGCAGATTTACATATCAGGCACTTGTTTGCATATTTTTCTTCTGAAAGCGCTTCTTTCAAAAGAAGAAAAGCATTTTTTATGGGCAGAAGGGTTCTTTCGAAGATGGGGTTTGCTTTCGAAAGAGCCACATCTACACTGCTTTTCTCCTTTCAAAAGACGCTCTTTCAAAAGGAGAATATGAAAATGAGGCACCAGATATGTAAATCTGCACCTCATTTGCATTTTTGATTTCTTCATTTGCATGTTTCTTTCAAAAGAGGAATGCAAGTGTAGACACAGCCATACTGTTTGTAGCCAGTGCAGCAATGTGCCACATAGGCTGTGTCTACACTTACAAAAAACTTCTCAATAACCATGCTAATGGCCAAATCAAAGAGTACTAATTTGGCACTGAAATGAATATTCAGCGCCTCATTAGCATGCCGCCAGCTGCGGCACTTTGAATGTGCCACGGTTCACTCGCCCGCTGATAGGAATAAGGGGACTTCAATGTTTGCAGCGTCCTTTTGAAAAGGACCCACATGTAGATGAGCCGCAGGTGAGCGAACCACGGCACATTTGTTGCAGCCAGTGGCATGCTAATGAGGCAATGAATATTCATTTCAGTGCCTCATTAGTATTCTTTAATTTTTTTGAAGTTTTTTGTAAGTGTAGACGTGCCAATGCAACAGGATTAAGATTGCAAAGCTAATGTTAACAATTTACACAGTACCCAGGTTCAGAAGGGTGCCTGTACATCAGTAGTGGTTAGAATGAATTTGTGGATAAAGTTTGTTTCAAAAGCCATCTATAAGTACATCATCAGCAACAACCCAAATTTAGGAGGATAAATTTTACAATACAGTTCAGATATTAGCATTTATGTATTGGAGAGAGAGACTGGGAGAGACTAGAGAGACTGGGACTTTTCAGTTTGGAAAAGAGACGATTGAGGGGCGATATGATAGAGGTATATAAAATCATGAATGGTGTGGAGAAAGTGAATATAGAAAAATTATTTACCTTTTCCCATAATACAAGAACTAGGGGACACCAAATGAAATTGATGGGTAGTAGGTTCAAAACTAATAAAAGGAAATTTTTCTTCACACAGAGCACAGTCAACCTGTGGAACTCCTTGCCCGAGGAGGCTGTGAAGGCCAGGACTCTATTAGGGTTTAAAAAAGAGCTTGATAAATTTTTGCAGGTTAGGTCCATAAATGGCTATTAGCCAGGGATAAAGTATGGTGCCCTAGCCTTCAGAACAAGGGCAGGAGATGGATGGCAGGAGATAAATCACTTGATCATTGTCTTCTGTTCTCCTTCTCTGGGGCATCTGGCATTGGCCACCGTCGGCAGATGGGATGCTGGGCTGGATGGACCTTTGGTCTGACCCAGTATGGCCATTCTTATGTTCTTATGTTCTTATGGAAAAGCTATACGTAGAGTTGGTTGCAGAAAGCAAATATATCTCTGAGATTCTAGTTTCTGCACTCCTAAAATCCTCTAGTGCAGCGTTCCCTCTATTTTTTTCTATCCAGGGAAAGAATAAATTTTGTTATGTGCACCAAGGCATGTGTGGATGTGCACCACCAGGAGAAACACATGCTGCCCATCCTGGAGGGATGTGCTGCTTTGCTAATCTCTGCTGTATGGCTGCCCATGCGCTCATCTTACAGGGAGGTCTCCTGACAAAAGTGCCATTTTGGGGGCATTCTGCCAACATCCCGGTCATCTTCATTCCACAAGGAAGGAGGGTTGTCTCAGCAGAGGGGTGTTTTCCCAACATTTGGCCCCATGTGGATGGGCCAAATGTCAGGAAAGTCTCTCTCAACAGAGCTGTCGGCAGGATATGTACAAATGCATTGCATTATTTGCATATGTTTTGCCAACAGTAATCGGCAATGTAGACATACCCTAACAGTCTTCTAATATGTTCAAGGCCATTCTAAAGATGGGGTTCAATTGTCCTTCAGGTTCACTGAAGGTCGTCAAGAAGTAACGGGCTTGAATCTGCAAGAAGATATTCAGGTTCAATGTTAGGAAATGCTTTTTAAAGTATGTTGGCAGTTAATGCAATGGTTCGAGTACTCGCCAGCATGGTGCCTCCTGTACTTCTACCTGGGAATTAGCTCTTCCAGCCCTGGAGTTCCCCCTGTTGGCTGGTTTCTTGCCCTCAGTTACTTGTATCCTTCCATGCTACTTCAGGTCCTGTGTCCCTGCTGCCATGGTTCCCCTTCCCTTGCAGTAATGCCCCACAGCACTGCCCGCCCCCCGCACTCTGGGAGCCTCCCATCCCAAGGAACCTCAATGCCCATGGCCCCCTGGCCTCAGTGACCCATTGTCAGTTGTCATCTGTTCTGCCTCAGAGGCAAACTGCAATCTGAAACGTCCATCCACTGTTGGAAAGGGGTATGTGGACCTGCTGTCTTCTCCTGCCCCTGCTGCATCCTTCAGGCCTTGAAAGCAAGGCCTCAGCCTGGGAGTTTGCCTGTCAGAGTTCCTCAACACTGTTCTATTTTAGGTACCCTCTCTAGCTTCCCAGGCAGCCAGCACCTTCCTTTTCTGCCACTGGAACAAGACTGCTCTTCTCTTCAGGAGCCCTTCTTATCGGCCTTGCCAGTTCCTGATTGGCTGTCTGTAGCCCTCTTCTGATTGGTCCACAGTCCCAACCCTCTCCCAGGGCCTCATTTAGCCCTTATTTCACTGGACTGAGGTAACCACTGTGGAATACTAGGAAAGTTATGGAAGCTCGGTGGTTGGAGGCTTTGAGGGAAAATTCAGACAATCACTTGTTGAGGATGGGTTAAGTTTCTTGGTCCTGCACAAGTGCAGGGTTATGATTGAGCCTCTCAACCTCTCTTCCAGTGCTACATTTATGTGACACCATGTGTGCATGGCTTCCATCAGACAGATATAATTGGCTACTGAAGACTTGAGCTAGATTTATAATAGGGAATATGTGACCATGCACTGCGCTCTTAGGAACTGACCCCTTTATTGCTTTTCACAGTAAAGCTCATAGCCGAGCTTATGTGAAAAGCATCACGGGCAGGAAAATGTTTGAGCGCTCAAAGAAGGCTGAGTGAGGAAATTCCACTTTGGTATCTTCTACATGCATTCATTTCTGGAAGTAAAGAGTACATCATGCATAAGATCAGGCACTGATCAAGCTATGCCTTTGTAGCAGAGGCACAATATAGTGAATTACAGACCCAGACACACTCACCATGGCAATGAAAGATTAATAAATCGATACAGCAGATCAGCAGCGACACCAGTCTCAAAGATGCGGTGTCCTGACTCTAAGTCCTGTGCCCTCACTGCATGTCACCTAGTGAACATACTAGCAGAGAGATAGCCGTGCTAGTCTATATCCTATCAAAACGAAAAAGCAGTCCAGTAGCACTTTAAAGACTAACACAATAATTTATTAGGTGGTGAGCTTTCGTGGGACAGACCCACTTCTTCAGACCATAGCCGTACCAGAACAGACTCAATATTTAAGGCACAGAGAATCAAAAATAGTTATCGAGGTTGACAATTCAGAAAAATATTATCAAGAGAGCAAATCAGAGAGCGGAGGAGGAGAAGAGGCGGGGGGGAGTCAAGAAGTTTTTGCTAGTGAAAATACACTAGCGTGTAAAATAAAGGCGTAATATTAAGTTATCATTCAGTTTTAACTTCCATATGACCCAGCCATTGAATGTCATGCTGCAGCTTTCATGTGACTATTAATGAATCTAACAGAGTTAGGTATATCAATAGCCTCTTCTGCCACTGAGTCTGAGGCCCTCCATTTAGACCTAAAGATATAACATTCCAATAAGGTTGAGAAGTGTCACAACCCATGTTTCACAGATGGGATTATGAGCCAGAGAAATTAAAGCCCCAGGGAGAGCTTGGAAGTTAAGTGATGTGTCCCACGTCAGAGTTCATCTGTGCCCATTTCCCTCAGCTGTGGGTACCACGCTAACCACTGACCCAACCTTCCCTATCAGATTGTTCTTCAGCTAATTGTCTGTGATTAGCTACATGAATGGAATGCATAATAAAACGAACAGCTAGACAGAAGTGATGGAAAGATACCAGCACCCTTTAGGAGTTACTGAGATTCTGTGCCAACTACTGTATTTGTAAATGCTGTTTTACATCTGTTTCATTACATAGGTCCTCATTTAGCAAATGTTTATTTAGCTGTCCCTGCAGTTTTCCTTCAAGGGTCTATACCAATGGCCTGAGGAAATGGCAGAAACACAAGTTTCTGTAGAGAAATAATATGCCTTGAACACATTCAGTATATTTGGAGTCTGGAGACACATTTTAGGGTCTGGGTTTATTTATGGTACCTAATAGATGCCTTGATAATTATGTGCATGGGAAGGAAAACAAAATTTTGAGATTAAAAGCATAAAGAAAGCTTGCTTGGATTAACATGATCTGAAAGCATCAATTTGATTCTTACAATATCTATAATTTACTGAACTGCAGAATAAACATACTGTACCAGTGTGCTGACAAGGGCTCCAGGCAGTAAATATTTCATTACTTTAAAGAAATATTGGTATTAGGTATGTGTTTTAGTATTCAGCGGAATAAAGTTTTGAATAGTAAAATAAAATTGTTTTCTCCTCTAGGACCATCTTATTCCATTTGAGTGAAAAAAAATACATTGCCACCTATTGGACACTACTGAAGCACACCAGAAACTAGTGATTTTTGCCTAGGTAGCTAGGTGAAGGCCATCTCCACCAGTCACAAACTCATATCCAAATTCATACCTGCTTCATGTAGATCTTCTCCATTCCTGTGTTATTAGACTAGTAGGACTCATTGCTCCAGGAAGTCGGTAAGGGCCAAGAATCAAAAGGGATTGCATATTGCTCTGGACAAAAAAGAATCTGGAGCAATTATAACTGTTCATGATATGATGGGGTAATTGATCTCTCAGTATTAAATAGCCACATGAAAATTAAGATGGGGGGGCAGATTATTGCAAATCTGCCTACTGAAGAGGGAGCAGGCCCACCAATGGGGGGCGAAGGAGACAGGTGCTCCAGGGCTCAGCAATGTAAAAGGGTCCAGGGCTCCCCACTGCCGCTTCAACGCCAACGGCTGGAGCCTTGGGTGGCAAGACTTGTCTGAAAGAGGCTAGTCCCCACCCCCACCCGATTCACCAGCAGCCTAACCCTTTCTGGGAGCCCTTAGATGCTTCCCTGCATCTACACCTTGCCCAGGGCCAGGCCAAGTCCACCAGCTGCCCTGAGAGGAGAAGAGCATTTACGCTTTCCTCTGAGGCATCCAATGGAGAGACAGAGCCAGGACACCAATCCACTCTGGCAACTCCTGTTTGTGCTGATATTCAGCTGCCTCCATGGCACTGGTCAGGCTCCATGGGTCTGAGGAGCTCTACGGTGGGGTTTAGAAGTTTAGGCAGCCCCACAAGGAGTGCCTGGGTGAGTGTGAGGTGAGCAATATGAACCTCATCCCCCTCTGCCAGGTACCAGGAAAGACAATATGGTAACGAGGCAGGTATTTCAAGGCCCAGAGAGAACGTCTGATAATGCGACTCCATTGATCATCTCTGCTGGGGCCTCAGAGGACTGGGTTATACGTAGGAGACAATTAGCTGTACATCAGTGAGAACATATAAATGGTCATCATGCAGGGAACAGCCTACTGGCACATAACAGACATTGTTCTGTTTGTCAGACCAATAGCGTTCTTGTGCCCTTCAAGCACCTTCTGGATTGCACAGAGAGACTGGGTCATACACCAGCTGAGGCGAGAGAGCTGATGCCTTCCTGCAGCTCCTTTGAGATCTGTGAGATTGCGTGGGGGTGGGGAGTGTTGATTCAGTGCGGAACAAGCTGTGCCCAGCCTGGCAGAACTAGAGGAGGAAATACTTTGAAGGGATCCTCGGAAAGTCTCCTCAGACTCGGGAAATCACACTTTTCTGGGGGATGAGATGAGCCAGCTCTTGAGAGACGGATCATTGCTCTGTTCTGTTTTTCCTTGTAGAAGAGTGTTGTCCCTGGTTCTCACCTGCTCTGGCTTTGATGAGATTTAGCTGAATCAGCTGTTTGCCTAGAGGCAGGTGTTTGTTTTAAAGCAGCTGTTCTCAAACTGTGGGCCATCGTGATCTTACTCATCTTGAATAGTAACAAAGAGGAAGCCGTGCTAGTCTATACACTATCAAAACAAAAAACAGTCAAGTAGCACTTTAAAGACTAGCAAAATAGTTTATTAGGTGAGCTTTCGTGGGACAGACCCACTTCTTCAGACCATAGCCAGACCAGAACCTGGTCTGGCTATGGTCTGAAGAAGTGGGTCTGTCCCACGAAAGCTCACCTAATAAACCATTTTGCTAGTCTTTAAAGTGCTGCTTGACTGTTTTTTGTTTTACTCATCTTTGTGCTGGCTGGCTTCCTTGTTTCCAACTAGCAGCCAGCTCCTTGCACAATACAAGGGAAGGAAATATAAACATGATTAGCTGTGAAGTAATTTCTGTTGGGTGTCTTCAGTAGTGGATTTTTACTTCAGCCTGGGCTGCCAGGATTCTCCCACAACCCTACAGCCTGGGTTTGACCAGTAGCAATCCTTCTACACTCAGAAAGGAATAAACTGATTGCACAAAGGCAAAATGGGAAAGGACTGTCTAGGAAGGAATACTGCACGAAAGGATCTGGGCTTTATAGTAGGTCACAAACTGCATACATGTCAGTAGAACACGGTTGCAAAAACAGAACTTCAAACATCATTCTGGGATGATGTATTAGCAGAAATTTTTAGGCAAAATACCAAAAGTAGTTATTCCACTTTGCTCAGCACTAGAAAAGGTGAACAATGAGGAAAGACTGGAAAAACTGTTTGTTTATTCTGGAGAAGAGAGGACTGGGGTGATGTGATACATAAGCCAGGTCTACACTAAAGAGGAAGGTTGAATTAAGATACACGACTCCATCTACATTAATTACATATGTTAATTTGAGCTTCTGTGACATCACCACTGCAGGAGGTCATCAGGAACAAATGCTCGAGTTGACTTCCCTTACTCCTTGCAAGGGGCAGGAGTATCCGGGCTGATGGGAGTGCTCTTTGAGTGCGATTTAGCACATCTCTGCCAGGAAAACTAACTCAAATTCCAGAAGATCGACTGTGGGAGTGTTGATTTCCCTCAGAGTGCAGATGTGCCCTTAGTCCTGCCATGAGTGCAGTGGACTGGACTAGATAACCTCTCGAGGTCCCTTCCAGTCCTACAATTCTATAACTGTCTTCAAGCATGTCAGAGGTTGTCATACAGAGGACTTTTTGCCATGTTTGAAATAGTGCAGCTACTTCAAGTGCGGTATTCCAGTTCCGCTTCCCCTCTTTGTGAGAGGGGTAATGGAATCTTTGAAATCAGCCCTTATTCGAACTACCGAGCTCGAAATTAGGTATCTTGAAATAATTTATGCAATTTGAATTGCACAAATTGTGTAAATTATTTTGAGATAGAAATGCAGTCCAGACGTAGCCCAGGAAAAGCTTCCTGTCTGGGTAGTTAAGCACTGGGACTAGTTACCTGGGAAGGTTGAGGCATTTTCATCTCTGGAGGCTTTTAAGAGCCAGGTAGATAAGCACCTGTCAGGGAAAGCCTAGGTAATATTTAACCCTTCCTCAGTGCAGGGGATTCGACTGACCCTATTAAGGTCCCTTCCGATCCTGAATTCCTATGGTTCTGTGTAAGTATTCTGCCCTAGGGACAAATGTCCCTAACCTTACTCGGGGAGAAGGTAGAAATAAAGAGGGATAGACACAACCCCGTGTAATGAGGCATACACATGCTTTTTATTCCAGGAGTTAGATCAGCATGGGGGCAAATCCTTCCCTGGAGCAATGCATCATACCCTCCCCCACTCTCAGCCACCAGCATAAGCTCCCTACTTCAAATAGACCCCATGCTTTGCTGGCAGTGCAAGCACCGGCTCTTCCAGCGTACGGCTGCAGCTGCTCAGACTAACTTGGCAACCAGCCCACTGTTTCAGCGCCCATCTTCGCTGCTGCTTGTATCTGCCTCTTCTCTCAGCTCTGGTACTGAGTCACTCCACACGCTGGCATGGGTTCAGGCTTCTGAAGGTGGGGCTGTGTGAGGGCATTGTCTGACAGACAGACTCTCTTGGAATAATGAATTAGCTATTACAATGACTCTGTTTTTGGATGGAGACAAATTAGAGAGAACAGCTTCATGAGGGGGAGGAGAGGCAACCGTCTAAGGAAAGGAACAATGGAACCCAAACACCTCTTCTAATGATATACACCCAGGAACATTAACCAGAGCTCAATACTCTGACAATTGCTAATAGCCAAGTTCAGGGCCCTTGGATAGGAGGCCATAGAGATAAAGAGACAAATCTAGCAGTGGTATTTAAGTGCCCCTCCCTTTAATAGGAGCTGAAATCCTCACACATTTAATGCATCATTAGCGCTGGCTTGAGAACAGTTATGTTTCATAAAGCCACATTCAGCAATTCCTCATTTCCAGTCAGCGCAAAATCCTCCAAAATGTTGCTGC
This sequence comes from Carettochelys insculpta, assembly GCF_033958435.1. NCBI lineage: Eukaryota > Metazoa > Chordata > Testudines > Carettochelyidae > Carettochelys > Carettochelys insculpta. Next base: position 67,925,617 of record NC_134143.1, on the reverse strand, counting down.
TTCTGCACCCTACCCCACTCCCAGACCTGCCAATCCCCAGCCCACTCCTGTACCCTCCCTCCATTCAGACCCCACACTTCAAGCCTGTGTCCTGACAGCCCCCTCCCCCACAGAACCCCTCATTTTTGGCTCCACCCCAGATCCTGGGGGGAAGTTCTCTGCAAAGGAATTTTTCCCTAGGTTTTCAACGCACCGAGCCAAAACACATTTTAAAAGTTTCCTACAATATTAGAAATGAGAAAGATGAAACAACTCTGGAAAGCCATTTCAAAATGAATAACCATGTAATATTGATGCAATGAGAAATTTTAGTTCTCCCCTCCCCATATTTTATCTTCCCCAAACAATTTTTTTATGAAACTGTCATGATTCCATCAATGTTTTCCAACCAGCTCCCGTATTTAGCCTTACAACCAATCTCACATAGGAATAGTAGTACCTCTCCAGTGTACAGATGAAGAACTGAGACAGAGCTAAGGCTAACATCCAAACCATTGGACTACCTGTCCTCCCTAGATATAGCGAGAGATAGAAACCTTTTGTTTCAGGCCTAGCTCTAATTTCAATATTCAAATCTATTGTGTCAAGACCTAAAACAATCATCAGTCAAGCAGGCTTTTTCCCCTTCTCTTTGCCCAGTTATATTGTTGGCTATATTTAGACAGTGGATTTACCCCTTTCATGAAAGTTGGAACCATCACCTATAGATCTCTTTTGGAGACAGAAGATTATGGAGTCTTGTGATGTGATCCAATCCTGATATATATTACAATAATTCCCTGAAGCCTCAGCTGAAAATCAGGGCCCAGTTATTCTAGGCACTATATATGTAACCCACACACCTACTGAGTGTGGTTCCCTGTCCCATGTAGTGGTGCTTAGACCACTCAGAGAAAGAATGTTTCCTCTACAGCCTTTATAGGTGGTTAGCTCGGGCTGTATTAGCTCCTGCACTAAGCTCCTGTGACACTAGGTTTGAGCCTGCATGTGGGCAGTCATATATACACACAACAAAAGAATCCTTGTTCACAGCTCACAATCTTAGTGGTTGTTGGGACAGCTATGAAGACCCCAAAATACACAGAAATGTGAAGTCCAAACCCTACTGAATCCCTGGCAGCAAAGCCACTGCAAGCCACCTGGGCAGAGCAGTGCTTTGCCTGATGGCTCCAGCTTGGTGGAGTGCTGAAAGGAGCTTCCCCCTGCTGGGGGAAGCCAGAAGGAAGCTGCACCCCCTCTCCCCCACGCAGGCTCCAGCTGCCCACTTCTCCCAGCTGGGGAAAGTGGGTGGCTAGAGCCCAAGATTTTGACATTTGTGTTAATACAATTAATGCATATGTGGAAGTCGTGTAAAGCAGGGGGTTACTGAACATTGAAAAATATGTTCATATTATCTACAATATTTGGAGCCCATACCTTTTCAAAAGGATGCATATTAAGAGTGAGCTAGCACAGTCTGGGCATGTTGGAGTGTTATCTGTTCACTTTCTTGGTTACTTTATCAAGCAGTTAGTGACCCTGATGCCATCTTACAAATAAGACCCTGAGAATCAAGCAACCACCATTAGCCTCAGGTCCAGTGTTTCCTGTAAGCTGAGCACTTGGGCAGCAGCCCAGGAGAAATTCAGGTGCCACCCAGCTGGTTAGCAGAGCACCCACAGCCAGCAGCATGTGTTTTTACTGGAGGTGCACATCCACACATGCCTTGGTACAAATAACAAATTTTATTCTGCCTAGGGATGGGAAAAAGTAGAAAGAACACCACTCAGGTCCCTGATCAAATACCCAGTTTGGATACACACACTCTGCTGCCCCTTCTGCAGTTTCACTTTGGATGCAATATTTAGGACTTCCTTCTTCATTTGACGGGATACAGTTTGGCAACAGTCTCTGCCACTGTTGGAATATTCGATGATGCAGTTAGATGATGAAAGCCCTCCAACTGCAAATGCAGTTCATTAACCACACTTCTATACCTACACTACTGTTATACACATCCATAAAATAATCTATTACTATGTCAGGAAAGTTCTTTGAGATCCCTCAAGTGAAAAGCAATATGGGTAGATATTCAGATGATGTAATTCAGGGTCAATGGAGCTCCCCAGACATAGACAGCCAGCTACTAAACTGATGTAAATGTAAGTCACTACTATAATTACAGCCTCATTCAGTTTTGCACTTACGCAAATGCTTTTATTTTAAGCATGTGGGCAGATGTGATGTAGTAGTAGGCATCCTTCAGTCTACGTGGACTATGTATCACGCCCTTCGTAGTTCCATTTGGGATCATCATTTGCAGCGTCGACTGTGACTGTGAAGGCCCACATGAGAGTGACAGTCCTTGCTGCATCTGTTGCATGTGTAATGGGTGTCTGGCAGGTCCTTACTGTGCTTTCTGTGGGCTCGCTTCTCCTCTGCTAGATGTCTGATCCTCATCTCACCCTTCTGAAGGCCCTTGTGTAGTTCCTGCCTCCATCTGCTGCGATCGTCTGCCAGCTCCTCCCAGCTGTCCCCCTCGATTTCTACCTCCCTGACATCCCTCTTGCAAACATCTTTGTAGCACAACTGGGGGCGTCCGGGGGGTCTTTTGCCAGAGGCTAGCTCGCCATACAGGATGTCTTTCGGGATCCTTCCATCATTCATCCTGTGGACGTGGCCAAGCCAGCGGAGCTGCTGCTGCCTGAAGGGGGTGTGCATGGTTGGGATTCCAGCTTGCTCAAGGACGGCGGTGTGGGACACTCTGTCCTTCCATGATATTCAAAGGATGCGCCTGAGGCAGCTCAAGGAAAATGTTCAGCCTCTTTTCCTGGCGGGCGTACAGGGTCCAAGTCTTGCTGCCGTAAAGGAGGGTGCTGAGGATGCAGGCTCTGTAGACTTGCATTTTGGTGTCGGTGTACAGCTTGTTGTTATTCCACACTCTCTTGCTGAGTCTGGACAGAGTTGTGGCTGCTTTTCCGATCCTCCTCTCAGTCTCCATTGGAGCTCAGTCTCCAATGACAAGGTGTCAGTGATGGTGGACCCGAGGTAAACAAACTCGTGGATGACCTGTAACGTATACTTGTCAATGCTGATTGATGGAGATTCAGCAATGTCCTGACCAAGTATGTTTGTCTTCTTTAGGCTGATGGAAAGCCTGAAGTCCTTGCATGCTTTGGAGAACTGATCCAGCAGTTTTTGAAGCTGGTCTTGTGTGATGCTACAGCAGTGTCATCTGCAAACAGCATATCTCTGATGAGGCCTTCCCGCACCTTAGATTTAGCTTTCAGTCTTGCAAGATTAAACAGTTTCCCATCAGGTCTTGTGTGCAAAAAGATGCCCTCTGTTGAAGATCCAAAAGCATGCTTCAGGAGGAGTGCGAAGAAGATCCCGAACAATGTCGGAGCAAGGACTCATCCTTGTTTGATGCCGCTTCTGATGCTGAAAACATCCGATAATGTGCCATCATATTGGATGGTTCCTCTCATGTCTTCGTGGAAAGACTGGATCATCTTGAGTAACTGTGGTAGACAGCCTATCTTGTGGAGTAGTTTGAACAGTCCATCCCTGCTGACCAAGTCGAAGGCCTTGGTCAGGTCGATGAAGGCAATATAGAGTGGCTTCCTCTGCTCCCTGCATTTATCCTACATCTGCCTCAGAGAGAAGACCATGTCAATGGTATATCTCTCTGCGCGGAATCCGCACTGTGATTCGGGATACACCCTCTCAGCAATCTTCTGGAGTCTGCCGAGGATGACGCAAGCGAACAGTTTACCAGTGATGCTTAGGAGGGAGATTCCACGATAACTGTTGCAGTCGCTTCTGTCTCCTTTGTTCTTGTACAAGGTTACAATGTTAGCATCATGCATATCCTGTGGAACCTCTCCCTCTCTCCAGCACAGGCACAGTAGCTCATGTAGACATTCCAGGAGGGTGTCCGTGGCACACTTGGTTACCTCCGGTGGTATACCATCCTGGCCAGGGGCCTTTCCTACTGCAATGCTGTCGATGGCTTTCTTCAGTTTGTCCACAGTTGGTTCCTGGTCCAGTTCATCCATTACTGGTAGGAGCTGGACAGCATAGAAGGCTGTATCAACCACAATGTTCTTGCATGAGTACAGCTCGGAGTAGTGCTCGACCCAGAGCTCCATCTGTTTGGCTTTGTCAGTGATAACTTCAACAGATTTGGATTTCAGAGGTGCCATCTTGTTCTGGGTGGATCCTAATGCCTTCTTGATGCCCTTGTGCATTCCCCTGAGATTACCAGAGTCAGCACTGGTCTGGATGCTGCTGCATAGCCAGTTGGCACAGTTCCTGGCTGTCTGCTGTACTGTTTTTCTGGCTGCTCTGAGTGCTTGCAGGGTACTCTGGCTCGGTGAGCATTTGTACTCCAGGAGTGCAGCGCGCTTCTTTTCAATGGCTGGAATCATCTCATCGGTGTTAGCTTCGAACCAGTCATTGGTGTTTCTAGCTCTTCTTCCAAACACCAACAAGGCCTTGTTGTAAATTGTATCCCTCAGATGCTACCATCTGGATGTCACATCGGCACCCCCAGGGCTGCTGCGCAGATTCTCCTCAAGGGTCTCTCTGAACTTTTCGGCTCCCTCTGAGTTTGCTGTCTTTCTGGCATCAATGTGGGGCCTTCCAGCTGGCTTAGAGTGGTACAGCTTCTTGGATCTCACCTTGAGTCTGGAGCAAACTAGCGAATGATCTCTATCATAGTCGGCATTATGATAGCTGCGTGTCAGAAGGACATTTCTGAGATAATCACATCTAGCAATGACCACGTCTAGTTGATGCCAGTGTTTCAAGCGTGGGTGTCTCCATGACACTCTGTGCAGTGGCTTGGTTTGGAAAAATGTGTTTGTGATGCACAGATTGTGGTGCGTGCAAAGTTCGAGAAGACACTGTCCATTTTCATTCATTTTTCCCACACCGAAGTGGCCTAAGCAGAAAGGCCATGAGTCACAATCGGCTCCAACTCTTGCACTGAAGTCACCCAAAATGTACAGTTGTTCGCGAGCAGGTATTTGCACTATGGCAGCACTAAGCATGTCATAGAACTTGTCTTTTACTTCTGGTGTGGCATACAGGGTTGGGACGTAAGCACTGATCAGGTGGACAGGACCGGCGCAAGTTTGAAGTATGACCTGAAGGAGTCTTTCTGATCCGCCCATGACTAATTCCACCATTTGCAGAAGGGTGTTTCTGATGGCGAAGCCAACACCATGCTCCCTGGGTTCTTTTTGGGCTTTACCCTGCCAGAAAAAGGTATAGTCCTTTTCCTTTAGAGATCCCGAATCTGCGAGTCACATCTCTTGCAGAGCAGCAATGTCAACTTGGAGCCTCTTCAGTTCCCCACTGATGACAGTGGTCTTTCGGGTGTCGCTGATGTCCTGAAGATCTTCAGCCAAGCCGGTCAGCATGGTCCGCACATTCCAGCAAGCAAGCTTAAAACTTTGATGGTTTTCTTTTCTTGTTGATTTCCTTATTGCTTTGCTTGGTGCTGAAATTTCAGTCACTTGTCAGGTTTGGGAACCTTAAGCCTTACGCACCCCGTGAGGCAGGTGAACTGTGGCGGGACAGTACCCTACTGGCTGGGGGCTGCCCAACTTGAGGCAGGCGGTGACTGTCCAGTGAGGTGCGATGATCTCTCCCACCATTGAAGGCAACCCCTGGCACTTGTTCTCTACGCCAGTCGAGCAAGAGCTTATAACCGGTATCTGTTGCCTCCAGTGTTGGTTCAATGCTGTTAAGCGATGCTGGAGTACCTCTCCAGGTACGAGCCTGGGCAATTTTTTGGCACCCTGGGCTGCCCAGGTGCCAGTATCCCCCTCTCGGCTTTACTGATATGGTCCAAAGGAGATGATAACCTCTACGTCTGGTACCAGCTCAGCTGCAGGAGTTGCTGGGTCCATGCCAGAAGTTGGCACAGAACTGCCTTAGGACTCCCCTCCGGATTTTCTGTCAGGGTTTACTTCCTTAGCCTTGCTCCTTCCCAGGATAACTCACAAGGCAGTGGGCAGTTGTGATGGGACTACAGTAAACCCCTGACTTACGCAGGGGCTGCATTCTTGTGCAACCCCGCATAAGTCAAATTTCCCCACTCCTCTGAGTGGTAGGGAGTTGGTGCCAGGCATTAACCTGAGTGGAGTTAACCTGAGATATGTGCAACTCAAGTGCATATATTTCTGGGGTCTACTGTATATACTGTACTTGTTTAAAAGTGTACTTTTGTGCTTTGAAAGAATAGGGCCCTCCTACCTGCAGAACTACTTTTTGTATTTGCTGTTTCCTTCTGGGCCATTTCATGATGAAACATTTCACATATTTTAGTGCAAAACCCTGCCCTCTTGGAATGACATTTAATGAAAATCTAGATGATTTTTTATTTCAAAAATACCATTTTTGAGTGCTTTTATGGTCCGAGTATATATACACAATAGTGTTTCATCGGCTTGCACACAAGCCTTCAGATCTCTAGCTGAATAAGACAGAAACCTTATTCTCACCTGAATCAGACTGTATTTATTTTCTTCAGTACTAAAGCTTAACATTGATTTATTGCCGCCAAACCTACTTCACAAGCTATGCTGTTTCAGGGCCCTTTTAAACTCTGAGGGGAGTTTAAAAAACTGCGCTCCTATAAAAGCACTGCTCAGGTCCTGATGTCTAGCAGCATTTGATTCCCCCCTTATTTGTATTCTTGTCAGTGTCACATTTAATGCCACAGAGCTCACTTTTAAGGTAATAACCAGCCTGAAGTTTATGAAATAAAAGATTGATATCAGCTTCATAAAACTCCGGGGAAGCAATATCTTTCCTACATCTTACCATTCTTTTAACTGTAGGCACCTTCATACACAGCATGAGAGAAGCGTTTTAAAAAAAGGAGATATCTCCACACAGCCATGGGATTTTACATCCTAGTGTGGCTTTGCTTTATCACTTTAACAGCAAAGAAGTTACAGTCAGTGCCTTGTGTGTTCCACAGGTAGATTTCTTTCAAGAAGCACCCTTTATTTAAATGCCATTTGATTTTTAAAGGCTGGTGCTGTGTAACAGGTGGTTCATTGTCACCACCTCTGTGGAGGCCAGATGGTAACTCCATGGGCTATCACTGCAGATGAGTAAAAGGGAGGCTGAACAAGCTGGTGGGAAGCCCCATGTGTCTGGGTTTTCAAGAGCACGTTCATCACAGTGGTAGCTGGGTACCTTCCGCAAGATGTAATTGATGAAATTGCATGAGCACAGAGATCTTTTTCTAGACATTGGTCAGAGCTGCTAAGTATGGTCCAGACATTCAGGCCTTGGGGGAAGGGAGGGTTGACTCATTAATAGATCTAGGTCTCCCTCGATATTTCACAACTGAACGCTGGCTCCAAATCTCCCTCTGGATGGAACGAGATGTTTGAATGTAGGATTTTGAGTGGGGTCCATTTTCACTCTTTTCTAGTTCTGCTGGACTAGACCACAGAAATTCACCCACCCAGATTCCCAGCTGCATCCAAGCTCCCTTGGGTGAAGCTGAGGAAGTGGGGAACACAGGCATTGCTCTACTAACCCCACTTTCTGCCCTCAAACATTGTGGGTCCCGTTCTCTCTCATCAGCTGCAAAAGTTCTCCACGGAACAATGACCAGCCAAGAACCAAAACAGCACTGAATATTCCAGCTGCATATTTTGGCCTCTCCTCTTGTTGACTCCGTATTCCAAGAAGGAGGTGTAAAGCTTCACTGACACTAAGTCACCTGGTGATTAAATCATCTGGGAAGTCACTGTAATAAGGTACCTAGAATCATTATAGTTCCTTATGGCACTGCTGGAGTGGTGCAAAGACTATACTGAGGCCAAGGATCCATCTCTAAAGGTTCTTATTTTAGATGAACCATTTCATCCTCCAATTCCCCATCTCACCCTCATTTGAGCAAACTCGAGGACTGACAGACTTGACGTACTTGACTTAAACCCTTGTACTCTGGGCGGAGCATAGGTCATCTACATGTCTCCTCCACTTCACTCTGTCTTGAAAAAAAACTTATAGATGACATGCCCTCTGGTGTTGGGGCTTTCCTCCCCCAACCCCATCCCTTGCTCCCCGACCCTGCATTGCAAGGGTCCCTCTTGGACAGGACACCTCCGCTTCCTGTGCAGGGGCTGAGAGTGCCTTACTTCCATGAGGATGGCCCTACCTCCGCACACTGAACCGGTTACCCACTGAGCAGTAGCTCTCAGGGGCAGCAAGCTTCCAGAGGGCAACTGAAACCTGATTCTCCAGCGGGGGTGGTAGGCAGCAGCCGGATGTCCTGTCTCCAGAGGGCGGGCGAGAGCCAGGCACAGAGCTCCAGAAAGGTTTCCTTCCATATTTGGAAGTTCTGGAGCCACACCTGGTTGCCCCACTGCCCCATGATCAGCTGGTTCCACCAGTCAGAACTGGTGCGGTGCCTCCAGATCCACCTGTGCACCCAAGGGGACGGGGGCAGGTGTGACCATTCTGCAGCCATGGTGAGGTCCTTAAATGTGGTCTTGAGCTTGCGCTCCCTGAGGAAGAGAAGGACAGCTGTCAAGAGGTGCAGCAGGGGCTGAAGCACACCTGTGTGCAGCCAGTGGAAGCCTGGGAGCTGCTGTGGCACTATGGCTCCCTGGAATGAGCTATTTCTCCCAGAAAGAGTTGAAACCCTGCTCTAGCTGTGCTGTCCCTCAAGGATGTAGGCACACCTGTGGCACAGGCAGCAAAAAGGTGTCGGGGGGGTGTCCTTTTAATTGAGTGTCTTGCTGGGGCTCCGCAAAGGCAATGGTGACCTGCAGCCCTCGTCTGCTGTGGGTGGCTGTTTTGCTTGTAGAGCACTTGGCAAGTCCAGCAGCTCTCTGTGAACAGAGATCACTCTTTTGTTCTGCTTTGCTGTCTGGATGTGATCGGACAACGCAAGTTTTGTCGCAAAATATCTTCTGACAAAAACTTCTGTTGACAAAGCGCTCTAATCTAAACCTAGCCAAAGTGTATGCTGGGTAGAAGGCTTAGAATTGGGGCAAAATCAAGATTAGGATTCAGGATGCAAAAATCTTGTCTCTCGTGTGTCCCACAAACAGTGGAAATCCTGCCTGAAAATGTAATATGGCAGATACGTATCAGAGCAGCTTGATCTCCTAACATGTTAGCTGCTTTAATTAAAAATCTCCTGAAAAGCAGTGCTTCAGTGAAATGTAGCTGTTTATGAACCTGAAAAATTAAGCTCCTTTTGGTTCTTCTAGCAGTAGACAACTTAAACGTTAGGACCCAGAAATTCCGAAGTTCAAGTTGCTCAGCTTCACGGGGTCGGGTTAGTCCATTTGGTAGTTTTGACAGTTTGTTAAAAATTCTTTCATGAACCATTAAAATTTGCCACACAAACGTATCTGTCGATACTCAGTTTTACAAACTTCCCTTCACAATGTGCCCAAGTTGCTTGACTTCATCCTCTTTGAAGTAACCAGCCAAAGGACAGAAATACTGCAAGAGCCTATTGAACTATTTTAATAATGTATGACTGATGAGTAGACACATAGATCTTTTTGGTAGATCTTTAATTGAAATTTTTTAATTAGACCAGTTCCAGGAACAGAAGCATATCCCAAATCACAGTTTTAATCTTTACAAAGAGGCAATTTCCTATTCTCTCACAATACTGGCGTCTTTTCAGCCATCCTCTAGCAATACATAAATATCAATAACTCCACAGCACAATGGGTTTAGACAACTTTTATCTTTTTCCCATTGGCAGAATAAAACGAGTCCATCAGCGTGAAGTGGACTTTTTCATTAGTCAGTCTCCAGTTACATATGCAGACCAATTTCCAGCAATTTCATTGGAGTCTCCTGGCTGCCATATGGCACCTCACACAAAAAAACATCCACAATCAGCTGTGCCATCATTTGGCAATGAAGCTGCTTGCACCTGCAGCCATGGTTCCCAGCCAATGGGAGCTGCAGAGGTGGTGCTCAGGGTAGTGCCTGCAGTGAGTGTGTTTGCAGAAGGAGGGTGTGACAGTGCACAGGGTACTCCTGGCCTCCCCTCTGCCTAGGAGCTGGACATGCTCGCTGCTTTCCTGGAGCCACATAGATTTGGATATGATCACTAGGATGCAGATGCAGTCACTAAACCAGTCATAGAGTCCAGGCCAAAAGGAACCAATGAGACTGAAGTTATTAACTGCATGGGTCAGAACTAGAACCTTGGTTCTTCGTATCTATAAATCTGGCCTTGAATTAAAGGTGACCATCTTATTCCTGAATAATACAAGTAGTGTGCCCTACATCTGCAGTGATGTTTCTACGAAAACTTTATGCTCTTGCCCTACCACCAGTGGTAATAATGGTGGGGACATTAATGTGAACAAGTCACCAATATTTTAACCATTGTGTCTTCTAGACCTGTTCTGGGCGGGGATCAAAAACAAATCAGTAAACACTCACACCATATTTCTACTATTGTCCCTCTTCTCTTTCCAGGGGTAACAGTGCCACCCAGCGCACAGAGAACCGTCTCAGGCTTCAGAAGATCTGTATTCTATTCCCAGCCTGCTGCATGACCTTGTGGAACCCTTTTAATCACTGGGCCTCAATTTACCTATCTGTAAATTGGGGATAATCAGACTGACCTTTGTAAAGTGTTTTGAAAGCTACTGCTGAAATGTGCTATGTAATGGCACATCTAGGTGGCATTATGAAGCAAAGAGAAATGCATGCAGTAGTCACTCTTAACTGAAGGTAATCTGCCCTTCTTGGATCAGCTGTGAGATTGGAACCCAGGATCTTTATCTCTAAAAGCAGGGGCGGGTCCCACATGAGCTAAAGAGTTACGACAGCTGTGAAAATGGAAGTTGGGGCAAACACACTTCTTTTCTATAGCCTGACCACCCAGGATGGACATCCACATCCCCAGAGTAGGGGTTACATCAGAGAGGGTCCTGAATGACGAGGCACAGCCAGCCAGAGCTGGAGTGATGGCATGCAAATCATGGAGGAGATTGCTTAGCTCCTGAGAGCCCCGACTGACCAGAGGCAGGTGCCAGCCCTGTGGTGTGTGGAGTACCCAATCACACTGCCTGTCCTCAGAGTTGTGCTGCTGAAGAACTTCTCTTTTAACATCTGGTGAAGGGTTCATCTGGAGCTGGCAGGCTGCAGTTCAGTAGTCTGAGAGCCTTGAGATGGCCTTTCCAGGCAGCCTGAAGGAGCGTGACTGAGTTATGCTCCATAATCCCTTGGTGCTCCCTGCCTTCCATCCATCTGGCAGAGGAGGGCTAAAAGGGTACAGGAGTTGCCCCACCCCCACAGGGCCTCAGGCAGAGCCTAAGGGGTGGGAGGATGAGCTCCCTCTGCTCTGTCTCCTTGTCCCACTATTCTCTCTTCATTTTGGGGTGTGATCAGCATACCTGTGGGATCCTCCCACCGTCTTAGGTTCAAACAGTCCAGTAGGTCTCCCCAGCTCACTTAACAGTGTCTGTTTGTTCCCCCTTGTCAGGGAGAAGGTGGGGAGAGAATATGGGTGTCATTTGTCCCAGCTGGGTCCCCCTTTCACCATAGATTCCTCTGTCCCACAAGCTGCTGCCTGCCTGAAGCCAATTCTGCATTTCCTTTTTCTCCCCTGCCCCTGCCTATCAGTCTCCTTTAACTCAGGCTTGAAGTATACTGTTTACTGCAACTGCGAAGGTGCCAGGTTGCTCCTGCTGCTTCACTTCAGACCCCTGCCTAAGGGTACAGGAGTAAAATGCATTTGCTCACCCCAGAGACGGATACATGTCAGCGGCGATTATTGTGATTCTTCTTTGCAGAGGGCTATGGGATCCTCTGGGATGACAGGTGTTTCACAGACTGCTTGTCAGTAATTCTCGTTAGTTCATTGTTCTTTCGTATCTGTATCAAATATAGCATGTTAGTGGGCTCAGTGCAGGGATTAAAGGGTGACATTCTATGCCGTGTCCTATACAAGAGTTCAGGCAAGATTATTGTGGTCTAATACTGATGAAGCTGTGAACTTTTACTCTAGCAAATCTCTCACTGTTGTATGTGAATGTCAGACCACAAAATCATGCTCTCTTGCACTCACCACAGCACGCATATGCAACTCTTGATATGCAAGATGTACGTTCTCGGTCATCTTAGGTTGCTGTTGTGCTACCACCTGCCACCATAATATGTGTGTGCCAGTATCTTTAACAGAGCTGGGTGGGAATTGCTTTCTTCCCCGTCCCATGAAAAGTTTTGAGATGTCAACCAACTTTCCGATCAAATGGGATGAAAAGTTGAAATACCAAATTATGGTGACTGGTCATCCGGAATTTTCTTTCAAAAGTTCATCAAGCTCAACATTTTCTTGTAGAAGTTTCAACTTCAACCGATTGGTATTTTTAAAGGAAGAAACATTTTAATCAAAAAATTTCTAGTAGGCTCCACTCTGAATGTGCAGGTGTAGAAACTCAAACTTTAGGTAAATGTAGGGCCTGATCCACAGTCCTAGGAGCCCTCTACAGAAACTCCCACTGATCTTATTAGGCTTTGGCTCTGGCCTGTACTGGGCATGATGTGTTCACAAGAAGTTGGTTCCATGTTTTGAAAACATGGGCAGTGAAATTTGGGTCTCTATGAACCAGTCAGGTGTGAAATTTTCATTACTTTTTGGCTGCTTTTCTCAAACACTGACAGTTTGGTGGAAATCTCTAAATCCATCCCTGGGAGCTGCTTCTCCATGCTTTGGCTGTTCAGCAACTTCAGCTGTTCAGCTGTTCAGCAACTTTACCCAAAGTGCCAGCATTTCAAAAAGAGAACACCTTATATTTTCCAAGAGAATGGAAGGGTTGAGATGCATTAGCTTTCACTTTTATCAGTTCAAAGATCTACTACCACAGGTGAAAGCACAGCCCCCTCTTCCCCCAAATCAAGAACCACTTGAAGCTCAAATCACGAGAAGAAAGTGGGGATCGGATGGCTAAGCCACACTCTCAGAAAACCACATCCAGCAGAATCCATCAAGGCCTCCAATGGAACCCACAAGGAAAATGCAAAAGAGGAAGACGTCAGAAACCATGGAGAAGATCTACTGAGACTGAAGGACAACAACTGGGGTACTCACTACCCTGTTCCCACCATGACCCCCCCGCTTCACCCCTCCCCAGCCACTGCTCATTAAAGTGGGATCTGGGTCTGGTGAACAATGAAGTGCCTTTTACTCAATAACAGAAGCGTGTGGGCAGGAGGGACAGCTGCAGTGGGGATTGGCAGCCACTGGCGGCTGGGCCATCATGTCCCGCCAGGCCCACAACCACCATTTGGGCTATGTCTACACTAGCACACTACGGCTACTTCTACGCGTGCCCCAAACTTCGAAATGGCCACGCAAATGGCCATTTCGAAGTTTACTAATGAAGAGCTAAAATGCATATTCAGTGCTTCATTAGCATGCGGGCGGCCACGGCACTTTGAAATTGACGTGCCTCGCCGCCGCGTGTCTCATCCAGACGGGGCTCCTTTTCAAAAGGACCCCGCCTACTTCGAAGTCCCCTTATTCCCATGAGCTGATGCATGCATTCCCATGAGCTGATGGGAATAAGGGGACTTCAAAGTAGGTGGCGTCCTTTCGAAAAGGAGCCCCGTCTGGACGAGACACGCGGAGGCGAGGCGAGGCGCGTCAATTTCAAAGTGCTGCGGCCGCCCGTATGCTAATGAAGCGCTTCATACGCATCTCAGCGCTTCATACGCATCTCAGCGCTTCATTAGTAAACTTCGAAATGGCCATTTGCGTGGCCATTTCGAAGTTTGGGGCACGTGTAGACACGGCCTACGTCAAAGTAGCCTATTTTGACGTGATGACATCGAAATAGGCTACTTCAACGCTTATCATCTACACACTCTCCAGGGCTGGTGCCATAGATGTTCAACGTCAAAGTAGTGATGGAGAATGTTGAAAGGAGCCGCCCTGGAAGAAAATGCGGCGCGTCCACACACACAAGTTCTCCCTGTCGAAATAAGGGGCCAGCAAAGCTGCAAGCCGCTCCCTTAAAGGGCCCCTCACAGACACACTTGGCCTGCACAGCACGAGATCCACAGAGCTGACAACCGGCTGCAGACCCTGTGCATGCAGCATGGACGCCCAGCTGCAGCAGCAGCAGCAGCCAGAAGCCCTGGGCTAAGGGCTGCTGCATGCGGTGACCAGAGAGCCCCTCAGGGGCTGGACAGAGTGTCTCTCAATCCCTCAGCTGATGGCCGCCAGGGAGGACTCTGCTATTTCGAAGTAGCAGGACACGAACCATCTACGCATGCCCTACTTCAACAATGAACATCGAAGTAGGGTGCTATTCCCATCTTCGGATGGGAATAGCGATTTTGAGGTCTCGCTGCCTAACATCGATTTCAATGTCGATATAGCACACGGCGCGTGTAGACATGATGCATGCTATTTCGACGTTGTGCCGTCTACTTCGAAGTAGCCGGCGAGTGTAGACGCACCCTTGGTGTCAGCCCGCAGCCACCACTCTATGAACAGCATCAGCCTCCAGCGGGTGGCACTGTGGTCCCAGAGCAGGTCCTCCTGGATGTACCGATGACGCTTCTGGCCACAGGCTCGCCCTGGTGGTGAGGTGGAGCCGGCCTGGCCCTCGGATGGTGTAGATTCAGTGGTAAGGAAGACAAAGAGAAGATTCATTCCAGCAACACAGCATGCCCTGCTCCCGACCACAAGCAGTGACCAACGCTCCCTGGGCCAAGGGACAGGAGTGTCCTGGGCCCAAAGCCATGTGTGGCATATGCAATGGGCTCTGCCATATGGGGGCTCGATGGAGGCTCCAGGACCAGGTTGACTGCATCACTCCCCCCACCCCTGGCATAATGGGCTAGCAGCCAAGAGGGGTGTCCAGCCACAGGGGGGTCCCCTCATGGATGACGGATGAGCCGGGAGCACCCTGGCCCTCCCTGGCACCCTTACACACACACCTGTGGCTCTCAGCGATGTCCGCAGGAGCAGTTGCTGCCTCACGCTTGTGGCCGTGTCCACATACCAAGTGGCACACTCCTCGGCGCGTCTGAGGTCAGGTTGGTACCTTTGCGGCCAGCCTGCTTCCAGCCATGGCAGGTGCTGGCACACCCCCACCCCCTCAGAGGGCCTGAGGCTCATCCAGCCTCCCTTGAGGCTGACAGCAGGCTCGCACCTGTGCCCGGGGGCTGCCTGCTGGGTCCAGGTGGCACATACTACTCTGCTCATGGTTCCACATATCAGGATCACAGTGCGAGGTCTTGCCCGAGATGGCCACACAACACTTGCAGCATCCCCCACCTGTGCCCACCTCCCACACTCTGGAGTGTGTGGTTGCATGGGGTACTTACCTGAGGGACCATCAGCCAGCTCTGAGTATGCCGGGGAGGTGGCCTGGCTGGCAGGGACCAGCTTCAGGACAATTAAAAGGCTGATGCTGGCCTCTGACCCTGTGTCTGGCTCCAGCTCAGTGGGGCTTGGGGCTTGGAAGCCTCCTTGGCCTCCTCCTGATGGTGCTTCTGCTGCAGTGGGGGGAGGGGGGCTTGGGCACCGTGTCTATGCTGTGGTGCAGTGGGGATGTGTCCCTCCCTCCCCCCAGGATGGTGTGGTGCTCACAGTAGTAGGGGCATGTGGCGGGTCCTGCTCCAAAGTGCCGGGCAGTGTCCTGGGCCGTGACAAAGCTTTTTCACCTTCACTCTGACCTGCTCCATGGTTCTGCAGGGGGTTGTCCCCCTTCTGCCAGGGCAGTGGCCATCAGGGTGTGGATGGGGGCATTGCTGCACTTCACTTTGGGATCTTGGCGGGTCTCTTCCTCCCCCCACAGCTCCAAAAGGGCCTGGATCTCGGCCCCAGTCCAGGAAGGGAGCCTGCCTCTTGCTGCCCCAGGGTAGCTCCTGGGTCCCCTCAGGCTGGTCCCTTAAGGATCCAGGGGGATCGTGGGCTGCCAGCTTCTCAGCCGTTGGGCAGGCTGACTGTTCCGGAGTGGATGTGAGGGTGTGGGGCACAGCTAAGTGTTACTGTGCTGTTTGCACACTCTGATTCCTGCCACAGGGTTTTCTAGGCTTCCTGTGGCTTCCAGAGGGACCGGAGGCAGGGACCATAGAGCACTGATTGATGTGGACATGATGTCTGCCAGGGCACTTGTGCAGCACACGGGTGGCCTTTTTAGTTGACAGAAGGCCCTGCAGAATGTCCAAACCTGTGTTTTGTCCATGGATCTCTGTTGACTGAGGCGTTCTTCCTCGCGGAGGGCAGGGTACAGCTGCAGACAAAAGCACTGCATTCTATCGACTTACCGTCAACAGAACACGCTTGGTAAGCTGGATGCTCCCCACGTTTCGCTGACAAAACAGGTGTTTTGTTGTCAAAACCCTCTAGTCTAGGTATAGCCTTAATCTGGTTCTTAGAGTGATAGGGTGGAAGAGACCTCAGGAGGTCATAGAGAGATCTATGACCTCAGGAGATCAACCCCAACTAAATCATCCCAGCCAGGGCTTTGTCAGCCTGGGGCTTGAAAACCTCTAGGGATGGAGATTCCACCACACGCCTAGGTAACCCATGCCAGTGCCTCATGTATCTCCTAGTGAAATGGCTCTTGCTAATACCCAACTTAGCCCGCCCTCACTGCAACTTGAAACCATTGTGCCTCATTCTGTCACTTGTCACCACTAAGAACAGCCTCTTTCCGCACTAGTTGGGACTCCCTTTCAGGTAGAATCATGGAATCTTAGAGCTGCAAGGGACCTTAGGAGGTCATCTAGTCCAGCCCCCCGCCTAAAGCAGGATCAACCCCAACTAAATCATCCCAGCCAGGGCTTTGTCAGCCTGGGGCTTAAAAACCTCTAGGGATGGAGACTCCACCACCTCTTTAGGCAATGCATTCCAGTGGTTCACCACCGTCCTGGTGAAAAAGGTTTCCCTAATATTCAACTTACTCCTCTTTCTCTGTAACTTCAGACCATTTCTCCTTGTTCTGCAGTCTGTCACCACTGAGAACAGCCTCTCTCCATTCTCATTAGAGCCCCCCACTCTCAGGAAGTTGAAGTCTGCTATCAAATTTCCCCTCACCCTTATCTTCTACAAACTAAATAACCCCAAATCCCTCAGCTTCTCCTTATTGGTCACGTGCTCCAGCCCCCTAATCATTTTCATTGCCCTCTGCTGAACCATTACAATGTGCCCACTTCCTTTCTATTCTGGGGGTCCCAGAACTGGACACAATGGCTACATCTACACGTGAAGCCTACTTCGAAGTAGCCTATTTCGATGAATAACGTCTACACGTCCTCCAGGGCTGGCAACATCGATGTTCAACATCGACGTTGCGCAGCACCACATCAAAATAGGCGCTGTAAGGGAACGTCTACACGCCAAAGTAGCACACATTGAAATAGGGGTGCCAGGCACAACTGCAGACAGGATCACAGGGCGGACTCAACAGCAAGCCGCTCCCTTAAAGGGCTCCACCCAGACACACTTGCACTAAACAGCACAAGATACACAGAGCCGACAACGACTTGCAGACCCTGTGCATGCAGCATGAATCCCCCGCTGCAGCAGCAGCAGCCAGAAGCCCTGGGCTAAGGGCTGCTGCACACGGTGACCATAGAGCCCCGCAGGGGCTGGAGAGAGAGCATCTCTCAACCCCCCAGCTGATGGCCGCCATGGAGGACCCTGCAATTTCGATGTTGCGGGACGCACAACGACTACACGGTCCCTACTTCGACGTTGAACGTCGAAGTAGGGCGCTATTCCTATCCCCTCATGGGGTTAGCGGCTTCGACATCTCGCCGCCTAACGTCGATGTTAACGTCAAAATAGCGCCCAACACGTGTAGCCATGACGGGCGCTATTTCGAAGTTAGTGCTGCTACTTCAAAGTAGCGTGCACGTGTAGACACGGCTAGTAATCCAGATTAGGCCTCACCAGTGCCTAATAGAGGGGAATAATAACTTCTCTAGATCTGCTGGAAGTTGAAGACTGCTATAAAATCCACCCCTCACTTTTTTCTTCAGCAGACTAAATATGACCAAATCATAAGTCATGTGCTCCAGCCCCTTCAATAATTTTGTTGCCCTCCTCTGGACTCTCACCATTACATCCTTTTTGCAATGGTGGCCCAGAACTGGATACAATACTCCAGATGTGGCCTCATGAGTGCCAAATAAAAGGGAATAATCACTTCTCTACATCTGCTGGCAATGCTCCTACTAATGGATTGGATGCATCTTCCTCATCTTGCCTGCAGTTTAAAAATTCCATACTCTGTATCTAACTAAAATGTTGCAGGAAGGATGCTATGATTTGCAGTGTAGAAGAAAGCAGTTTTCCATATCCAACTCTGCCTCAAAGTTACTGTGTGGCTGAACACTAGTTACAAAAACACTATGCCTGAGTACTTACCAAACATCCCAGGAGAATGAGAATCATCAGTGTTTTTTGAGCTTTGGATAGATATGGTATCTCTTTATTCCCACCCCACCCAGTTGAATCAAAGAATCAGAGAAGATTAGGGTTGGAAGGGACCGCAGAAGGCCCTCTAGTCCTACCCCCAGCTCCAAGCAGGACCAACCCCAACTAGCAGGCAGCTGGTATTTAGTTTTCAGTTGCCTCTACTGTTGAGGAAACATATACATGCTCAGACACCTTCATTTTCATCTGAAGAACTGGGGTTCACCCACAAAACTGGTTAGTTTCTCAGGTGCCACAGGGCTGATTGTTTTTGTGAAGCTACAAAGTAACATGGCTACCCCCGCCCCCCGGGCTACCTTCCACTTGCTCTTTCTTCACTGTTCTTCTAATACACCACAGAATAAAAGTCAAGTACTATGGAGATGAGCACCCTCAAAGTGCCTACACACAAAATTATGCCTTAAGGAATAAACCTATATAATGTATTCAAAAGTAATAAGAAAGAGCAAAAAAGATAGCTGAAATCAACCCGTAGGATTTAATGCACACTTATGTCTCAGCCACAGAATTTCATATGAAAGGATGGAGGGATCAACACTTTGTATTACATTCTTTAGGTTTAAAAGTAAATTTTGTAGAATGCCATTTCCTTCTTCTCTACTAAGTTCTATCACATTTTTCCATAAAGGTCAAAACAAAAATATCAACCGTGCTGTTGCTGAAAAGTGAGACTAATTAAAAAGACCAAGAAGACTGACATTCAAAAAGTAAAGCAGCAGCACAAATTTTGAAGTGTTAGTTACATTTTACAGATCCTTCCAGCCTTCCTAATGTACAGTACTGTATGGAACACGAGAGGATGTTTCTTTAAAAAACATTTTTAACACGCCAGTTCCCTTTTTTCTGTGATCCCACTCTCTGATCCCATCTGTTACCTGTTTTAGAGAACTTCAGCCCTTTAAAACGATCTTTTCTCAGATTCTGAAAACAGAAAGCATCTGTTGAGTATGGGAAGGAACCATGGCTTGTTGCAAAATGCTGTTTTTTAATGTGGAAATATTGTAAACGAAATTTCCCAAGAACATTTTTCAGTTTTTCAATGAAAAGATCTAACCCAAAAGCTAACAACAAATTGAGTTTTTGAAAACCATTTTGCTAAACCTTCTCAGGTTTTGGTTTCTGGAAACCTTCTACTAAAACAAGTAGGAGGTTTTTTTGGTTAAAAAAAAAAGCTATGTTTCTTAGAAAATAGATTTTGACAAAAAATACAGATATCTGCAGATGGAAGTACATTAAAAATTCCTCAGGTCATATACAACAACAATGGACTGTATCTTTAATGGAGTTATAATATTATCTTTGCACCAAAGGCCTCAGTCAGGAGCAGGTTCACTTCTGCTAGGTACAGTACATGCACACAGAAGGCTATGGCTTATGCATCTTGGTGAGCACATCACTTTTCACATGAATGCATGGAGAGCTTATATGGAACAAATAGTTTCTCTTGTTTTTATCTCTGCATCCACTTCACAGCACCTGCATCAGAGCCTGTTCTTAGCTACAGCTGCATCTCTGTGGTCTGATCAGCAGTCATAGCTTTTCTTTGCTGGGTGAGGAGCAGCCCTTTCAACTTGCCTGCATCTGAATATAAAGGAGAGAACCATGTGGACTTGACCATAGCAAAGCCAGATCCCGGGATCCTGGCAAACTGGAACACCTACAGCTTCAAAGGATTTGCAGCTCAGTCACCCTATATCCTCCCCAGTCCTGAGTTTCACCGGGTTGAGAAAGGAGACTACCATACACTAGGATGGATCCAGAAGCAGTTCTGATGGGGAGGGCGGGTGAAGAAAGAAAGACAGCTGTCCTCCTAGTAATGACATACTTGCAGAGAGCGCTGTCGGTTTCACAACCAGAACCTATCAGCAGGGCCAATGGGATTACCAGGCACCCTGGCCAGGTGTGGGGGAAGGTCCAGCTGCTTGCTCCCGAAAGGGACTGGGCCCTGGGTGGAAGGGGAAGGTCTCAGCCTTTCCCACACGGGCCTCCAGTGCCACATGGAGTGCACTGCTCGCGTACAAGACTTTGGCTGCAATTTCAAGGGCCCGGGGTCCAGCCGCTGCCTCTGTCGCAGTAATAGCAGTGGCAACTAGAAGACCTTGGCCCTTTTGAACACCAGGCCCTTAGGCAGCTTCCCCATTGCCTCCCCTGTTAGTGGGCCTGCCTATTGTCCATTCTGCATTGTGTCGAGTTTAATGCAGAGATGAACAATGCAGGGGTTTCCCATGTCCCGCTTCGACCCCTCCCCATTCTTGCCGCACCCGGGCTCCTCCTCTTCCCCCTCCACCCTTGCCTGTACTCTCCCTGCCCCTCCTCTGATCCCACCTGCCTCCTCCTGCGGAGGCACCACACAGCTTCTAGTGAGTGTGGGGCAGTGCCCACCCCTTTCCCCCAGAGCAGCGCAGCCTCGGCGTAGCACAGGCTCAGAAGCTTGTGTTGCTTTTGGGCTGTGCAGCTATGGGGCGAAGGTGGGACTGCCCCCCACGCACATTGGAAGCAGCCCGGTGTGGGGCAGTGTGGGGGGACAACCATTGTGTATGGTTTAATGAAGACTTCCTCATTCTCAGCATAGACTATAGATCAGAGAGACAGAAGCTGCAGATGGTTTCACTTCTGTTTTTTTTTCCCCCATACCACCTCCTTGAAGCCTATTCACTTCAATGTTCATAGAACCCCTGAACTATGAGGCTGGAGGGGTGGCATGTCCAAACCAAAGAACTGGCTAGAAGAGACCCTTCACGTTTCAACACCTTAAACATAATGAAATGTTGAAAGTTACAGAAGATAAAGACCATGACAGCCTTTGAGGTGTGACGTTGTCTGCAGATGTTCATACACACATTAGATGAAGTCACTTGATGCTCACGAGTTCATACTCTTTGACGGATCAAGAATGAATGACTGCTCATTCTAGAACAGAGAGACCACCCTGACCCTGAAACACTGGCAGTCTAGGTACAGTGTGAAGTGAATTTGGGCATGAAAGAGAGACTAGGATGGAAGGGACATCTCAGGATTTCATTTCCATTATTTAGGCAATGGTGTCTAAACAGGAATATTTAAGAAAATTCAAGATATCCTTTGGACCACAGAAATTGGATATATGGCAGGGAGAGGAGAGAAAGATCTGAGCTGTAGAGTCTAATACATGTTTTGCTCTACTAAAAAGCTCTATAGATTAAAACAAATAGTTTTTTAAGCAGAAAAGAGATTCTCAATCTATTACTGTCAACCTGCAGAAGCCAGAAGCCATCACGACAGTTGTCTTTTCTTTTACAGTATTTAGAGAAATTAAACTGTCAATTTTCATTGCACCTGATGACTCCACCATGATATCATGTTGGGCTTAATAGAATTTGAATTCAAAGTAATTCTCTTGGCATTGCAGTCCTCCTGTGGATCAGAATCTTCTGATGAAACCTAAGATATCGCATGGGAAGCGCCAGAGGAAATGAAGGCTGGCAAGTGACACAAGACTATTTTTTGGCTAAGAAATACTCCATTAGAAAGATGGAAAAGCATCCAACCCTAAAGCTGTGCTTTCTCATTTTATCAGGAAAGAAAGCCAAACTGCTCAAAGATAAAGCCTCAGACAAAAAGGAGAGACAGTTTTGAACTGGGGCAAATTCATCCCTGGTGTCTCTCTATAAAACTGAGCAGAGTTATGCCCAAAATATTATGTCTACCCAGCAGCTTTATTTTGGAATAAGATATTCTGGAACAGCTTATTTCAAAATCACCTCATTCACTGTCTACACAGACCCTTTTTTGAAATATCTATTCCGCGTGTAATGAGGTTTGTCCAAATTCAAAATAGAGTGTCTGCTATCTCAAAATTATTTTGAAATACTGTAGTGGTTGCATTGTGTAGACACTTGCCAAATTATTTTGAAATAGCATCTGTTATTTCAAAATAACTTTGCTGTGTAGACACGCCTTGACAGTTTCCTCCACACATACTTCTGGGGTACCAAACTCCAACAATAACTGTCCAGTGTCCTTACAAAACTTCAGCACCATGGTCTTCACACCCTTCTCTGAGTCATCCTTATCCCTTTCACATGAGCTTCACACCAGAGCCCTGGACTGGGACTGAGATCCAGTGGATCCCACAGGACCTACTGCCAAAATAGGAAGTGGGTAAAATGTATTTTGTTGTGGGCAGGATGGAGTGGAAAAAGAGCAGATTACATTAATTTGCAGAAAACACTAAATCTCTCTTTAGTTTGTCAGGAATAGAATTTCAGCAATGGAATGCCAGAATTTCTTTATGTAAAGGTTTTAATACTTAATTTAAGCAAGGGATGAAAAGATTTCACGTCTATTATAATAGATGTTAGTCTTTTTTAAAACCTGGTTTAACAAGGTTTATTTTATTCTTTTTTTAAGTGATAAAAACTGTCCTATAGGTCAGGAGAGAGATTAAAAGAAATAGTCCAGTGCAGCTCTCTGCTTCATACCACCGTCTCAGAGGCTGGTAAATGAACACAGGACTATCTACACCGGATTTCTGGTCCAGGGCTCCAGAACAGGCAGTCAGTGTTCATCTTGCTACCTCCTTAGACTTGTTCCTGTCTGCTGTAGGCACCAGGACTCGCAGGGCTTCTCCCTGGAATCCCCGGTAAGCCCAAATGAAAATCTGGCTTCACTTTTCATCCCTTCTCCACCTCAGGCCCCTCTCACTGAGAGTCCAAACCATGCCTCATAATCAGGGCCCCCCACCAGAGCCTGTTCCGCCCCTCTAGCCACTTCATGTCTCCTCTATTCTCTAACTCTCTCCCTTTCCCCCAGGGCTTTTTCTTTGACTTGCTAGTCTCTTCATTTTCTAGCATCAGACAAGGACAGTAGAGTTTCTCCCAACCACCCTGGTCTTCTCCAGAACTCATGCCTGGACATTAGCCACACAGCCGCTCTTCCAGCTGAGACTCATCTTTAACTAGGGCTAGTCTGCCCCCTAGATGCAGTCCAGTAGGTTAATTGGCCTCTCAGGCCCATATGAAGAGCTGTCCTGGCCCTTGGATAGTACAGAGCAACCACCCCAAGCCCCATTCCCTGCTGCAGCCACCTCAACTGTCCTATGGGCAGGATGGACCCCCCATGGATGCTAGCTGCAGGGCCCAGTGTGGCCTGGGGAATTATCTGGGAAGAGCCTGGGTCTGACATCAGGGGTCAGGCTCCCCTGAACTCACCACAGTGTCAGGGTTTGTGGGGAGGTGGAATGGCGCAGCAGCCTGTTCCTCTCTGCCACCATCTCCCAGCCGGCTGGCTCGGCTTCGCCCCGATGGCAGGAAGAGGAACTCCCCGGCCCCGGCCTACTCCGCTATGCACCCTAGTGCAATGCAGGTCTTGGTGGAGTGGAAGGGAGTGGGCTGAAGCTGCCACCTTCCACTTCCGGCCACCACAGTGCAGCTGAGCAACTGGGCTGGGAATGGAAGAGTGGAACAGGCTGTTGGGTCACCCTGCTTCCGGTGGCTTCTGCTGCCACAGTGAGTTGCCCCTGCTGCCGCCTCGCTCCGTCCCCCATCCCCCCTCTGTTAAACTCCCAGATTGTATCTTTGGGGGAAAGGGGCTTCAGAGAAGGGCTGTAATGGGGGAGGAGGGGACAGAGCAGGGCAGGGAGAGGCAGGGTTTGGGGAAGGAATGGGGTGGGAGCAGGGTGGGAGTGGAACAGGGCCAAGAATAGGCAGGGCAGGGGCAGGGGCAGGGGCAGGGGCAAGGCCTGAGGAACAGATGGGGAGGTTTCCCTGGGCCCTGCCCCCCCAGAAACAGCCCTGCCCTCAGGAACCCCTATGAGTCCAGAACGTTATAGATGCCCCATCACCCCAAGGTCCCTGCTCTACACACTGGGATCTCCAAGGACTGAGATCTTCCTTCCCTATTCTCTGTGGCACGAGGATTAACCACCCTCAGGAAGGTTTTCTGAGCAAGTGCTGGTGCTCTTCGCACTCAGAGGGTCTGAGCATTTTCTGAGTTCTCTGCCTCGATATTATTCTCCCTTCACAGGTTAATTTTAGATGAAAGTGACCGACAGCCAGGCCCACTGATGGGGATGGGGGGCAGGCAAAGGGATCAACTGCCCCAGGGCCTGGTGATTCAAAGGGGCCTGGGGCTCCTGGCCAACACTGTGTTACTATGGCAGCAGTGGCAGCTAAAGTCCCGGGCCCTTTAAATCACTGCTGGAGCATCACACCGTGTGATTGGGCAGTGCTAAAGTTTTGGAGGGGTGTGGGGGGAAGGACACAACACCGCATGCTCTGGGTGCCTTTGAGGACTGTATGTCCCCAACCCCACCCTTTGTGACTGAGGCCCCATCTCTTCTGGGAGCGGAGAGCTAGCCGCTAACCACCTTCCCCAGGGACCTGGAAAGACTGTCAGCTCCCCTGCTGACAGCTCCATCCCTAAGCTCTCTAAGGCTCCAGAGCAAGTCACCAGTTCATCCGGTTTCCAAAGGGAGACTGCCCATGCTCTGTAGAAATTAGGGTATAACTAACCTTGCTGGTTATTCAGCCAGGAGGTAATAATACTGGTGCTATATCAGGTGCTGTTGGCTTTCCCTCAGTGTCACACACATAAAAATCTTAAGACTATGGCTTTCTCTATCAGTTATTTACTCAGTGGCTTACCACTGACTTCAGTGAGCTTAGGATCAGGCCTTATGTGACCAGAAACAACACTAATGTTAGAGTAGAGAATCATCCTTCACTGAGATGGGAGTGGAGCCAGGGGGAGATTTTCAAACTGCTTAATGGGTTTGGCAGGACAAACCTTACCGACCTGGAACAAGGCTTCTCCTCCTCCATAAACTCATAGACTTTAAAGTCAGAAGGGATCAGCATGATTCTCCAGTCTGACCATCCCAGGACACAGAACCTCACCCACCTACTCCTGTGACAGACACATAAAGTCTGTCTGGGCTACAGATGTCTTCAAATCTCGATTTAAATACTTAAAGTTGCAGAGAATCCACCATTTAGTCTAGTTCAAACCAGTAAGTCACCAGAACACTGTGCTCCGAAAGGCCAAACAAAAACAACAACAAAAAGGTCTTTTCCGTTCTGACCTTGGGGAAGCTTCTTTTCAGACCCCAAATGGGGATCAGTCAGGGGACAGACATGCTGGTGAGACCCACCAGTCAGTGGCCCTACAAAGAATTCTTGATAGCAGCTCAGAGCCTTCCCCATCTAATGTTCCATTTCCAGTGACTGGTGGTACTTCCTAATAGCGCACCCAGAGGGGCTGTACAACATTTTAGGCAATCCCTTCATGAGACAAGTTAGGTGTTTTGTTCCCACTACACTTGCTGATGGCCAGTTTCTATCCAATTATTTTGTGCCAGCATTGGTCCTGAAAGAACTCCTTTCCCACCCTTGTGTTATCTCTCTGACGTACCCTGTGGGGCTTTTGACAGCCTCCCCACGAAAAGACCTTTTCCTTCTCTCACATCTATAGTATCTTATTTGTATTGGTCCACTTTTTTGATTTTACATTGATCCGCTTTTTTGACTTTACATCTGACTTAGCGCCTTTAATCCACAGACCAAAGACCACTTCACAAAGAAGGTATATAGCACCATCTTCTTTATACAGATGGGGAAACTGAGGCATGGGCATGGGGCATCACTTGCCAAAGGTCACACAAAAGACCCACAAAAGAGTCAGGAAGAAAAGCCAGCTCACCAGACGCCCTAGCCAGTGACCACCATACTGCCTTCTACCAGGTTGGTTTCTTAATACTACATCTGACACTGATCCTCATAGTCAGTGGTGTTTTTGTGCCAGTACTTGCCAGTACTGAGTACCAGTACCTCAGCAGCTCCAGCCATGGGATTGCCTAGGGGTGGGGGGCAGGGAGGTGGCTGAGTACCAGATCCTCTTTTTTTAAGTGAAAAAGGCACTCCTCCTAGTCTCCTTGTGTACACATTCAGTGATATCTACAGCATGTAGTGATATCTACATGTATTATTTGCTGCATGCATGCCTAACTCTCATTCACATTAATAAGAATCACACATGCACCAAGGGAAAATATCTAAACAGTGTGCACCAGATCGGTTTGTATGTTTGGAAGTTCATACAAATCAGGATTGTGACAAGCTGAAGTGAGGAATTTGCAGAGGAATTAGCAGAGGAATTTGCGCTCTGATAACTCAGACACTTATTAGTTGCCCTGGAGAAAATTGATTGGGGGCCACTAAAGGTAATTAGCTAATCAGGATACAAGGATAGAATCATAGAATACTAGAACTGAAAGACCCCTTGAAAGATTATTGAGGTCAGTCCCCTGCATTCATGGAAGGACCAAGCAACATCTAGAATATCCCTGACAGATATTTTTTAACCTGCTCCTAAAAATCTGTCAGGAATGCTAGCGAAAAAGAGACCCGAACCTGACCTGTATCAAGACCTCAGGATGACAGGATAGTGACAGTCTTAACATTTAATCTCACTTTAGGGGAACCCATACCCCGGGGGGTTCATGAGCATAGATAATGCAGACTCTGTTGTTATATTTCAAGTTTTGTGACTTTTGCTTATATGGAATGTGGTATTAATATAATCCAGTGTGTGCATGTGTGTCTCATTAATCATCTTAATTAATCTCTAAGTAGCGAGAACAAACCCATTATTAGTGATAAGCACATTTGGAACCTCAAATTAATCTTAAGGTTACAAGAAGCTGGAATATTCATACAAAGCCATCTGTATCCACCTACCTCACTAGGTGCTTCGTTGGCTCCCACTGCTGCAAGGAACACAGGCACAGTCAAAAGCAATTAGTATTAAATATGCCAATGGATGTGTGCAGCTTGCTTTCCAAGGTGTGCTAGCCAGGAGGCACCTCAATGCCTTTAATGGAAAAGCTTCTGTTGCTGTTTTCTATGGGGTCAGATTGCCTCAGCCTTTTAATGCCCTCTGGGTATATCTACACAGCTGTTAAGCACCACAGCTGGCCCAGTCTCCTGCCTCACACTTGCAAGGCTGTAAATTTGGCTTACAGACATTCCCGTTGGGGTGTGAGATTCTCCCTCCCTCTCTGCCTCCCTCCCAGCACAGCCCAGCTTCCAGCCCAAGCTCAAACCTGTCCACAGCAATTTTCAGCCTCACAGCCAGAGCCCCACGATCCTGAGCGAGCTGACCCATGCCAGCTGTGCCATGGATCTTTTATTCCACTGTAATCATATCTACTGTAGCTTTAGACACATGGGGTTGGGAATAAGGACCTAGAACACTCCTCTGTTGGCAAGTGGGAGACTATGTTTAAAGTATGTGTATTGGGGGCAGTTCCAGACTCAGCTAAATCAAGAAAACCAAACCAGGTGACTGAAACACTCTTTTATCAATGCTATTACTCCCAGATTATGACAGACACCCTGTTGCAGTCAAAGGTTATCTCAGGTTCGACACTGGGTTGGTTCTCTGAGTACAAAGCATGCTGAGAAGATATCTGTTAACCACAAGCAATTTATTTTTAGCAATAAACCCTTAACTGAAAAGCAAAAGCATGATAGGAGGGTGGCATCTTGCATCCCTTCAGCAAGCTGGGGACCCCGGTGATGATGCGGAGAAATGGGAGTTCTCTAGTCTTCCAAGGCACCAGTGCCATGGCCCATTGGTGAGGTGCATTGGTTTCTGTGTTGGCTATATACAGTTTTTCTGCCTCGTTCGTTATACAGTCCCATTAGGTCACTTGTTACCATTTACGGTATTTCCTTAGTTATCAGCTATTGATCTGCTATTGGTTCTGTTACTTCTTGCTCTTTAACCCTGCTTACGTGTTTACCACATCTCATCATACAAGATTGTTATATGTTTGTGCTCTTCCTCTTATCTCTATCTACAAATTGTTCTGCTACAATGCCACCACTTATCTTATTTGCTAGTTTTTCCCTAAGGCTTGTTCCTGGCTCATTAGACATGGGGGAGGAGGTGCGTGCCTAATCACCCCTAAGCTTTCATGTACAAAATTCTTCTGCAGTTGACCACTTATCATTATCATCATCATCAATAACTGTGGGCTCAGCGATGACTCTGTCACTATTTTCTTCCATCTTTCCCTGTCCAGTGCGGAGAGCCTTAGTTTCTGTAGACTAGTTCCACACCAATCTACTGTATCATCTATCCATTCTCTGTGGGGTCTGCCTCTCCTATTCGAAGCATCCATTATGCCAAATACCAGGGTCTTGATTTTTCATTTGTCATTCATTCTGCAAATATGCCCAAATACTCGTAGCTTCTGTTTTATAACCTTCTGCATCAGGTTCCCTTTCGGCAGTATCTTTCTATATAATTCCTCATTGGTGACCTGCATCCATCCCATTCTCAGAAACTTTCTATAACAACTCCATTTGAATGCCAATATTCTTCTTTTCAAATCTTTCATTATCACCCATGTCTCACATCTGTACAATATGCTGCTGAATATACACATTTTCAAGATGCTCAGCTTCATTCCTAAGCTAATTGCTTTGCTTTTCCAGATCTTATCCATCACCTTCAAACTCGCTCTTGCTTTCGTTGTTTCCTTCTTACAGTCTAGATCATACGTTATGTTGCTCCCCAGATATGTGAACTTCTCTACATTTTCTAGTTCAATACCATCAACACTGATCTTCCTTCCTATTTCCTTATCTCCAAATACCCTTGCTTTTGTTTTATCGATGTTCATAATCAGTCCGTACAGCTTCCCTTCTTCATTTAGCACGTGCACCCTTTTCGCTAGCTTCTCCTCATCTTCCTCAATGATAACTACATCATCCGTGAACCTTGACCACTACTTAATTGTTCTGACCTGGAGAAGGGAGCAGAGATGGTGGAGAAGTGGGTAGGGGCTCTGACTCCCATGCCCAAGACTATAAGGCATTGAGTACTCCCAAAAGACCAAGATTTTACTTTTGGATGTCTCCAGTTTTGTGCCAAATTTGAGCCACTTCAGAGGAAGGCTGATTGTCAAAGGTTAGTTGCTCAGCTTCTTCTGAAAGTAACACAGCAAGAAGATGTCTCTTTAAGGACAATTCAGGATTTTAAAAAAATTGGCCGATGGAAATTAAGGATCCTCAGGACCTCTCAGAAGCACAAAACAGTGCACAACATGAGGCAGGATGAAGTGATCTGGTTAAATCACTACTGCTTCTTGGCCCAACCGTATTTGGGACCTTGAAGTGTTGTTTCCATTGAGATAAGAATTTGATAAGTCATATATGTTCTTGATGTCATTTTATATGGCTTACAAAACACAACCACAAAGTCTTGCTTCCCTGAATATAGTAGTAGTAATAATAACAGAGGTAGCCATGTTAGTCTGTACTCCAACAAGCCAAAACAGCAGAAATGTAGCACTTCAAAGATTAACAAAATGATTTATTTGGTGATGAAATTTTATGAGACAGACCCCTTAGATCAGTTTCATTTCCAATACAGACTGACATTTATAACTGTGCTTATAATACGAAAAAAAAGGCTATAAAAACTGACATGGGGGATAAGGGAAAGGGCGATGTTAATTGTTAATTATCTCAGGCAGAACAATTAACTCACACACATACACCCTGCCCCTCATTCCCTTGTGTCAGTTTCTATTGGATTTTTTTTTTTGTCCTCTGTGCTTATAAATGTCAGTCTGTATTGGAAATGAGATTGATCTGATGAAATGGGTTTGTCCCACGAAAGCTCATCACCAAATAAATCATTCTGTTAGTCTTTAAAGTGCTACATTTTTGCTGTTTTGTTTTATAATAGTAACAAGTAACAATTGGTATGCCTGTTAAGAAATTCCCAAATGTGTCACACTAGCAAGCTCTGCGTCCAAGAAGCCATGGTAGCAATGGGCAGCCTAGCTTAGTGAGTGGACCACAGGAGCGGCCCTCCTTCATCTCAGTGGGCTAGAAGATTGTTGTAACCAAGATGATCTCCTGGGATAGGGTGGTTTTGCTAACTGTGCTTGCACACGTAGAATTCTCAGTCTGTGTTAACTGAACCACAGCAGTGCTTTGATTGGATGCAGAGGAAATGCAAAGTTCTCACAGTCAATGCTGTGTGTGTGTAACCCCTGAGGCACTCAAGCTACTTACAAGGGAGAATGGCTTTAGCTCATGTAGTAGCTCACATGACTTTAGTCCCTAAGGTTGTAGGATCATTCCCTGCCACGGAGGATCAACACCTGATTTCACAAACCTTTGCTTTGCCTATGTGTCACTTCAGTAATATCAAAAAGGGAAAAAAGCTATGCTGATTTGAAACCAATGGAATTTGTCAACCCGATGCATGGACAATGGTAAACAAAACATTTTGAGGGCCACAAATAGGACCTCAATGAGCTGCATGTGGCCCATGGGCAGCAGGCTTTCCACCCCTAGGCTATCGCTTTCAGTTTCCCCTCACAGTCTCACTCAGTAACTCCTTCTCCTGGCTCTCCCACAAAGCTTTCAATTACTAGCTGCAGCAAGATCAGGTTGAACCTCTCTAGTTCAGCACCCTCGGGATGTGACTAGTGCTGAACAAGAGAGTTTGCTGGACCATAGGAGGTCAATATTATCTCACTGCATTACCAACATGACCACAGCTTTCTGGGACCTTAGAAGATGTTTTGAGGTAAGTTAGGGCTATATAACAGCACAGAACACTGACAGCCAGGTCTGGTGGCTATAAACAAACTTTATTGGATCATGGGAAACTTGGCTACACCATAAGTAGTCATCTGGCTGACTAAAATCATGTGGATTATGGATGTTGCTGGACTAGGGAGTGTAGGATTAGAGAGGTTCAGCCGGTACTTCATTGTTCCTGCTATTGAGGCTGAAACACAGCGCATGGCACCTTCATTGGTTTAACAAATTCTGGCACTTCCATCCTTAGTTTATCCAATGAACATGCACTCTCAATTATTCCTTACAGTGACAAGAAGTGGCCCATTTTATGCAGACTTATTCCCTGTTCTTGTGAGTGAGAGAGTGACATAGTTCTGGCTGGGATGATTTAGCTAGGGTTGACCCTACTTTGGGCAAGGGGCTGGACCTGATGACATCCTGTGGTCCCTTCCAGCCCTTGGATTCTATGATTCTATGAGTCTACAACATTATGAGTGAGTGAAAAATTTGTCCAAAGAGAGAAATGAACTGCAGGTTGTGGAGAGGAGTGTTTGCATAAAAAGGTTGGGTAGCATTGCAGCTGTTTACAAGATAAATAATAAAGAAGTTACTGGAGAGTTAAAAGAGGTTTCCAACTGAACCTATTGCTGCACAAGAAATAGCTAATTATGAACTAATTTAAACTAACCCCTTTTACTATGGCATGTGTGTTTATAAATGTTTCTTGGCTTGTTTTCTAAGTCAGAGCACAAACATTTTCACATGCTCCAATTAAGCATCTGCATTCATTTCTATTTTTACTCATCAGATGCAGGAACAAAAAGTAGGGAAAAGAAGCGTGATTGCTCAACTCTGTCAAGCAGTGCTGACAGCCAAGAATTAAAAACAAAACAAAACAAAACAAAAAACAAAAAAGCTGTCTCCAAGTTGGGATCGAATCCATACCTATCAACAAAGGGCATTGGATTAGCTGTAAACTATAGTTAATTCACCATTATCATACTGTTGTTGCAGGTAAGTGCAGCATGGGAAGTTTCTCTCTGTGCACCCTACACTCTCCTGTTTGCCTTCATCCCATTGGTCAAGAGTTTTAAAAATGACTTCAAACAATTCTGATTTTCACAGGGCAGTGAGTGGCACTTTCCTAAAGTCTGGCCCCTTTAAGGCATCTCAAGTTTGGCCCCCACCAGAGCACTAGTCACTTTTAAAATTGCTGACCAGTACTTCCAGTTGCATTCCTTCACATAACACAGGGCTGAGGGGGTCACCTAATGAATTCAATAGGCAGCAGGTTAAACCAAATGTAAGGAAGCACACAGCACATCTTGTTGCCAGTGGAAGTGCTGAAGGCCAAAAGCATAACTAAATTCAAGAAAGAATTAGGTCCATCAGCGCTTATTAAGCAAGATGCTTGGTAGCCCCATGCTCTCAATGTCCTTAAATCTCTAACTGCAGAATCAGTGATGAGATGATGGGGCTGGACCTCTCAACAATTGCCCTGTTCATGTCCTCTGATGTTTCTGGCACTGTCAGAAGACAGGATACTGGGCTTGGTGAACTGAAGACCCAATATGGCCATTCTTCTGTTCCATACCACACTCCAAACTATTTTTGCCCCTTCTCCATCCTTTAACTGGTGGTAACTACATTCAGCTGTATCCTACTGACCTGTGGCCAAACCTCTGATTTACTTATATGTGGGCCATCTCTGCCCAGACACATACGTCCTGTTGAAACACAAACGTAAGCATGTAAAACTCTTAACCTGTAATGAATGACAGTAAATGGCTTTTCTCCATGGGACTGGATATACAGAATCTTCTCTGGTGATCTGACTCCTCTTTGAGTAGAAAGTTAAGTTGTTGCAAGATCTAGATTTGATGCCAGCCTGAGGCCCTGATTCAGAAAAGCATCTAGGTTCAGTCAAAGACAGCAGCATATATATATGCTCCATTGAATATGAATGGACTAATGCATAAGTGCTTTTCTGCATCAGGGTATATGTACCATCAGGACTTATATGTGAAGGGTTTAATCCGGCAAGCCCTGGAAGTTGATGGAAATGTTGCCATTGGAACGTAAGAACAATCATACTAGTTGAGACCAAAAGTCCAGCTAGCCCAGTACCATTCCTTCCAAGAGTGGCCAATGCCAGGTGCCCCAAAAAGAACAAACTGAACAGATAATCATCAAGTGATCCATCCCCTGTTGCCCATTCCCAGCTTATGACAAACAGCCTAGAGACACCATTCCTACCCATTCTGCCTAACAGCCATAGATGCCCTATCCTCCTAACCTCCATGAATTTATTTAGCTTTTTTTTTTCAATCTTGTTGAAGTTCTGGTCTTCACAACATCCTCAGGGAGTTCCACAGATTGACTGGGTGTTGTGTCGACAAATACTTCCTTTACTTTGTTTTAAACCTTCTACCTATTAATTTCATGTGGTGACCTCTAGTTCTTGTGTTATGGGAACAAGTAAATAACTTTTCCTCATTTACTTTCTCCACTAATTTCAGTGGCAGCAGATTCCGTTCCTAACTGCACCCTCCATACCACTCAAGTCCTTCCTGTGTTGTGATGGACAGCCACAGTCCTTTAACACATGGTGAAAACAGTCAGGGCAAGGCTATGCAGATGTGGGATGAACTTCTCTCATATATTTATCCTATTGTTTGTAACATCTGTGCACTCAGGAATTATTGCTTCACACCTCACATATGTACTCACACACCCAAAAACAAGTTGTTTCTAAAACAATAAACAAATGACTAAAATGCAGAGAGAATATGTGGTGTTAATTATTTACTTTTGGAGGGCTAGTAATTTGTCTTACGATTGCTAAGACAGTGGTAGCAGGCAATCACTTACTCCAGTCCAGCCTTAAGCACTGCTCAATGCTAGTAGATAATTAGCAGAGACCACGCTTATCACGGATTATGCAGTTATATAGTAGCATGTCTTTTTTTATTTTTTTAAGATGCACTTTGAGATTGTGTGCTAAGTCTTTCTGGTCAGTGTTCCCGAACTGAGAACTTCCTTTAGCA
This sequence comes from Carettochelys insculpta, assembly GCF_033958435.1. NCBI lineage: Eukaryota > Metazoa > Chordata > Testudines > Carettochelyidae > Carettochelys > Carettochelys insculpta. The sequence goes on along the minus strand of NC_134143.1, from coordinate 67,891,532 downwards.
AAAGGGGCAGGAAAGATGTTCACCTTGACTGCAGCATTTGAAAGAGTCAATTTAGGATGACAGCTAAAGAAATTATGGAGGTTGTTAAGTCAGACTGCAGTCGTCTCCCCCGGGAATGGGAAAAAGCCACAGCATCAATACCAGGGAGGTGATATGCCCTGAATGTAAGGACAAAGGCATAACTTTGTATGAGAATTTCAAGGCTATCAGCCCCACCCAAAAGGCCTCATAAACTCATCTGATGAAACAAAGAATGGGAGGGGGGACAGTGGCACAGAAATTTAAAGTGACTTGCCAAAGGCCACACATACAGAGCAGATCAACGGAGGAGCTAGGAATAGAAGGCTGGGTTCTTATTACTGGTTGAACCTCTCTAGTTTGGCACTCTCTTGTGCGGCAACATCCATAATCCGGCATGATTTTAGTTAGCCGGACAACCCCTTATCATGGGTGTGGCCAAGTTTCTCGTGGTGCCATAAACTTTGTTTACAGTCACCTGTCCTGGCTCTCAGTGTTCATGCCGCTCTTTAGCCCTAATGTACCCCAACCATCTTCTAAGAGCCTAGTAAGCAGTGGACATGCTGGTAATGTGCTGGACAATATTGACCTCCCATGGTCTGGCAAATTCTCTCATCCAGCCCTGGTCAGGTCCCAAGTGTGCCAGAGGAGAGAGGTTTAAGCTGTAGTTCTGTGCTGACAATACTGACTCTTGGGCTACGTCTATACTACAGCGATCCGTCAAAAGAAGTTCTAACAAAAGCGCTCTTCCGACAAAACTTCTTTCAGTAGATTGCGGACACACACAAAAAGCAGATTGAAAAACTGATCCACTCTATTGACAGAGACTGGTCACACAGCCCCAGCTGCTCTTTCAAATGGACGGGCCCTGGAAGCCTGCAGATGGGGGTCTCATGGCCGTCAAGCCCTTTTGAGAGCTCCAGCCAGGCGCTCCCTTAAAGACCCCTTCCCAAACATACCTCCCTCCACACACTGTGGCCTGCCTTGCTGCACTAAGCGCAGCAGAGCCAATGTAGGGAGCAGAAGCTGATAGCCATAGACCCACAACAGCCCCCGGGCTGGTGCCAGATCTACACTGTGGTCAGACTCCTGGCCACAGTAATTGCAGATGCACTCCATCTCCTCCAGTGGGACAGACCTGCCACCAGGGCTGAGGAGCCCAACCCTCCAGCTCCCAGCTGATGAGGCAGGTTTGGAGCTACCCTACCAGTTCAGGCTGGTGGGACTGGCTGGTCATGGGCGAGCTGATGATATGCAGTAGCTCCAGCACTTGTGCATGAGGAAGGAGACATTTCTGGAGCTCTGCCCGTGGCTCGCCCCTGCCTTCCAATCTCAGACACCTGCATGTGGCTTACCCTTCCCCTTGAGAAGTAGGTCGCCACCCTGGACAGCTACCAGTACATAGGACACCAGTTCGCAGTGGGCAGGTTGACCATCGGGGCGGTCCTCATGGAGGTAAGGCATGCTAGGGACACAGACCTAGTATGGGGAGTGGGGAGGCATCTCCTGGGCAAAGGGCCTCGGGGACCAGGGTTGGGGGTGCAAGGGATCAGCTGATAGGGGTGTGGGGAGGCCTATCCCCAGGGGACCAAGCCGTCCCACCCACACACAGCCCCGCTGCCAGAGAGGTGGACTCACAGGCTGGGAGGTGGAGGGCTCAGGAGGGAAGAGGTCCAGAAAGGGGCAGGGTAGCCACCAGGGTCCAGGGGCATCCCTTCACACACTCACAAGTGTGTTCACTCTCCGTCCTGTGCAGGTCAGGAGGGCAATCAATGCACTCCTGCTCTGGAGGGTCATCAGCCTCGGTGACCCGGATGTGGCCGTTGCTGGATTCACTGCCCTCAACTTCCCTGACTGTTTCAGGGCCACTGATGACACCCACATCGTCATCCAGGCCCCAGACCGCAGTGTGGCCTGCTATAGTAACAGGAAGGGCTACCACTCGGTTGCCCTGCAGGCCCTGGTGAACAACAGGGTAGGGCTCATGATCGGGCCAGGCCCACGACGTGTGCGTCTTCTGCAACTCCAGCCTCTGGGTGGGTGCAAAGGCCTGGGTGTTAGCAGCCTGTGTGCCTGCTGCTTCACCACTCTCAGCTTCCGGCCACGGGGTTTCCAGGGCTGCCTGCACCTGTGAAAATGGCCAGAGGCAGTGAGCATAGACATCTGATTGTGCTGGCCAGGGCATCTCCCTGCTCCAGCTCTGCCAGCGCCATGGGGGACTCCTCTTTCACAAAGGGCACCCTTCCTCATCTGGGAATGCAGCAAAAAGTGCAGCATTTTTCCGATGCAATTGCATTTTGTGTGTAAATGCTCCATGGGGTTTTTTGCAAGAGCCCTGGCTTTTCAGAAAAAACTCGCTAGTGTAGATGTAGCCTTCATGTGTCAGCATCTGCAGCTGCTTCTGTGAGCCCTCACGACTTAGACCGTGTCTTTTATCCAGGTGCTTTCCTCAAGGGGTTGTGTTCTGATTTCCTCCCCTTGCACTACTGTAAGGCTAGTGACTTCAAATTAATTGCACTTATTTCAAACCTGCATGAGATCCCAATCAGACCCTTTGTACATCAGCTCTCTACAGGAGGGGATTTGCTCACACTTTATACATCCTGAGCTCTGAGTTTATCTAACAGGGATTTTCTCCTCCTGAATGGAAATAATTTTAATGTCAGCTTGGAAAATGACCCTTTTTACAGCCCGCTGGCACATTCTCATGAAAAGAAATGTATCCCCAGCTTCATGGAAGTATAAATTAGGGCCATTAACTCCCTGTCTTACGAGCCAGCCCTGCATCTAGTCAGCAAAGCATGCCAGTGCTCTATAAAATACCAAGGGAGAGGACAAGTTCTGCCTTAAAATAACAACCAGAGTCTGGCTGCAGCAGAGAGGAGGAAATTTCAAGTGTAGACAAGGCACTGTCCTGAATTCATTCTCCTGCATTTTGATAGCTGAGGTCTCAGAGCAGTGTGTGGTCTTAACTATGCAATCTATGCTGCCGCAGTTAAAAAAAATAGGGCAAGACAGTCAGTCTGCAGCGGGGAAGCTTCTTCGGGGCCAGACCTTCTCCTCATGTGCAAAGCCTGAGTGAAAGGCTTTTTGTTAGGGGTTTGCCACCTGGGGCTAGACAGGGAATCCTCCCCTCCTCCAGTTATATGGCACTCCTGGGAAATTCTCTGCAGTAGTTAATTTGACACCAGGCCTGCAGAAGTAGGTGCAGGCTTGTGTTCTCCCTTCCACAGGCTGTTTGCCAGTGGGTCTGTGTAGCAGATAGTCACTGACCACATCAAGCTCTCTCTCCTGGCAATCCACTCAACATTGCCACAGAGGGATACAGTGATGCAAAAGAGTCAAATGTTCAGCACTTTCTTTAAATTGACATCAGTGAACTTTTCCAATAAGAATTTGAGGCTAGATCTCTGCCTACAAATGAAGAGCCTACAGTACAAGTCATTCGAGCTTATAAGAGTGCAAAGGTGGGGAAAAGCCCAGTGATCCACTGTGTGCAAGATTGGGTTCCAGGCATAAATTAGAGCAACCTGAAGGCTGCTCTAGTTTATGCCAGTTCATAGGCCAGAAACTGCATCTTGGAGATGACACTGTAAAAGGGGTATTCCTCTAGCCCCATCATCAACATCATCATCAGAGAGAAAGCAGTCAAGTAGCACTTTAAAGACTAGCAAAATAGTTTATTAGGTGAGCTTTCGTTGGACAGACCCACTTCTTCAGATCATAGCCAGACCAGAACAGACTCAATATTTAAGGCACAGAGAACCAAAAACATTAAGCAAGGAGGACAAATCAGCAAAAGATGATCAAGGTGAGCAAATCAGAGAGTGGAGGGGTGGGGGGAAAGGTCAAGAACTAGATTGAGCTCAATCTAATTCTTGACCTTCCCCCCCACCCCTCCACGCTCTGATTTGCTCACCTTGATTATCTTTTTCTGATTTGTCCTCCTTGCTTAATGTTTTTGGTTCTCTGTCTTAAATATTGAGTCTGTTCTGGTCTGGCTATGGTCTGAAGAAGTGGGTCTGTCCCACGAAAGCTCACCTAATAAACTATTTTGCTAGTCTTTAAAGTGCTACTTGACTGTTTTTTGTTTTGATAGTGTATAGACTAGCATGGTTTCCTCTCTGTTACTTATCATCAGAGAGAGAAGTGATGCAAGACTGTTTTCCCCCTGCTCTATTTCTCCTTGGACTGGATGGGGGAATCCCACCCCATTCGTTCTTTGCATTATTGTTTTTGTTTGAGTCTTGCTGCATGTATTATGTGTTAATGCCTTCACCAAATGGGATGTTTTTTCTTCTTCTTTGCCTTTCTGCAAGTCTCACTGACAATTCTTTTTAGTGTTATTGGCCTGTGCTCAATGTGCTCAGAGTCTGATCTGGAACCCAGACATGAAGGGTGGGGGTTTCAAAGGAATTTACAAGGAGTTAAACATCCATTTTTAATAGAGGTGGAGGTGACTTCTTTGAAATTCTCCCTTCAGAAATAATCTCTAGCATTGATATAGACCTTTTATACACATATCTGACATTGCTTTATAAAGGAGGGATTGTAGAGCTAGGGAGAACAAGTGACTTCTTCCAATCATCTATCAGAGCCACTTCCATCCTAATAGCATCCAGGGCTCCTGGCACCTTCTCAGCCCTCTGAGTACTAAGCAATACTGCTACCAGTCAGAAAAGGATGCCCAATGTATCCCTAAAGCTGCGTCTACACGTGCACGCTACTTCGAAGTAGCGGCACCAACTTCGAAATAGCGCCCGTCGCGTCTACACGCGTCAGGCGCTATTTTGAAGTTAACTTCGACGTTAGGCGGCGAGACGTCGAAGTCGCTAACCTCATGGGCTACGTCTACACGTGCACCCAACTTCGAAATAGCTTATTTCGATGAATAACGTCTACACGTCCTCCAGGGCTGGCAACGTCGATGTTCAACTTCGACGTTGCTCAGCCCAACATCGAAATAGGCACAGCGAGGGAACGTCTACACGCCAAAGTAGCACACATCGAAATAAGGGAGCCAGGCACAGCTGCAGACAGGGTCACGGGGCGGACTCAACAGCAAGCCGCTCCCTTAAAGGGCCCCTCCCAGACACACTTTCATTAAACAGTGCAAGATACACAGAGCCAACAACTAGTTGCAGACCCTGTATATGCAGCACGGACCCCCAGCTGCAGCAGCAGCAGCCAGAAGCCCTGGGCTAAGGGCTGCTGCCCACGGTGACCACAGAGCCCCGCAAGGGCTGGAGAGAGAGTATCTCTCAACCCCCCAGCTGATGGCCGCCATGGAGGACCCCGCTATTTCGATGTTGCGGGACGCGGATCGTCTACACGTCCCTACTTCGATGTTGAACGTCGAAGTAGGGCGCTATTCCCATCCGCTCATGGGGTTAGCGACTTCGACGTCTCGCCGCCTAACGTCGATTTCAACTTCGAAATAGCGCCCAACACGTGTAGACGTGACGGGCGCTATTTCGAAGTTACTGCCGCTACTTCGAAGTAGCGTGCACGTGTAGACACAGCCATGGAGATAGGAATAGCGCCCTACTTCGACGTTCAACGTCGAAGTAGGGACTGTGTAGACGATCCGCGTCCCGCAACGTCGAAATTGCTGGGTCCTCCATGGCGGCCATCAGCTGGGGGGTTGAGAGATGCTCTCTCTCCAGCCCCTGCGGGGCTCTATGGTCACCGTGGGCAGCAGCCCTTAGCCCAGGGCTTCTGGCTGCTTCTGCGGCAGCTGGGGATCTATGCTGCAGGCACAGGATCTGCAACCAGTTGTCAGCTCTGTGGATCTTGTGTTGTTTAGTGCAACTGTGTCTGGGAAGGGCCCTTTAAGGGAGCGGCTTGCTGTTGAGTCCGCCCTGTGACCCTGTCTGCAGCTGTGCCTGGCATCCCTATTTCGATGTGTGCTACTTTGACGTGTAGACGTTCCCTCGCTGCACCTATTTCGATGTTGGGCTGAGCAACGTCGAAGTTGAACATCGACGTTGCTGGCCCTGGAGGACGTGTAGACGTTATTCATTGAAATAGCCTATTTCGACGTTGCTACATCGAAATAAGCTATTTCGATGTTGGCTGCACGTGTAGACATAGCCTAACTCTGCAATAGTGGGACTAAGCCCTCATGACTATCCATAGTCCATCTGGTGATGAGGAAGCTCCCTACTGATTCCCCTTGTCTTCCGCTAGAGAAATTTCACTGTAAATGTTGAGATTTTCAAAGTCTCTTAGAGGATGCGGAGGTGGAATTACAGCTCAAACTAATGGGAATCAGATACTGAACTCTCCTGTGCATGTTTGAAAATACCTGTCAAAATGTGATAAAACTCTCCCATAGTTTTCTTCCCAGGTTTTAAAAGATCTTGTTGAATTGTTCCTTGAATTATAAAACCCAAGTCTTAAAGGTTTTTGGTGGATTTGGTATTTATGAAAGGTGGTGCTCTGAACACTCTGAAGACTGACGTTAGAGCTGGATGAGTCAGATCTGTTCCAGAAAAGCAAATGGCCCTGTGTTAGGGGTGCTTATCTAGAATATGCAAGACTTGAATGCAAGTTGCTGTGCTGTACACATCCCAAGTGAATGCCCTAACTACAAGGCTATTGGGTGTTCTGGTGTATCTCAGTCAGTCCTTGATCAGAAATGCCATCCTAGGTCCAAGAAACTTTTCCTGTGAATTGGCATGCTAAATCAAATCCTGGAAGATCAACCGCCAGTGTATCGATCTGCCAGTAAGTATAGACAGGTCCAGTGATCAGAACGCTACCTTCACACGAGGACTTTGGAAGACTACAAAGAGACCTGCCTGCTGCAGAAACATGAGAAGCAGATGCAGAGTGTTTTGCTCTTGAAAGGAAATTGACTAAGGAACACCTTAATATCCTTGAGTAGGGAAAAAGGGCAAAAAATTAAGCACATTTTCCTCTTGAGATATGTTCTGTATTAGCCTGTTTGGTTTGTTTGTTTGCAAAGGCTGCCTTTTTTGGCTTGAGACTCAGCCCCAGCTGGAATCTGCATGCAGTCCAGTCAACTGTGGCATCTACTGTGCTTTCGCGTAAAACACTGTGATAATGTGGGCATGCTCTGTGCTTTCAATTACACCTAATCAACAGCAAGTTACTGTTGTAGTCTCAGCCAATTATCCACAGAACTAAATACATGGTAGAGCAGATGCCAACACAGAGCTCGGCAAAAGCCAGGGACTGAGAATGTCTGTTACATATGTAATAGCAAGGCTTGGTATATAGGAGGGGGCAAAATAATAATAATAATAAAAACAACACTAGTTGGCAATTCTTTGGTACAGTGGTGGGCAGCCTGAAACGTGGGCTCTACGTGGCTCGTTGTTCTATGTGAAAACTGTGAGACTTTTTATTAACCATGGTTCATGCAAAAGATTGCGAGATTCTGCTGGTTTCCATCCACATAGTTTTTTTTGTACCCCGCCAGTGTTACTAAAGTGACATGCATGTAAAACAAAGGCATGTAAAACAAACTGTGTGCTGATTGCACACAACATTGTGAGAGCTGGGTGCTCCCTCTGTATCCAAAAAAAGCACTGCTAGGGTTCAGTTGGCACACCCTACAAATTCTAGGCACACAAACACTATTATCCTGTGACACTGCCTTAGTTATAACAATCTTGCAGACCACTGAGAAGAAGGAGCGTCACTCGTGTGGTCCCATTCACTAGCCTAACTTGTCCATTGCTGCTTTAACACCTCACATCCAAGCATGTCAACGTCTGGGCAAAATACAGAAGCCTCCTGCAAATTTCCCATTGACTTCAGTGGGAGCTACAGATGCTCAGCACTTCTAAAATTCAGTGTTTACATACATGTAAAAATATGGTCTATGTGGGTAATAGACTTGGCTGACGATTTTCCACCAAACTTTTTTAAAGTGAAAAATGGCCTTGGATTCAAAATAAAAAAGTTTTCACAGAAACTTTCCTGTCTTCCATGAGAAAGACATAGATAAAATATTTGGGTTTTTTTTTCTGAAAGCTATTTTTGTTTTAAAATTTGAGAGAAAATTTCATTAAAATAATATCTGCCATTTTCCAGCCACTTCTAGACACCCAAGTTTGAAGAATTTTGCTTACAGATATCTAGGGCAAGTGTGGGAGAACCAAGAGTAGAACTGATATATCCTGTCATTTTGTGCTGTGCAAAAGATTCTTATGCTGCTCCTGAACAATTATGAGCATGCATGATTCCCAATATCATCCCTAAATGCTATGAATACATACTGGGGAGAAGTGTTCCTATACTATGGTTATGATCTGAGCGGCAATTGCCCAGACAAAGAAATATGATAGTCATCAGTAGACAGATAGATGTGAGCATCTAAAGAGAAGAGCAGCTTTACTGACAATAATTATATTGAACTTGAGAATGATGTATCTAAAGTTAGCAATGATCATCTCTGTTTCATCTTTCTGAGACACGCATTTCTGCACCACTGAGCCATGGTACATGATTAGATGTGAGCCCAGGACTGCCAAGGTCTGGGATTAAAGCAAAAGTTTGGAAGGCACCACATTTGTCTTGCATTTTCTACACTGTGGAGTAGTTTGTTGCACAGGCAGGTGCAGAATCAGAGCAGTCAGAGGAGGAAAAGATTCTTTAGCTCACATATCTCATGCCAGTGCTGGGCCATTCCTTCCAATATATTTTCCAGAGTATTGTAAACAACTCAACTGGGCTCCCAGTCCCACCACTTCTGCTCTCAGGAAATCATGGCACAGAATAATGGATGTCATCACAGGAAGGTTTTGCTTTCCATTCAGCTCCATTTCTCATGGCTCAATTTCATCCCACTAAGGAGTCAATGAGAAAAGAAAAAGGGAAAGGACAAAAGAAAAGAAAAAAGTGGATGGGGTATGAACAGACATTACATGAAAGGAAGAACAGAGAGAGGTTAGCACAAGTCTTTGAGCAATAATGGAACTGCTTCAATGGCAGCCCAGAATCAATAGCAAATTTCCCTCTTAATTCTGAGTGCAGTCTGTTGCAAAGTGTGTCTTTTGAGGCTTGTTTCTTTAATCTTTGTGGATTTGGTCAACTTTTAGGCTGGTTATTACAAATTGATATGTAATCCATTTTTAAATCCACTTCAACCCATGTTAACTCACATGTCAACACTTCAGTTTCAAATAGGTTTCACTAAAGGAAGAGAGAGAGCCAAACACACACAAAAATACTAATACTGCCTTCTACCAAAACCACATACTTTTTCTTAATGTCCTCTTTTTCTTTTGTAAATTGCACCATTACTGTGTTTTCTATGGTTGCTTCCTACAGAGATCTGAGACTGTCAGATGGAAATAAATAACCATGCATGGATAACAAGTAATAATGAATGGTGTGAAGATTTTTTTTCCTGCGGATATATTAGCAATTAGAATATTTATATATTTATGGTGAGGGACTACTGGCAAGAGAGTGTGAGCCTGAGCTCTGTCATGGCAGCCCTTCCCAAAGAGGGCTATAGTAGCTGGCTGAGCAGGTCTGGTGTCTGGCAGCTATGAGCCTTGGAACAGAGAGGTTATATAAGGTAGCTGGGAGTGCAGGAAAGGGAAGAGACAAAAAGCGAGGAAGGGGAGGAACCAAGAATGGAAGTCTCTGCTCCTTTGTAACTGGGTAACCAGAGGAGTTTCTGTGATCAACTGTATATAGAGGGTGGTGGGCCTTTTACATATAATAAAGCATGGGTACCTGGAATTGGAGTGATTTCCATTGAGTTAGTAGACAGAACAGGAGTCTGGGGCCCAGAAGCATGAGAAGGCCCACTACATTATATATGTGTATGTGCACTCATCTATATGCCTAGACTCTTCTGTGTATATAGAAGTGTATGCGAATAGATGCACACAGAGATAGAGGTGTATGATGGGTACCATCTTGGCCAAGACTGGGGAGTGAACCAGGAACCTCTGAAGCATGAGACTTCTGAGAAAGAAATAGGCTCTATGGGCTTAGCTACCCTGGCTAGTTAGTATACTATAACTTTCTCAGAGTATGAAAAAACATCTCCCCAAGTGCAGCAAGTTGCAGCCTATAGATCACCAGGGGAAAGAGGCTCCTAACCCTGGAAGTGGTTTACCAAGAGTGCTGGAGAAATAGCTCTCCCACCATTGGTGTCTGGACCACACTGACAGAGTGAAGTGCTGCTCCAGAAGCACTTTAAGCTTGGAGCTTGGAAGTGTAGACAAAGCCTGATCAGTGATGTAACAGCACTTACATCCTCTGTGGAGCAGGCCCAGAGGGGAGCAAATAAAGACCACCCAGCGGGTTACACAGACATGTGAAACTGAACATAAATAGCTTATTTTCTGGACTGGTTACAACTTCCTCTTATGAAGGCTGCAGGCAGTTATATTGGATGAATAGACCTGGTTCTGACGCTGGCAGAGAAAAGATTGATCTTCTCCATATAAGCAGAAGGAGAAACAGAGCTGGCAGCCTTGAATCAGGGATTTGTGAGGCGGTGGGGCAGGGAAAGCTGTGAGGAACCACTTCAGGGTAATGTAAGCGCAAGGTGCATGCACACATGAAAATTGCTTACGGTCTTCGGAATCCCAGCTCTAACAAGAATTGGTTTCTGCTTCTGTGCAGTGAGTCACCCTATAAATCATGGCTTTAACTTTGTTGGAGGAAGACACTCCTTATATCTTTGCTGCACTTGGTCCATGTTGTATTTGTGAATTTAACAGATAGCATTCTGGAGTTCATCTCAGAGGGGCAGCCATGCGAGTCTGTAGCTTCACGGAAACCAAGCCCTGTAGCACCTTAAACACTAACATACGTATTTAGATCTTCAAAAGTGGATCACACCCACAAAATCTCATTACCCAATGAATAAATTTGTTAGTCTCTAAGGCGCTACAGGACTGTGTAATCCTTGGAGTTGTGCAACTCTTTCAGGGTGCTGGCTTTTAGTGTACGTACGAGGGGCAGTGGAGGTTTTTATTTTGGTATGGGGGAGTGAGTTTTGAAGCCTATCATATTTTTTGTCTGCATCACTTTTGCTGCTTCAGTTGCTTACTCTTTAACTTATTGGTTTTTGCCATTGTCCATCCCACTTACTGTGTGTTGATTCCACACCAAGGCTCTGATTCAGCAAACTACTGAAGCACACGCTTAAGCCCATTCCTGTTCAGCGAAGAAATCAAGCATGCACTTTTAAGTGTATGCAGAAGTCCCATAGATGTAAGGACATAGCATTTCATACTTACTTAAGTATTTTGCAGAATCAGGGCTAAGGTCAGTCATGTTGACTGGCAAATTGACCGAAGATCACCACAGAAAAGGACTGTAGACCAACAGAAAACTAAGCCACTTAACTGTTCGTATGAAAATTATTGGATCACTTTGATAGTGCTTTAGGCCCTGGATGAAAAAAAAAAGTCACACTGCTACTGCTTCAGGTGGTGCTGGATCAGGTCCTTTCAATGTAAAAGAGAAAAAACAGTTTAAAAAGAAAGCAGCCATTATGTCTGTGAAGGATAAGTGAGGCAAAGGCAGATGAGGAGCCCAGACGGCACAGCCTCACTTTGGATGGATTCCGCATGCATATGTCTGGCTTTCTGACTTACTCTTCCAGTCTTCTTGTCTGCTGAGACTATCACTGTTGAGGTCAATTAGTACCACCTATGGCAATGGAAATGGCTTTCTGATATTGGGATTGGGTGGAGACTCACTAAATAATTTCAGACAAGTGGGGCAAAGGAAGCAAGAAGTCCCGGTTACTCCAGATGCATGTTTCAATTACTCCATGTGGCTGCAGGTTGGGGAACTCTGGGAGTCTCAACTTTATTTTTTCATGTTGTGTGAGATACTTGGTTTTCCACCTACTGCTGCTGTTGTTGGTTGAGTGTGCGTGGTTCGAACAGGACATGTAGCATCTTCCTTACGATGCTATTAGAAAGTACAGAAAGGGTCAAAGCACAGAGAGGTTAGTTTATTTCTTCAAAAGGCACAAGAACATGTGCCACAACATGGACCAACCATGCACCAGATTACTTGCTAGTTACCACCAGTGCTCCCTGTAAGATCAATACTGGTTGCCCAGGAAAGATTCAAGTGCTGCCCAGCTGATTACCAGAGCGCCTACAGCCACCCACAGTGTGCAGCATGTGTTTCTATTGGTGGTACACACATACGCATGCCTGGGTGTACATAATAAAATTTGTTTCACCCATGGATGGAAAAAATTAGAGGGAACCCTTGTTGCCACTTACACAATTGTCTCTGAAATGCTTACTTCGACTCTCAAATTCTTGCCTTCCACATGGCCATTAGAGAAACCTGTGGAGTCCTTTAAAGATAGATTTGAGCTATGAAATCCAAATCTGGGCTCCTTCAATATTTGGGAAGCTTATGAATCTGAAGATTTTGATTTAGCTCTGTTATAAAGAGAAGTCCCAGCTGTGAAACTGAGATCTAGATTCTACTGTTTGTATAACATCTGAAGGCCCATTCCTGCACATAAACACAGTACACACAAGTTAGTTCCATCCCCAGGGAATGTACCATTTAAACAGATGCGGTAGACAGAGAACCCCCATTTTACAGAGTGGAAACATGGGCAGATAGGTTAAATGATCTGCCTAAGGGAGTCTGTATCAGAGCTAAGAATAGAATCCATGTTTCCCAGGTGCCTTAACCACAAATTTGTGTTTCCTTGTATTGAAAGGGGACACTCTTTAGAAGGTGTGAACGCTCCAAGATCCCCCGAGGTCTCTCTTTAATCCTTTGTGAGCTCTTTGTATCTTTGCTAGCTTTTGTTTGCATTTCACTGTCAGCATCTGTTCAACTGCTGGTAGGTTTCTGCTGTTTCTTCAAATTTTAGATGAAAATTTAGGCTGCTAGCCCATAGTCAGCACCAGATGAAATCTCAAGAAAGTGTCCCCAACTAAGCAGATGTTATCAAGAAAAGAGAAGGGATCACTCTAAGGGTCGATTGTCTGTTAGAATGGGAAATCTGTCTTTAGGGATTGCTATTATATCACATACAGCGTTCCAGTAACAGGATGGCTTGAACAGTAGTGGGTGAGCAGAAAGGTCAGAAGTAGCAATATGCCTCCATGGAATAATGAGATAATGTTGTAGCAGCATCACAACCCTCTGGGCGGGGATGGAAAAAAGGCAAGCTAAGAGACAGGCAGAAGAGCTACAGAATTATTTACTGTCCAGGGAATAAAAGGTCTTTTCTTAAACAGGCAGCAGAGTAGGACAGACAGACTAAATTACAACCTTAGCCCCAGCAGCCATCAAAGAAAAAAGAGAGGAAAAAAGGAATGGAAAAAAAATTATAAAAAAGCAGCCAACAACATGGGAAAGCCAGCAAGAGACTCAGGAAGAGAAAAATCAGAAAAATAAATTTAAAGGGAAACAAGAAGAGGATCAAAAAGGATGAGCCCTGGATACATACAAATGAAGGGTATTTTTATAAAAATCTTGAGAATGTTCTTAAAGCATGAAATATTGGGACTGCGCAGCAGGAAGAAATGGAATTATGGAGAGAAATCCCCCCCCCCCCACACACAATAGCTTCTGATTTAAATTCAGCTTGTATTCAAACAAAAGCATCTTCAGATCCTTCTGACCTCAGGGGATATGCCAATGCACTCAAAACTGAGGATCTGGCTGCGGGTCTGGGTTGTGGAGGCTAGAAAAAGAAAAATGGCATGTGAAGAAACACACACAAGGAAGAAATCATTACACAGTTCCTTTCTTAATGGACTAATTTCATTGTTTCCATAAGAGTTTGGGTCACCGTTTAGTTACATTTCACCATATTGTTGTTATATGGTCTCACAAAAAAATCTTTTGGTCAAATCCAAATCTGGAGCTCCTTACTCATTTTTTACTCAGTACTGGATTGCTTTTGTAATTCTATCACTACAGTTGTTTCTAATGATATCTAACAATTGGCAGCTGCCCTATGTCTTTCTAGAAGAGGTGCTATACTCAAACAGAAGATATGGGTTTGATGTAGGACACAATGGAGGATATTGCTTGCTCTACAAGAGTTGAGACTGGATGATAGGAATGGTTCCTTCTGGCCTTAGAATCTATGAGAATTATTTCAGTGTTTGGATGCGCTTCATTTTCTGTTGAACAGACTTGGAAGACTAGGGAGTGTGGCTAGATGTGGCTAGACTCTTTGATACTGTTGCCATCACTTAGCTCCATTCCTAGCACCCAATCTGTTGAGACTTTTTTCTACAGTTAGTAGCAGTAGGCGGGGAAAGATATAAAAAATGACAGCAAACACCGAGAGCCATAATGAACTTCCAAGTACCACTAGATTCATGGCCAGCTCAGCTCCCTTATTCCCAGCAGCCATCTTTGTAAGGAAGAAGAAACAACTAGGCCCTACTATATTTTGCCCCACTGGAACCCATTAGCCTATGAAAAGCCCATAAAAGGCCACTAGCCACTTCCAATAAAGGAAATCCTTTGCACATTTTCCATCTCTGCATTTCTGTGTGTTTTAACTAGCATCGGTTTACCATATTTGAACTTTAGAAAAAAGGACACCTCTGAGAGGGAGCATGTCTATATTAATATCTGTCAACTCACATTGTATTACTGTACTATAGCATTAATTACTACATTAATGCAAAGTAATACAGCGTAGATACTGCTACAGATACACTCCCTCTCAGGGGTGTCCTCTTTTTTTGAAAGTTCAAATATGGCAGTCCTAAACTATCAGAAATTGGAAATAAAAAGCACACCAGCAAAAACTAGCACAACGTATTCCCTAGAGCTGCTAGCACTTGCTCCGTGTAAAGATGAACGATCCACCTGCTTTCCAGACAAGAGCTTTGGAACAATCAATCTCTGAAGAATCCAGGCCAATTTTTAATGCAATGCCATTCACAATGGGGCTGAACACTCAGTCAGGGGTTGTTCATGTTATTTTATTTATTTTTACATGATTAAAAATGTTCAGTACAGCCCTGCCTTGAGCAGACGTACAAAAATTATAAAACATCAGTTATCAAGGCACAGAATTAAGTAAGAATCAGTTCCCATAAACTTCTTCACATCTGCAAATGAAATTCACCCCTCTCAAATGACCAGCATCCAGCAAAAAAGGAGTGAACAGGTAACATTCGCAACATGCCCCGAAAGTTAAACAAACAAGCTTTGTCAGACAGACAGAGAAAATTCCATCACAGTAGACTCTCCTCTGATTAGAAGAACTAGCATAAAGACAGAAATCTTTAAAAAGGAAAGATGACCTCCTGATACTATTCTACCCTAGACAGGTTTTTGTACTGAGCTCATCACCTTAGTATCTGAACTCTCTCGTTCATCAACATGACTTACATCCATGCTTGTTTTCTCAAAATAGTGTTGGAATCGATTCTGAAATGCTGCTGCAGTGCTACATACAGATTGTAGTCTGGGTATTTCAGGGTACAGTTTTTATTTATAGCTGAGACTGCCTAGTTGGGCTGTGCCTTCTACAATACACTGTGACTTCCTCTTTTGAAAGGAGACCATGCACTATATGCACCCATGATTATGGTGCATAATGGGAGATTAAGTCAGCTGGGGGCAGGGCACATCCTAAAGAGCTGTATCTCTCTTGTCATTTAAGGTTGTAAACTTTTCAAGACAGGATCTGTCTCTTGCTTGGTCTGTGTACAGCACCCTGACCAGTATTGATCACAGCCTTTTGGAGCTACTCTAATACCAGTATTAACAGACAATCTCATTACATACAAATGAAATTGAACCAGCTTTGTATGCATACCTCCTTCCTTATCCATAAATCATGCAACCATGTTAGGGCATTAGTCTTTCAAAGTAACCACGGAAGTTGCTAACCAAAAAAAGACAAAGACAATGCTGGGGATGAATCGTGCCAAGTTACCTTTCTTACCACCCTTCAAGACTGGGCAAAGGCCCAGAGGCTTACTTTAACAAGTGGGGTGTATTTCTTAGTGATTGATTGTTTCCTCAATAAATTAGGAAAATGCTTCTCCACTGGAACCAATGAGTTACTGAGAAGCCCTTAAAGCAGTAAATCTGCTCCCCTGTCGTTTTCTGGACACTAATGGTATTGCTGTAGTCATGGAGATATATGGGGCTGCCCTTTGAATAGATGATATCTTCCTTTAAAGCAGGAGTTACAATTGTTAAAAGCAGCAGTTTGTGGATGTGATGGGAAAAGAGTTTCTCATTCATGATTATCCCTGATTACACCCATCTGGGACTTGAGCATGGCCAGCAGTTCCAGAGCCTGGGAACTTACAGAATCTTTCATTGGTGTTACTGCCTGGGTTGTGCCAAGATTCAGCTCTTTTGGAAATCCTATGTGCTAGGAAATAAGTGTTTCTGAAACCTTCTGTTCTTCCCGTGCTGAGATGGCTAGAAACAAATACAACCCAGGGCAATGCAGCTGCTAGCGTATTTGCAGAGCTAGATGCCACTTAGACTGGAGCAGAGACTGTCTTTTTGTTCTATTTGCTTGGCACCTGGTACAACAGGTTCCATGACTAGAGCTCTTAGGCAATACAGTAAAGCCATTCATAAATCATAATGGAGGGCGTCAGATCAGCGGTATATGCAGAGTCTGGGGACACCTGGGCAATTATCACTATGTCTGCAAAGAGGATGAAAATAAAGCCCAACTCATTGTCAACAAAATTGCAAAGTAGGGGGAAAACACACCTCTGATGTCCCCTCCTTCTGTTTTCTGCCTCAGCAAAATTTACTGGGTCAGATCCTAAACAGGTGTAAATCAGTTGATTTCAGTGGAATGATATTCAGTCCCATCAGCCAAGAGATAAAGCTCATTGTCATCATTCCTACTGTGATAGCATCTGCAGTGGCCAATCAGAAGTGGGTTCCTATGATGCTAGATCATGCTGGGCAATAAGTGGCCCAAAGGCTGGACACAGTTCACTAGGGTTAGCCCATGGTGGGCCACCAGAATTTTATCTGAGCATCTGCAGGTCCAGCCACTTGAAGTTCCTGTTGGCTGTGGAACACCATTCCCAGCCAATGAGGGCTGCAGGGAACAATGTCTCAGTCTGCACCACTTTCCTCAGCTCCCATTGGCTGGGAATAGTGATCCATGGCCAACAGGAAATACAAATGGCCATATCTGCGGACAGGCAGGTAAATAAAGTGCTGATCTTGTTGTTTCCTTGTGCTCCCCCATGTGGCTATATCCGTCTGTTATCTCTCATCTTATACTTCAGAGTGTAAGCTTTTGTGGGCAGGGACTGTCTTTTTGTTACGCTTGTAGAACAGCTAGCACAGTGGAGTCCTGGTCCATGAATGGAGCTTCTAGGCACTACAATAACAGAAATCAATTATGATTATGTTGATTATTTACCCTAATTATCTTTGTTTTTAGAGAAGCAAAAAGATAAATGTGGAACTGACACTAAGAAGAAACAATGGAAACACCTTTCTTTCTGTACTGATGTGTCAATTTAACTTAGAGTTCACAGGGAAACAGAAATATTTAAATAAACAAACAAAAAAAAACCCATGACCACATTGCCAAAGGGAAACCAGGAAAACAGCAGCTCAACCAAAAGTCCAACAAAGTGTGTCCCAGTGTGATGGATTATCATGCAAGTCTTTCCTGCAGAGCAAGTTCATTTGCCCATTGATTGCTTTTCACTTCCTTTTGCACACAATCTCCTTTCCCCCATGGAACAATCACTAACAATAATAAATGGCAGTGACAGAAGCAAACATACTCACCCCAGTTCCCCATATAATATGAGTTGTAAATGCAGTTAGGACTCCTCCTTATGTATTTCTCATACACCACCCAATTTGTCCAACTGCTAACAGACTGATGCACTAACATCTGTCAATGTCTTCACAACTAACAAGCAGTCCAGCAGCACTTTAAAGACTAATAAATCTTTTAGGTCATGAGCTTTCATGGGTAAGACCCACTTCTTCAGAAGATGGGAGCACAACTTAGAATCCAAGGTTTTGATGTTACAGTCAATGTAACCTGTAGTCAAATTCATCATCACTAAGGCTGACTTGATTTTTTTTTCCCCCTCAGGCATAAAACCAAACATCTTTTCCTATAAACTCGGGGAGAATCTTTGGTCACAATGAGGATGATAATTCCAATATGACTAATTTTCTACAATTCAGTCTTGTACTGATGAGATGCCTGTGGCGAACAGATCCATGAGGCCCTATAATTCTTTCTGAGGGTGCTGGAACAATGGCCTGTGCACGCTAGAGCGGGCAGAAGCTCAGACGTTCCATTTGGAAGAAAATTGTAACCTTTTGCTCTGATTTGGGATAAAGGGAAATGTTGGGAAATTGAAATTTCTCACAAAACTGAAACTGGAAGAACTGTACTTTGACAAGGCCATTGCCCCATAACACCATAGATGGTGTTGAAATGAAGCATTCTGATAACTTTGCATTCAACTGTTAATGGTTGATACATTCTTGTGAAACACTTCCATTCAGCTGTACCAGTACTTTGTAATGGAAAATGGTTCCACTGGAAAATCTTCAACCATCTGTAATATGTGTGCACATGTAAACGTCCAAGTATTGAATATAGCTCTGATGAAGGACAGGTCACATACCTGTCCCATCTTCAGAGCCAAAGCCACAGTGGGAAGGAACAGGAGATATAATTTAGTTTCATCTTAGTAGTAAACCCTTGATTGTATGGACCTCAATTTAGCGGACTTCGGGAACAATAGACACCCCCCCCCAGTGCTTACAAAGTCCTCTGGAGTGCGTAAAATCATCCCGCCTCCCCCCGAAAAGAGACTTACTGCTGCTGCAACCTGGAGGAGCTGACAGTCACTCCTCCACGGGAGTCACCTATAGCTCTTCCCACCAGGGTGGGGCAGGTACACAGGCAGACTGGCCCTCTTGTATGCACCCTACCCCCGGTGGGAGGAGCATGTGGTGGCTCTGGCAGCAGCTCCTCCAGGCCACGTGGTGTCCCCTCCAGCCACATGCAGTGAGGTGGCTCCAGCCATGTGTTGAGGTGGTCCCAGCCACGTGCAGCGGGGTCCAGTGGCTCATCCAGCAGAGGCGGCTCTGGTGAGTGGCGGGTTGGTTGGTTGGTTGGTTTGGTTGGTTGGTTTTTTCTTTTTTTGGCAGGGAGGTGACCTGGGGCTGAGGGAGCCTGGCAGGGGTGGGTGGGCAGTAAACCTTTGCATTCAATGGACTTTTGGGACGAGTGGGCATTCCTCTCCCAGCATTAGTCCATTAAATTGAGGGTTTACTGTGCTTGCAATAGAAACCCAAGAGTTGTACATTTAATGACTTTTCTGTAAAACAGAGAAAGAGAGGGAATGTAAATGACCTCGCTGGGGGGGCACATGTCTCAGATAAGTGCTTTTAGGCCTTCGGAGAGTCAGGAGCTGAAATGGACCAGGAAGGTCTGGCCAGACATACAAGCTTTTCATAGATTGATCTTGCGTTGTACACTGCTGCAGAAAGAAAAAGAAATCAGGAAGCCAGGCAAATGTGTCCTTCAGCCCAGCGTGGCTATAGCACTTTGGCACCTGTATGGGTAGCAACCATTAAGGCTATGTTGGAAGGCTTGACACATTGCTAGTGCGCCCCTCCCAGCAGGGCGTAGAATAGCAGGCTCTCCCTGCTGATGGTTACTCTTCTTCCTGCTGTTGCCTGCTTCTCCCCATGACTCTGCTGTCTGGCCTAGTCATTTCTAGTCCTACTCCACCTTTCTGGGGTAACATGAAGTCCAACAAATAACTCTCCAGCACCCTCAGAAAATGTCTTCAACACCAAAACTATGCCACTGGACCTCACGGCTTTCACTTGGGGTTTTCAGGCATGGATTCATAGCTTCCAGAAAGGACCACTATGATAATCTATTCTGGTCACCTGTATAACGCAAGCTACGTCACTTCCCCAATATAATTCCTAGAGCAGTTCTCTTAGGAAAAACAAATGGTCAATCTTGATTTCAAACAAGATTACAACCTTGGTAATTTGTTCCAATGGTTGATTACTCTCACTGTTAAAAATTCACACTTATTTGTGCTCTGGATTTCTCTAGTTTCAGCTCATAAGATCATATTATATCTTTACTTAGCTTGAAGCATCCATTATTAACTATTTGTTCCACTTGTAGGTACTTACAGGCCCTTTATGCTTCTCTCTCGTAGGGTAAATAGATTGAGCTCCATGAGTCTATCACTATCAGGCATGATTTCTACTCCTTTAATCATTATCAAGGCTTTCCTTTGAACTCCCTACAAATTATCAACATCTTTCCTGAGTTGTGAGCACCAGAATGGAAGACCGTATACCATCAGCAGATACCACAGTATGAATTTACATTTAGCTAAATAACCTCTTTAAATTCTATTTGAGATGCCCTTGTTCATGCATGCCAAGGTCACATTAGCTCTTCGGACCACAGAGTGTCAGAATTGGGTACTCACATTAGGCTGATTATCCACAACAACCCCAAATCTTCTTCAGCCACACTACTTCCCTTGATAAAGTCCCCCATCCTACAACTGTGACCCACTTTCCTTATTTCTGATGTGTGCAATTACATTTAGCTACATTAAAGCACATATTGCTCGGTTGCACCTCGTTTACCAACTGCTTCAGATCAGAGTTGCTGTCCTGTTCTTTTCATTATTTACAACTCCCCTAAATTTGAGCAGTGATGGTTCTATGTTTTGTTCCAGGTGATCAATAAAAATGTTAAATAGTATAAATCCAAGGACTCATCCCTGAGGGATCCTGCTGGAAATACAGCCTCTCGAAGACAATATCCCATTTATAATTACATTCTGAGATCTATAAATTGGACAGTTTTTAATCCATTTATGTGAGTCATGTTATCTTTAACTAATTCTATTTTTTTAGTAAAAATTTTGTGGTGTACCAAATTAAATGCCTTACGGAAGCCTAAGAATATGATGTTAACACTTTTACCCTTATTAACCATACTTGTAGTTTCATAAAAAAAGATATAAAGTTAGTTTGGCAGAATCTGTTTTCCATAAACCTATGTTTATTTGTATTAAACATAACAACTTCCTTTAATTCATTATTAATTAAGCCCCAGATCATCTGCTCAATTTTCTTTCCCAGGATCAATGCCAGGCTGTCAGACCTACAATTACGTGGATCATGGTAATTACCATTTTTGGCACATCAACTTTCTTACAATCTTCTGGAACTTTCCCCATGCTCCACAGCTTAGTGGAAATCCAGGTTCATGGTCCAATGAGCTCCTCTGCTACTTCTTTTAGAGCTCGTGGGTGTAAGCTATTGGATCCTTATGATTTAAAAACAACTAGGAGTCCTGTGGCACCTTATAGACTAACAGATGTTTTGGAGCACAAGTTTTCGTGGGCAAAGACCCACTTCGTCATAGTTATGATTTAAAAACACCCAACTTCAGTAGCTTCTGTTTAACATCTTCCAGAGAGACTAGTGCCCTTGCAGTCCCCTTTATCTCCTTCTCAGCAACTTCATGCTGCTTTTTCAGTGGTTGATAGGGGTACCCACACCTATCCTCTACCTGGGTGCAATTTAGGGATGCTATTACCATCAGCCAAGGGCTGCTCTGTCAGACCCCTTGCTGCTACCTCCCTGGACTCATTCCTGCCAAGAGTGTCAGATGATCTCTTCCACACATCTCTCTTGGTTCACTCTTCTCTCAGAGCCAAGACTCACGTTGCCACCCCCCTCCCCCTGAGAACATACCAGTAAATTCCAGATCAAATGTATACACTTAAACACTCTTCTGTGCTCCACAAGTTTGACCTCTCCTCACTCTTGCATTTTCCTTAATCAGTTTCTCTTCTGAACGCCTCCTGGACCACCTGCACACCTCTCTGCCTAGAAATCCCAATCCCACCGCGTCACCAGCAATCATCTCTGGGCCTTGCCCCATGCTGCTCTGTGGCACTCCTGGCTTCCTGACCTTATTACTTGGAGAAAAGCTCAGAGCCAGATCTTCCTGTAGATTTCCTCGTGGTGTTTCTCATCCCAGAAAGTGACTTCAAACTTTCTCCCTGACACCATCTTGTACTCCAGATTTCCTGCCTTTCTCGCAGCCACGAGCTAGGACTCATCTTTAATTGGATCCACACTAACCCTTTTAAATCCAAGATGTGGTATACACCAATGTTCTTTGTAAGCTGAGTGCTTGGGCAACCACCCAGGAAAGATTCAGCTGCTGCCCAGCAGATTAGCAGAACACTTATAGCCTCCCATAGCTGGCAGTGTGTGTTTCTAGCAGTGGTGGACATCCAGACATGCCTCGGCGCACATACAATTTATGGCATTGGTCTTTGTCAGAAGACAGGATACTCGGCTAAATGGACCTTTGGTCTGACCCAGTGTGGCTATTCTTATGTTCTTATTCTGCTCACAGATGGAAAAAAATTAGTGGGAACCCTGGTGTACGCCCCATCACACTGTACATATGTAGGGGCTTGCAGGCAGGAACGAGCGACCGACAGGGCAGTTTGAGGGTACTAAATGGAGAAGGAGGATGTGCTCCTTAGATTCTGGTGGCACTCAGAAGGAGGAGAAACTGTGAATGATTTTTGAGCTGTGCAGGACTTTGCAAATTCATCATGGATCTACATTGTAAGAAAAACCTCTGAGCTCCTAGGAATATCACTTGTTGCACATCACAGAATATCACAATGTCAACAAGGATTGAGCACAGATCCTCAGACCCCAAACGCCTGATCTAAAAGGAGAATCCCCTTCAAGGCTGCCACAGTAAAAGGCCTATGATATAAAGCTGAGCATTTTTTACCCCAGTCACAAAAGGTAAGTCATTCTCTGTCACTCACACAATGGCCTGGAACCATGAGTGGCTGTTTTGTCAACACTGCCACTTCTGGCAAAGTGGGGAACAGCAGTCTATGAGCCCTCTGTGTTCACGCGCCACTGGCGATCTCACATACGGAGTCTGGACTATTGGAGCTCACTGTGTTCCTTGATTGGCCCAGGCATGCTACTGAAGAGCTAGGAAAAAACATCTGGAAGTTGTCTGTGCAGGTAGGGGGATCCCTGGTTGGCTGCTCCAAAAAGATTTTGCTCCTGGGTCCTGGCCCCAGCCCTAAATCTGGTATCGGTATCTAGCTTCCATTCTTCTTCCTGGCTCCTGGAGCCCCACTCTGCTTCTGATTTCTGCCCCTCCCTCAGTTCTTGATTCCCTGCTCCACACCTGACTCCTCACCTTGGTCTTGTTCCACTAACCCTACTTCAGCTGACTGACTTGGTTCCTACCCAGCTTCTCAATTGTGACTCCAGTCTGATGGCATAACATTGGTATGGGCTGCAGCTTTTGTTCTGTAGCCTCTAGACTGAACTCAGACTACATCCTCCTCCAGCTGTGGCCTGAATCCATGCCCTGTAGCTAGCATCTTGACATGCACAACAATATAGTCTTTTATCATCTGTGTATTTTCTGCTGTGCATAGTGAGACCAGGCAGTGGCTGATTATCTATCAGGGAACATGACACTATTCCCAAGAAGGATTGCACTGAAGTGCAGTGATCACTCACATTCCATGTTCATTTACCACATATTTCCCTGGTCGGTCAGTCAATATACATCTTGCGCCCTCACAAACACATAGATCACCTTGCACTCTGTAGAGCACGCATGGAGGTTACTTTTCCTGAAAATGTGGATCATGTGAACCCGTCTGTTTATTAATAGTTCATCCAGTGCCCTGTGTGACCAGGCAATAATTAAGCATTATTTAAAAGTGAAACACAAACTTTGTAATAAGTTGTAGTGTTTTTAAAGCATGCATAATAAAAATGATAAGAAGACACTACCACATTGATCTCAGGAGAGGGCTGTCTGCACCTCATAAGTTAGAAACATCCAGGAGCCAGGAACACTTTTAAAGTTTCTGTGTGTGTGGTGGGGAGGGGAGGGTGGGAGGCTGCTATTTGATGTGTGCATTGACTTGGCCAGGGAGGGTTACACTTCTTTGTAAGTTCACATTCCGTTCCATTCCTCATGATAGGTCTATTTCTCTCTAGGGCTGGTTTGTTAGCCTCACCATCCTGGGCAACTTCTAATTCACTGTAATTTCCCGATCTAAGATCTCCTTGTGTGGATATGGTATTCAGAGACACCACTTCTCTTGAACTGGGTATATAGTATAACTATTGACTAGCTAGGGCTTGTCTTCACTAGATCGACACTCCAGAGATCCTTCTTCCAGGGATCAATTTAATAGGTCTAGTAAGGACCTGCTAAATTGACTGCTGATGGTGCCCCTGTCGATCCCAGTACTCCACCAGGTCACTAGGACCCAGGGAAAACTGCCTCCTGCAGTGGGGATGCTGCAGAAATTTGACCTAAGATATGTTAACTTCAGAAACACTATTCTTGTAGCTGGAGATGTGTATCATATGGCAACTTTCTCCATTTGTTTCGATCGGGTCCTAGTGTGCTCTTGCCCAACAGTGTCTACATTACAGAGGTGAGTGGAATGGTAGGTGACTTTTGCCTTGATGGTTTTGTCCAACACTACAGGATTCTTCTGCAAGAAAATTATGTGTCCAGTTGTAGTCACTCCAGTTATGGTCACCACAAAAGGCCTTTAACAAATAGATGCAATATATTACTGTCGACCACAGGGACTTGCGTACAGTCAGTACAAAAACACAGGACTTCCAGTTTCCAACTTCAGCCTCTAGACCATTCTGTTTCAGCCAGAAAAGTCCTTTACATATTTTGCATGGAAACAATGTACTGCACTTTTTATACATAAACAGTAGAGAGAATGGGCCTAAATGAGGCAGAAAATGTTCATTAATCAGGCCCCAAGTGCCTATTCTTCAAAGAGCTTACAGACAGACAATGTACTCTGAATAGCCAATCTTCCCCAAAGTCTCGCCCACTGAGGGTCTTGAAAAATGTCTCTCTTATGCAGCGTTTTCCCTGTAGATTTTCCTGTTATTGTTGTTTTTTACATTCATTGGTATTGGTTTCTCTAACCTGTGAGCAGGCTGGAGCACAATACTCAGATAGATGAGTTGGATTCTCAGAAAGCCAGAATACAATGTGTGATTCTTTATCCTCTGATAACATATTGTTCTTACAATTTTGTTTTCCTTTTTCTGGTTATTGAAAAGTTTCATCTGCTTGCTTTTCAAATGCAGCTTATTGAAATGTATATTTATCAAGCATGCCATCCGCTAGTGATTTCCCTGTAGACTCTTCTATATTTCTGTTATTGCACACAAAAAACTACAATAAAGGAACATTAAGATTACTAAATCATGCGCTAGAATATATTAAGAAATGTCATAATTTGGGTTACCTGTACAACCTTAATTCAGCACTCCAGTATTTATTCATTATGTTACAGTCACATGCTATTTTTTTCACCAGACCTCTCCCCATTCACTTAACAAAGAGATCACAACATTACTGGACACTGAAATAAATATAGGCTTGTGAAGGATTAGAATTTATCAATATATGTTGATTTCACCATACATGTACAACTAATGGAAAAAATGTTTCCATTGATAATAATCAACATTTATATTCAGGCAAAATAAGAAAAAAGATGCTTGAGAACTCAACATTTTATTTATGGCTATTTACTTTGCATATTTTATATGATATTTGCTATTTGTATTTTAACAGTCATAAAGCTTTAGCTTTTTGAGTATCAACGCCTGTCATTAATTAGTTTTTGACCTCTCCTCTTATCATACCCTTATAAACTTCCCACCACTGTGAACACTTAAAATTGATAAAATGCTTAAACCTCAATTTCACAGAACCATGAAAACTGAAATGGATAAAAATTGAAAAATAACACCTCAAAATAAATATTGTGAGTATCCATCAAAATTTTAAAAAAGTAAAAATTGCATTAAGACAAGGATAATACTCAATAAGCTGCATTTAAAAAGCAAATAGGACCACACTTCCCTCCCTCCCTTCCAGATCTAGTCTCCTTGTGCAGCCCACACCAACCCACTCTCCAGACTCCTTGTCCTAGTCTGCTCCCCTAGGGACACCTGCCCCTGCTAGATCTGGCTCCTTTCCCTCCTGATTCCTCTTCCATGCTGCTTGTGGCTGCTTGTGGGGTGAAGGTCAATACACGACACACACAGCTGCGTAAGGCGCCATGAATTTGCGGGCACCATGCCCCAAATTTCGTGATGTCCTAGGCAGCTGCAGGTCACGTATGGTCAACTTAAACTAAAAAAGGATTTGTATAAGAAGTGGAAACATGGACAGTTGACTAAGGACGAGTATAAATATATGGCTGGAGAATTCTGGGCAGTAATCAGGAAAGCAATACCACAAATGGAACTGCAGCTGGAAAGGGATGTGAAGAGTAACAAGAAGGGTTTCTACAGGTTTGTTAACAATAAGAGGGTTATCAGGTAAGGTGTGGGGCCGTTACTGGAAGAGAGGGGTAACTTAGAGACAGATGATGTAATAAAAGCTGAAGTATTCAATGCTTTTTCGCCTCAGTCTTCACAGACAAGCACAGCTCCTACACTACAGTGCTAGACAATCCAGTATGGGAAGGTGGAGAGCAGCCCCCGGTGGGGAAGGAATGAGTTAAGAGCTACCTAGAAAAGCTAGATGTACACAAATCCATGGATATGGATTTAATGCATCCAAGGGTACTGAGGGAATGGGCAGACATCATTGCCAAGCCTTTGGCCTTTATCTTTGAAACTCTTGGGATCAGGATGATTGGAAAAAGGCAAATATTGTGCCCATCTTTTAAGAAAGGAAAGAAGGACAATCCAGGCAAACTATAGACCAGTCAGCCTTACCTCAACCCCTGGGAAAATAATGGAGGGGATCCTCAAGGAATCTATTTTGGAGCAGTTGGAAGAGGGAAAAGTGATCAAAAATAGTCAACATCGATTCACCAAAGGCAAGTCATGCCTGACCAATCTGATTAGCTTCTATGAAGAGGTAACAGGCTTGGTGGACATGGGGAAGTCAGTGGATGTGACTTCAAAGTTTTTGATACAGTCTTCCACAACATTCTTGCCCATAAGTTAAGAAACCATGGATTGGATACATGGACTGTAAGATGGATGGAAAACTGGCTTGATGGTTGGGCCCAATGGGTTAGTGGTCAAAGGCTCAATATCTGGATGGTGGTCAATTTCAAGTGGTGTGCCACAAGGCTCAGTTCTGGAGCCAGTGTTGTTCAATATCTTTATAAATGACCTGGAAAAGGGACTGGATTGCACCCTCAACAAGTCTGTGGATGACACAAAGCTAGGGAGAGCGGTAGATACATTGGAGGGTAGAGAGAGGATCCAGACTGACCTGGATAAATTGGAGGATTAGACCAAAAGAAATCTGATGCGGTTCAACAATAAGAAGTGTAGAGTCCTGCACTTGGGATGAAAGAATCCCAAGCGTTGTTATAGGCTGGGGACCAACTGGCTAAGCAGCAGTAGAGCAGAAAGGGACCTAGGGATTATTATGGATGAAAGGCTGGGTATGAGTAAACAGTGTGCCCTTGTAACCAAGAAGGCTAATGGCATATTGGGGTGCATTAGGAGGAGCATTTTGAGCAGATCTAGAGAAGTTTTTGTCCCTCTCTATTCGGCACTGATGAGGCCACATCTGGAGTATTGCATCCAGTTTTGGGGCCCCCAGTACAGAAAGGTGTGGCTGTGCTGGAGCAAGTTCAACGTAGGGCAACAAAAATGATTAAAGGGCTGGAGCACATGACCTTTGAGGAGAGGCTGAGGGATTTGGGCTTGTTTAGCTTGCAGAAGAGAAGACTGAGGGGTGATTTAATAGCAGCCTTCAACTTCCTGAAGGGGAGCTCTGAAGAGGATGGAGAGAAACTGTTCTCAGTGGTGACAGATGGCAGAAGAAGGAGCAGTGGTCTAAAGTCACAGAAGGAGAGAAGTATTGTTTGGATATTAGGAAAAACTACTTCACCAGGAGGGTGGTGAAGCACTGGAATGTGTTGCGTAGAGAGGTGGTGGAATCTCCATCCCCAGAGGTTTTTAAGTCCCCGCTTGACAAAGCCCTGGCTAGGCTGACTTAGTTGGGGTTAATCCTGCTGGAAGCAGGGAGCTGGACTCGATGACCTCCTGAGGTCCTTTCCAGCCATATGACTCTATGATTGGCAAGGAGAGCCCTGCTGAAGAGACCAGCACCTAGATCTTGGACACAGGCCTGAACCTCACCACAGCTGGAGCAACAATAAGAGGGAACACCTGGCTTTATCCCATTCCCTAAGGCTGGAGCAATCACACTCCCTGATTCTGAGGGAATGGTTCATGCACACTCCAGTCACTTGCAGGAGCCGCATGTGGATGGAGCACAGGCAGCTGGGTTGGCGCTAGGAGCTATGATGGGATGGACTCTTGGCTGGTATTAGATGCTAAACTCTATTGAGCATGTGTAAATTGAGGGGGTTTTCTTCAAACGTTTGTATGTTGGGCACATTGGTGGCAGATTTTCACAAGGATGGCCAAAGGCTCATCCCGAAAACAAAGGCCTTGCTCTTGCTAACGTTCAAGTGCCAACTCCGAAGCTTGGAGGTACTAGAACTTTCCAAAGTGAACATCACCGTGTTTTTTTAACACTGATAAACAATGCATTGTCTCCTGCTCTCATTCTCAGAAACAGTTGCACCATTTTGGCTGAAATTTTCTGAAACAACTCAGACAGCAGCAGACACCTGGCATAGAAAATATCAACACAGATGGTTAGTCTGGTGAAGTTAAAAGCAGCTGAAAACAGACCATATAAAAGACGAGTTGGGCAAACATAATGGGCCACACTAACCATCCCCACCTATAATTATTGTTAACCATGTTTAGGTCAATATTGCCTCAAGACCAAGAATCAGACCCCACTCAAAGTATCAAACCATCCCTGTCCCTAAAAGTGTATGTTCTAGAAAAGACAGATGCAGGGTGGGGGAAGGACTGGAACACATAAGCAGAGGGAGCCACAAGATAGTGGTTGTACCATTTGTGTGTGAGGGGACAGCGGGTTGACTTTGCCAGAGCTCAGTGAAATGGAAAGAAAAGGGGATCAGGAATAGAGCAGGGATGAAAAGTAATGTGAGGAAAGGGGAGGGAGAGAGAGAGAGCAAGCAGCCAATCAGCTCAGAGCAGCACAGCCAACAGACTTATCTGGGCCTTTGGAAGGCTGGGAGGGTGGGCAGCTCTTGACTTCTGGAAGGCATGAGACTTCAGGCACCTGGCACCCCCAGCCAGCCCTTCCACACTGCCTCGTACATGCATTTAAATAGCCAAGCCCCAGGAAATCTGCTCCCTTTGCCTCCCCACTTCACTGCCTTCCTCCCCATCAGTTGGCCTGGCTCAGGACAAGGAAGTCCAGTCATAACTGTAGAAAGTTCTCTGGCTGTTTGATGATCCCAGCTTTGGTCCGTCTACTGTTGGCCTGAGTCTCTCCTTAGCTCCTCCCTAAAGTTCTCTCTCCTCCCCTGCCTCGCCACTGCAAAAGACAACAGAACACAGATGTGAGGAGGCAACACACGGAGGTCTAGAGATCCCAGACTGGTCCCCAGTGGTTTGGTAGGGATCCTATGAAGAGGACGTGCCACCAGCTGGGTCTCATTTTATCCCTGAATCCTAATGTCACAGTCCTTGCTTTTGCTCTTCCACTCCTGCCAAAGCTGCAGGTAATAGGTGAGTCAAACTTTAGCCTGCTGTGGATGCGGAGGAAGGACAGCCGTAATTAATGCAGTTTTACTGATAGTGGCCTCTTGAGGGAGGTATTGTAATGCAATGGATTAGTGAAGTTGGTCCAGTCTCCCTCTAGTGGCTGACAGTTTGCTGCTTACTAACAGCTGTTGGAAATATTCTTTCACTTGGTAGGAGCTTTGCTTTTGTCAGCAAAGGTTCTGGTCCCCGTAGCATATCTGTGACCATATGTTCATTACCGTCACTCTTAGAAAAGGTTACAGGAATGTTAGTTTGTTGCCAGTGAAGGAAGTCAGAAAAAAGGAGCACCAGGCCATTATGTTTCCAGAATATTAGTAATGGTCCTCTGGAGCATATTTAGAATTATAAATAGATCCCCACCTCATAGTTCTAACTTCACATACAAGAGTGATTCATGCACACCAATAAAATGTACACATTCAGCAAATTGTAACTTTAAAAATGATGTTACACAATACATTTTGCCTAAAGCATCTTCAAGTGATGCATATTCATAAGACAATTTTCATAAAGCATCAATAGTCTTGTTGAATATCACAGACATGGACTGTTAAAGAAGAACTTGTATGAGACAGGATAGTTATTGGTATAAGAGACACCAAATTATTTGCAGCGCTTCATTAGAACCAAAGCTCACATTAACAAAAGCAAGTATGCAAGAAATCGTAAAGAAACAATCATATAAATTCCATGCTAACAGCACATGGTAGACTTCAGACAATATTTACACAGTGAAAATACCCACTAAGACCACATTTATACATAAGAACAATGCACAACCAGAGAGTGGGAGACCAAAGTACCTCAATAGAAGAAGAAAATCTTAGAAAACCTGTGGTCCCAGGATGAAGATCCGCAAAGACAAAATAAGATGCTCCACAGAGCTAATAACAATATCCTAAATGTTTGAGGCCAGTTCCTTGGGCAACTGAAGAAAGGACAGAATGTTCTTCAAAAAATAATATATCCAATGTATGGACTGACAATTCCTCTCCTAGGGTTGCCAGCAATACATGGATTGCACTTTAGAGTGAAACTGCAATGCAGTGTCAGCAAAGGTAAACTATACAGATCTTCACAAGGCTGTGAAACCTGTCAGGACAATACAAAAATAAAACTGAGGCCATCAGGGATTCTCTTTGCTCCCACCGCTCTTCACTGCCTCTCTGTGCCCTCCCTAGGGAAAGCCACAGATTACTTAAAGAGAATGGAAGATCTGAGAGGTAGTTTTCAGATAGATGAACCCATTGGTTGGTGGGCAGGTATGACTGCGCTTCCAAAGTCCAATGGCAAAATATGGATTTGTACAGACATTACAAACCTTATTAAAAAGTATGTGCAGAGAAAGAAACATGCTTCCTGCAATTGACTAGATGCTAATGCAGTCATCAGAAAGCAAAGTCTTCTCAAAGTTAGATGGTGCTGGAGCCGTCTGGCAAATCCTTCTTGCTGAAGGCTCCACTCTGATACCTACATTTATCATCCCATTTGGAAGGTCCTGTTCCTATCATCTTTCATTTGGCTTATCTGCAGCATGAGAACATTGCCAAAACAGAATCTCCCAGATTGTGTCAGTTTTGCCTGGCATTCTTTGCCATGCAGATGATGAGTAGGTATATGGCAGAGATAAAAAATGAGCATGAGAAGCGATTACATGCAGTTTTGCAAAGCTTCCAACAGGCCGACCTCAAGCTGAATGAGAAATGTGTATTTGGAAAGGAGCAGATAAAATTTTTGGACACTTTATTAGCAAGGTGGGAATTCAGCCAGACGTGATGAACTGAAGGCATACTTTCCGTACCTGAATCCAGAGATATTTCTGCTGAAAGACACCTTGGCATTACAAATCATTTTGGGGAAGTTGTTAACAAATTTAACTCATTTTATAAATCCTTCAAGAGATCTGAATGCTGACAATATATGGATCTGTGGAAGCACACAAAACACATCTTATTTAAGAGAGACTTATAAAAAATACTCACATTCCCCAACTCATTTTGACATATTATTGAGCCAGCTATCCCACAACAGTAGCAAGAAACATCTTCATACACTTTGGAGCACTGATTATACAGAGGCAGCCTTAAAGAGACCGAGACCAGTGTTCTCTTTCATCTGAGCGCTTCGGCAGCCACCCAGAAGAGATTCAAGTGCTGCCCAGCTGATTAGCAGAGCACTCACAGCTTTCCACAGCCAGCAATATGTTTCTATAAGTTGAGCGCATCCACACATGCCTTAGTGCACAAAAATTTATTCTTCCCATGGATGGAAAAAAGTAGAGGGAACACTGCCTGAGACCTAGTGCAGTCATATCAAGAGACTGAGCAGCAGTACTTTCACATGAAGAAAGAAAGGCCACCCATCATTTGGGTCTGTGGATGGCTCAATACCTGCCTCTTTTCTTGACTTTTTACGCTGACCATAAGCATTTATTGGAGAGGTAGCCGAGTTAGTCTGTATCTTCAAAAACAACAAGAAGTCCTGTGGCACTTTATAGACTAACAAACATTTTGGGGCATAAGCTTCCGTGGGCATTCTGATGAAGCGGGTCTTTGCCCACTAAAGCTTATGCTTCAAATATCTGCTAGGCCATAAGCATTTAGTTGCATTATTAGACTAAAAAATACTAAACAGCCTTCTACCCAGGATTCATAGTTTTGACCATGCAGTTTTCGACCAAGCAGTTTTCTTTCTGTTTGAGCAGGTGCCAGAGAAAGCACTCACAGGAGCCAATATTGTCTTTGGATCCCCAAACGAGCAACCAGCAACAAGAGTGTAGTCGTCCAAAGTCATCTGTGCGGTGTCCTGAGAGGTCTCCTGCTCCACCAGTGATGATACTCCTTCAGCCATGTGGGACATGCCCCTGCTATATGTCACGTTAGCCCTGCACAGATGACTAATGTGGTAGACTTCAACAGAGCCCCCGAAGGCCAGGAAATCAGATAAGGATCGAAGACACCCAGCGAGGTTTATTGAAAATGAAGCATGTTCTTAGTTTCCCCGGAGCAGAGGTCTACAGGTAGCCTAACACATGTATGGCCATTGCCATGGACTGAGCTCAGTCAGTGACATGGAATCTACCACTGCCCCCTTGGTCAGACAAAGACAACTGGGATACATTTTCATACACTCGCACAGACAAGTTACACATCACTTCTGATGGATCAGGTTGCCACCCTCTGACGGTACCTAAATCCACCCATTACCTTATACATGCTGGTTTAATCAAAACATCGCTATCCATCATGCGGTCATTTTCGACCCTGTTCTGAACCTGGGCATGTATGTCTGTTATTTCTTAGGAGTGTTTTCATCATCATCATCATCATCAATAACCGTGGGTTCAGTGCCCATTGGTGTCTGATGCCTCTCTCGCTATCTCCTTTCATCTTTCCCTATCCAGTGCAGAATGGCTTGGTTTCTGTAGACTAGCTCCACACCAATCTACTGTATCATCTATCCATTCTCTGTGGGGTCTGCCTTTCCTATTTGAGCTGTCCATTATGCCAAATACCAGGGTCTTGATTTTTCTTTCATCGTTCATTCTGCAAATATGCCCAAATAGTTGTAGCTTCCGTTTTATAACCTTCTGCAGCAGTTTCTCTTTTGGCTGTATCTTCCTATATAATTCCTCATTGGTGAACTTCATCCATCCAATTCTCAGAATCTTTCCATAACAACTCCTTTCGAATGCCAATATTCTTCTTTTCAAATCTTTTGTTACCACCCATGTCTCACATCCGTACAACATGCTGCTGAATACACACGTTTTCAAGACGCTCAGCTTCGTTCCTAAGCTAATTGCTTTGCTTTTCCAGATCTTATCCATTGTCTTCAAACTCACTCATGCTTTCGCTATTCTAGTCACTATTTCCTTCTTACAGTCTAGATCATATGTTATGTTGCTCCCCGGATATGTGAACTTCTCTACGTTTTCTAGTTCAATACCATCTACACTGAACTTCCTTCCTATTTTCTTATTTCCAAATACCATTGTTTATGTTTTATTGATGTTCATAATCAGTCTGTATCACTTCCCTTCTTTGTTTAGCACCTGCACTGTTTTCAGTAGCTGCACCTCATCTTCCTCAATGATAACTATATCACCCACTAACCACAAGTTGTTAATTCTTATCCTGTGCACAGATATCCCTTCTACCTCTTCCTTGATCTTGTCCATCATTCTCTACATATGTGCAATGAAGATACTTGGAGATATTGGATCTCCTCGTCTCGTACCTCTACTTGTTTTAGACCAACTTCCAAACTCCCCACATGTTCTCACTGCTGCCCCCGCATTGTCACTGATATCCTTCAACAACAGTATCAGTCTGCTATCCGCTCCGTATGACTCCAACACTGCCCAGGTCACTTTCTGATCTATACTGTCAAATGCTTTTTGAAAATTGACGAAGCAAATGTATATGTTCTTGTTCTTTTGTCACGCTTTCTCCTCTATCAGTCTTAGTGCAAATATCTGCTGTATGGTACTTCTATCTTTTCTGAACCCCGCTTGCTTGTCTGCTATATGTTCTTCTATCTGTGATCTTAGTCTCTCTGTCAGTATCATCAACAGCACATTCCCCAGATGACTCATTAGGGCAATCGTTCCGTAGTTGTTGCACTCCAACATTCTTCCTTTCTTGTGTATTGTTACTAGCATGGATCTTGTCTATTCCTTAGGTGCCTTTGCTTCTTTCCTTGCTATATTACATAGTTGGTGTATTTCCTGAATCATGCTTTCTCCACCATATTTGATCTTCTCTCCCATGATCTTATCATTTCCAGGGCTCTTATTGTTCTTAAGTCGTTTCACTGCTTTTTCTGCTTCCTCCTTTGAAATATCAGTCTTGCTCTCGATGCTCGGGGGAGATATCTCTTTCAATTCTTCAGTCAGTCTCTCTGAGACACTCGGGTCCAACTGTGCTTTGTATAGATTGGTGCGATATCTCGTCCATCCCTGCACAATCTTCCCTCTGTTCATGAGCACTTCTTCATTCTCATCTCTGATTGCCATCTGCTTCAGTTGCCATTTCCTATTAATATTCCTAATTGTCTTATACACCTCCCTGGTCTTACATTCACCATAATACCTTTCTATATCTTCACATTGCTCCTCTAACCCTTTCTCCTTATCCTTTCTGGTTGCTTTCATAACCTCATTGCATTTCACCCTATATTGCTGTTCTGCCATCTCAGAAACATCTCTTCTGATCTTCAACGTTCTCTTCTCTTAAACCAACTGCAGTGTCTCCTGAGTAATCCACTTCTTATTGATCTTCTCTTTTTCTGGGACAGTCCGCTCAATTGCCTCTTCTGTAGTGGTGGCTATCCCTGTGACTCTCTTATCTAGGTCTTTCTCTGTGGCGGTAATCTTCTCTTCAAGCACTGCTCTGTATGCATTCCCTGTTTCTTTCTTACATAGCCTCTCCACATCTGTTCTTTTCTTAAACTGTGTCTTACATTTTCTTTCGAGTTTTATTTTGATGTTGGTGATCACTAGACTGTGGTCTGAGTCTATATCTGCTCCTTGGAAAGTTCGGCACTGCTGTACTGATGTTATCCATTTACTTATCAAAATCATATCTATCATGTTCTTGGACTTCCCGTCATTCCATTGCCATGTCTACTTCCTACAGTACTTTTGTTGGAATCTCATGTTACAGATCACCATCTCATGCTCTGTAGCAAACTCTAGTAGTTTCTTTCCTCATTCGTTTCTTTCTCCATATCCAAACCTTCCCATGACTCTCTCCCAACTTTTGTTATCTGTTCCAACCTTCACATTCCAATCTCCTGCAATGCTCAACACATCTTTCTTCGGTATCTCATCCACCATCTTTGTCAAGTCTTTGTAGAATAGGCCAATCTCTTCCTCTGTACTATCCGACGTGGGTGCATACACCTGAATGACTGAGATGTTGATTGGTTTTGCTTCAAATCTCGCTACCATCATTCTTGCACTCACCGGTTTGTATCCTAATAATGCTCTTCTAGCTATTTGGCTGAGAAGGAATCTGACTCCTGCTTTGTTTCATTTCCTGACCAAATGACTTCACAACCACATATCTCTCCTGATGCCATCCAACGCATCTCTGCCAGTCCAAGTATATCGCATCGGTATCTCTCCATCTCCTTCCAAAGTAGGTCTAATTTTCCAAGTGTCCTCAGTGTTCAGACGTTCCATGTTCCATTGGATAGCATACGTGTTAGTTTTAATTTTCTTTCAGTAGCCAACTTATCGACTCAACTCTGATCGCTTGATTGGTACTGTGGACCTTGTTTTATCCAGGTGATGTTTGAGCTGGTATCTTTTATCATTTAGTTGTACTGGCATCAGATTTCATTCGTATTGTTGTTTTACAGTCAACTCATCGACACTCATCTGACCAACCCTCCTCCTTCATCCAGGCTTGGAACTAGCATGGAGGTTGTAGAGGCTTCATGGTGGAGTTAGGAGTGTTTTGGTACTAAGATATTTCCTCATGAGGTATTTTGCTATCATCCCTCTGGAATGTACTTTCTAGCCTAGTCGTAGGCATCCTTCAGTCTGCATAGACTATGGATCTCACCCTTTATAGTTTCAATTGAGGACTTCATTTACAGCGTCTACTGTGACTATGAAGGCCCACATGAGAGTGACAGTCCTTGCTGCATCTTTTGCAGATGTGGTGGGTGTCTGGCAAGTCCTTAGTGTGCTTTCTGTGCGCTTGCTTCTCCTCTGCTAGCTGTCTGATCCTCATCTCGTCCTTCTCAAGGCCCTTGTGTAACCCCGCCTCCATCTGCTGCAGTCGTGTGCTAGGTCTTCCCAGTTGTCCAGCTCGATGTCTACCTCTCTGAGGTCTCTCTTGCAGACATCTTTGTAGCAAAACTGGGGGCGTCCGGGAGGTCTTTTGCCAGAGGCTAGCTCACCATACAGGATGTCTTTTGGAATCCTTCCATCATTCATCCTGTGGACGTGGCCAAGCCAGCAGAGCCAACGCTGTCTGAGGAGGGTGTGCATGGTTGGAATTCCAGCTTGCTCGAGGTCACTCTGTCCTTCCATGATATTCCAAGGATGCGCCTGAGGCAGCGCAAGTGGAAAACGTTCAGCCTCTTTTCCTGGCGGGCATACAGAGTCCAAGTCTCGCTGCCATAAAGGAGGGTGCTGAGGATGCAGGCTCTGTAGACTTGCATTTTGGTGTGAGTGTACAGCTTGTTGTTATTCCACACTCTCTTGCTGAGTCTGGACAGAGTTGTGGCCGCTTTTCCGATCCTCCTATTTAGCTCAGTGTCCAACGACAGGGTGTCAGTGATGGTGGACCCGAGATAAACGAACTCGTGGACGACCTCTAACGTATAGTTGTCAATGCTGCTTGATGGGGATTCAGCAACATCCTGACTGAGTACATTTGTCTTCTTTAGGCTGATGGTAAGCCCAAAGTCCTTGCACGCTTTGGAGAACTGATCCAGCAGTTTTTGAAGCTGGTCTTCTGTGTGAGACACTACAGCAGCATCGTCTGCGAACAGCATGTCTCTGATGAGGACTTCCCGCACCTTAGACTTAGCTTTCAGGCTTGCAAGGTTAAACAGTTTCCCATCAGATCTTGTGTGCAGCAAGATGCCCTCTGTTGAAGATCCAAAGGCATGCTTCAGGAGGAGTGCGAAGAAGATCCCGAACAATGTCAGAGCAAGCACGCCTCCTTGTTTGACATCACTCCTGATTCTGAAAGCATCCAATAATGCGCTGTCATATTGGATTGTGGAGCAGTTTGAACAGTCCATCCCTGCTGACCAAGTCCACGGTAGTTTCCACGGTAGTTGTTGCAGTCCCTTCTGTCTCCATTGTTCTTATACAAGGTTACAATGTTAGCGTCCCGCATATCCTGTGGAACCTCACCCTCTTTCCAGTACAGGCACAGTAGCTCATGTAGGGGTTCCAGGAGTGTGTCCGCGGCACACTTGATTACCTCTGGTGGTATACCATCCTGGCCAGGGGCCTTTCCTGCTGCAATGCTGTCGATGGCTCTCTTCAGTTCATCCACAGTCGGTTCTTGATCCAGTTCATCCATTACTGGTAGGAGCTCAACGGCATTGAGGGCTGCGTCAACCACAACATTCTCACATGAGTACAGCTCGGAGTAGTGCTCAACCCAGCGCTCCATCTGTTTGGCTTTGTCAGCGATGACTCCACCAGATTTAGATTTCAGAGGTGCAATCTTCTTCTGGGTGGGTCCTAATGCCTTCTTCATACCCTCGTACATTCTTCTGAGATTACCAAAGTCAGCACAGGTCTGGATGCTGCTGCATAGCTGGAGCCAGTGGTTGTTGGCACAGCGCCTGGCTGTCTACTGTATTATTCTTCTGGCTGCTCTAAGTGCTTGCTGGGTACTCTGGCTCGGTGAGCGTTTGTACTCCAGGAGTGCAGCGCGCTTCTTTTCAATGACTGGAGTCATCTCATCGGAGTTAGCTTCGAACCAGTCGTTTGTGTTTCTAGCTCTTCTTCCAAACACTGACAAGGCCGTGTTGTAAACTGTATCCCTCAGATGTTGCATCCGCGCCCCCAGGGCCGCTGCACAGATTTTCCTGGAGGGTCTCTCTGAACTTTTCAGCTTTCTCCGAGTTTGCCGTCTTTCTGGCATCAATGCGGGGCCTTCCAGCAGGCTTAGAGTGGTACAGCTTCTTGGGTCTCAGCTTGAGCTTGAAGCAAACTAGCAAGTGATCTGTATCACAGTCAGCACTATGATAGCTGCGTGTCAGAAGGATGTTTTTGAGGTTATTACGCCTAGTGATGACCACATCTAGTTGATGCCAGTGCTTCGAGCGTGGGTGTCTCCACGACACTCTGTGCTGTGGCTTCGTTTGGAAGAATGTGTTTGTGATGCACAGATTGTGGTACGTGCACAGTTCAAGGAGACGCTGTCCATTGTCATTCATTCTTTCCACACCGAAGTGTCCTAAGCAGGAAGGCCATGAGGCCCAATCAGCTCCAACTCTTGCATTGAAGTCACCCAAGATGTACAGTTGTTCACGAGCAGGTATTTGCACTACAGCAGCACTAAGCACGTCATAGAACTTGTCTTTTACTTCTGGTGTGGCGTACAGGGTTGGAGCATAAGCGCTGATCAGGTGGACGGGACTGGCGCAAGTTTGAAGCGTGATCCGAAGAAGTCGGATCACGCTTCTAGCCTATGTCTAGTACCAATTGGGTGTGAATGTTTCTGCAACATCAGCCCTATTTATTCCAAGTGCTGTGAGCAGGCCCTGCCTCTCACTTTCCACTTCACTTTGCTTTATATTATCAAAGTCCTGACCGTTGTTGTCTAGGCCTCAGGCCTCACACCAGACCTTGTTTCAGGCCCTCATCTTACCACAGAAAGAAAAAAAGACTTGAGAGAAAATGATGTCAGTCTATACTGATCTCCTTCTGGCAGCAATTCCAGTATCTGCCACCACACTTCAGCAAATTAGAGTCTAATAGAGAATGAAACTTGTCAGAACCTGACTCTGGCAAAGAGGGTGGGGTTGAAAGAGTCAGCTTCCAACAGATCTAATACCATACTGGCAGGACTCAACAACCTTCACAGGGCTGACTGCCTGCTTTGGAAAGGACAGCACATTATTATCCCTAATGTGGTTCAGAAGGAGATACTCTTCAAAATCCATGATGGATGCCAAGGTACGAGCAGGTGCAAGGCATAAGCACAACAGTTCACATGGTGGCCCAGTCTGAGTGGGCAAATTTAGAATTTAGTAGAGTGCTTTGAGAGATGTATTTTTGGCAAAAATCAGTTTCTTTACAAATTATTTTGAAGGATAATGATGTTTATTTAAGCATTTCCCCATTTTTATCAATTTAAATGTGCATAGTAGTGAGATTCTAGGAGGTAGACAGTAGATAATGAGATGGGATACTGAAGTTTAAACATGTAAAAACTTTAGAACAATTAAGTTTAAAAATAAACTCCTTAAGTCAAACTCTGATAAGTCCTCAAGCCAATTTTTCTCAGGTTGCCTACCTGTAAATTTTGATTGTTATCTGTGATAATACTTTTTCATTGGTATGTGCATGTATGGTGAAATTGATGTTTAAATGGTACATCTAATTAAAAATATAATCCTTTCACACTGAGAAATATTTAACAATGTGGTAGAAGGGGTATTGCCTTGCCACAGTGGCCCCTCTCTCTGTGGTCCATGCCCTCAAGGTACTGCCCTACTGCAGTGTCCCACTCGCCAGGATCTACCCCCTCAGTACCCTCCACGCCTAACTTGCCTCAGTGGCCCTACTACCAGTCATCACCTAGCCCCTTCCCTGCAGTCTGAAGTGGCCACACGTCATAGGCAAGGGGTTGTGAACTTGCTACCTTCACCTGTCCTGGCTGCCTCCCTGCAGCCCTAGTACCCCTCAGGCCCCTGTCACTTGGCTTCAGCCTAGGAGTATTCAGGCCAAGGCTGCCCTGGCTGACCCTGCCTTTCTCCAGCCCTGCTCTGTCTGTGAGATCTCCCTCTAGCAGGCAGCTAGGGCCCTCTCCCTCCAAGAGCTAGAGCAAGAGTGTCTAAACCTGGCCAGCCCTCTCTTTCATACTGCCCTCCTGCTCGTTGATTGGCTGCCTCAAGCCCTCTCTGAATTGGCTCCCAGGGAATCCCTCTCCTAGGGCTGTTTTCAGCCCCTTGTGTGTCACTGAGGGGCAATTACCCCATCACACTCTGGTTTTATCAAAATAAAAAAGCAGTCATGTAGCACTTTAAAGACTAACAAAATAATTTATTAGGCAATGAGCTTTCGTGGGACAGATCTGCTTCTTCAGATCTCTGTCACTATTCAACACTCTGGTTTTGTAATTCTTTCTATATGGCCCTCCTGGACCCTGACTGGCTGATCTCTGCAGCCTCTCTGATTAGCTAGCCCCTCACAATCTCCCTGGGATGGGTGTGGCAGGTCTCCGAGGCTTCAGGAAGGAGCCTTGGATCACAATCACATTACACATCCCAAACGGGTGGTATGTTCTGTAACTAGATTTCACCAAGGCAGTAATATATGTGAACTCCAGGAACACTGTTTTAATTTTACTAAGGAGTCCCGGTCTCCTTAGACTCTCCAGTCCATCCTTCCACCCATACAAATTCTATTTTGTGATATGAGGTCACTTAACCACAAATCAGACCACACCAGATTGCTCCTAGGAGACCAAGCACTTACCCCAGATCAGCTGGGACTCTTGATCGTACACCAAAGACAATGACAGCAGGAATTCTAAAGTAAATTAACTGAAGATTTATTAGCCAAGAAATGGAAGGGAGAGTTATTCACAGGTTACAGCCAATAAAATATATGTTCAGATGAGTCACAGTTTGTAATTTCAAATGGTGGCAGTGATGTAATAAATTGCCAGTTTCCCAAAAGACTTTTCAGAGTACCCAGATTATCTCTGGAGATTTACATTTTGCATCCAGTATGATTCCCCCAAGAGTCCAAACAGTCCAGAGATGCAGGGGCAGGGATAGGTGTGCAAGGTCTGGGTGAGAGAAGGGGTGGAAGAGGAGATGTGAGGGAGTGGGCTGGAGTGACATTGCATGATCCAGGTGGGAGGGGTTGATGCTGCAATGGAGAGGGAATTCGGGGTCTGGGTGGGAAGAAACAGGGATGGGGGTGATTTTTCCTTAATCTACAATTATAGCTTCTCACAGAAAAAGCAGCCGACAGTGTCACTACCTGTGTGGGCTTTTCCTTCGATAACATAGGATGAGGAATGTATTTTGAGCCTTTGACCTCTGATCATCACACACAATAACCAGAGGGCTAGCCATGTCAGACAGTATCTGCAAAAACAACAAGAAGTCCTCGGACACCTTATAGACTAACAGTTTTTTTGGAGAATAAGCTTTTGTGGGCAAAGACCCGCTTCACCAGATGCATGCTCCAAAAAATCTGTCAGTCTATAAGGTGCCACAGGACTTCTTGGTGTTTTTACACAAATGACCATTAGCTTTGAAATTAGCCCTTTCTCCGTTCATTTGCATTCCACAAGGCTTCTTTCTCATTTGATGGGTTATTTAGTTACTGGGGTATACACAATGCTAATGTCTATCATTACATTATAAATGGATACAGATAAATGAAAAGAATGCAGGACAAAGCCCATTAGGTTTCATGAAGTTTAAACACTGAATACACTCTTGTACATTTGACAGTCACTTTGGTCTGTAGTCAGAGGTCTAGCAGTGTTAGTTTGCATCTGCAAAAACAATTAAGAGTCCCGTGATATGTTAAAGACTAACAGATTTGTTTGGGCAAAAGTGTTTGTGGGGGAAAACCACTTTATCAGAAGCATGCAGAGGCTCCTGGACTCCATGCATCTGACAAAATGGTTTTTATCCATGCAAGCTTCTGCCAAAATAAAGCTTTAAGGTATCATAGGACTTCTCTTTGCTTTTGAGCTATACTAACACACGGCTGAATTGGGCTGGGCTTTTGGCTTCAGCTGCCATTAGGTCTGCCAGCATCATAAGGACTCTGGTATAAAGTGATCCAGAGAACCAGCTGCTGTGCATCCTGATGTGCAAAATTTGTTAGCCATCACTGGACCGTGGGTTAGAACCTGGCAGACAGGGTGAACCCAGGCTCCCATATCAAACCGTAAGGAGGGGACAGTGATACAAGGCTATCAGTAGGGAACTGAGCAGGGCAAGGCCTGGGATGGATGCAGGTCCAAACCCTAAGTCCCTGACATAAGGAGAAAGACCCTAAAGCCCTTGAAGCATCTGAAGATTTCCTCTTGATTGGACTTGATCTGGATTCAAGCCTGAGGGTAACGTCCAAAATAGGACAGGAAACAGGATTGAGGTTGAGGAGTGAAAAGAAAACACCCGACACAAAGGCTAGCTGAAAAACATTCGAGGCAATCCAAAGTAAATTTCCCAACTCCATATGGCAAGAAGCATTGATCTTACATCCCTTCAGCAGTGGGGGACCCCGGAAAGACTGCAGACGGGCCCTAAGGAAGTCACATGGCACCGGCACCTGGTCCAACGCAGAAGTCCAATTTGCTGCCCAGCAGTGTGGTTTTTATAGGCTCCCTAACTTGCTGAATCAGGATTATATAACTGTTCATCGGGTTAGTACACTGGATTTCCCCTTATCTGTTCATGTGCTGCTCAAGTTACCTATCAGGCATTGCTCACATGCACAGGGCAGCTAGGTTGCTCTCCCTGGGTCACAACATTGGAAGGAGACCCTGCCTGCACCCCTAGAGCTGCACGTACAACACTCTTCCACTTTGGTCCCTTACACTGAGTCAC
This sequence comes from Carettochelys insculpta, assembly GCF_033958435.1. NCBI lineage: Eukaryota > Metazoa > Chordata > Testudines > Carettochelyidae > Carettochelys > Carettochelys insculpta. The sequence continues at coordinate 67,848,524 of NC_134143.1, read as the reverse complement.
AGAAAAGGGCAAACTACCCCAGGGGCAGGTGTATAGAGAAAAATGAGAGAATCCAGAAAAGAAAAAGACAACTTGATGGGCCTCTGCCTGAGCACTAGATGAGACTGGCAAGGAGGGCTTCTTTCAGCAGGGATGTCATAGTGTAAACAGTTTAAAGGAAGGAGACGTTTATTTTAACTGGTTTGTGCATACATATGGGTTTGTAATTTATGTTTTCATCTTCCATTGTAACCACTCGAGGTCTCCGTTCCTTACAGGACTTCTGGTCCTTGGATATAAGAGCGGGCGAGAATCTGTTGCTGAGGGGACCATAAAACATGAGGAATTTTCTGACTGGAGAGTTCTCCAGTTGTGGGTCAAAACACCAGGGGAGGGGGTGAGAAAAGGGGCAAGTTCCCCTGGGCCTAGCGTTGCAAAGGGTCCCAGAGCACCAACAGCACCTGCTGCTGAAGCAGAAGCAGCTGGATCTCCAGGACTCTTTGAATTACTATGGCAGTGCTGCTGTGCATGGCTGGGGAGGGGGCAGCACCACAGTCAAGGTGGCACTCAGGGCTAAATGCCCTAGGCCCTACCCCCTCCGCCATTGGCTCCATACCTTATGGGGCTTATGGGGTGTAGCACGCCCCCGCCCCCTTTACCCCAGGGCCTGTGGCACCTTTTAGTGCTGCTGCCAATGACTAAGTATCTGCTTCTTCAGGTTGGATGTCTCATCAGTAGAGAGTAGCTACAAGTCAGGACAAACACCTGCTAGCCAGCTCCCAGAGAGGTGGCTCTGCTCACAGTCTCACCCCTGGACCCAGTTACCAATAAAGAGGAATGTGTTACTTGAAATCCCAATTTACGCAATACGGGAAGAGTTAGACGCCTCTTCAGATATGTTTTTCCAACTAATACTCATGCATGGCTTAAAATTATCCTGACAGGAAAACAATTGCAGCCGCTTTTAAACTAATGATACAATCCCATGGATAATTTCCCCTAAATAGCTCAAAGATGTGACTGAATGAATCATACATCGTTGCAGGAAGCAATTTCCTTCAATGAGTTCTACCTGCTGGATATCACAATGCATTACAGCTTGAGTAAAAGCTTTCATTTGAAATGAAACCCTGAAACTGGCTTTGGAGCAAAACCTAAACCCTCAGGGTGAGACAGCTATGAATATATTTAGAACTTTCCCATGGCGTTCATGTTCCAAATGTCTCTCCCTGTGCTAGGCAACTCACTTTGAGAAGTAATCCCATGACATAACTGACTTTTAACAAATCTTCCCAGGTACTGCCTCCCTTAATGTGAGGTTTGCTCCCCAGGAAGGTTGCCTACTACCTCACAAATACTTCAACAGTGTTCCCTAAAGCTGTGGTTCTTTTTTTAGCTCTTCAGTATACTACAGCCTTATAGAACATCTTTAAAGAAAAAAAGCAGTACCTATTCACAACCTAAATCTTATATCAATAGAGCCCTGTGCATCCGCAGATATCCACTTTACATTTGTGGGCATCCATATCTGCAGAGCCAGATGTGGCTATCTGCATCTCATTTTTGCAGATATGGACAAGGATACAAATTTGTTATCTACGCAGGTCTCTAACTCTCCAGGAGTTGCACTGAAATAGAAAACAGTCCAGCTGTGTGCAAATTTCCCATTCCTCAAAGAACATGAATGCACTGAAGCTAGTGAATAAAGCTACAGCCTGGATGAGATTAATATACACGATGGTTATGGCCACATTAGAGGGTTCATCTAAAATGCCTTACTATCAGTGGGCTTTGGATTGGGTCCTAGAAAAGCAATACATAGAATCTTATTGCTGGTGGAGAATGTATCCCAGCAAGAGTGGCTGACACACATTCACTATGATTTACTGTCTTCTTGTATTGTCCAGAATGTCTTTTTCAACAGTTTTAAATAGCACAGGACCAATCTACCACCCACCAAGCCACTTACTGTTGCATCAGTGGGTTGGAAACTGACAATCTTTGCAGTATGAAGAGTCTGGGAGGTAAAGCATTTGACTTTAGAATGGTCTCCCTGCTCACACAAGATAAAGCCCATCAATGGCATTTTTGTTGTGCTCCTGGCTGCTGAGAGCGTCTTAAACCAAGACTCCAATGCAAAAGGCAACACTGAGCTTTTCTGATCCTGTCTGCACTGCATCAGCAAAATGCCTCTCCCATAATGCTGTGGGTGAATCCTGGACTGCATTTTCTAGGGGAAGGTTCTGTGATAGGATGCAACTCCTCATTGTAGCACCTTCTGCTGGTTGTCCTGAGGATTAACTCTGCTCACCAGTGTGCCCTCTTCTGATGGCATCTTGCCACCATCACTTCTGCTCCAGGGACCCATGTCATTCCCAGGCCCCTCTGGCTCTGCTATATTGTACTCTAACCTTTCTGGGTGACAGTAAAGCCATCCTCTGTCCACTTATTTCCTTCACTGGACAGATGGAAGCAAGGGAGAGGGCAGGTCTCTACCCCCACACTGTGGGGCCTCATTGAGGTGTAATACTGACAGACCCAAGTTGTCGGCCCCAGGGACAGAACCTGCAAGCATAGGGTCTAAAGCCCTGCACTCTACCATGTGAGCTAAAGGCCAGCTGGCTCTCAGCTGAGACTGTGGAGCAGAGACTTCACTCCCCCCAGATGAGGTCTCAGTACCTCTGGGTACTACCTGGGGACCTTGTAGCTAGCAATTGCTTGCAGCACCCACTCTAACTTCCCAGTACATTTCCCTGTGCCATTTTCCCATGACCCAGTACCCTCTTTGCCTCAGGACCTCAGCCTACAAATCCCTGCAGCCCACCAGGAGCTGCCTATCGTTCCTCCATTATCTGTCTGCAGCATTGTTCTGAGTGTTTGCTGCCTTCAGCCTGCAAGACAGCAAGTCCTCCTCCCTCTGCAAGCTCCAGGAAGTGACTACTGCAGCTCTGCACAGCTCTTCTTGAGTGGGCCTGCCTGGCCCTGACTGTCTGCTTCTAAAAGCTCGTCTGTGATAGGCTGCATGCTGCACGGGCTCCTTAGAGCTCCATTCATCCCTTAGAGCTCAGTGGCGTGCAAGCACCCCGTCACAGGCTCTTCTTTAGCAGTTCCAAAATCTTGCATAGCAACATGGAAGGGATATCCCATCACAGCAGCCTTTCTGTAGAGGAAGGTGTGTTCCTGTTCTTTATATATGCATGTGTGTGTGCCCACTCGTATGTGCAGAGCAGATGGGGGTGAGGGGAAGGTTTAGGTAATAGGATTTGTTCAGATTCTTCATTCTAGTTAGAGAACTCTACTTCACAATGCTGCCTCAATTTCTTCTTGTTTATTTTTCTGCAGAACTTGGTTGCTTCCAGATTGAACTTTTAACTATGAAATGTGCTTTCTTTTGGAGGACAGCATGGGAGACTGAAGTCCGTGGGCCACACACAGAACAGATACAAGAAGGGCCGTCCAGTGTTCACAGTGCAGTCCTACAATATTCTTTACACTTGCCCGGGACTAAATAGTCGCCTGCAAAGATGAAAAGGATGCAGGACCTTCTTTCCGATCAGTCCTTCTCCTTTCTGCTGGGGCAAGCTGATACGTCTTCTGCAAGGAAATGGTTTCAGTGGTGTGGTATGACACATGGGGTACTTGATTAAGAAGCAAAAGCTCTGGGTGCTAATCTCGTTTTATTGCCTGTGTGATCTTGGGTACGTCACCAAGTTGCGCATAATTTCTCCCATTCGGTAATACGGGGATCTTCGTAATTTGTAAAGTGCTGTATGATCTACAAATGGAAAGCACGGCCTACTGTAGATAACACTTAATATTAATTGATGAATGGAGATCATCAAGTCCATTTGTCATTGACTATAGCACTGTCCTTAGATGGGAAAGACCCTGGTGTCCTAACCTTCAACCCATAGCTACAAGGCTTAGTGCAACCCATCACCAACATGGCTGGACCCAGATTTGCTCTCCTTGCAGCAATTGTCTAATGGTACAGCAAATGGAGAAGCCAAAAAGATGAAATATTAAATGATATGGCCATTGAGAATGCAAATAAACAAGATGCTCCTGTTTGTGTTTCCATCTGCTGAGGCACACAGTGTTATCAAGCATAAGGGCAATATACCGAAATAGTTAGAACACTTTCGGGTCTCAACAGAGATCAGATGTCATGAAACAGCTAAGGCCTTAGGTTCTGTAAATATACCTTTTATACTGCACATTGCATTAGCGCTGATGAAAAACAAAAACTCACCAATAGCAAGTCTGGGCATTCTCTGCCATGCTAGCTACCCTTCTGGCCTTTCTGTTTCACAAATAGCCAGTCATTTACGTTGTGGTATCCAGCTCCCAACAAGAAGAAACATAATGACAATTCCCAGTCATTTTGTCTGTACAGATAAGGTTAGTATTTATTTTACATGACAATTCTTTTTGCCTGATAGGATGTTTTTCCTGTGGTTTTTATGAAACTGACGGCTGATCTTGCTTTAGATTAGGCACTACATTGCCCACCTCAGATTTCTCATTTCAGATCTAATGTGTCAATGAATGGGGCATGAATTTGTTTTTTCTTTTACTTATTTAAACGCTGATTGAGGTTCCAGTGCGGGGAGGGAGGAAGAAGCACATGAGGTGATGGTGAGATTAACTTGGGAGCTGGCACATGGAATATACCATGTTGAGGAACAAATACAGGGGAGGAATTCTATAAGGTCTATTTAGTGGTCTGAAAACCATGTGCCAAATAAACCCTTCAATCTATTTTGCAATCCTGTTTTGTGTGGCTCTTTTGCCATTAGAAGGGGATCAGGAAATATGGGGTCAACCAGAGATTACCCAGCGTCTGCTATATTCCAGTGGTCCCATTGGCTCTGCAGTCTTCACATGATTTCCTGCCACCAGAACTCTCCTTAGTCTGGCACAGATAGGAAAGATCACCCTCAGAAAAATGGGAGCTGGAGTCAATTACTGAAGCTGTGGCTAAAAGCTAAGGGAGTTTTGAATATTGGGTGATAAATTATCATCTGAGATGAAACCCTGCTGAAGCCTAGACATAGATTAATCATGATAAAAATAATATTAAAACCTTATCCTTCCCCTCCCAAACATTCAGAAAAATATCTGTACCCCTGTTTCCCTGTACTGTATATGATTTAACTGGACTAAGTCTGTTTTTTCCTCTCCTTTTAGTTCTTCATATTTCCTGCTGTCTCTTGACATTGTGGACAATGCTTGATTGGAACAGCACTTGTGGAAAACACTTTTATTGTTCTAAATTTTAACCAAAAGCTGGGAATGATCCATTTGGAAATGCTGCTAACCCAGCTGCATGGTTCCCAGTGAAGCTGGCAAGTCAGTTTGGCTGCTTCATCACATGGCCTACTAACAAGAGGAAGCATTACACCTACAGAAGACCTCATTGAACCCAAAGTAAAATGTTTAAACTTCTTCCCTGCCCCAAATACTCCCCCTCCCCTAAAAACAACCTAAAAACAAACTCAGGTTAGAAAGGTCCTGATCCCACCAGTAGGAGTTTTGTCATTGATTTCCAGTGGAGCAGAATATGACCCACAGAGCATCGCCATGAGAAATATGTACTGTGATCTAATACCAGGCAATTATACTTCTTGCAGTATATGTCACTGAGCCTGATTCTGCCCTTACTTTTGTCTGTTTTTACATTGGTGTAACTCCACGTTCTTCAGGGAAGTTACACCAGTCTAAATGAGGGTGGAATTAATCTTAGGGTTTGTATATCACAACACGCATAAGCACACGTGTACCAGAGTGCTAATAAGCCATTGCTCTAACTCTCCAGATGTCTAGCAGATATTTAACTTAATGGTGATATTATTGTTGTCATTATCCATTGCTGGTCTTTCTGCACACTGTTTAATGACGGACAATTTTAGACTTCTGAAGCAAATGAATGTGAAATAGTATGTTTCCTGTTTATTTTAACTGAAAAGCACATTTCTGTCATTAACACTAAAAGACATTTAGCATCTGTTTTTTTCCCAAAGAAGACTGCATAGTATTCACACTTTGTGCCGCAAAACAATATTTTGACCCAAAGGACCTGAATTTTCTATTTGTTTGTGATCTGAAGAGATAATGAAGAGAAAGACAGCTGTCTAGCAAGTCCTCAAGAGTTGTGATCGCGAGTTGGAATATTTTAATGAAGATTGCTTGACTTTGGAAAGGATCATAGTAGAGGGAAAGAAACTTGTTATTCTAAAGGTGAGTGGAAGTTGGTGCTGCTAGGACATGCCTTCCAAAGCAGACTTTATAAGTTATTCATTGCTACAGACCCAGATGTTCAAAAGGTATTTAAGAGCCTAGTTCCCATATCAATGTGATTAAAATAAGAGGAAGATAGATGCGAGAAAGTGAGACATGTTGGCTTTTCAAAAGCTTTTGATAAGATCCATATATAAAACACACAGAGAAGAAAAAAAATACAAATGCACATTACCCATCCCTAGCAATAAAAAGTGAATTTCCAATAGCTCCCCATTTAAACACATTGATCCAAATTACATGAGGGTATACAATCAAAATACCACAAGGCTATGTCTACACTACAGTGATCTGTCAACAGAAGTTACTGCTGGAAGATATCTTTCAGCAAAAGTTCTGTTGAAAGATTGTGGCCACACACAAAAGTTGATCACTGGGTCAATCAGCTCTATTGACAGAGAGTGGCCATACTGTCGGGATGCTCTCTTGACAGAATGGCCAACCAGAAGCACAGCAGAGGGGTCTGCCAAGTGTCCTGGAAGTCCTGTCTGTCAACAGATGCCCCCCCCAGAGCATCCACACTGGCTTTCTGTTGACAGATTCCGTCAAGAAAGGCGGTCTGTCTCCTGCGGGAATGGCAGAATGCTGCCGACAGAAGTGCCACATTCTGTCAATATACTGTCAACAGAATGCTTTTGTAATGTGGGTGCTCCATGAGTTTTGTCAACAAAACTTGCTAATGTAGATGTAGCCCAAAAGGTCTAATACCATTAAAAATGAAGAACATCAGCAATCTCAATACCAAATAATTTACACTGTCTACTTTTCAAAAGGGCCATTTTTGCTTGAGCCAAATGAAATTTCACACATACCATATATCTATTTGTGAACCTCTTCTTAACAATAAAAATAAATACAGTATGAGAAAAATCTAGGAACAATAGCCAATACAAACACACAAACAAACAAACAAACAAACAAACAAACAAGACCAACCCTTTAAAGTAATACATACAATGGCAGTAACCAAGAACAAGACAAACACATGTGAAAAATAGTTTCCTCTGCATCACAAAAAGAATATGACAGGCTATGGACACATTCAGAGTCCAATGATGTATGCACACATTCATGGCAATAGTCCTGGAAAGAGGTTTCCATTGGAGATCACCTACCCCTGGAGTTCTCTCAACACTTCAGCTGGCTGGGTGGATGGAAACCACCAATAGAAGCTGTCTTCAAAGAGCCAGGCCTATCATTGTCTCACTCTATGGCACAGTCAATTGGCAAAAAAATAGATATAGTAGTACAACCGGGGATGGATAGCTCCAGGAGACAACTCTCCAGACTGGCAATACTGGTGCTAGTGAGGCCTGATTTCAACTTGAATAACAGCTAAGAATCTCAGCAAATGGAATGAAAATCAAGCTTACAATCCACTGCACTAGGAGAAGAGACCAGACTCCCAGAAACAAGATTAGGAATTGTCCCAACAGGGTTAGAAGTAAGGCATTCAGCAAGCAGCCCTGTGAACTCCAGCCACCTAGCCTGCATTCGCAGCTGTAAAAATTTTCAAGTGTTTAAAAGACCCTGATAAAATTAACAAAAAACAAACAAAAAAAAGGTAACACCACAGAACTGAGGCACCCAGGATTCAGCAAAAAGAGTTCCTGATCAAAACCCACATCCTATCTTTGGTGAAACAAAACAATGGCCCGTTTCCTCCCAGGAACAGGCTTATCCAGAGAAAACCACTGCTGGAGAGCCAGTAACTGAAAAGTAGTGACTCTGCTCAAAAGATCAATGAGGCCTTGCCCCATCCCATGACCGGCAAATACAAAAGACTGTGCCTCAGCCATGAATGGCCAGCCTAGAAAGTCCAAAACAACCTTCTGAATTCATTCTAAAAAGAAATAACCACAAAAGAGAGCCCATTAAATTATTATTGATTATCATGAGCCCTTGGAAAAGCAATCAAGGTGAACACCATTTTGCTCTCTGCAACCTCTTCCATAACAACCCTCCCAATTTAGACTCCAAATGACATCCAGTCCCAGTGCCTTAAACCCAGTTTGGTTTCACAATAGCCTCCCCAGCAAAGCTGGGGAGCAGAAAGTTGCCCATGTCCCTACCAGGAGTGTGTCATTCTTCTCCCAAGAAATGCAAGCTGAGGAAGCCTACTCAAAAGAGTGCACACTCACCTATGGGAATAGTGTGAAGTGTTCCACATCTGAGTCCCAAAGTATATACCCTACATGGGCTCTCTACAGGTCCAAGGACACAGGTATAGGTATGCAAAAAGAGCCATATGTTTTTTTCTTAACTCCCCTGCACCCATTCCCATTCAGACAGCCCCATGCAAAATTGCTCATTAGAAAAAATAAAAAGACAATGACAAAACAAAACCAACTCTGTCCTTAAAACTCAAACAAACCCACCAAAATGAACTATATCTATTAACACCCACTATTACCATTGGTTGGAGACACCACTTTGGGCTGGTCATCAGTCTATTCAGTCTAAACTGCTTCTGTATGTTAAACTGGGACACAGAGACATGACCAGTGTTCCCTCTATTTCTTCCATCCATATGCAGAATAAATGTTATGTTCCACAAAGCATATGGGGATGTGCACCACCAATAGAAACACATGCTGCCCATTGTGGATGGCTGTGGGTGCTCTGGTAATTAGCTGGGCAGCACCTGAATCTCTCCTGGACATCCGTCCAGGTTCTTAGCTTATGGGGAACACTGGACATGACTCATTCCCTATTGAGCAGACAGCAAAAACAGAATGAGGTCAGGAATCCAGAGAGTTGCCTCTACCCCATTTCCCTTCGGCCTCTTCCAGAAACCTACCAACAGTGCTCAGGGTGTAGCCCCCTTGTCAGGGAGTTCAGGACCCAAAGAATCTGTGAGAGCCTCATTCTCACACACACACAGACTCAGTGACTACCAGCCTTGGAGAGGGGAAATAAATTTCAGGAGGAATGGAGGGCACTGGCTGCTCAGACTCAGGGGACAACACTCATACATGAGAAGTTCCCATACCTCACCACAGGAGCACCCTCAACCATGTGCTCTGACAGCTCTGGTCAAATGAATCTACTCTGTAGCACTCTCAGAAAGTTGCGTCCCCCCTGCCAGGGTTTTTTACTAGAGAGCTTTGCCAATGTAACCCACACACCTCCTGGGTGTGGCGCACTGTCCTATGTAGTAGCATCTAGCTCACTTACAGTGTGGGTGAGTGCCCTCTACAGCCTTAGTTGTGAAGCAGTTGGATTTTAACTCAAATTCTAGAGGCTTGTTCCCAGGTTCAAGTCTGCCTGTTGGCAGTTACACCAGCAAGCCAGAGCTACAGCCAAGCAACCCTCGCAACAGGTGTAGCCTGCAGTCAGCCTCAGGCCAAGAGTCCCTTGAATCAGGAACCATGGAACCATTTCCCCTTCAATTGTAAATGGACCATGCCCTCCATCTTCCCAGGCACAGGCTCACAGACCTGCCCCCCCTGCACCTTCCTGGTCACCACACTGAGGGGTAGCCCATCTGGTCACAGAGCAGCAACTGACCAAATGTGTTGGATTCCCACCATGAAAGCAGACCAAGTCCTCTGTGGCAGTGAACACACTGCAGTCAGGCTTGCCAATCCTATGCTGAGAGGAATCTTTTAGAACCTTGGAAGCATTCTTCCATATCAGAACAATCTGCCTATGAAAGGACAGGACCTCCGGGGCGTTACAGCCCAGTGAAATCCTCCTCGGAGGGTTAGTGATGTAACTAGCTCACCAGGTCTCTAGCCAACTGCTCTTTTCCTTTAAAGAAAGAAAAAGAGGGAAATTAGCGAGAGTGACATTAACAGCAGGTGCTGAGGACGCTTCAAAGACAAAGCCTCTCTGAACAGCGATCCTCTCCACAGCTATCTGCTCAACAAAGCCAAGCACCACAGTGCAACAGCCTTGCTTGGGGGAGGCATATCACACATCTTAAAACACAGTCACTGTCTCCACAGCTCATCCATGCTCCTCCACAGAGGCAGGGTCTACAGGTAACATCTGTAATCAATGGACACAGGTTAAACCTTCCAAAACATGCAACAAACTGGGCCTTCAGTCCTCCCAGTCCAGCCATCCCGGCCTAGTGGGCAAACAAAAGCCTGCCCCAAATACTGGTACAGAAACCCTGAAATTAAATCCTTAATAACCACAAAACACACCACCAAAAACCCCAAGTCCCTTTCCACAAAAGAGAAAGAAATGTTGGGAGAACAGCAAAGCATGCCTGTCCCTCCCTCCCTCTCAAACACTCCCACAATCCCTAACAAGAGAGAGAGAAGGAGGGACAGAATGGAAAAAAAAATCCACTAAGGCAAAAGCTGACTCCATGGAAACCCGGGGAAATGAAGGACAAAGGTGAAATAAACACACACAATATTAAATATTTAAAATAGCAAAGCAAAAAATAGTTCATCTAATTTGTAACCCTGAGTGATCCCATAAAGAATAGAAGAGGGAGGTGCACAGAGGGTCTCAGCTGAGTCTGGAGTGGGTTCCAAATTAAACTCAGGAGATGCATCTCTCCTGTGTGCCTCTTTGAAGAATTTTCTTTTGTTGGATCTTGAAATGTACTCATAAACTGAAATGGAAAGCAGAAAGGAGGAGTGCGGACCAGCAGCAAATATGGAACAGACATGTAGGTTGGGATTTCCCAAAGCAAATCAGCATAGTCCAAAGTATTTGCATTGAAGTCATTTGGAAAATCCCACCTACTGAATACATTACATGGTGATTTCTCCCGTTAATTTCTCCCGTTAGAGAGGCTATCAAAATAAAGAACACAGTAATAATAGGAGATTTCAATTATCCCCATATTGATTGGGTGCATGTCACCTCAGGACGGGATTCGGAGATTAAATTTCTTGATGCCTTAAATGACTGCTTCTTGGAGCAGCTAGTACGGGAACCCACAAGGGGAGAGTCGATTCTCGATCTAGTCTTGACTGGAATGCAGGATCTGGTCCAAGAGGTAACTGTTACTGGACCGCTTGGAAATAGTGACCACAATATAATAACTTTTAATATTCCTGTGTTGGGAAGAACACCGCAGCGGTCAAACACTCTGGCATTTAATTTCAAAAAGGGGAATTACACTAAAATGAGGAAGCTAGTTAAACAGAAACTAAAAGGTAGAGTAATTAAACTAAAATCCCTGGAAGCTGCATGGAAACTGTTTAAAGACACCATACTAGAGGCCCAACTTAAATGTATACCCCAAATAAAAAAACACAGTAAGAGACCTAACAAAGAACCACCATGGCTAAACAGCCATGTTAAAAAGGCAGTGAGAGAGAAAAGGGCAGCTTTTAAAAAGTGGAAGTCAAATCCTAGTGAGGAAAATAGAAAGGAACATAAACACTCCCAAATTAACTGTCATAATGTAGTAAGGAAAGCCAAAAAAGAGTTTGAGGAACAGCTAGCCAAAAATTCAAAAAACAATAGTAAAATGTTTTTTAAATACATTAGAAGCAGGAAGCCTGCTAAAAAAACAGTGGGGCCCTTGGATGATAAAGATATAAAAGGAGCGATCAAGGAAGACAGTGCCATTGCGGAGCGATTAAATGATTTCTTTGCTTCAGTCTTCACGGCTGAAGATGTTACAGAGGTTCCTAAATCTGAGCCAGCCTTTTTAGGCGACAAATCTGAGGAACTCACTCAGATTGAAGTGACATTAGAGGAGGTTTTGGAATTAATTGATAAGCTGAATAGTAACAAGTCTCCAGGACCAGATGGCATTCACCCAAGGGTTCTGAAAGAACTCAAATGTGAAATTGCGGAGTTATTAACAGTGGTTTGTAACCTATCCTTTAAATCCACTTTGGTACCAAATGACTGGAAGACGGCCAATATAACACCAATATTTAAAAAAGGCTCTAGAGGAGATCCTGGCAATTATAGACCGATAAGTTTAACATCAGTACCAGGTAAATTAGTAGAAACACTAGTAAAGAGTAAAATTGCAAGGCACATAGAAGAGCACGAATTGTTGGGCAAAAGTCAGCATGGTTTCTGCAGAGGGAAGTCGTGTCTGTCTAATCTATTAGAATTCTTTGAAGGGGTTAATAAACATGCGGACAAGGGGCACCCAGTGGACATAATATACCTAGATTTCCAGAAAGCCTTTGACACGGTCCCACACCAAAGGCTTTTATGTAAATTAGGTGGTCATGGGATAGGAGGAAAGGTCCTTTCATGGATCGGGAATTGGTTAAAAGACAGAAAACAAAGGGTTGGAATAAATGGTAAATTTTCACAATGGAGGGGGGTAACTAGTGGTGTTCCCCAGGGCTCAGTCCTGGGACCGATCCTGTTCAACTTGTTCATCAATGATCTAGAAAATGAGGTAAGCAGTGAGGTGGCAAAGTTTGCAGATGACACCAAGTTGTTCAGGACAGTCAAAAGCAAAAGGGATTGTGAAGAACTACAAAAAGATCTCAGCAAACTGAGTGATTGGGCAGCAAAATGGCAAATGAAATTTAATGTGGGTAAGTGTAAGGTAATGCATGTTGGAAAAAATAACCCAAATTACACGTACTACATGATGGGGTCAAATTTAGCTACGACAGATCAGGAAAGGGATCTTGGAGTTATAGTGGATAGTTCTCTGAAGACATCCACGCAGTGTGCAGCGGCAGTTAGTAAGGCAAATAGGATGTTAGGAATTATTAAAAAAGGGATCGATAATAAGACAAAAGATATCATACTTCCCCTATATAAAACTATGGTACGCCCACATCTCGAGTACTGCGTGCAGATGTGGTCTCCTCACCTCAAAAAAGATATATTGGCATTAGAAAAGGTTCAGAAAAGGGCGACTAAGATGATTAGGGGCTTGGAAAGGGTCCCATATGGGGAGAGGCTAGAGAGACTGGGACTTTTCAGTTTGGAAAAGAGGCGATTGAGGGGCGATATGATAGAGGTATATAAAATCATGAATGGTGTGGAGAAAGTGAATATAGAAAAATTATTTACCTTTTCCCATAATACAAGAACTAGGGGACACCAAATGAAATTGATGGGTAGTAGGTTCAAAACTAATAAAAGGAAATTTTTCTTCACAGAGCGCACAGTCAACCTGTGGAACTCCTTGCCCGAGGAGGCTGTGAAGGCCAGGACTCTATTAGGGTTTAAAAAAGAGCTTGATAAATTTTTGCAGGTCAGGTCCATAAATGGCTATTAGCCAGGGATAAAGTATGGTGCCCTAGCCTTCATAACAAGGGCAGGAGATGGATGGCAGGAGATAAATCACTTGTCTTCTGTTCTCCTTCTCTGGGGCACCTGGCATTGGCCACCGTCGGCAGATGGGATGCTGGGCTTGATGGACCTTTGGTCTGACCCAGTATGGCCATTCTTATGTTCTCTTATGTTCTTAACTAACCCCAGTGTGTCTGGTTGAACTAGAGGAAATTTCCTATGCTATCAAGGCTCTTGTGTTTTTACCCCTCCGTCACAGGGAAAGTAAACCTTTCCAGAACTGGGAGGGGAATGCAAAGACATTAACATTTTCAAGCACATGGAATAAACACAAGCTGTAGTAAGAGGAGTGCAAGTGATAGAACTTGTACAAGAGTGGCTCAAATCCTATAGGAGGTACTGAGGAAACTGGCAATGTTTTGCAAGACACCTGAAATGCAGATGTGAACTCCAGTAATAAAGCAGGCAAGATACCATGACTGAGGAACTTTCCCCTCTGTCCAGAGAGCTTAAGGTGGTTTCAAAGGATGTAGCTCCCTCCCCTTACTTGACAGATGGAGAACTGGAGGCACAGAGAAGCAAAGCAACTCGCCCAAGGTCACAGCACAAGCCAGTAGCGGCGCCAGAGGATGAAGCCACACAGCTATCCTTTGGACTGTACTTTCTCTGCTGGAATTTAGGGGTTATTTAGCCTACCATCACTGCACAAACGCCAGTAGATGTTCCTCTAGGTGTTTGTTTCAGCTGTTATTGCAAGGTCCCAAATGTTTTTCCTATTTGCTTTAGGTGGAGAGGCACTAAAGCCACCCTCAGAATACAAAACCACACATTTCAGTTCTTCCATTTTATTTTCTCCTCTCCATTGCTGCTTCGCGGACCTCTTGCATCCGGTCTTTACTGAGCCCCACTGAACGCTATCATCCACAATAACATAGGGTCTCTTCCGCCAAGCAATGAACGCTCTGTACTGTTTCCCCACAATACCCATTCATCTGAAACCTGAGTTCCTCTCTAATTGACTCTTGGCTGTAATGGTAAACAACAGGCTGTGGTTATCAACATGGTCTCCTTGTTAACAAGGCTGATTATTATCCATTTCAGAGAGTCCTGGTGTTTCCTGTAGCCTGACATCTTTAATATCCTGTTACATTGTGCTAAGGGATAATAGCTGCACATGTTAACAGTATTCCTATTGTGAGAAGGGAGGATTTCATAACAATGGATTTCAATTTCTCTTTTTCAGCCTTGATATATTAATATCCTACATGTTATTGTAACAAATTGTTCCATTTGGAATGCGAGAATAACCATCACACACATCATTTTACAATGATTAACTTTCAAAGTAACTTCGATTGTACCCTAAGTGGAGACAGACATAATCAAGAAGGTGCAGTCTAGCGAGGCAGAACCCATCTTTGGGATGAGGCCTCTTGCGAAGTCCCAAGGGAATAGCAGCTAGACCCTAACTGGTGTTAGTCCATTGGCATCAGTGGACCTAGGTTCATTTATGCCAAATGGGGTCTGGCCCTGGTATTGTTCACGGATTCAAACAGCTCCTTTCCCTCCCATGGTTTCCACAGCAGCTATGTTCATTGCACAATGCCACAGAAATGCACCCAGGCCTGGGCTGGAAAGGAGGGTTCAGCCATTGCACAGAAAGGAGGGGAAAGGGGAAGCTTTAGCCCCTATTCATATACAAAAGTGATCTGAGATTCAAAATGTAAGCAAGTGATTAGGCCATGGGTGAATTCACCAACGGACGAGTGGGCAGGTATGCCAGCCACAGCTGTGACCAGGTTTCTCTCTAATTTTTTGCACCCCTGGCTGTTACAGAGGAGGCTACAGGATCTTGTATGTGACCATATGTTAAACCCCTCCTTCAGGAGAAACAATTCCATTCCTCCGATTCCACCTGTGGGTTATCCCAGAAGATTACCTCCCGCTCCCTTACCCTCATAAGGAGGAGGCAAAAGTATGATTCAAAAGCAAGATTAAGTGTCAGGAGGATTAATTTACAATATCAGGAGAGGAGAATAACATTACTGAACAGTAATCAATTCAATAACGCATATAACTGTGGAACAGGGACCTTCCCAATAGGCATGAAGCCCAGCCCCAGCCCAGTTATGCTGGACAAACAATGTGGTGAATGCACCCAAATATAGAGACCTGATCTTGCAGACTGATAGGTTGTTTCCATCAGGAAGGCAGATGCTCAGGACCTTTAGACTCTGGGGAGCCCTCAGGGAGGGTCGGGAGTCTCTCATAGGTGAATTCACTGACAAAGGACAGCTGGTGGTAAGAGTTTGTACATATGCCAATGGTATGTGGAATGATGGTTGCCTGGGATGATAATCTCCTCCTTCTCTTTCCTTGGCAGGCAGCAAGCAGAGGACAACGGACAGGCAATGCACTGATGCTGCTGCAGTGGATGGTGACAGACATCCCCTCTGTGACATGAGTCACTGTCTTCTATAAACTCTTAGGTGGGGAAAGTGGTTCCTCATGATCCCTGGGCACGAAAACAGTTCTGAGGTAAATGGAATGCTCAGGGGAAAAGGGTGGGAAAAACCTGATCCTTCTGGTCCCCAGCTGTCAGTGGCTGACCATTCTGGAAGGCTTAGTCAGGTGATACAAGTCCATTTTGAATATAACACAGTGATTATAACTACAGGACATGTACTTAAACCTGTCTCAAAACAATCCTTAACATGGAGGGAATAAATTTTGTTATGTGCACCAAGGCATGTGGGGATGTGGTCCACCTGTAGAAACACATGGTGTCGGTTGTGGATGCTGTGGGCGCTCGGCAAATCAGCTCTTGAGCAGCTGCCCAAGCTCTCAGCTTACAGGGAACACTGGCAGTGACCCCTGCCCTCTCCAGGGCACAGGGTGTGTCCCCCGCTACCGTTCCCCAGAGCACGTCACAGATTACAGACTCACCTTCTTGCTTACGGATGGTGCAACTCACAGGTTCTCCCACTATGGCACAGCATCTTTTGGTATTCCTGCAAGGGTGGCCCAGCTTCACACAAGTTACCTGCCCCAAGCTGCCCTGCCACAGCCACAGCATAGCTTGGTTATTAAAGAGGTTATCTGTAAGCACCACCCACATCCACTCAACTCATATCCAAGAAAACTAAAGGCCAAGCTAAGCTTGTATAGATTTCAAACCCATGCACCAGAAAGCCTAAATAGTGAAAACCCTGTCACTAGACACAAGCATCTCACTGAGGGAGCTGGACTGAGATTAAGGCTGCCCTGAGGGCTAGGAAGCCACAAGACAAAAGCTCCTTCATCCCACTCCACCTGTCTCTAATCTTTTTTGTAACACAGCTATCAAGAATCCATTGTGCTCAGTGCTGCACAAACACTGAATTGAGACAGCCTGTCCCTCCTAAGACCTTACAGTCAGAAGAGACAAAGGATGTGAGGAGTAAGAGAGACCTGCCCAAGGTCCCCCGGCAGGTCAATGGCAGACCTAGCACTGGGCTTGTAAGTGGCCAACTCGGCCCGACTGCCTCTCTGCACTAAACAAACCATATCCCAAATGGGGAAACAGAAGTAATTCACTGAGTTAACCGAGGTACTTTTTAATTTCAGCACCAATAAGCCAATAAGCAAAGGGCCCAGCTTGAAGAAACCAGCCTCTTTGGCCCCTATTCATATAAAAAAGTGACCCAAAATTAAAAACATCACCTTGTCCCTAGCTCATGTGTGACCTCCCCATGAGACAAGTGAGCCACAGTGCCAGCCACAGCTGCAGCCACTACCCTCTCCATGTCACACGGGTGTGCTGCTTACTAGCATTCTCCAGAGCAGATCCCAGATCGTGGCCTCATCTTTTTGCTTGTGCAGCGGCAGGTTCTCCCCCCATGGTACAGCATTCTTGCAGCCCCTGCAAAGGTGGCCCAGCTCTACCGGGATTCCTGCAATAAGCCAAATCCAACAGACCTATTCCTAGCAGAGCAATCTAGCTCCCCTGCCCAAGTGTCTCAATAATGAGCAGGTGGGAAATCAGGCTTAGAGCTGATAGGGTGGGATGAACTCCTAGCCCAATGGCTCCTTGGCTTCCCTAGTGAGAATTTTAGCAAGATAGCAATTCGTGCCTTGTAGGAACAGGAAGAGGAACCAGCAGTTCACATTGTTTGGAGGGACCAAACAAAATCTTTATGGTGGGGTTTTTTTTTTTTGCTCCCATTTCTCTTTTTCTATAGGGGAGAAAAGGAAATATTCATGCTACTGTGAGCAGGAAGCAAGTTTATAATGTTATTCAACAGGGTGAGAATGTATTCTCTCTTGCTGTGATGACTGGGACAGTGTGCAATGCAGACGGAGCTCAAAAAGACGCTTGTTCTGGGCTCCTACTGCCACTTAAATGGACTTCTGTTTCCCTCTCTTGATGAAACTGCTACTATATATTCTCATGCAATCCTATCATCCTAGAGGCTACCACTGAGACGCTAACAAGGATGTTTTTTTCCCTCCAAGCAGAGAAGTCCTGTTGATTTTCAATATGAAAACCTGAATCAAGATGCAGGTTTTTTTGTGTTACACAGCTTCTCTCTCCTTTGTTTAGATCTAAATTATGCTTTAAGGACTGTCTGGTAGTTCTGCTATGGGAAGGCAATCAAGAAGCAAGATATGCTACTGAGATACAGCCCTCTGAAAATCATTAGCAATCCATCTATCAGCGTAATGTTGAGGAAAAGTTGCTCTGCTCACTGGAGAGCAAATTTTCATTATCCTCCTTCTAGAAACCTACTGGGATTTCAGGACAGCTCGCAGGCAAAGAGGAAAGCACAGGATGGTATGCAGAGGAATTTTGGATAGGCACAGTCATATCAGAAGTATTCATCCAGCTCCGTGCTAACCTAACAAGCAAATATGAATCTATAGCTTGCAGCAAATATTACAAGCAGCCAACATTCTTCTTGCACTTGCAAAACAAAATCCAGCATGCTGTAAGAAAGAAATGTTAAGTGATTATTTTTATCTAGTTACCTCCTGGAACTCATACCTGGAGCTTCTGAACCCTTTGCAATCAGTGGATTTTATCTGCAGGATACCCCTAAGAGATATGGATATGAGACAACAGGCAGAGGGTAAATTAAGTGACTTGACCAAGGCTATATAGGATGTGTGCATCTGAGACGGGGACTAAGGTTTCTTCCAGATTCTTCATCCTGTCCTGATCACCATTTCAAGGCTGCATACCTTGCGTAGACCTTAAGACAACATTTCCACTTGCATACTCTCACTTGCAGAATGGAATCAAAGGTAGGGCAACCACATCTCCCTGTTCCAAATACAGGACAGAGATATGAGGAGGAGGGGTGATTCCTCCCGACTCCACCAAGCCCTGGGGAGTTGGGAAGGAGGTTGCAGCTGCCGGCCCTCCCCAGGAAAGTGGTAGCCCCCAGTGATCTCCTGGAGCCCCAGGGAAGCCGCAGCCCCTGGCGATCCCCCAGAGCCCTGGGGAAACCGTAGCTGCTGGTCCTGCCCTGGAGCCCTGGGAAAGTGGCAGCTACTCACGCTCCCCTGAGGCTAGGGGAAGTGACTCCCACCAGCAGCTGTGCCTGCGCAGCTGCTGGCGGAAAAGGTCAGTGGGGGGATGGCCCAAATAAGGGACAACAAGTCCCTTTTAAAAAATAAGTCTGGATGCCATTTTGCACCCCAAATATGGGACTATCCTGCCCAATAGGGGATGGCTGGTCACCTTAATCAAAGGGGGCCATTCTTTACTATCTTTCCAAAGAGACTGAGCATCGCAGTGGGTCAAAATAGCCAACCTGGACATTTGACTAAAGCTTGAAAAAAGCCACAATACTTTTGAGGTCCAAAAATCTAAATGCAGACAGACACTGTGGAGTTACATGGCCAGGTCAGCTATGAACACTATACACCAGCAACAAGCAACCTAGGCTAGTGAGTGGGCCGCATAAGTGGCCCTTCTTCATCTCACTGGGCCGCAAGGCTGTTGCAAGCAAGACGGTCTCCCAGAATAGGGCAGTTTTGCTAACTGTGCTTGCATGCAAAGCATTTGCAGGGTGTGTTAACCGAACCGTAGCAGAGGTTTTTGATTGACTGGAGAGGGACCCCATGGCTTTGACAGCACCTCACTTCACCTGACCTTGTTTTACATGCCAGTCACTTTAGTAATACCGGTAGGGGAATACTGGCTTTTGGAAGGAGTTGTTATAGAAAGATTCTGAGAATAGGATGGATGAAGAAGGTCACCAATGAGGAATTGTAGAAAGATACAGCTGAAAGGGAACCTGCTGCACAAGGTTATAAAAAAGAAGCTACAACTATTTGGACGTATTTGCAGAACGAACAATGAATGAAAAATCAAGACCCTGGTATTCGGCATAGTGGATAGTTCAAATAGGAGAGGCAGACCCCACAGAGAATGGATAGACTGGTGTGGAGCTAGTCTACAGAAACTAAGCCACTCCAAACTGGACAGGGAAAGATGGAAGGAAATAGAGAGAGAGGCATCAGATACCAACACACACTGAGCCCACAGTTATTGACAATGATGATGATGAGCAGGGGAAAATAATGACAGATGGTAACTCGCAGAATGT
Organism: Carettochelys insculpta; assembly: GCF_033958435.1. Taxonomy (NCBI): domain Eukaryota; kingdom Metazoa; phylum Chordata; order Testudines; family Carettochelyidae; genus Carettochelys; species Carettochelys insculpta. The sequence continues at coordinate 67,828,464 of NC_134143.1, read as the reverse complement.
GGCAACCTTTTGCACAAACAAGGGTAAAATAAATGTCTTGTGGGCTGCACATGTGATGGGCCATAGGTTGCTCACCATTGCTATATACCTTAAGCTTCACTCACTCCATCTGGTGATAATTTGTGTCCCATTCACAGATGTGAGAGGACCTCAACAGCAGCTGACTCTGTCTGGAGTCAGGAGGATGGTAGAGGAGAATTAATTGTGACAAGTTCTCCCACTGAAGAGGCATAAGAGACTGAAATTCAGTGGATTTCTTTCCATTGACTTCAGCAACTTTTGGATCATGCTCTTAGACTCAATAGGGAGGCACTTAACTGTGAGCTTTCTTGATTCCCTTACTTCATGAATTATTGCACGGCAGTCCCAGGGCATACTGGGCGTTGTGTAAAATCTGAGCTAGAATCTGAGAACTGGCTGATTAGCGGATATTCCAAAGCCCTGGTCAATATAAACATTCCAACTACCCAAGGCACACCTCTGCAGAGCTGCTATCCAGGACCTCATAAGAGTATCCAGTCCATTCTAAAATATCCAGCTGAAAGTCTCAGTACACAACTGTCATGCCAAAAATAGAATTTCTTTTGGTCATAACACCTGGAGACAGAGATTTTGCTTGCTTTACACCTGGAGATAAAAATTCCCTTTTTGGTTCCTAAGGAGTACTATTTACCATGCACCCAAAACGGAGGTGTTTAGGCAAGTTCAGACTGTTGCCTACCACAGATATAAGAAAATACATTAGTTCAACATATGGTCATTGATAGATGGGAAGATAGGAACGTTCTCTAAAGAAATTCTTTTCAGACATGCTGTCCCTTTTGAGAACAGCAACAAGAAGGGCAAAGGAACAATTTGCACTTCCCACTATTCCTCTTTGCCTTCAGAAATAGAATCACAGAATCATAGAACACTATAACTAGAAGGGACTTCAAGAGGTCACCAAGTCCAGCCCCCTGCCCTGAAGGCAGGACAAAGCACCATCTACACCATCACCAACAGAGGTCTATCTAACTTGCTTTTCAATATCTCCAGTGATGGAGATTCCACAACCTCCCTAGCAATTTATTCCAGTGTTTAACCACCCTGACAGTTAGGAAGTTTTTCCCTAATGTCCAACCTAAACCTCCCTTGCTGCAATTTAAGCCCATTGCTCCTTATCCTATCCTCAGAGGCCAAGAAGAACAATTTTTCTCTGTTCCTTTTAAGCCTCTTTTAGGTACTTGAAAACCACTATCACGCCCCCTCTAAGTCTTCTCTTTTCTAAACTCAAGAAGCCCAGTACTTTCAGTCTTCCTCATAGCTCATGTTCTCTAGACCTTTAATCATTCTTGTTGCTCTTCTCAGGACTTCTCCATCTTTCTTGAAATGTGGTGCCTAGAACTGGACACGATACTCCAATTAAGGCCAAAAATGAGCACCGAATAGAGCAGAAGAATGAGTTCCTGGGTCCTATTCTCAACATTCCTGTTAATGCAGTCCAGAATCACATTTGCTTTTTTTGCAACAGCATTACACTGGTGACTCCTATTTAGCTTCTGGTCCACTAGGACCCCTAAATGCCTTTCTGCAGTACTCTTTCCTAGACGTGCACTTTCCATTCTATATGCATGAAGCTGATTGTTCCTTCCTAAGTGGAGTACTTTGCACTTGTCCTTATTAAACTTCATCCTGTTTACTTCAGACCATTTCCTCAGTTTCTCCAGATCATTTTGAATTCTGACCCCATCCTCCAAAGCCATTGCAACCCCTCCCAGCTTGGTATCTGCAAACTCAACAAGCGCTTTCTCCATGCCAGTACCCAATACTGCCAATGAAGATACTGAATAGGACCAGCCCCAAAACAGACCCGAGGAAACCAACCTTTCATGCCCCTCCATCGTTAGAGCAAACCAGCAATGACCACTCTCTGAGAATGGCCAGCCAACCAGCCACGCACCCACCTGAGGGTAGCCCCATCAAAGTTGCACCTGCCCAGCCCACTGATAAGATCATGCGAGACCATACTGAACACTGTACCAAAGTCCGAGCACACTGCATTCACCACCTCTCACCCATCCACAAGACTTCCCATCCCATCAAAGAAAGCCACCAGACACTTGTAGGCTTCATCTTCCTTTCACTCATTCCTAAACAGAAGCTCAAAGCAACAGTGATAAAACAGTGTTAGAAATGGCCATTAGCACTCATGGAAAATGAATGCTTATTAAAGCAAAGAGCTGATCACTTATTTATTTTCTCCACTGTGAAATTTTCAGAGTAGATTTTCACTGTAGAGTAGACCCCCGACTTACAGAGAAGTTGAGTTCTTGCGCAACTCTAACTAAGTCAAGTTTTGCATAACTCAGGGGAGCCAGGAAACTGACCAGTGCAGTAGCACTGGTCAGTTTCCCCACTCAGAGTCACCTTAACCTAAGGTACGCGCAACTCGAGTGCATGTATCTCGGGGTTCTAGTGTACAGAATATGAGATCTAGCAAATCATTACACCTAAGTGAGCTGAAAGAAAACAAAAAGCCTTCCATGTGAATAAGCCCAGATTTGGTAGAGTTTGCATTTAAAGTCAAATATTAAATAAGGTCCTGGCTGTGAAAGGGGTGAGCCATTAGCTTCAAGGAAAATTTCCGGTCCAAATTTAGATGCTAGTCTAAAATTCATAGCAGAAGAACAATGAGAAGTCCAGTGGCACCTTATAAACTAACAGATTTTTTGGAGCATAAGCTTTCGTAGTCAGAGACCCACTTTGTCAGATCATTGTTTTTGTGGATACAGGCTAACACGGCTACCCCTCTGTTACATAGCACAAGAACAAACTCCTATTAGAATTAACTCATTTTCTAAGTTTTCCAGGAAAGACATTTCTAAAGGAGAAATAAAGCTATATATTAAACTCAGTTATATCAGTGATTCATTACGTATCAGAAATTCATCCAATGGTTGACTTGGCTTCTCTTTTCAAACACTTCAGCTTGTCTTAACGCGAAAAATAAAATACAGATAAGTCACCAAGACAAGCTCGTATTCACCCAAGAATTCTGAAGGAGCTCAGATATGAATTTGCAGAACTACAAAGTTTGACATGGCACCTATCCCTTAAATAAGCCTCTGTGCCAGATGACTGGACTACAACTCATGGAAGACTGATTTTTTTAAAAAAGGCCCCAGAGACAATCTTCAGAATTACAGGCCGGTAAGCCTAGCTTCAGTACCAGGCAAATTGGTTGAAACAACAGTAGAGAACAGACTTATCAGACACACAGGTAAACACAATATGCTGAGGACGAGTCAACACAGTTTTTATAAAAGGAAACTATGCCTCAATCTAATATAATTATTTGAGGGTGTCAACAAGCAAGACGACAAGGGGGAACCAAAGTCTAAGTACACTTTCAGGGTATGTCTACACAGCAAACTTATTGTAAAATAATGGCCACTATTTTGAAATAACTTTGTGAGCATCTATACAATGTAATTTTGAAATAGCTGTTGGCTTATTTCGAAATTGGCAAACCTCATTCCATGAGGAATAGTGCCTGTTTCAAAATAAATTATTCCAGAATACTTTATTTAAAAAAAAAAAAAAGCTATGTAGACACAGTTTCAGATTAGAGACCCTGGAAGCAGTGCTTCCAGAGGGTCTAATTCAAGATAGGCTTTACTCTGTGTGGACACACTATTTCAGAATAAATTTTGCTTATTTTGAGGTTTACCTGTAGTGTCAGTGTGTTATTCCAAAATGGCTTCTTTTGGAATAACAGCTCCAGAATAAAATATTCTGGAATAATTCTGTAGTGTTGACATACCCATGGAAAGCCTTTCACAAGGTCTCTTGCCAATGGCTCTTAAGCTAAGTAAGCTGTCCTGGGATAAGAAGGAAAGCCATCTCATAGATCAGTAACTGTTTAAATGATAAGAAACAAAGAATAGAAACATATGGTCAGTTTTCACTCCGGACATGGGTAAGTATAGGTAACCTACATTGGGACCTCTTCTGTTTGACATATTCAGGTCTATACAGTCATGATGGGTGGGGAGAAAGTGAATAAGGAAGTGACATTTACCCCTTTAAATAACACAAGAACCAGGGCACCCACTGAAATCAATAGGCAGCAGGTTTAAAACTAACAAAAGGAAGCATGTCTTCACACGATGCAGTCAACCTGGTTAAACTTGTTGCCAGAGAACATTAATAATGTCAAGAGTATAACTGGCTTGAAAAATGGAAAAGTTCCTACATGATAGGTCCATCCACGGCTACTAGCCAAGATAGACAGGAACGCGACCCCATCCTTTGGATGTTCCTAAACCTCTGACTGCTAGACGCTTGGACTGGACAGCAGAGATGGGTTACTTGATAAATTGCCCAGTCCTGTTCATTCCCTGTGAAACAGCTAGCACTGCTCAATTTCAGAAGATTGGGCTAGATGGACCACTGGTCTGATCTAGTCTGGTTGTTGTCATGAAGCTGTGGCTAATTTGTGTCTGGGGATTGAAACTAAACCTATGCCTGCAGTGGTGGTTTCTGACTCACAATCATTAGACTCTCAGTTTCTGTGTTAAAACTTTTTCAGATCCTTGTTCAGATTCAATTGCCAAAACAAAATGGCTAAAAATTCTGCCTCTTTCTACTCCAGGCACTCATTGAATACAACTCCAGGAAAAGGCCTTTCACTACCTATTATTATTGTCACTATATATGTATACCATGGTAGCACCCAAAAGCTCCAGTCAGTGTCAAGGTTCTATTGTTGCATGCACTGTAGAAACACAGGTGACACATTTAAGCTTGTCCTGAACTGAGATCTTAACTATCTTATGCATTACAAGAACAATTTCCCCGCCTTTGATATTCAAAGGAGTGAGACACATCCTCCTTAATTTGCTTCGTTAACTGGTCCCATTAGTGATGAGCAATCCTTTTCTTACCCTCTTTCTTCTCTCCTTCTCCCCCTCCCATATATAAACCCTGAATTCTGTTTTCCCCTCTCCATTCTTTCCTCTGAGGAAGTGTATTTTACCCAGGAAAGCTCGTGACCCAATACATTTGGTAGTCTCTAAGGTGTCACAGGACTGCTTGTTATCTGTGAAGCTACAGACTAAAGCGGCTACCTCTCTAGGACAGATGAAGACACAGTCTATATCTCCACAGATCACTATGCTCTCCTTGTTTCTTTGCTGGCTAAAATGCATACAGTAATACAAATGCAGATCTTTGTTTACTCAAAACAGAGAATATGTTATCACAAACCCTTGCACGGCAAGGGCCCATATTTAGTGGTTGTTGATCATATGCTTTACATTAAAGCAGTGTACATATGAGGGCCATCAATTAAGTGCAGTTAATGTGCGCCATTAACTCAAAAATCAATTGCAATTCATCAGTTTTAATCACACTGTTAAAGAATAGCATACCCATTGAATTTAAATATTATAAATGTTTTTCTACAGATTGATTTTGGTTACAACACAGAATACATAGTCTACGATGCTCATTTAATATTATTACTATTTTATTACAAATATTTGCGCTGTAGGAATGACAAAAGAAATACTGTTTTCAATTCACCACACACAAGCGCTGTAGCGTAATCGCTTTACTGTGAAAAGTGCCACTTACAAATGTTGATATTTTTGCTACATAACTGCACTCAAAATCAAAACAACATAAAACTATGAAGACTTCAAATCCATATGGTTCTATTTCTTGCTCTGCCAATCTCTAAGACAAACAAGTTTGTTTATATTTACAGGAGGTAATGCTACCCACTTCTTGTTTACAATGTCACCAGAAAGTCAGAACAAGAGTTCACACGGGATTTTTGTAGTTGGCATCGCAAGATATTTATATACCAGATATGCCAAACATTTGTATGCCCCTTCATGATTTGGCCATCATTCCACAGAACATGCTTCCATGCTGATGACGCTCATTAAAATAAATGTGTTAATTAAATTGGAGACTTAACTCTTTGGGGGATAATTTTATGTCTCCGGCTCTGTTTTACCTACAGTCTGCCATACTAGTAGGCATCCTTCAGTCTGCATAGACTATGGATTGCGCCCTTTAAAGTTTCAATTGAGGACTTCATTTACAGCATCTATTGTGATTATGAAGACCCACACGCGAGTGACAGTCCTTGCTGCATCTCTTGCAGATGTAGCGGGTGTCTGGCAAGTCCTTATTGTGCTTTCTGTGCGCTCGCTTCTCCTCTGCTAGCTGTCTGATCTTCATCTCGCCCTTCTGAAGGCCCTTGTGCAACCCCTGCCTCCATCTGCTGCAGTCATTTGCTAGTTCTTCCAGTTGTCCAGCTCGATGTCATATATTTCATGTTATAGAAGTCTAGGATGATGACTCAGCACAAGAATACATTTACAGCTGATTTGACAAAACAAAAGAAGGCAGCTATGTGAGATTTGTAAAGATAGTTTCAGTGTTAGACCCAAGTTTTAAGAATCTTACGTGCCTTCCAAAATTGAAGAGGGATCAAGTAAAGAGCACACTTTCAGATGTCTTAAAAAAGCAATATTCCAATGTGGAAACTGTACAACAAAAACCATTACCACCACAAAAAGAACAATCAACTTTCTGCTGGTGTCATCTGACTTGCTATTGAAATGAAGATTCATTGATCTGCAGTGTTTTGGATTGCTATTGTACAGAACCCATCATCAGCATGGATGCATATCCTCTGGAATGATGGCTAAAGCATGAAAAGGACATATGAATCTTTGGTGCATCCAGCATTAAATCTCTTGAAACGTCAGCTACAAGAGTGACAAGTGAATGCCTGTTCTTGCTTTCAGGTGACACTGTGTCAGTCTGTATTTGAAATGAAATTGATCTGAAGAAATGGATCTGTCCCACAAAAGCTCATCACCGAATAAATCATTTTGTTAGCCTTTAAAGTGCTACATTTCTGCTGCTTTGGTTCGTTGAAGTACAGATTAACACAGCTACCTCTCTGTTACTGGCTGCGTCTACACGTGCACGCTACTTCGAAGTAGCGGCACCAACTTCGAAATAGCGCCCGTCACGTCTACACGCGTCGGGCGCTATTTCGAAGTTAACTTCGACGTTAGGCGGCGAGACGTCGAAGTCGCTAACCTCATGAGGAGATAGGAATAGCGCCCTACTTCGACGTTCAACGTCGAAGTAGGGACAGTGTAGACGATCCGCGTCCCGCAACGTCGAAATTGCTGGGTCCTCCATGGCGGCCATCAGCTGGGGGGTTGAGAGATGCTCCCTCTCCAGCCCCTGCGGGGCTCTATGGTCACTGTGGGCAGCAGCCCTTAGCCCAGGGCTTCTGGCTGCTTCTGCGGCAGCTGGGGATCTATGCTGCAGGCACAGGGTCTGCAACCAGTTGTCAGCTCTGTGTATCTTGTGTTGTTTAGTGCAACTGTGTCTGGGAGGGGCCCTTTAAGGGAGCGGCTTGCTGTTGAGTCCGCCCTGTGACCCTGTCTGCAGCTGTGCCTGGCATCCCTATTTCGATGTGTGCTACTTTGGCGTGTAGACGTTCCCTCGCTGTGCCTATTTCGATGTTGGGCTGAGCAACGTCGAAGTTGAACATCGACGTTGCCAGCCCTGGAGGACGTGTAGACGTTATTCATCGAAATAGACTATTTCGATGTCGCAACATCGAAATAAGCTATTTCGAAGTTGGGTGCACGTGTAGACGTAGCCACTGTGACCAAGAGGCAGGCACGATTATCTCCTTCCATGGAAACTAAGTTATTTGTCTGGAAAATTGGCTAAGTAAGAACTAGGACCGAGAGGACTTGTAGGTGCTAAAGTGTTACATTGTTTTATTTTTAATGCAGTTATTTTTGTACATAATCCTACATTTGTAAATTCAACTTCCATGATGAAGAGATGGCATGACAGTGCTTGTATTAGGTGATTTGAAAAATACTGTTTAATGTTTACAGTGCAAATATTTGCAATAAAATAGATAAATAAAAATGAATAAAGTGAGCACTGTCCATTGTGTTCTGTATGGTAATTGAAATCGATATTTGAAAATGTAGGAAACCTCCAAAACAGCTAAATAAATAGTTGGCTATAACAGTGTGATTAATCACATGATTGGTCTCAACAAATTTTTTAGTGGCTTGATTGCCCTAGTATGCACTCTGTGCATTTACACAGAGACTCTGTTATGTAGCTGTTCCTTTAAGAATGCAAAGAGGACGTTAAATAAAGTGCAGTGCCATCCAGTAATTGTATCTGAGGAAAATACTGTGGACTAACCTACTTCAGATAAACAAAGAATCTCAAACCTTTGGCCTTCCAAACGAGCCATATTTACTTCTGAAAAAGGTTGTCTGTGGTTGTTTGCTTTGATGTGCCTCCTGGTTTGTAGAGAAAGCAAATGTGAAAACTAAGCAAGGAAGGCTAGTATTCTCAATCCCGCAGTCACTGGGATGTCTGCAATCCTGAGAAGTTTTTAGCCTAATTCCAAGACTAAATTTATTGGAAATAGGGGAACTTATTCAGACATGGAGCGAGCAGCTGATTACTTTGTTTGTAAACTCTATGGAGCAGGTCCGACGTTTGTTCTATTTGTGAAGTGTCTAGCTCAAGGAAGTCCTCGTCTTTGATTAGGGCTTATAAGCACTAGTGTAACACAAATAATAACAGATGAAAATCTACTCACGTCAGCTGAGCTTGGTCCACTTACCTCTGATCTAAATTTGACACCCTCCCAACAGCCACACATTTTGAAAAAAAAAAAATTGGGTACTGACAATAAGACTAATGAAGAGCAGGAGTAGATTGATGTCTGTAAGAAAACACTTCTGTGGTCAGGACTTTGGTGGTATCAGATTCTAGACAGAATGGTCTCACTTCCACGAGCAGTAATTAAAGGTAAAGAAAGGCTTGACTGTTTGGGTCTTTAACTCTCTTTTCCCCTATGTTTCTTTTTTCTTATGACCTTCCAATCGTGGAATTATACTGTGATTTTGCTACTTTTATTCTGAAACACTGGGCTTTTGCTTGACGTTTCTTTCGTCTGTACATCTGGCCCAGTGCTCCAGCTTGCAAGTTATTTAAATAGGAGAATCTGATCACACTTTCTCAGTCCTGTCTTGTGATGTTATCTGATTCCTGTAGGTTCCCATGGAGCTCTGTCTTATCTTTTGCAAGAAGAAATAACAGTGACTTTTCTCACTCTTCTTCTTCATTTAAATCTCTGAAATCTGGTCTAATCTGTGGTTGCTCAGCACCACTTTCTCTTCAATGGCAATTATAACTTTTCTCAGGTATAGTGACCAAAGACTGAGCACTACACTCTAAGTGAGATCTTCATTCCCGCAGCCTTCAAGCAATAACCCTATCTCCTTTGATTTATGTGGCATTCCTCTTGCATTACAACTTAGACTCCTGATGGCTTTCCACTGTACATCTGAACACCCACCTTCCTTTTTCCCATCCCTTCAATTAAACTCCAAAATCTCATCCCTTGTCAGCATGCTGCTTTCAGCACCTTTCCTTTCAGCAGCTATTTTCTCATTACTGTGCCTTTTTCATCAGCTTTTATCTGCATTGAATTGCTTCCCAAACTATTAACGGAGGGGGCCAAACCAATATCTTCATCTTCCTCTAGTTGTTTCTAATTTCTAATTGTGGCATCTCTTTTTCAACATTCTCTGAGACTTGAAACATTTTCCTTTCAGTTTCTGGCATTCAAGTTATTTTTCTAGATCAGGGATCAGCAATCCCTGGCATGCATGCCACTCTTGGCACGCAAGCTGCTTTTCAGTGGCACATGGTGGGAGAGCAGCTTAGATGGGAGAGGAGCAGATAATGAGATGGGTGAGCCCTGTCTGTGAGCTGGCTGGCAGAGGGGCCCGCACCTTGGCACAGACCTACCCTTTGACCGTCTTCAGTGGTTAAAGGGAACACAGCTTAGCTGAAAACCCATTTTCATTCCAGATTTCAAAGATCCCTATAAGCATAAACACTTTGTATGTGGGCTGGTCATGGTGTCTGAGCCCGGGATTAAATAAAAATGTTTAATCATTGTTACCTGTGCATAAGAGTAATAAGTCATTTACTTTCCATCTGCCTTCCACGTTGAACAGTAACAGAGAGTAAGCCGTGCTAGTCTATACACTATCAAAACAAACAGCAGTCAAGTAGCACTTCAAAGACTAGCAAAATAGTTTATTAGGTGAGCTTTCATGGGAGAGACCCACTTCTTCAGACCATAGCCAGACCAGAACAGACTCAATATTTAAGGCACATTGCCCTCCTTGCTGAATGTTTTTGGTTCTCTGTGCCTTAAATATTGAGTCTGTTCTGGTCTGGCTATGGTCTGAAGAAGTGGGTCTGTCCCACGAAACCTCACCTAATAAACTATTTTGCTAGTCTTTAAAGTGCTACTTGACTGCTGTTTACTTTCTATCTGCGCGTGATCTGAAAAGAAAACAGGCAAAAAAAAAATCCCTGAGACTGTCAAGCTCTTAGATTTCCAACAACAGGAATATAAACAATTCCCCGAAATGATCAAAGTTGTGCACGCTGCTATGAGGCTAGTTCAGTTTTAAGCTACATCAGCTAACAGTTTTTGTACTGCAGTCATTTGTCATCCTGTCTGTGAAGGAGAAGACACAGGCAGACGAGTGTCTCAGGAATGGCTTTGAAAAGATACTATTCATAGCTCCTAATTGTGCTTAATATACAGCCATCAGTGCTTAATTCATGCTCAGGTCGACCCCTGGCACCTCTAGGCTTGACATTCATAGTCCCAACACCTCTGGGCTTGGTGCATCGCACATGAATATAAAACAGTGTCACTTGAGGCCTGGTAGCTCTTTCATTACAAATTAAGCGCTGGAGCTGCAGTGGGGTTGGAGGAGTCTTCCACAGATTGAGGACAAACAAACAAGAGCTATAGAGCTTTTTCCATGCGAGCTAAAGGGGCTAATTTGGCAAAAGAGTTCCTGAGGGAGCAACATTAATTCTGGAGTTTAACAAGATGATAGACATTTGCTACATCTGAAATATTCAAACCCACATGGAAGGCATTTTGGAGCTGATCCTTTATTTACTTAGTTGCCTCCTAATTTTCCACTGACTTTTTGGCCACAGGTAAAGTGCAAATATTGCACATTGGATGTTCATTCTTTGATATTCTGGTCTCAGAATTAGTTTATTCTAACTGAGGTGATTTAGGAAAGAAAAGAAGACTATGTTTGGTGATAGATCTCCTTGCAGCTCTCATTCAAGGTCCAGACTTGTGAACACTTTTGCACCCAATTAACCTTAAAATTGTAATGTTACGCACATGCATAAGTGTTTGTAAAAATCAAAGTTAAAAGCTTTTCAGGTCAGAACGGGGACCAAATTTCTCCCAGAATTTATGATTTGCATTGGAGAATTGCTTTTAATTTCTTTTTCAAAGAAAATTTGAAATCTGAATGCAACTTGCATTTTTAATTTTGTGCCATCCTGTGACATTTAGAGGCTAACAGATTTATTAGGTCATGAGCTTCCTACTTTGTCAGTAAAAAACCAAAACAAAACAGAATCCTGGGTTTATATGTAGCTGGGTGTGAGAGGGGAAAAAAGAAGTTATTTGTCTCTAGTAGGACCAGTTAATGCATCAGATTAACCCACGTGTATCTCATGCCTGTGAATATCAACAGTGGGGAAATTGCCCTTGTAATGCATAAGCCAGCTGTGAAAAAGCCCCAAGCTTGTCATCCTTGACTCCTGCACTTTGTGGAGGTTTAGGTGCAGCCTCAGAAACTTGCCATGTCCCTCCTCTGCTTCCTGTTCTCACAGAGGACTGGGTCACAGCATCATTGAGCCATTCTCATCATTTGCACAGTCCAAAATAGTCATTAGTGGAGGAGACCCCTTAGGGCTGCCTGGTCTCCTCCTACCCTCTAGGGCTGCCCTGGGGTGTGGGATGGTCTGGGGGGAACCCGACCCCTCCCACATGCATTGGGTTCCGGCCCAGGGACCCTAAGCAGCTGCGGCCGGAGGGGCTTCCCTCCCTGGTCCGTCCTGATGCAGCAACTGCATCCCTGGGCCACTTCCACCGGACCGTTACCTGGTACCTTCCTCAGGTGGTTGCAGCCACCCTCTCTTCCTGGGAGTTCTCCTTCCACACTCCTTGCTTCCTCCTCACCCATCCTGTTATCTCCTTCCCCCCTGCTCACCTGAGGGATACCCTTTTGAAAGGTTCTGCAGGCCTTAATTAGCTAGAGGTGCTGAATTGGGAGCGGGTGCTGGTTGAGCTTGCTGCTACCAGCTGATTCTGGATAGGCCTTAGTCTCTAGGAAACATAAATGCACACACCCAGCTACCCACATATTTACCCTTCAAGAGGCTGCTGTAGCCTGCTGGGGGCTGTGCTCTACCACACAATTAAAATCTCTAGTCAGGCCAAGGTTAAAGGTGTTCATTTATTTTCTCTTCTTCCCCTCCCCTATACACAATCTCCCTGGTGTAGGAAACCTGGATTCTGTTTTTCCACAGCAAATTCCATGTGATAAAGTGAGTTTTGTCCATGAAAGCCCATGACCTAACACATTTTTTAGTCTCTGGGGTGGCACAGGTCTGCTTGTCATTTGTAAAGGTTGGAGGCTGGTGAGTTCAGTTCCTGAGGGGGGCTTTTGAGGGCCTGGGGTAGGCTTAGATTAAAAAAAAACGCTAGTACTGGAAGTACTTTAAGTCCAGTCCCTGCCCTCACAGGAGGACCAAGGGTTGTCCACAGTGTCTAAACCATCCCTGACAAGGTGTCTATCTAACCTACTCTTAAATATCTCTAGTGATGGAGATCCCACAACCTTCCTAGGCAATTTACTCCAGTGTTTAACCACCCTGAGAATTAGGAAGTTTTTCCTAATGTCCAGCCCAAATCTCCCTTGCTGCTATTTAAGCCCATTGCTCCTTGTCCTTCCCTCAGAGGTCAAGAAGACCAATTTTTTCTCCCTCCTGCTTAGCACAACACAACAAGACACCGTCTCTGCCTTACAATTCACACAAACTTCTGTATGAAACCCATGTTCTTCAGGCTTGGAAGACTATTCCATAAACAACAGGTTCATTACAAAGTTCTGGAGGAAACTTTTACTTCTTTCCATAATGAATGCAATATCTGATGATGGTATGCACATCTGTGAATTAGCCATTTTTTAATAAAAAAAGTTGCTAAATTATTAACTTTTTTCCAAAGTGATATTTGATGAGAAAGTAATATCCGTATGAAGTATTAAGTGTTTCTTATGAAAAAAGCTATATAAATCTGACAGAGCATAACAATCACACTGTCAAAAATACAAGATTCCATTTTCTCAGAGCCATCCAGATCACTAGGTTTCAGTTTCTCGAGCTGTCATTGGGAGGGTGAGAGTTATTTTGTCTCTGCTCTGCAAAAGGCGTCATTACTGAAAACACATATTGAAGGTTAATTCCTCCCCCTCCCCAAATCTTGTCTGGTGTTCAATGAGGATAGTAGGTTTGATTAGACCCTTCTGTGAAAGCCCACAGAGCGAGAAATTTTATCTTGTGCATGTGCCACCATCTTGCCAATGCAAAAGGCTGCAGAAGAGACCATGGAAACAAGCATTTCATTAATCAAAGCTCAGATCAAACTCCCATCAATGAATATAGGAGATGGGTGCCTAAATACCTTTGAGGGTATAAACACATGTTTCTGTTTATAGCATGCATTCTCTTTTTTATTTCTAAAGATCTGTTCCAAAATCCATTAAGCTCAATGGACGTATTTTCTTTTACATGAATGGGCTTTATGAAACAGCAACAGAACATATATTTCACCTCTTCTATGGAATTGGATCATAATCACTAAGCTTCTTTTAACCGAGCATAGCCGACTAAGGTCCTGATTTAGCAAACCTTAATTTTACTCATGAGCAGACCCTCTGAAGTCAATGGGTCCAAATCAAGTGCTTGAAATTAAACACGTATCAAATGTTTTGCTTAATCAGAGGCAAAATGTGTTGGCAGAGGAGTTACAGTGACTATAAGAAACATAACTTTAAACTAGCTTGTTTTTCTGCATGTTGCAGTACAGAAAGATTTGGAGTGAAGTATATTAATAGGCTGTGAAAGTTAATAGGTTCATTCATGACATTTACATTGACATTTGTATCCTTTTCCTAGAAAACTTTTGTAGATGACTTTAATTTGTGATTTTCTTTGACACCACTGGACTTGCAGTTTCTTGTAAACTCAAAGAAATGGGATGAACACGTCAGTGCTGCATTGGAATAAGGAAGAAGTCTCTTCATTTTGAAATGAATATATGGCATTAGTCTGAGTCAGATGGAGCTAAAATAAGGAATCACTTTGCTAGCCAACCTGTGGTTCTGATTCTTAAATTCAAAGCCCAGAGTTAATTGTGTCTGCATATAGCAATGCATGATATGGCAAACTATGCAATTCATACAAACCTGAGGTACATTCAGTTATATGAGAAGATAAAGACATTTTTGTAAATACCATATGCCTGGATTTTATCTCTCATACAATGGTGCAAATCAGGTGAAATGCCACAGAAGTCCAACAGAGTTATGCCTGGTAGCATAAGTGACAGTAAAATCAGGCTTTGGTAGTGGGATCCATTTTACTCTTTATAGCCGTGTCTACACGTCCACGCTACTTCGAAGTAGCGGCACTAACTTCGAAATAGCGCCCGTCATGGCTACACGTGTTGGGCGCTATTTCGATGTTAACATCGACGTTAGGCGGTGAGACGTCGAAGTCACTAACCCCATGAGGGGATGGGAATAGTGCCCTACTTCAAAGTTCAACGTCGAAGTAGGGAACGTGTAGTCGTTGCGCGTCCCGCAACATCGAAATTGAGGGGTCCTCCATGGCGGCCATCAGCTGAGGGGTTGAGAGAGGCTCTCTCTCCAGCCCCTGCAGGGCTCTATGGTCACCGTGGGCAGCAGCCCTTAGCCCAGGGCTTCTGGCTGCCGCTGCTGCAGCTGGGGGTCCGTGCTGCATACACAGGGTCTGCAACCAGTTGTCAGCTCTGTGGATCTTGTGCTGTTTAGTGCAAGTGTGTCTGGGAGGGGCCCTTTAAGGGAGCGGCTTGCTGTTGAGTCTGCCCTGTGACCCTGTCTGCAGCTGTGCCTGGCACCCTTATTTCAATGTGTGCTACTTTGGCGTGTAGACGTTCCCTCGCTGCGCCTATTTCGATGTGGTGCTGCGCAACGTCGATGTTGAACATCGACGTTGCCAGCCCTGGAGGACGTGTAGACGTTATTCATAGAAATAGCCTATTTCGATGTCTCCACATCGAAAGAGGCTACTTTGATGTAGGCTTCACGTGTAGACGTAGCTTATAAGAGAAAATGTATCACCCAATATCTGAGCTATCACACCTATATTATAATCCTGTGTTTTGGCAGTCAAAAATGATGGAATATCTAAGCCATCCACAACCTCCATATCCTTTTGCTTTGTTTCATTTTAACCACATTTTTGTGTGCGTAACATAAAAAATGTACAATTCTCAGATCCTGCATGAAACTGTGTCTACATGTAATAAAAATACATCAACATTTAATGTCATGTTCAGATAAACTTAATAGGCCATCTCCCTATTGTTTACTGCTTATGAGACTAAAAACGTTTTCTTTATCCATTTCCTGTTGAATAAAACCGCTTAAGTATACCTCACAACTGAAATTACAAAGAAGTGACAAAGTGATCCCATTGAACAGCTGTGACTCAGTTCCTCTAATAACATAAGTCCACAGTTTATCTTTTTGGAACTTGGTGATATTATTCTTGATATCTCAGATCTTGAAATTGCACATATTTAAATTAAAAATGTCAAGAGAAAGGTCACTATGCCAACCTCCAGACATATTTAAAATAAAGCTCCTGTCATGTTACAGTTCTCCAAGTGATTACAATAATGGATATCTCTTATTGCTTAATAATTCTTATTGAAATTATCACTGCACAGTCTGCTCTTTTTACTAATAACAATTAATGCTTCTGGCAATTTTTTGTCCTCTGCTTTGTATTACATACTTTACTGTTAAGCCTTTTCTAGTCAGATGGTCAAAAAGTTTCAGTGATGAAAATTCAAGAGATGGAAGCCAAGTAGGAAGGTAAGTGTCCAATGATTTAAGAGAATCTTGTTGCTAGGTAACAGGATCTACAGAGCAACTATTTCCTCCTGGTAAAGAATCAGGGCTGTATGGTGCTTTTTTGTGATAACACGAAAGAAGTTATTTAGGAGGGGACAGAAAAAACAATGCATCCTATTAGTAAAAATATTAGATAGGAAGTTTGCACTCATTGCTGCCTTAGCTAGAATTTGTCTTTGATATCGTGGCAAACACGCCAGTTAGCATGAAAAGATCTCTGGAGACTTCAGTGGTCACCAGTGTTCAGGGCAGGAGAGTTAGGTTTTCATCCGGAACTAGGGTGACCATCTGTCTCAGTTTTCCCAAGACAGTCCCTTAGTCAAGCTGTCTCACAGGCATCCTGACTTTTTTAAGAAAATTAGCAAATTTGTATTTTGCAGGGCTCCTGTTCCCTGGCGTCTGTTGTCTTGGGACTGCAGGACCCCACTTCCAGAGAGTTCTTCTACAGGACAGCTGCCCTGTTCCCTGGTGCCCTTCACTTCGGGGCAGCAGCTCCTGCTGCAGGGGAGCTGCTCCTGGGGCATCTGCCACACTGCCTGGCACCCCATGACTGCAGACCCCGCTGCCAATGAACTCTGTCACCGGGCAGCTGCCTCATTCCCTGGCATCCCACACCTAGGGGAGACAGCTCCCACTGCCAGGGAGCCCCTCCAAGAGGCAGATGCTTCATTTCCCAGCATCCCGCACCTCAGCTTCTGCTACATGGAAGCTCCCCTGTGGGGCAGCTGCCCTGTTCCCTAGCAGAGCAGCCCCTGCTGCCAGGAACCCCTGCCTGCTGCAAGGAGGTTGTGGAACCCCCATCTTCCAAGCCCCCTCATTGGAAAGCATCAGCAGTCCCCTTTGCCGAGAAGCCCTGACATGGAACAGCAGCTCCCTGTCCCTGGAGACCCAAGTCCTGTGTTTGCCATAGAGCAACGTGGCTACCCTATCCAGAATGCCGAGTCGAAAAGGGACCTGGGCAGTTGTTAAAAGTCCTGTCAGTGGTGTAGCAGGGACCTGGGACCAACGAAGGCTCTCGCCTGCCGTGGCTGCATGCAGGTCCCAGAGCAGTCACAGGCCCCTGTGGCCCTTAGGCTCAGAGGTGGCCAGGGAGGCTCCCTGCACTCCCATAGTGCCCACATGCACCAAACTTACAGCTCCCATTGGCTGAAAACCATGACCAGTGGGAACTGTGGCTGTGGGGCAGCATGCAGAACCTTCCTGTCCAACCATCATGCACCTAAGCGCTACAAGGACCTGGAGGCCACTACTTGGGAGCTACAATAAATGCTGCTAGGACCACAAACCCCCATTAACCTGCCCCAGTCTGGATTACCTCCCATGTCCCAACACCTTCCCAGAGCCCACATCCTGCACCTCCCCACACAGACCAACCCCCTTGCCCCGGCTCTGAGGCCTCTCCTGCAACCAAATGCCACATTCCTATCCCCATGCCAGGCAAATGGTGCCTTCATTCCCATTCCAACCCCCTGCTCCAGCCCAGAACTCCCTCCCACACCCAAACCTGCTCATTTCAGGCCCCACTCAAAGCCCGCACCCCAGGCCAAACCCCACTTCCTGCACCCCAGTCCTCTGCCCCAGCTTGGTGAAAGGGAATGAAGGTGGGAGAGAGAGTGACAAAGGGAGGGGGTGGAGTATATCTGGGGCCTCAGAGAAGGGGCATGGCAGGGGTGTTACCCCCAGGGAAAGACAGGGGAAGGGGTCTGGGCAAGGGTGTTCAGTTTTGCACAGTTAGAACGCTGGCAACCCTAATTCAGGGCCTCTCTTTGAAAGGTGACATGAAAGTTCATTGTCTATAGCTTTACCACCTCCTAATGCATGGTTGTAAGCTCTGCAAATTAGAAAGAGTGAGGAGGGGTTCCTCCTGGGATGGGTGCTTTCCCAGAAGCAGCGAAGTGCTACAAGAATTGATCTTAATGATTCAGTAGCTTGTATTTTGACCTCTGGGTGCTCACTGTAGCTGATTTAACCCAGCGTAGTGTCAGGGGTCAGAGTGCTATTAGATATACATGACCAGATATCCCAATGTTATTGGGACTGTCACAATATTAGGGGCTTTACAACTATGCCATTCAGCCCCGAAAAACAAAGTGTCCCAATTTTTCACACTTGCTAGATATGCTGTCTTTAGGAAAAGATGTAAAATGAAGGTGCTAATGACTCATGATCATCAATGATCTCATAGCACTTTTCACCGGCCCACCTTGGTAGTAACCTCACTGCTCTGGCCAAATTCCAACTTGTGCTATTATTAGACCTACCTGGGAGATTGTGAATGTCTAGAACTGTTGATGACAAATGAGAACTGCATTGCAAATTAGGAGCAAAAAGCACAGCAGCATCTCCCTAGATCTTTCACTTCATGATGAAAAAACTGTTGGGAATGAATGTACCAATGCCGGTCCAGGAGCAAAGTCAAAGCGGGTCTAGAGTTAGGGCCTACATCCAGGATCAGATTATAAGAGATAGGAGCTTTGTGAGCTACTGCAGTGATGGGCAACCTGCTGTCTGTGGGCCCATCAAGGTTCTATGTGTGGCCCATGAGACATTTTATTTACCTTTGCCCATGTTCAGGGTTGCCAGTTGTTGCTGGTTTCCATCTGCATGGTAGGTTTTCCCAGCAGTATTACTAAAATGGCACACACATAAAGCAAGGGCATGTGAAGTGAGATGCGTACTGGTTGCTGGTTGCATGCAACATTGACTGTGAGAGCTGTGTGCTCTCTCTGCATCCAGTCAAAGCATTGCAATGATTCAGTTGGCACACCCTGCAGATTCTAGGCATAGAACCAGAGTTAGCAAAACTACCCTATCCCAGCAGACTGGTTTGATTATGACAATCTTGTGGCCCACTGAGATGGAAGGCCACTCATGTGGCCCATTCACTAGCCTAGGTTGCCCATTGCTGGCAGTACTGATTTTGCATCTAACAGCATGAAGACCTGATCAATAATCTTGACAAGCTGTATGGTCCACACGTGTCCCTCTGTGATACATATCTACTGAATATTATCCCCCTGCTCAGCATCTTCCACATAAACCAAGTCTGAACAGGCTAACTATCATGATGCTGTAAATACAACAATCATAACAACACAACTACAGACACAACAAAAAATAATAATAAAAGATAGGTGCAGAATAACCATTTTCTAAATGGAGCTGCCAATAAAAAAGTGAAGTGGCCATCAATAACCATAAACTCGCTTTCTGGACAAGAACCTGGACCAGGAAAGTTCTAAAGTTCATCTGTTTGCAATTTTTTGTGGCTAAGTTATAAATCCCTCCAAGAAGTTTCCCATTACACCTGGTTAAATAATTCACATATTCGCACTCCTCCTGAAGCATGCCTTTGGATCTTCAACAGAGGGCATCTTGCTGCACACAAGATCTGATGGGAAACTGTTGAATCTTGCCAGGCTGAAAGCTAAGTCTAAGGTGCGGGAAGTCCTCATCAGAGACATGCTGTTCGCAGACGATGCTGCTGTAGTGTCTCACACAGAAGACCAGCTTCAAAAACTGCTGGATCAGTTCTCCAAAGCATGCAAGGACTTTGGGCTTACCATCAGCCTAAAGAAGACAAACGTACTTGGTCAGGATGTTGCTGAATCCCCATCAATCATCACTGACAACTATACATTAGAGGTCGTCCACGAGTTAGTTTACCTCGGGTCCACCATCACTGACACCCTGTCGTTGGACACTGAGCTAAATAGGAGGATTGGAAAAGCGGCCACAACTCTGTCCAGACTCAGCAAGAGAGTGTGGAATAACAACAAGCTGTACACTCACACCAAAATGCAAGTCTACAGAGCCTGCATCCTCAGCACCCTCCTTTATGGCAAAGAGACTTGGACCCTGTATGCCTGCCAGGAAAAAAGGCTGAACATCTTCCACTTGCGCTGCCTCAGGCACATCCTTGGAATATCATGGAAGGACAGAGTGACCAACACCGCCGTCCTCGAGCAAGCTGGAATCCCAACTATGCACACCCTCCTCAGGCAGCGTCGGCTCCGCTGGCTTGGCCAAGTCCACAGGATGTATGATGGAAGGATTCCAAAAGACATCCTGTATGGTGAGCTAGCCTCTGGCAAAAGACTTCCCAGACACCCCCAGTTGTGCTACAAAGATGTCTGCAAGAGAGACCTCAGAGAGGTAGACATCGAGCTGGACAACTGGGAAGAACTAGCAGACGACCGCAGCAGATGGAGGCAGGGGTTACACAAGGGCCTTCAGAAGGGCGAGATGAGGATCAGACAGCTAGCATAGGAGAAGAGAGCGCACAGAAAGCACACTAAGGACTTGCCAGACACCCACCACATTTGCAAGAGATGCAGCAAGGACTGTCACTCTCGTGTGGGTCTTCATAGTCACAGTAGACGCTGTAAATGAAGTCCTCAGTTGAAACTATAAAGGGCGCAATCCATAGTCTATGCAGACTGAAGGATGCCTACGACTACACAGACAACCCTCAGGGCTGGTGGACATTTTTTTCACATTTTCAAAATGTCATTGAATTTTATTTACAAACATTTCTACAAATCATCCCTCTCTTTTCTCATTTATAACTATTTTAGTCCTTTCTAAAAATCAAAAGTGTAAATAATTGGACTTATGAATATCTTTTGTAAACAAAAGCTGCACAGAGTTCAGCCTGCCGAAGTGTGTCAGGTTGCATTATTGCTTACACACCTTTATTCAGATGACAGCTGTGTCTTTTGGAAAATCTCCACAGAGACCAAAAGTTCACAACTGTTAGGCTCAATGGCTTATTGAGCCAAAAGTTTGTTATTCATTATTTTGAATGTTTCCCCTCATCCTGTTAAGCAGGAACTATAGCATGTGACTTGAGGAGCCAATCATACAACTGCTCAAGTAAATAGTTTAGGAAGATTATGTGTCTAAGCTATTCAACAATACTTAGGAGCAATTAATATATTTGCAGCTATGAGGATCAGTTAATAGGCAAGTCACTAACTCAAGGAAGTGTTAGAGTTGAGTTTTAGTCTAAATTAAGAGCAGGATATCTCTAGTTTCTATAATGATAACAACCAATGAGGATTCTTTCTTAATAGTGGCATGAATGGTCCATTCTATGAAAAGATTCACATGGGAAACCACACAGTGATTGAAAGGATTTTTTTTACATCTGCCAGTTAGCAGGAAAAATCTGAATTGAAGAAGTCATCCCCATTTATTCCCTCCCCCTCATTCCCAATCAAAGTAATCAAGCCATGTATTTCGAGGAAGCTGATCAAGAGATGTTTGGATAATAGGTTTCCTTTCTACGTTCCTGTCACCGGTGACAGGGCAATTTTACAGTTAACGTAAAAAATGCATTTTGTTGCCAGAATGAAAGAGAGTGAAAGTTAAAGAGCTGCTGCTGCCTGATGAGAAACCTTGAAAAACGTTCTGGTCGGTTAGATGTGATAGTGGGGATTCCAGAGGAAGGTCTAAATCTACAGGTTCATGAAAAGGAGGGAGTCCCAGTCAAGACCCTTGACCGGGACTCCCTCCTTTTCATGAGCCTGTAGATTTAGACCTTCCTCTGGAATCCCCACTCATGCATCTGACAAAGTGGGTCTTTGCCCATGAAAGATTATTCTCAAAAATATCTTTTAGTCTGTAAGATACCATGGGACTTCTTGTTGTTTTTGCAGAAACAGACTAACACGGCTACTCCTCTGATATTCTGCTTAGTTGCACGCCTGCTGAAATTGCAGATTTGGCTCCTTTTAATTCTTGTTACTAATGACTCTGGAATGAAAACAAGGTCTTCATTGCAAAAAAGTTCCTCTACTCCTGTTGTGTGTTCCCCACCGGAAGTCATTCATCTCTGACACAATAATCATCTCCCGTAAAACTGATTGTGACTACACCATAATCTGTTCTTTACAGTGTGCTGCTGGGAATCAAGGTTCAAGAGGTAGGATTGCCAGATTCCTGGTGTGACTATAGGTTGGCCAAGAAATGATTTTTTTTCTTGTGAATAATCATTGTTTCTTTTGAAAATTTTCTTTGGAAATATTTTGCTTTTCATTGAAAAACTGAGCCTTCCAATTTGGAGAATCTGAGGCAATTGTCTCATTATTATTATTTATGATATTTTGTATAATATAGAGCACCAGAGGTTAGAGTCTACAACTGTGACATCAGCTGGGTGGTACAGAGCAGATAAAAGTGAAGCGCTGGGCAATAAAGAGCCTTTCTAAAGGTTTGGAGACTATCTTTTACCTTGTAAGAATTGGTGCTTCCAATAGGATCAGATTTTACCCTTGAGCCAGCTCACTCCCTGGAGGTAATTCTGTCTGATCTCTCTCCTAGGATCCAGGGGAAAAGTTTCCAGTTGAGTTAATTGTTTTTACATGAAGCCTTCTTAACAAAACTGCTCCAAACCTCATAGACTCTTCCCTCAAAGTCAGTGCAGGCTGAGCACTCCCTTGGACAAATGTGTCCCTCACACCAGTGAGATCATCAAGGACAACATCTTCTGATCCTTATCTCAGAGACCTAATAGCAAAAAGATGTTGCACAGTCTTCCTTCTGCCCATTTGGTTTCTGGGGCAAATCCTCTCTGGAAGTTGTTCCAGTAGGAGCTCATTAGGAGCACAGCCCCTGGACCCTCAGCTTTCTGGAAGGTATTGCCATTTCCTGCTGCTATTGCAAATGAGGATTAATCAGGTTAGTTCCAGCTTTTTCCCCAGACCTTGGTCAGGTGTTCATTCCATCTCTTTTCCTCAGACAAGCCTGCATCACATTGGGTACCTGTACCACCCCTCCCCTCAACAACCCCACTTCAAGAGAAAACTTCGGGTCTAGAACTTTTCCAATGTAGTCCATCCACACTTTTTTCCAATAAATATTTTTTTTCACAGAAAGTATCTCTTTTCTTAGAAAATTTTCCATTTTTTGTTGAAAAACCAATCAGGGGGAGTTAATCAGGTAGCCAGCCATAGACCTCTGAGCCCCGGAAAATGGTACCCCTCATATATTCACAGTCCTGTTTGCCTCCAAACAGACCCTTTACTAACTGTAATCAGGAAAGGAAAAATCCCAAAATATAATAAGATCTAATACATGTAAGCACAGCTCTGTCTGTAGCCTGGTCTACACCTGCAGCAGTGTGTAAACTACATGCTTCAGTGGAAGATGGACTATTACAAAACGGCAGTGAAAGGCTCTGGCAGCAGGAGAGCAAGTGGGGAAAGGCTCTGGTAA
The DNA here is from genome assembly GCF_033958435.1 of Carettochelys insculpta. Taxonomy (NCBI): domain Eukaryota; kingdom Metazoa; phylum Chordata; order Testudines; family Carettochelyidae; genus Carettochelys; species Carettochelys insculpta. The sequence continues at coordinate 67,805,107 of NC_134143.1, read as the reverse complement.
AAATGTCCTTCTGGGTCTTTCTCCATTATCTCTTCTCTGCCAATGCCTCTCCCTGTTACTGGGGCATTTCACTGTGTCAGGGAAGGCTCTGGCAGCAAGTTTTTACACTGCAAAATATAGCTATGTAGACATGGGAACCACTGCTTGAGCATCAGAGAGGTAGCCATGTTAGTCTGTATCCAAGAAAACAACAAGAAGTCCTGTGACACCCAACTGACTAATAGATATTTTTGAGCATAAGCTTTCTTGGGCAAAGAAACTCGCTTCATCTGACAAAGCGGCTCTTTGCCCACGAAATCTTATGCTCAAACATGTTAGTCTATATGGTGCTACAGGAGTTCTCGTTACTGCTGAAGCATATAGACCAGTGTTTCTTCAGCTGTGTTCCATGGAGCACTCGTGTTCCATGACCCACTTACAGGCATCACAACTGGCAACAACACACATGGCATGTTTATATTTTTCTGTCATTAAAACCAGATACCATGTTACTTCTTTGCTATGATACCTGATTATATTACTACATTTTGTTTTTGCTGGGTAGGTTGCTGGGTTTTTTTCTTTCTTTTAAGTCTGGCAATAACTTTTTGAAGAAAATTTTCATAGGTGATCTGCCTAAAAATATCATTTGTTGTTCCGCGACCCCAAAATTTTGATATTGAGGTAGAAAGAGCTATGTAAGGCATATAACCTTGAGTTCTGGTCTGACTCTCTATTCAACTTGCTAAAGCAGTGGTTCGCCATCCACTCTGTTATTAATACCTATGCTAAAGGGGCCTGCAGCATCTACAGCCAGTGAGTGTTGACATACCCTGCATGGGAATGTTTTCAAAGTTCTGCATGAGGCTAAAGTGAATATTTAAAGTTGCATACTGCTGTATGGGAGGATAATGTGACCAACTATTTTCAGTTACAGACAGCAAAATGTGTTTTAAATTTACTTAAGGGAAATCTCCAGCTGGCCAATTACCGCAAGCACAGATCTTCTGTAGAAAATGAAACCCCACTAGGGTCAACTGGGTGCTAAATGTGCATTTTCAAAGGATGAAAGAGCATAATTATCGAGAAGGATTTTTGGACTTCCCTTGAAGTTAGCATTCCTAAAATAGATACTTTTTGGTAGTACATAAACACAAACAGATGGGCTGACTTCTAAGATCTAATTATCAAAAGAGGTTCTAGTGCTTGTTATCTTTGTAGTTGACAACAACTAAGTGTATTTATAGCTCTCTGCTGTCAGCAGCTATGGGGTGCGTTGGAGGAAGGGGTCTGGAGAAGGGAAGTGTGATATTTGAAGACCTTCCTCTTGATAACACCATGTTTTTGACACACCTGTAAAATATGTAACCACTTGTCTTTCTGTGGTAGCCCTAACTACTCAGCGTATTATATCCCATGTAGACATAGGCATAAACCATCAAATTCAGAGGTAGAATCAAAGCCGGGGAAGGCTTTTTTAAAAAAAAACAACTAACACAATTATGCAAAGCAAAGGATTTGGTGGTGATTAGATACTTCAGCAATCCAGACATCTGTTTGGAAACTAACATTGCCCCCTGGAAACAGCTGTCAAGGAAGCTCGGCCAAGCCTACTTCACATAGGAAACCTGTCCCAACCAAGGAAAGACATTGGGTGTAGAACTACTCCAATATAGTCCAACACCATTTTTTTCCCCACTAAACATGTTTTTCAATAAAAAGTATCTGTTTTCTTAGAAAATTTCCCATTTTTGTTGGAAAACAACAGCCCCAGAACCTGAAAGCATTCAGCTGAAAACAACACTGATACCTGGCACGTCATCTCAAAAGACAGTGGCTATGCATTAAAAGCTAGAAATGTTACCAACTCGACAGTGGTGAAACTCCTCTGCTCGATATCAATCTTCACGATTTTCTGATGGCCGGGTGATGAAGTGGGTAAGGACCATTTGTGACTCCCCATGATCCAGTTCATGGAGAAATACTGCAGGACATTGGCAAGACAAACATGACCCTTTAAAAATCCTCTTCTCGGCAAGTAAGTTTTTTTTATCAAGAATTCAGTGTTGTTCTACAGGGCTGGAATTGAGGTGGAATTCACAGGAGACAAGATTATACACTTACAGTGCTCTCTGCCCTGAAAACACCCTCCCACCTGCACTGGTCAGATGGATTACATGTCATCAGAGATTATAGAAGAGGCAGGGGCACATCCCTTTCTTTTGTGCTGGAGATGAGACTTGGAAAAAGCAGTCACTTAGGGCCAGATTGTAAGCTCCTGACTCATATTGGCCAGTACCTTGATCCACAAATAGTTCCACTGGCATCATTGGGAGTGTGAATAGATCTTCCTGGACAGAAAGTGGGGAGGTAGTAACATAGGAAAGAGATCCCCAAAATGGGACAGAGGGTCGTTGTTATGGGGATCCCCAGACTGCAGCCTGGGTCTGCAAGCCCACTGTTAGTAACAAACACCAGACTCTTCTGGGTGCTGTTATCACTCAGAATAACCACAGGTGATGCCCCACACCTAGTTAGATTGAATAAGTGCTCCCAGAGCCCCTCATGAATCCCATGGAGATGGACACCAGGACCAAAACCCTACAGCTCCCAGTCTTGCACCTCAAGAATATACCATCCTGCACCGGTCATGCATTTATTAATTGGTTCATCACTTCATCAAGGGAAAGTGGATATAGACCAGCCTTTGTAAAACCTGAGCAAATTACCAGACACTTCAGGCGAACTCACAGGTAAAGATACAGAGTTCAACAACTATACTGGCCACAAGAGATGGATGTTAAGTGATTGCAAGTGACAGACAAAAAGAAACAAAATGTAAGCACACAGTCTAAACTCTCAATGCTATTAGATTGGGCCTCAACTAGATTAAGTAGTTTTTCTCACACTATTGGATACAGAAGTCCTTAATAAACAGGTTTGTCCACCTCTCTCCTCTGCTGAAGGCTTCATTCTTCTCAATGTGCTCATTGCTTGCTGCAAAGGTAGGGCAGGAGAGAGGCAGAGAAGATGGCCAGCGTGTTCTGTTTTATAACCCTAGTCCATGTACTTGGAGAACATAAGTCCAGACATGTCTGGTGGGCATGCCTGAGTCCCTAGGCAAGGTTGAGCAATTTCCCTACTGTGGTCTCATGCAGGTGAGTCACTGAATTGTAGCTCCCTTACTGGACAATGTCTGTTAATGGTTGTTTCATACCCAACCAGATCTTGGTTAGTGTCCTTGCTCTTTTTTCTGAGCAACTAATATCTGGCTGATTTCCCAACTTACAGCCTGCTTAAGTGACAGCCATACAGCACAGTCTTTGAACTTCATACGCACTATGGAGAGAGAAATCTCTGAGCTGCAATTCGTTTGCAAATTTGACTCCATCAACCATGGATTAAACAGAGACTGGGAGTGGCTGGCTCCTTACAAAAGCAATTTCTCTTCTCTGGAAGTTCACACCTCCACTTTACAATCTGACAATGGGCCACATCCCCCCTGACTGATCTGACTTGTTTTTTCCCCTCTCTTGACTTATACTACTGATTATGGGCCATTTCCACCCTGACTGAATAGACCTTGTCAGCTCTGGCCCTCCCTTTTACTGGTACCCCCCTCTTTAAATACTCCTCTGAACCCCCCACCCCATTCATGCATCTGATGAAGCGGGCCTTTGCCCACGAAAGCTTATGCTCCAAAATATCTGTTAGTCTTTAAGGTGCCACAGAACTTCTTGTTGTTCTTATATGGACTAAAGAGATAGATGTATAGATCAAACATGGACCTCAGCAACTCATAACTTTCCCCTGACACCTCACATGAGCCGTGTCTACACGTGCACGCTACTTCGAAGTAGCGGCACTAACTTCGAAATAGCACCCGTCACGGCTACACGCATCGGGCGCTATTTCGAAGTTAACTTCGACGTTAGGCGGCGAGACGTCGAAGTCGCTAACCCCATGAGGGGATAGGAATAGCGCCCTACTTCGACGTTCAACGTCGAAGTAGGGACCGTGTAGTCGTTGCGCGTCCCACAACGTCGAAATTGCCGGGTCCTCCATGGCGGCCATCAGCTGAGGGGTTGAGAGATGCTCTCTCCAGCCCCTCAGCTCAATGGTGGCCGCATGGAGCGGCCCCTTAAAGGTCCCCTCCCCCTCCCTTCCTGTGCAGGAAGCTGAGGGAACGTGCAGGCGGCAGCCCAGACATGCAACCAGCCTGCATGTCCCTCAGCCAGCACAGCCACCCACCCAGCTGCGATGGCTGCCTGGCAGCCCCCCCAGCGCCCCCAGGGGACCCCCCCCAAGGGAAGCCAGGGCAGCCAGCCCAGCCAGGCGGGCAGCCAGGCTGGCAAGTGGCAGCGGGGCCCCTCCTGGACGGAGGCCGAGCTGCGGGACCTGCTGGGGCTCTGGAGCGAGGAGGAGGTGCTCCAGGTAATGGGGAGCAAGAGGCGGAACGCAGATGCGTTCGCTCGGCTGGCCGACGGCCTGGCTGCCCGGGGTCACCCTGCCCGCACTCCTGATCACGTCAGGAGTAAGATGAAGGAGCTGCGGCAGGGTTACTCCCAGGCCCGGGATGCGGCCGGCCGATCTGGGGCTGCCCCCATCACTTGCCCCTTTTACAGGGAGCTCAGGGACATCCTGGGCTCCCGGCACACCTCCTCCCCTCCGGCCACCCTTGATACTTCGGCCGACAAGCCCCAGCAGGCTCTGCAGCCGGAGTCCGCCCCAGAGGTAAGCCCCGCACCCCGGGGGCCCCCCCCGGAGCCCACCCCCGGGACATCGCAGCAGGAGGAGGAGGAGGAGGAGGAGGGGGGCTCCTCCTCTGCAGAATCCAGGCTGCAGATCCTCCTCCTGCCATCCCGGAGCAGCAGCCGGGCCTCCGCCCCCCGGGGATTTCCAGACCGTGGGAGTGGACCAACAGGTATGTACCCTCCTCTGGTGTACACCCCTGGGCTTGAGGGGCAGGGGGTAATAGATATGTGTCCAGGGCCCCCCACATGCTCACATGGCCATGGCCCCAAGGACAGCAGGGCCATGGCCCTCACAGCACTGCATCAGCCCCTGCCCCCCCCACCCCGCACAACAGTGCCATGCCCCATCCCCGGGGCAGGGGGGAGCGGAACCTCGAGGGGCCCCCGGGAGGAGGGGGTGGGACACCCCGCAGCAGCAGCAGCAGCATGTGATGGAGTGGAGGGAGTGCAAAAGGGAGACTCAGGCTACATATGAGCAACAAGAGCCGAATAGCTCCCAGGGGCAAAGGATGATCCTGGGGCTACAGCTGGCAGGTGACACCTCTGCCCTGAACAAAGAGGAGGGAGGAGCCGAGCTGGCTTGGAATTGGCGGGGGAGGGCGGGGGCCACAGCTAGAGGCCAGGGGAAGGGAGAGCTGGAAGGCAGCCAGCCTGAGGAGGTGGAAAGCTGCATCCCAGAGGGGCACCCCTTGGGGTCTTCTCCCCACGAAGGGTTGGAAGGACTGTCTCTTCCGACAGCTGGTGCTGTCACTCCTGGGAGAAACTGGGCATCTGTGGCCTAAGAAACCTCTCCTGCTGTCAGACCCTGTGGAGTGAAGTGAGAGTCACTCCCACTAGGGGATGGGGTTCAGGGCAGGGGGACCCCTGAACCCCATCCATCACAGCAGCATCTCCCGGGGACGGGGCTGGGGAACCTGCAGCACAGGGCTGGGGGGACAAAGGCCACGGCTCGGGGCCCACACTAACACCTGTCTCCATTCTTCTTCCCCACCTCCTCTCCTGTGTCCTGCACCTGCACCATCAGAAGGACCGGAAGAGAGCGCCGGCGAGGCCTCAGTGGTCCCGGAGAGCCCTCCGGGACCATCGCTCCAGGGCAGCCCCTCGGCCGAGGACCGACCGGCCCCACGGCGGGCTAGACGGCGGACCCCGCGCCACCAAGAGCCGACGGCGACGGACCCCCAGCTGCTGGCCATCCACCGACGGCAGCTGGAGGTTGCGGAGCAGCACCTGCAGCTGCAGGAGCGGGCGCTGGCCTGGCGCCAAGAGGCATGGGGGGCCTACATGGAGACTTTCAACCGCCTGGTGGACTACCTGGCCCCCCATGGTGTGCCGGCCGCTGCAGCGTCCGCCGTGCCTGCTCCACCAGCCGCACCACCAGCTGCTCCGCCCGTCGCCGTCCCGTCCGCTGTCGCCCCGCCACCCACCGCCGAGGGCTGGAGCGCCGAGGGACCCCTGGAGCCACCTGAGACTCGCCAGGCATATCTTCCGGTCCGGCCCGCCCCCAGCCAGCCCCGGACAGGGCTGCAGCCGCAGCGGGGCTCCCGGCCGCCCACGCCCAGTGCCAGACTGTAGGGGCAAGGGGCCCGGGACGTGGCCCCCCCCTTGTATATAGTTTGAACTTATTATTTTGTGCCCCCCGTTTGCCCCGTCCCCCCCATGTAAATAGTTCTCCCCTTTATCCTCCCTGGTTTTCTTTTTATTAATGAGGACACTTTGTTCTTACTATTGTTTTATTTGTACATATTACTTTGGTTCCACATGTTGTATATAGTTTGTTCTTGTTTTATATATTTATAGTTAAAAAAAAAAGTTCTCAAAGAAAAAGCAGTTTAAGTTCAGCCACAAGTGCGTGCTGTCATTTGTCCAGGAAAAGTGGGAGGGGGGTGCGGTTGGATGCTCCATGGTGTGGGCGTTGGGGCAGGAGTGTGGTGGAGGAAGGAGTGGGCAGTGGGGGGCCTGGCAGAGTTCACCCCGCGGCCTCATCATCAAAGTGGGCCCGCAGGGCCTCCCGGACCCGGGTCCCTTTGGGGTCCACCTGCCGACTGGGGGCAGCGGGTGGCTGCACGTCGGCCCTGCCGGCCTCCACAGCCCAGCCCTGGAAAAAGGCCTCCCCCTTGCTCTCCACCAAATTGTGCAGGGCGCAGCAGGCACCCACAATCAGGGGGATGTTGTTGGGGCCCGCATCCAGGCGGGTCAGGAGACATCTCCAGCATCCTTTCAGGTGGCCAAATGAGCGCTCCACCACCTGGCACGCGTGGTTCAGGTGCTCGTTGAAGCACTCCTGGCTAGCGGAGAGATGGCCCGTGTACGGGTGCATGAGCCAGGGCCGGAGGGGGTATGCCGCATCTGCGATGACGCAGAGGGGCATGGTGGTGTCCCCCAGAGGGATCTCCCACTGGGGGATGTAGGTCCCCGCCTCCAGCCAGCGGCACAGGCCCGAGTTCCGGAAAACCCGGGCGTCGTGGGTGCTGCCAGGCCAGCCCACATAAATGTCCTGGAAACGGCCCTGGCTGTCCACCAAGGCCTGCAGGACGACAGAATGGTAGCCCTTGCGATTCAGGTATCGTCCTCCACTGTGATGCGGGGCGCAGATGGGGATGTGAGTCCCATCCAGAGCCCCGAAGCAGCTGGGGAAGCCCAGGGTGGCAAAGGCCGTGATGGTGGCATCTGGGTCCCCCAGCGTCACGAGCCTGTGCAGGAGCAGGGCGTTGATGGCACACACAACCTGCAGAGAAAGCACATGGGACAACACCAATGAGGGGTGAGCAGGGTGTGTGTGGCCCTGCCCTGCCCTCCCCTGCCCTCCCCTGCCCTCCCCCGCCCTGCCCTCCCCTCCCCTCCCCTCCCCTGCCCTCCTCTGCCCTGCCCTCCCCTCCCCTCCCCTGCCCTCCTCTGCCCGGGCCCCCCTCCTCTGCCCTGCCCTCCCCCCGGGGGTTCTCTTACCTCCGTGAGGACAGCCCCGACGGTGGCCTTGCCGACACCAAACTGCTGTCCCATGGATCGGTAGCTGTCGGGAGTGGCCAGCTTCCAGACAGCGATGCCGACCCATTTCTGCACTGTGAGGGCACGCCACATGGTGGTGTCCTGGTGCCTGAGTGCGGGGGTGAGCCACTGGCACAGCTCCAGAAATGTCTGCCAGCTCATTCTGAAGTTCCTGAGCCAGCGGTCATCGTCCCACTCCCCAAGCACCAGCCGCTCCCACCAGTCGGTGCTGGTGGGGTAGCTCCACAGCCGCCGGCGTGTGAGGTGCGGGGGGGCGGGGTGCTGCAGGGTTGGGGGTTGAGCCCTGCTGCCCTGGGGGCAGCTCCTCCTCCGGTGTAGCAAGGAGGTGCTCAGCTGCCTCCCGCATGGCATGGAGCAGGGTAAGCCCTGCTCCTGCCGGGAGGGATGGGTGGACCTCTGGCTGCTGCTGCTGCTGCTGCTGCTGCTGCTGGGGGTCCATGACTGCGTCGCCCGGGGTCTGTGTGCCTATGGCTCCTCAGACCGTGTGCTGTGCAGGCTGAGTGTGTCTGGGAGGGGCCCTTTAAGGGAGCGGCTAGCTGTTGCCCCGGAAGCGCTAGTCCACACTGTGACCCTGTCTGCAGCTGTGCCTGGCATCCCTATTTCGATGTGTGCTACTTTAGCGTGTAGACGTTCCCTCGCTGCGCCTATTTCGATGTGGTGCTGCGCAACGTCTAAGTTGAACATCGACGTTGCCAGCCCCGGAGGACGTGTAGACATTATTCATCGAAATAGCCTATTTCGATGTCACTTCGTCAAAATAAGCTATTTCGATGTAGGCTTCATGTGTAGACGTAGCCATGGCATGCAACATCACAGTTAAGCACGAATGAAGAACATGGGGTGACTGGGTGCTCCCCCAAGGTATAGAATGTCATAGTTATCACTCGCTGTCTCCTCTTCAACAAGATATGAAACCAGAGTCCAGCAATAGTTTAAAAATTGTTTTAGTTGGATTTTCAGTATTTTGTTCTCCTAATCTCCTATAAATAGCAGAAAATATTAACGTGCTCCTGTTGAGAGCTGCTGATGGCAATTGCATTAAGCACTGCTTTAGTGAATGGTCTGCCAGGTTCTCTATTATTGCCTCACATTATTTCTCAGTCATAAAATTGGCTCAGGCTAAAGCTTACCTCCCCTGGGCTAAGCCCAGAAGTGCTTTTATTTCTCCACCATTTAATAATAATAGAAAAATGTTTTAATGAGTGGGGCAAGCCCGATATTTTGGATACGGCATTTGCTAGTGAAATTAGCACTGGGGAAAGATACCAGCAAAATGACTACTGTGTCAAATTAATTTGCTGCCAGTGGTGGCAGGACAGTGTCACCTCCCCTAGCCAGCCCTCTTATCACCTGGCTGGAGGCAATATTTCTAAGAGTATAAACAGGTCAAAGGCTCCATGGCCACTGGGGCCAACAGTCACTGTGGACCCAAGACCTAGGCGTGGGGGATGCTCCACACCTCCAGAGGAGACCGGGTCTTGGACCAAAGAGGCGGGGCTGAGGGCAGTCAGTCCTTGGTGCTGCCCAGGCTGTGGTGTGCCCCTCTTGGAGCTGTGTGGACAATTCAAAGGGACCCGAGCCTCCAGCCACCACCACTGATACACTAGTGGTGCCGGCAGCTGGGAGCTCCAGACCTCTTTGAATTTCTGGGCCCCAGGGCAATTCTCTCCCTTACTTCTCCTCTTCACCAGGCCTGTCCATGGCTCACTCAATCCTTTGAACTAACCTCACCAACAGTATGGACATGTAGTGGCCATAAAGATATTGCTTATGGGGACAAATTTCGTTGAAAGTCAATGGGGGTTAGGCACCTAAATGCCACTTACGGCTTTGGAAATTTCTCCCCATTGAAATTATGTGTTGGGCTTTTTTATTTAAATTAAATTAATTTAAATGAAGTCTCTATAAAATTTTTAAAGCCATGTTCCTGATTCCATTGTCTGATTCCCTGACCAAGTTCTTAATGTATTCCTTTACCCAGGAGAAGTCCTATATGCATATAGAATTCAGTTTGAAAACACACCCAGCAGGTATTTTATTGTGCAATGTATGTACCTTCAAAATCCTTCCTGTCCTGCAGAACAGGAGAATCTCGTTTTACAGACACTCTGAATGACTTGATGGAATTCACCCCAGCAACTCAAGACACACCATGCTGGGCAAGAGAGGTTTTAAAGGGGCAGGATGGTGTATATTCTTACCAGGATGTTGTCACGCATCTTGGTCTAGGTCCCAGTAAGCCAAGTACCTTATGAGTAAATCACTTAAAACCGATGAAAAATATAAACATAGAACATGGGTGAGATTTCCCCAAACAGCATAAAACAAATGCACAGAAGCACCAAATGTCCAAAACCTAAGCTGGACATAGGGTGCCCACTGTGTAGAGGAACAGAGGGAAAGTAAAAACCACACTGTGCAACCAAAGCAAGGTGAAGCCAATAGGTGCACGATCCTGCCCATACTAGCAGTATAATGCTGGTGACAGAACAGCTTGCTAAAGCAACAGAAAACACAGCCAAGGGGAGCATCTTGGCACAGACAGGAAAGGCATCCACAGGGGACCGGCTCTGTGAGGCAGGCCTCTGGGGAGGGAGAAAGGCGGTGTTTACGGCACTAGCCTAGGACTTGGGATACCTGGATTCAAGTCCCAGCTCCGTGATAGACTTCCTGTGTAAACTTGGGCAAGTTATTTAGTCTTTCTGTGCCTCAGTTTCCATTTGCAAGCTGGGATTAATAATGCTGAATGCTGTGTGACCTCACAGGATGGCATGAGGTGATATAAGTTAAAAATTATGAGGTGTTAAGATACAAAAGGGAGGTCGGCTGTAGAACAACCCAGGCCCACCGAAAGGGGGGCAGAGGGAAACAAAGGGGACAGACGTCCCAGGGCCCAGCATTTCAAAGAGGTCTGGAGCTTTGGCTGCCACGGTTGCTAAATCAGTACCCAGAGCTCTGGGACCCTTTCAAGTGCCACGGCACCTCTGCCCTGCACCATGATCTGAGTAGTGCTGAGAGTTGACAGCCCTTGGCCCCACCTCTTCTGGGGATGTGGAGTCAGCCCTCCCTCCCACTGTGCCCTGGGGCCCCTGGTGGCTGTCAGCCCTGCTGGCACAACCCAAGCTAGGCAGAGAGGGCACCTCTCCCCACTCCTGGGAAGGACAGTGAGAGTAGGCATGGACACATCTTTATCCTGGATGGCTCCAGGCAGAGGATGAGGTTGAGGAGAGGAATGCAGAAGGAGCATCAAATGTACAGTTCTGGGGCCTGATTAACTAGCTCCTGCCATCTGTTTGAGTGGCTTTGGGACAAATTTGCAAGCCCAAATTGTTCCCCCATTCATTTTTCTCAGTATTTATGTACGGTGTACGCAGGACTCAAGATAAAGCAAGTGTAACAAAACACAAAAGCAGTCCTGTAGCACTTTAAAGGCTAACAAAATGATTTGCTAGCCGATGAGATTTTGTGGAACAGACTCACTGCTAAATCAGAATTTTCCAGATCTGAAGAAGTGGGTCTGCCCCAAGAAAGCTCATCCCCCAATAAATTATTTTGTTAGTCTTTAAAGTGCTACAGGACTGCTCTTGTGTTTTGTGCAGACACAGACTAACACAGCTGCCTCACTGTGACTATTCACCATGCGTAATGTGTGTAAAGTGTTACATTTGCTTTATCCTGAGTCCTGGGTACATAGTGCAAAAATACCAGCAGAACATACTAGGAAGGGGGAAAGGCAGCTCAAGATGCAGCCCTGGCTAGGAGAAGAGCTAGTTAATCACCCAGCTGGAAGCAGCAGGGAGAGCCTTCAATTTCAATAAGGGCCAGCTGATTTCAGGCCAGTAGGTAGGCAGTGCTTTTGAAAAACAGCCCCAGTCAGGAGAGAAGGGGAGAGTGAGAAAGTAGGTGGATGAGGCAGGGAATTAGTAGAGAGAGAGATAAGAGGACACAAGACAGATAAGAAGACCAGTAGAGTTTCTCAAAGGAATTGGTGGTGTTTAGCCTAATGAGAGAGTGCCTGGGCTCCCCTCCCCCCGAGAGACTAAAAGCCCTGACTTTGGCTTGGGGGGAAAAAACTGGCCGACCATTCTAGACAGACAAGGGTGGGTGCAGCCTGTACCCTCTAGCCAAAGGAAGGTGAGTTGGCAAGAGATGGGGACTTTTCCACACAAGCTGAGCCTGGAGAGCCAGCTGAGACCTTGAGCTGATTTCCTTTTGCAGGCTCAAGTGGCCTTTTATCACAGCTGATTGCCTCTTTGGTTTTGATGTCTAGTAGAATTGGTTTACATGGTTATTCAGGAGCTGTGGAAAAACTTTTGCCATTTCTCCCACAGTAAGGTCATATCCTCAGCTGCTGTAAATTCTTGTAACTCTTGTGCAAAGTGACCCTGTAGTACAACACAAATAAGTCTCCTTGGAGGGTTCTGGCCTGGGAACTCACTGCTTTATTTAACTGCTGCACAACCACAGAGACTTCCTATGAACTAAGCAGGAAGTAAGAGAGTTAGAGCATGACTCCAGCTCATAAACCCCTGAGTAACCCAGTTATGGCCACATAATTAAAAATAACTCTCTTGTCTTCCCGAGGGAGGAAAAGCTATGGGGAAATGCAACCATGGCTGTACATTGGCTTCAATGGAGCTACCTGGATTTATACCCGCTGAGGATCCAGTCTGGAATTTCTAAGTGAACTTTCTTAGTTTGCTGGAAAATGACTGTCTTTGCTTCCTCCAATACCTGTCTCTGGCTTCTGTGATGAATCGGTGTTATTTCTGAAATTACAGGTCTACTTCCAACTCTGTGCTGAGCGCTCTTTTGAGCAAGGCTACACTGATCAATTCTGCACTGTGAAAAGAAGGAAGCTATTTACACACAAAAGTGATGCCTGAGGCCATAATGTGTGCCAGGACACAGGGCGAATTGAGATCATTTGGCCAACGGGCCTGTTCATTGCCATCCACACCCAGTGTTCCACCTTTCCAGCACCACCCAGGCATCGATTTTGTGCTATAATATAACACTCTCCCTTGCTGTCACGGACTGCAGGTTGCTCTCACATCAAGCATCTGCCAGCCCAGGGGGGTAGAGGGAAATAATAACATTGATGGCTTCACACAAAGGGGTATAATCAAAACCTTGCTGCTTCTTTCCTCCATCAGGAAGTTAACTGAACAAGGAGCAATGGTCTGAAGTTACAGAGCATGAGGTGTATGTTGGATGTTTGGAAAAACTATTTTGCTAAGAGGAAGGTGGTGAAGCACTAGAACACATTACCTAGAGAGGTGCTGGAATTTCCCTCTGTTCTTAAGTCCTAGCCTGACAAAGTCCTGTCTGGGATGATTTAATTAGGGTAGATCCTGCTTTGGGTTGAGAGCTGGACTCCATGACCTCCTGAGGTCCTTTCCAGCCCTAGGATTCCATGATTCTATTATTCTAAGTTAATTTATTTTCTTATGGCCTCTCATGGTCCCTTATCTCTTCCTTGCCAGGGTTCAGAGCTCCTTTCATTCCTTCCCATGGCACCAGCATCCAAGACACCATTACTAACACACAGTGGGTTTAACATACCTGTCAGTGGGCTGGTCCAAGATGAACTCTACTTTTAAGTCCCATATTTGTTGTAGATTTACAGGGCAGAATAAAAATCACAACCCGTGCTACTAAGCAACATCTATGGGGAAGTGAATTCCATGTTGGTGAAGGAGCTAAAGGCAGACCAGGTGAGTAGATGTGCGGATTTTCCCCACATGGTACCTAATGAGTGTTAGTCTGGAGATCATCTCTAGGTTTGAGAGCAGCATTCCTTCCCCTTGTTTTTTTTCAATACATCTTTATTAAAGGACACCTGTTGGTGGCAAATCCACTCCACCCCTTGGGAATTGGTTCCAATGGTTAATTTACTGGATCTCTTCAAAACGTTCACTTTATTTCCAGCTTGAACTTGCCAGACTTCAGCTTTCAGACACTGCAATCTGCAAAATGTAAGCACCTCCTGCTAACAGAGGTCTCCTTCCTACGTAGGTAAAGGTCGACCCTCTCTCCTCAAAATCCGTAGTTGGGCACGCTTTCAGTTATCCAGATGACTACCTATTGCAATGTGGCCAAGTTCCCCGTAGTCCCAGAAAGTTTGTTTACAGCCACCAGTCCTGTCTCTCAATGTTCTGTGTTGTTATTTAGCTGTAATATGCTCCTAAATGTCTTTCTACAAGCCTAGTAAACAGTGAAAATGTTGGTAGTGCAGCTAGACAATATTGACCTCCTGTAGTCCAGCAAATTTGGCACCGCTCAAGTGCCACCTGCTCATAGCTCTGGCAGGAGGCACTGCTCCCCCTTCCACTTGCTCCCCCACCAGCCTTTCTGCCCTGCTCCCCTCCCCCCATACAGAGCTGCTGCTCTGGTCCTCAACAGGGGAGGTGGGGGGGTGCAGGTGCTTGGGCTGTGTAGGGCTCCTGAAGACATAAGCATGGTACTGGCTAGCACCTGTGTAGACTGAAAGGCAAAAGGCTGAGGACAGGAATTTCTCTTCCTGGGTAGCCCATATTGTTCAGTGCTTGTTTCCTTGTTTGTTCAACCTTCTGTTGGTCTTCACAAGGGACAGAATTTGCTCTGCTAGTTCCTACCCACTAAAGTCATGTCCAAGGAATCTGACGTGCAGTATGGCTGTTCGGACTTCACAACACAGTTGGGTTCTTGAATTATGCTCATCAGGCAGTCAACTACTGTGAAAAATAAGTGACCATTTGCTACCTTTCTGCGCTCTTAATTCTCCCTCAATGAAAACAAACAAAAATATCTCATGCAGCTGGGGTTTCTTGGGGTCTTTATAAGAAAATATGTCTCTCCTCACCAGTTGGTTAAATACAAAGAGGGCAGGATAAACAGAGTTAATAAGTAAAAAATAGAGATCCTTTGGTAATGAGAGCGCTTTGGAAAACAGAATGGGAACTTTGTGTCCAACTGCCAGTTACGATGTGTAAAAACCTCAGAAAACTTCCAGCTGTCAGGTACACCAGTTCTACCTGTCTGGAATCCAAGGTAAATGAGAGGAGAATTCTGCATCATGTCTTCACACTGTTATATGATCAGTCTGCCAATAAACAGAAAGCCCATTTAGTGTCCATCACAGGCCCACTCCTGTTCCCATGGCCACTCGCAAAACCACCAAACACAGTTGGACTGTGTTTTTGCCCTTCGTTTCAGTTCTATACTCAGTGGCAGCTCAACAGCTGTGTGTTCAATTTTTAATATGAGCTGGAAAATGTTTGCACTGCCTGCTACAGCCAGCCGATATCTGTTATGTTTAAAATTGAAGGATCTTCCTTCAGGAGGGAATAGCTAAAAATACAAGGATGGCCATACTGGGTCAAAGCAAAGTTCCCAGTGTCCTCTTTTCCAACTGTAGCCAATGCCAGATGCTATAGAAAAGTTAATCATCAAGTATTCCATCCCCTGTCACCTATTCCCAGCTTCTAGCAAACAGAGGCTGGTGATACCATCCCTGCCCCTCCTGGCTAAAAGCTTCTGCAGTGCTGCCCCCGTAGCCTCTGGCCCCTTAAATCACTGCCATAGCCCCATGCAGCACTGAGGGCTGGCTGCCTCAGCCCCACCTCTCCTGCCTGAGGCCCCACCCCTTCCAGGAGTACGGAGCCCCACCCCTGGGCCCAGCAAGTCTGCCAGCTTCCTCAGCAGAGTGAGAGACTTGGGCCCAAACTGTGGATACTTGCACCTCAAAATAGTAAAAAAAAAGAAAAATTACAACTTTTTCTCATCAAAATTATGCTGTTTTGTTAAAACCAAGCATTTGATGAAAACATAGATTTCCAGGACAATTCAGTGAGGAAAGTTTCTCAGGTACAGGACAGAATTTAGTGGTAAAAGAGAGACTGACTCTCTGGTGGGAATAGCACTCACATAGCACATGGGAGATTCAGCTCTAAAACGTTCTATTATACTATTGCTTCTACGTTGGGAGGTGGCTCTTGGATTTTTCATGGCGAATGTCAAGAGGCCACATGTTATTCTGCGCTGGGGAATGAAAATAAATTCCAAACCCTCAATTTTTTTTCAGATGTTGGGGTTTTTGTTTGTTAGTTTTTTAAGGAGTTGTTGATTTCTGGCCAGCCCACCTCATGTCTTTAGCTTTGGTGATCTCTTGTTTCATTGCCTCAGTCGCAATCAGATTTTCAAGAGCTCACTACATTGCTTGAATGTTGGGTAGTGAGCTCTTTTGAAAAGCTAGCCTTGCTTGTGGGTGTTGAGAATGGAACTATCTGGGTCTGAGTTCTTAGGGAAAATTGTCCTATAAAACACAAGTCTAAAATAAAATAAAGATATTTAATAGCTACGTCTTTTCAGTCTAGAGTGACTCTACTTCTCCAAAGGATGAAGGAGCAGCCCAAGTTTCTGGAAAATAGAAAGAGACAAGTAAAGGCTGTATTCAAGATAGTTATCAATGACGTAAGCATGACTACTAGGTAGTCAATCCAGGACCTCAGTCTTCTTTCTGCCAGTTGTCTTCAGATTTTGGGAAGAGATATGCCAAAAGACACGAGGCAGTTTATCCTATTTTAGGCAGGTGATCCACATTGGCTGCCCTATTCTTGGACTGTTCTGAAGAATTCCAAATGCCAAGGCAAAATTAGAGTTGTCTTCTCTCAACATTCAATTAGAGAACGAGACATTAGCTTTTGAGTCCTGGCAACTGGAACTGGAATTTTTCCAATTTCTTCATGCAATTAGTCTTGTCACGCTGGCTTGTGTAGGACAAGTTAGGCTGTAAATCACGGTACAACCACCTCCAGACATATCCTGAATGCCAGCTGGTTTGCTTGTGTCAGAATCTTCCTTCTGAAAGTTGCTTTCCCTGTGTCCCTTTGTGATGCCTCCTTTGGCCAGTTTCGCAGTTGTGCTTGCTTGAGATGAAGTTTCTCCATCAACACTCCACTAGCTGCTGAAATGTTAAGTTTAAAAGTGATATAATTTATACAAAGTCACTCCAAATTTTAGGTGCTCTTTAAACTTGTTTTTACGGTCCATTGTACAATACAATGTCACTTCAACAACTCTTGTTCTTCTGCAGACCAAAGTAGCTGTATCTTCCTTTTCTATCCTTGTTTTACTCATAACGATGGGATCTTAGTAGGCATGGCTGAGCTGAATGCACGAGTTTTTAACCAAACAGTTACATTTCTGATTATTCCACTCTGCAATCAAGTGTCCTTATAAAACACACTATTTGTTTTTAGTTCCTTTTATTTATGGCTTCTTAAAGCACGCATGTATTTCCCTAACTCGATAGCATCAGGGTGCCTGACTGGTAACATTAGCCTTACTTCTTTGCTTTATCACTTAAACTAAAATAAATCATGATGAATGCAACCTTTTCTTTCCTAACATGATTGCTCCAAAGTTAAACCCTATCATTAAAGTTCACAAAATGTTGCCTAAAGCTGTATCACTTATAGTTGACTTCCCTTTTATAGTCATCCTAATTACTTTATTACAGTCCATCAAGATCTCTATTTTTGTACTCCATGTGGCACTTCATATAATATCAGTGTTTGACATTAATTTAATATGATTTTCAGTTCATTTATTTATTCACAGATGGGGACAGGGGACATGGAGGAAGTGTCAGCAGCATCAGCATTTGACTCTTGCAAAAGGCTGCAGCAAGTCCAGATTTCCTCCAACTGCTAAGGAAATTTAATCATTAGACGCTAGCTTTTTACTTCTGTAGCCCTTTGTTCTCTCTTTTCTAAAAAGCCTGGATTCCTG
Organism: Carettochelys insculpta; assembly: GCF_033958435.1. Lineage (NCBI taxonomy): Eukaryota > Metazoa > Chordata > Testudines > Carettochelyidae > Carettochelys > Carettochelys insculpta. The sequence continues at coordinate 67,787,597 of NC_134143.1, read as the reverse complement.
GACAATTCTTAAATAGTAATAACTCATAATTGCATAAATGGAAATGCATGACCCATCCTGTTCTCTTCTCACCTTGCTGATAGGCTGGTTCAGAAACAACTCAGAGATCAAAAGGCCACCTATTAAATCACCATCAAACCCAGTGAGGAATTATTTAAACTGCAGCCAGATCCTTAGCTAATGTACATTGCAAACAAACAAACCAACTAACCTACCAAAAACTAAGCAGTCCTGCAGCACCTTAAAGACTAACAGTTTTAGTCTTTAAGGTGCTACTGGAGTGCCTTTTTTTTTTTTTTGTGAAGCTACAGACTAGCATGTCTACCCCTCTGAGACTAAGTACTTTGTAACCGTTTCACTGGATTCAAAAAAGTGACACCAGACCATGCCAGCAAAGGATCTCTTTGGTTTTGGGGTTTTTTAATTTTTTTATTTTTTTGTCTGCTTGCCTTTGCATCTCTCTATTGGTTATCTAGTGAGGATTTGGGTAATAACACAAACAGCTGTTTTATACTATCCCCTAGCAAGGGCAATGCTTCCTCAGGACCTACCTATCTGTATTTTCTCACCCACAGTACTGTATATTTTGCTCATGTAGCTTCAAGTTATCTAACCACCAAATTTTAATTTAAAAAAATTATATATCCAGGTATTAAGGTTCGTGGCTCCTTATATGGTACAGTCAACGCAGGAAATATTGACTGCCTCTCAAAATCAGCACAGCACACAGTAAATTCTCATCACTGAGGAAGACATCCATTCTCACTGGAACTAGGAATGCTAGCTCGATGGGGGTTCTATTGGATACAGGGCTTACAGTTTGGTTCAATGGCTCACGCCTTCCTTGCCGTAAAAAGGATCCCAGCCCCTCTGGAAGAAACTGTAAATTCCTGTCACTGTACATTGGCTGTAGAAGAAAGTTAAATAACTGATGTCTGGCTTGTTGGCATGATCGCCACGCATCAGTATTTTCCCATGACTGGGCACTCCTGGTTAAGAGGAAGATGGATCAGGATCAGCTGGAAGGCTACCTTTAAACCCATCACTAACCAGCCCCCACCCAGGCACAAATCATCAGATCATCTTTGCCATTAGTAAATGCCATCCCATTGTCCCAAATACATTCAGTCTGCACAACAGCTAGCCATTCTGTGCCATCCTACTCTTCACAAGTTCCCAGCGTCCCCTGCTTGTTCTTGAGATATACGACTCCACGGTTCCAGGAAACATCTCATGGCTGAAGACACAGCCTCTGCTTTGACACTTGCTGAAAAATGAAGCAGAACAAGTATGTGCATGTGGCTGACCCCTTTCCTTCAGTTTTATGTGCTGTTGAGACTTTTGATCAATGGGTTATCTTGGGGGCAGGAGCTGTCAATTTGGTTTTGCCAAGATGTCGTTAGCAATTTGTCTGTTCTACAAATGATTTCATCTGCAAACTTCCCAAGAGCATAGACCCAGTCTACATATCACATTTACATCTATATTTTCATTGACCCAAATTTGCTTTCATTCACAAAACAGTAGTGGTGTAAACACTAATATTCCCCTCCCTCCAATGTAACTCCCCTGCCACTCCAACAAAATCAGACGACTTTGACAAAAGGCATAGAGCTTTGTGCAATGAAGTTAGAGCAATGCAGTGTCAGTGTGGACATTGTGCTTCCTTATGTTGGCTAAACTGTCCTCCAGGAGGTGTCCTGCAAGTCCATCATGACCACTTCAGTTGGTAGTTTGAACTCTGCTGCTTCTCTGAACAGCCTGAGAAGTTATAGAATTCCTCTTCGTATTAGCTGGCATGGACTGCTCACAGAGCATCTTCCTGGCAGACCATGCCAGATTTCCGCCACTGAGGTGTGCCCATCTGACATGTCCCAGAGCTGTTCCATCTGCTGGGTCTGTGGAGTGAGGCAACTTCAGTTGCAGTTTCACTCATTGATAGATTGCTCATGGTGTGCAGGAGATGGGACACCTAGCAGTGCCAAGCTAAGATCAAGGAGCTGATGCAAGCCTACCTGAAGTCAAGGGAGCTCAACCATCGCTCTGGTCCAGCTCCTGAGATATACCGTTTCTATGAGGTGTGGCACTCATTCTCAGTGGCAACCTGACTGCCTCAGCCAAGAGCCCCATTCATATTTTGAGGGTGTGGGGGAGGAGAGGAGCTCAATGGAGTCAATGGTGAGGGTGAAGTGGTGGATGAGGAAGTGAAATTGGAGGAGAATTGGGTGACATGTGACATGGTCATCTGGTGATGTGTCTATTTTTGACTCCAAGATGTCTACCCAGCCCCAGCACTATGGTTTCAGCTTGCATGAAGCAGGAGAGACAAGCTCTGTTGAGCATGAATTTTGCCTTGATACTGCAGTGATAGGAAATTGAGCACTCATTTAATCAATTATATGGTAAAGGACAGTTAAAGGACAGGAATTTACAAAGCATGGCATCTATGCAGTGGGGGCCTGGCAGAAAAGTTGGTTAACAAACACCAGGATGTCCCAAGAATCCTCCAGAGACATCTCTAGGAAACTTTTGTATAGATACCTTGCTACCCATTGCCAAAAGTTCCTGAGCAGAGCTGACTTGTTTCTCCACCCTGCTATAGGAAACTTTTCTGCACCAACTAGCAATTAATTCTTCAGGAACTAAAGTGTCACACTGTTTACAGACCTGATAGAGGTGCACCCTCAGCTGCTGGCTTTACCCTTAACAGTAACATAGAATCATAGAATACTAGAACTGGAAGGGATCTCAAGAGGTCATCGAGTCCAGCCCCCCGCCCTCACGGCAGGACCAAGCACGATCTCCAGACCATCCCTGATAGAGGAGCCAAGGGATAGTGAAAATCTCCCTTCTTTCAGTCTTCGCTCAAAGTACATGTTTTCTAGACCTTTAATCACTTTTGTTGCTCTTCTCTGGACCTTCTTTAATTTCTGTACATCTTTCTTGAAATGTGGTGCCCAGAACTGGACACGATACTCCATCTGAGGCCTTGTCAGTGTATAGTAGAACAGAAGAATGACTTCTAGTGTGCTGCTCACAACACTCCTGTGAATGCACCCCAACATGTCAGGTTGGATGATCCCAGCATGTGGAAAAAGTTGCCAAGGAGAATGGTCTCCCTAGACATCTGTAGTGACCCTCTTTGCAAACGACGAAAACCCTTTGTCTTTTCTAGCCCCTTCTGCTTTCTCAATCTCCCACTGCCCCTGGTGAACTCACTATATCTGGGACTCCAACCAAGCTGGGTGCTAGCCAAGGAACAGTGAGAAAGAGGCACAAGTAGCTTTTACAATTCACAGCTGTGCGTGCATTCACTATACTGCCATAGTTTCTCTGGCTTCTACAGATTTCTCCTTGCAGACCTACTCCTCCACACCAGTGGAGAACATCCATCAGATAAGGAGCTGAGGCAGGAGCAAGGAGGGCATGTTTTCTAAAGTGCTGCGGGAAATAGATAGAGCAGAGAGCAAAACAAGAGCATAGATGGAGATCAGTACAGGAACAGCTGATAGTAGACAGGAGCAGATGATAAAACTACTGGAGGCCACAAAACCCAGCAGTCCTGTAGCACCTTTAAGACCAATGCATTTATTTGTTAGGTAAAGAGCTTTCATGGGTAAGATTCACTTCTTCAGTTTTTCAGAAGTGGGGATAACCCACAAAAGCTCATTACCTCATAAATAAATGTGTTAGTCGTTAAGGTGCTACAGCACTGCTGTTTTTTTGTGAAGCTACAGACAAACATGGCTACCGCTCTGGGACTACTGGAGGCCAGAGAGAGATGCTCAAGTCCATCATAGCTCAGCAGTTTATGCAACTATCACAGACTTCAAGCTGTGTATGCTTAACCTCTCCCAAAAGGTACATAGCACCTCGAAAGCTGAGTCATCTATTGACTTCACTGAGCATTTGGTCAGCCCCATGCAGAGCTACTTTCCCTAAATACTATCCTTATGCAAACCTACCTTCCTTACCAAAAGGTATCTGATAACAAATTATTCTCTTGTTCTCCTTAACTTAGAAATGCAATGTACACACTTTATCTATATTTATACATTTGTTTGCAGCCTTTCTATCACCAAGCTGCCACTTACATTCATAGCATACTCAGAAGCTTGATAAAAAAACCCATAAATATTCTTTACAAGATTACAGTGTAAAACTGTTTTGTTTCCTCAGTCCAGAACTTTAATGCAAACAAAAATCAGAGAGAGACAAAGAAAGCTGCTCCCCAAGGCAGAAAGGCACAATTCATTCTGCCTTGTTCTAGGCTACCTTCTTCTATAGCCCACCGAACACATCTCTCTTCTCCCTGGGAGTGATGAAACTTCCTGTAGTCACTGTTGCCACCGTCCTAGCTTTATAGAAGCTCCACCTGTCTCGCACAGGTGAGTTTTCCTCTAATCAGTCCCCTCCAGACTAAACCTCCCCTCTTGGCAGCTGACTTGTCTGATTGGGCTGACTGGGTCTCATTCAGCTCATGTATGGTGTGTGTGGGGAGTCCACATGGACACACCTTCTGAGACATCACAGACATTGCTGTGCTGGTATCAGTTTCCATTTTCAACATCCCGTCACTTACCTCTACACTAATGTTACAGAGAGATCAGTGTGTCCATACACTGTGCTCCATGTATGGTTCTGTGGAAGAGTATATGTCACACGTGCTTTCAACTTGCTTCTGAGCCTGACTCTTGAAGTCACAAGCCAAGCTCTGTGGCTCCTGCTTGTAGGCACTGACAGCTTCCTCTCAGCTTATCCTGTGGTGTGCTGTGGCAAGGCCCGATGGCATGGGTCTTCTTACCACGCTTCTGGCATGCGGCTGACTAAAGAAACTTTATTCCCTTAAGAGCAGAAAATGGCTCCTTCCATTTTCTTTGGATTCTCCTTCACGCTTCAAAGGCCTGGCGTGATAGGGCCAGTTTATTTTCAAAGTTTGTTGCATTTTTCATGGTGGAGTCAATCAGAGCAGCCCCCACCGTTCCCCCTAGTGGCAATTCCTTCCTCTACACACATTCAACACCCTTTCTGTTAATGCAGGGTGCTTTATTCAAAGAACAAATTGATCTCAGGGTGTCTTTTCCAGAAAATTATCAGAAGAATTAGTAGCACACTTGCCACAAATGTTGAGGTACTCTCTCTTTTAATGCGGATTAATAAATTAAATGTGTAATTCTGTTTTTAAAACTGTGCTGGGCTCTTAGGCCTAGTCTACTCTTAGAATTCAGGCTGACTCTCATTACAGTCCACAAAGGTGTGACAAGTCCATCCCCCTAAATGTTATAACAATGTTGATCTAATCCCCAGTGTAGACATGTCTCTCAGGGAGCTGGTTTTCCTGAAGCAAATGAAAATGCACCTCTGTCACTGTAGGATACATCCATGCTATCAGGTTATCCTGCTCACTCTGCTTTCTGTCTGTGCGGGCGAGGACAGCCCCGCCCCTCTCCTCAGTGATGTGATGGGGAGCAAAGAGTGAGCTCAGGCTATATTGTGCCACTTACCCCACCACTACCTGTGACTGTGACCCTGCCACTCCCTGTTATGTGCCATAACTGGGGTGACTGGTGAATGGTGACATGGGGGCCACCAGCCATGTGACCTGCCCACTCCGCCTGGGCAAGGGGGCTGAGACAACCCTCCTCTGCCCCTCCTTACCCTTGCTCTGCCCTCTTCTCTCCTCTTCCCTGACCAAGCTCTCCCCCGGGCCAACCAATGTGGCCCAGAGAACTAGTGGGGCAGGGGTCTGGTGCCCGCATCAGAGGCCCAGCCTCCCTCCCTCACTGGCAGTGGCAGAGGAAACAAAGCATCATGGCCCCAGCTTGCTCTGCTCCCCTGGCTATGCCACTCTGCTTCCCATCAGTGAGTGTGGGGTGGCCCCACCCCTCCTGAGAGCAGAGTTAACTTGGGCCATGTTGCTCCATTTACCCCACCATTACCTTTGAGTGTGGGGAGGAAGGGGGCTGGACCCTGCTGTGGATGCTGGGACCCCCCCATACACACACTCATCCCTCGGCTACCTACAAGGTCTGGCCCCCACAGGCTACTGGTCCGCTCCTTCCCACTCTGACTCATGGAATTTGGGGGAAATGTGCCCCCAGTGTACCCTACGCACCCTCACTTGGCCTCAACTATGTGACTATAGTCCCCATGGGATAGGCAAGCCCATAATGGTTTCTTTAGAACTCTTATTATGTCCATATACTTCAGCTACTCAGGTCATTGTGGAAAACAGATTTTAATCACAGTAAATGTTTATTTTCCCACCACAGTTAGAAATGGAGCCTTCTATCAGTATCTTCTACAGCATTTTCAGAAAAATACTGCTCAAATCTCTGTATACCCATTGCAAACTCTTCCTCCTTTTTGTTAAATTGGAAATGTGTCCATGTTGCCTATGCAGCTGTTTTATCTTTATTTTCTCACTTTTTTGTTCCCATTTTCACTGCTACCATGCAAACAGAGGAGTTAAATAAAAAAAACATGATACAATACTCTGCTAATGTAATAGTACTTTATTTCTTAAAATCCTGAACAACTGGAACAGTTTACCAAGGGTCAGGAGGGAATTTCCATCACTGACTATTTTCAAATCAAGGTGGAATTTTCTTCTAAAACGTCTGTTGTAGAAATTATTTGGGGGGAAGTTCCCTGGCTTGTGGTATGCAGGGGAGAAATGTTCCTTTCTGGCCTTAGAATTTATGAACCTTAAACACATAAGAGCTGAAAAATGGAGCAATGTAAACTCATCTGCTCTCTCAAACAGAAGCACAACTCCTTTTACGTGGTTCTAGGCTGATTCTTTCAGGCTGTTGCTAAGTCACACACTTTACTACAGAGATGTGGGTCTTTAAATCTACTGGCCAGGTCCCCAGCTGTTGTTACTCCATGGAAACCAAAATGGTTACATCAGTTTACTCTGGCTCAGTTTGATCCTTGAATTCTTACAATATCTTGGGGTAAATTTCACTTGCATGGTATGTAGAAGTTTGTGTAGTACTTGTCTCATAATTATAACAAGAGGCTGGTAATCATAAAGCCATGACTAATTTTGATTGCTGTGTTTAATTAATTTTTAGCTGCAAAAGTGGCATGGATCCTTGTCAGAATTGGAAGGTAAGAAGGTATAGATCCATTGTTAACCCTGGTGGATGAAATTTAATTGAATGAACCTTCATTAGAGAAGCCATGATAAAACTTTGAAAGGCAATATTTTTTTTCAAGAGTAAGTGTTGATGAACAGTGTCTGTTTGAAAGTCTTGGAGTCTCCTAGAGCATGTTCCTGAGGTGTAAATTAGCATATCCACAAGGGATTCAGTGTAGCTACATATTTACAGACACTGAAGGTTTAACTCATGTACCCTATGCCCCATATGAGCAGTGGCCATACAAATATCCCCACACCTGCCCGGTCAATGTGCTTCAACCCTCCTGAGCAAGGATTTTTTTGTGGAGAACCACAGTCACCATGACACATTTAGTCCTTGGCTTCTGTGCTGGGAGTCCTTGGGATTCCCACGGGTACCAAGTGAGTTGGAGGAAAGAGGACAATAAACAGCCCTTTTCAAGCTGTTATGAAATTCAATAATTCCCTGTGGGATAGATTTACTCAACACCTCTGGTTTTGCCTATTCCTTGAGTTAACTAGTAACTAAAAAAAGGTAAGAATTTCCTTCTCAGACCACTGGCTCACCAGCCCTGATATTCTCTTTGTAGCTGCAGCAGCTACCAAATGGTTTGCAGTGAAATGAAAACTCTTAAGCTATAGACCTAAGTGATTATATAGAGGCTTTCCATCCTTTCTATGCAAAGGCAAATAGTCAACAAGGAGTCTACTCTGACCTGCTTGTGTTTTTCTCACTGACACAAGCGTGATTCTCTGATACTGGATGAAACCCAGAGTGAGTGAACACAGATTCAGCGTCTACAGCTATAACCCCTCTTAGCTCGGCACTTAAATGAGGTTCTATATAACTATCAGCTCTATGAGCATTTGAGTTGATTGCACAGACACACGTCTCCTGCCTTTGAGTTGCCAAATTCAGCCTAGAAGATATGAAAGCAGATTATATTCTTTCTTTCTGTCTCAAATTTATAACAAAATCAGCCTTCTTCTCCCCTTACCTCATTTTCTCTGGCATAGCAATCATCCTCTTCCAGCTTCTTGACTTCGGACTCATCATCAGTACATTGCTTTTATTGTACTACCTGAGACATACTACCATTTTTTGTTGATGAGAAAGCAATTTGGAATTCCATCTGCCTTCTAGTGGTTATTGTCTTCTCTCCTGACTGATGTCTCAAACATGCCACTAAGGCTGTGTCTGCACCACAAACTTATCTCGAAATAACAACAGTTATTTTGACACAACTTTGGCAGTGTTCAAACAATGCGCACATTATTTTGAAATAAAAATTGAAAGAGTGGGTGCATTATTCTGTTTCCGGTAAACCTGATTCCATGAGGAATAATGTCTATTTTGAAACTGCTATTTTAAAATAGGGGCTATTAAGACATGGAATAGAATAGACATAGTGCCATTCCAGCCCTTTATTGGCTCATTTTGAAATAGCACCATGGACCCAGAAATGCTCTTTTGAAATAGCTGGAGACTATTTTGAAATGCGTTTTGTGCGTGGGTGCATTATTTCAATATACAATATTGTAAAAAAGCTATTTTGAAATACCTTATTTTGGAATAGTGCTGCCACGTAGATGTAGCCCAAAGGACCAGCTCTGGATAAGTGACATGTTTATTAAGAATGGACTCTGAGTCAGAGCCATAGCATGTACAACTCCATGAACTTCCTTGCTAGGGTGAGTATATATCAAGTGTGAAAATTCAGGACACTTTGGGTGCATCTACACAAGCCGGCTACTTTGAAGTAGCTGGCACAACGTCGAAATAGCACGCATCGCATCTACGCGTGCCGTGAGCTATTTCAATGTTAAAATCGACGTTAGGTGGCAAGATGTCAAAATCGCTATTCCTATCTGAAGATGGGAATAGCGCCCTACTTCAACGTTCAACATAGAAGTAGGTCGTGTGTAGATGATCCACATCCCACTATGTCGAAATAGTGGGGCCCTGCATGGCGGCCATCAGCTGAGGGGTTGAGAGACACTCTGTCCAGCCTTTGTGGGGCTCTATGGTCACCACATGCAGCAGCCCTTAGCCCAGGGCTTCTGGCTGCTGCTGTTGCTGCTGCTGCAGCTGGGGGTCCATGCTGCATGCATGTGGTCTGCAACAGGTTGTCGGCTCTGTGGATCTCGTGCTGTGCAGGCCGAGTGTGTCTGGGAGGGGCCCTTTAAGGAAGCGGCTTAGGGCTCTGCTGGTCCCTTATTTCAATGGGGAGCACTTGTGTGTGTGGACACTCCGCATTTCCTTCCAGGGCGGCTCCTTTCGACGTTTCCCGTTGCTACTTTGACGTTGAACGTTGATGGCACCATCCCTGGAGGATGAGTAGACGATACGCATCGAAGTAGCCTATCTTGATGTTCTTATGTCGAAATAGGCTACTTTGACATAGTGTGCTAGTGTAGATGTAGCCCTTTTGTCTAGCTCAGGCATATACAGTTGCACATACAAGTCAAAGCTCTGAATATCAAGACAATCTCAATAATGTCAAGATATCTGATCACACTAGCTACATCCATTACACCCACAGAAGACCTGACTCCACCATTTTAATGTCTCTCTTTTGTGTAAGTGTTCTTTTAACCCCAAGCCAGTGACTCTTCTGTGTTTTTTATGCTTTGATTCTGTGCCCCACGATTTACACAACTTCATACCATGCACCTCTCTTTGCTCTGGAGGAGGAGAGAAAAAGTCAGTATTTATGTACTTGCTCTTTTGTTTCACATTAAAATTCATGAAGAGACAAGAAAGAAGTTTCCAAAACAATATTTTCCTTTATTTACAGTGGAGTTGTTAAGTATACATGATGTCTTATTACCTTTTGATGTCAGCTCAGTTAGGCAGACATTTGTTGAAGTATAAATGATTACCCCATTTATCAAAGGAGTTCTATGGTAATTTCAATAACCTCCCATTACATCTGTTTTATGTGTTGTGATTATGGTTGATACTTTCCACGTAATGATTTGCCTTGTTACACTTCACTATAGTAACACAATAAAAAAAACACTATTTAGAAAAGTAAGGCTAGGGGAAGGTTTATGGAAAAAAATCTCTGCATCAATCCATTGGAGGCTAACACTGCCTGAAAAGCAAAGTAAAAGCACCAACCTCTTTCTGAACCTTCTGAACAGGATTGATGGGAGAGAAGGTAATGGATTTGTGCCTGGAGAGCAACACATGTTTGCAGCTGCTGAGGATTTAAAACTTTGTGTGCAAGATTCACACACATCAGCTGATCCAACGAAACAAGACGTCTCTATCTTCTGAAAAGGGGGAAGAGCCCAAGAGCCCATGGAGTCTACTAGGGATTTTGCTAGAGCTCAAATACTATGAGGACAGGTGGCAGTATAAAACCCTACAATAGACGGACAAGATGTATCTTTTGAGCATTTAATGCAATTTAAACACAGGTGGGCATGTGAAATGACTTGTCCCTTGGTAGATTGCTGGCAACAGGGACTGAAGAGGAGATCTCTGGATCTTAATAACAGGCCACCACTACAGTCCCCAGCTGGATTTGAAGTAGCAGTGAAAAGATCTGCATCCCTGAGCCTGTCAATCCCATGGAAGGGTAGGTTTTTAAAAAGCAGAACTTAACATATTACAGCCCAATATACTCCAGTCATGTGTGGTGGAAGGATGAGGGACAAGCTGTACGCAACCAGGAAGAGGAGGAATCCCACAGTAACTTCAAAGTCTTAGCAGGGGTTCAGCTCATTTGACCAAAGCCTGATCACTCAAATGTAAACTCCTCTTTGCTTTTCCGTTACTTTCTGTCCTCACAGAAATCAAAGCCAAATACCTTGTTACATTCAATGATGGTGTGAGGATGTAAATGCTACTGATCGCACAAGAGCATAGGTACTTCAGGTAAGCAACATCTGTCCCTGCCACAACAGCCGTTACATACCACCATGTAATTTTCGTGATCATCTGACATGTTTCATGTACAGTAACAGGCCTGTTAAACTGAAAGCAACTTTGCAGTTGAACAACCAGCAATTACAATTTATTTTTTTCCACTTAGTAAGCAAGTGAGGGTCCAAATCCACAATCTCTCCAAGGGTAACCCTCCCGTGGAAGCCAAGAAAATAGAGCACATGTAGCTAGCACATTTTTAGATGCAATACACATAAATCCTCACCATCAGTAAGGGGCAGACCCAAAATATAACCTCCTTTGAAGGTGATCGGCAAAGGGAATAAAGAATGATCCAAAAATAAATGCATGTGCAGATTGTCCTTAATAACCAAGACTTGTGGAGGTCATCTGGCAGCTAGGTAAGTGTAAATTAACTTTTAAACAACTGTTTATAGTCCTTGTAAAGTCTGCTGGAGGGTACGTGATTTAGTACAGTACTTTCATTCAGGGATGCACTGGAGCAAAGAAGGTGAGTTACGTTTTATTCCAAACAGGGGAGGTTTTCAAAGTCTTTGATTTAAATTTTGAAAATGATGCCATACTACTAACATCAGACCCTGTGATCTGAATCTTTGTTACTGTGGAATTTCCCAGTTCTCTCTGTATTATTAATGGATCTGTGTGTGGATGGGAGCGCGTTATACCTAAATGGTATCAGAGAGGTCGCCGTGTTAGGCTGTATCCGCAAAAACAACAAGAAGTCCTGATGCACCTTATAGACTAACAGGTATTTAGGAGCGTAAGCTTTCGTGGGCAAAGAACTGCTTCATCAGCTGCCTAGATTATAAGCTCTTTGAGACCAGAATAACCTTTTAGTTATGTGTTCAGTGCTTACAGTAATTGGGTGGAGCTCCCTGTCTAGAGATTCTAGGCACTAGCTCAATAAAAGAACTAACAGTAAACAGCTTGACCAGAGATGGGCTGTGTGGAATATATGGCAGGCCAATAGAAGACTGACTGCAGATGTCAGATGTCTAAAATATAAGATTCAGAGATTCCAAGTCCAGACCATTGTCTTCAACTTTCCTGATCTCCTCTAGAATACAGGCCACCCGATTTCCCTGAAATAATTCCTGTTTGATCGAGAGCATATCTTTCAGAAAAAAGCCCGGCCTTGGTTTCGCAGGAAATAATGCCATTAATACGGGCTCCAAATTTAAATAAAATAATATAGGTTGTGTTGACAGATCATAAAGGGACTAGAATTTTTTTATTTCTTTCTTTGTTCCATCTAAGTACAGAAATCGGGAAACCATGAGCACTGGAACTAGACAACCCAGAAGGAGGAACCACATGAGATGAAATATGATAAACAGTAACACCGATCAGTCTGTGACAGACAAAAGGGAATGGTGGACACTGAAGTCACTTTTTAAAGTTCCTCCTGGTTTGATCATCTAAAGCATTATTATTAATCTAGGATTGACTCTTGCCCTTGTACAATACGCATTCCGTTGGGCCTCACTGGGCATTTTGCCTGACTATAGACTTATTACTGATTTTAACCTTGTCATTGTCACTTTCACATCAATGCTCCCTGTGAAACGCTGAGTACTTTTCACTCTCTCTATGGAGAATTAAATGCACTGAAAATCAAAGCAAAAAAGGCTGATCTTCTGATTAAGATAGGTACTGTTGAAAGAGAAAAAAGTGCTTGAGAAATTCTGTGCATTGTGTTCCTCTTCAAAATAAATATCCTATAATTAGCAAGAAAGCAGAAAACATCTATTCATTATCATTACCATCATACATAGGAGCCCCAGTCAAAGACCAGAACTCCTTTTTTTTTCTTGGTGCTCTACAAATACAGAGCAAAAAGTTTGCCCTTGCCCCATGGGGCTTATGGTTCAAGTCAGTGTTTCTCAACCTGGGGCACATGTATACACCAAAGTCTTCGAGGAGGTACACCAGTTCATCTAGATATTTACCTAGTTTTACAACAGGCAACATAAAAGCACTAGTAAAGTCAGAGCAATCTAAAAGTTCATTCAGACAATGACTTGTTTCTACTGCTCCATCTGCCTTACGCTGAAATTTAACTACAATATTTCTATTCCAATTCAGTTATTTGATACTAAGATGGTAGAAAGTCAGCAAGTTTTTTTTATAGATAAGTACTTTTTAAGTGAGGTGCAATGTGGTGATTTGCAAAACAAGTCTGACTCCTAAAAGGGTGCAGTAATCTGGAGAGGTTGAAGGGTACTTATTTCAAGACCTCAGATTATTTTAGGACTGTGTTTCTCAACCAGTGGTACATGTAGCTTTATGGGTTCTCAAGAGACGTCTGGGAGTACTTATAATTTTTTTTTGAAAAAAGGGTACCTCAAGAAAAAAAGGGTTGAGAAACACAAATTTAAGTAAATGCTAAGATCCCACGCCAATGGCGACTTTAAAAGCATTTAGAAAGAAAGCTGACAGACTGATAGATGGATGGCTTACATACAGTAGGCTCTGATTCTGCCCTTGAATATATGCGGCAACTCCCAGTGGCCTCAATGGGAGCTGTACAATCATACAATGGCAGAATTTGACCCTTTGAGTGGCTTGCATGCTGGTTAGTAACGTCAGTTGCTATGCTTACACATTGGAATGTCAAAGAAATGTATGGTTTCATAAAATGATAGTCCCCTCATTTCGTCCAGCAAGATCATTATGGCTGGAGATAATAATGCAATAATTCGCCCAGTGGAATGTATTTAGGGCTGCTATTATATATATATATCTATATATATATACTGAACTAAGCAATAAGCGGCTCTTGTCCCAACTATTTATGGTTCCATAACATATTATATGCATTGCTGGCTTCCTCATATGGCATCTGTCAGCTGCTCTGACTAACTAACTTCTCCAGTGTTGATACTAGAAGTAAGGATCACTAGCAGTTGATTTGACAATAATGAAGAAAACAGAGCAAAGACCCAGGTAACCTTCCTTTATCCACAAGGCATTCTAATTTCTTTAAGAAAGGGTTGTTGGTGGAGAAAAAATCACTGTTGATTTCACTGTACCTCTCTAAGGAGAGGGAGGGAGGAGGAGGAAAAAGATAAATAGATAATCACTGATTGTATTAAATTTGCAGGAGACCTTTGTTGGTAGCTATGTCCACAAAAACATGGAGGATTGAAATTTACACTACAAAGCATCAGTGACCCTTCATCCTGAATCAGGTCACAGTGTGTGGGATTGTGTGTGCCGGTCAAATTTATTATTAGATTCCCTATACATATGCATTATGTTTGCAGGCCAAATGGTCTTGGTTTTTAAACCCTTTAAAGAATTGTGTTAAAAATGTGCTAAATACAAAGAGTGCTAATCAGACAGCTAGCATTCAATGAGGAGGATGGTGGTTTCATCTTCTCTATTTCCTCTTTTCCCTTTGTAGAAAGAGCCATAAGAGGCAAGGGCTATGTGCTTTCAATAGTTTTCACTGAGAATCTGTCAGCACCAGGCAGTTCAAAAGAACTTAAGAACAGCCATAAGCTATGTCTACACGGGGATGCTACATCGAAATAGCTTATTTTGACATAGCGAAATTGAAATAAGCTGTTTCGATGAATAGCGTCTACACGTCCTCCAGGGCTGGTGCCATCGACATTCAATGTCGACGTTGGGCAGCACTACATTGAAGTGGGTGCTGCAGGGGAGCGTCTACACGCCAAAGTGGCACATATCGAAATAAGGGTGCCAGGAACAGCTGCGGACAGGGTCACAGGGCGGACTAGCACTTCCAGGGCAACAGCAAGCCGCTCCCTTAAAGGGCCCCTCCCAGACACAGTCAGCCTGCACAACATGCGGTCTGCAGACCCACAGGCACGCACACCTTGTCGAAGCAGTATGGACCCCCAGCAGCAGCAGCAGCAGCAGCAGCAGCAGCCAGAGGTCCACACACCTGCCCCTGCAGGAGCAGTGCTTGCCCTGCTCAATGCTATGCAGGAGGCAGCTGACCACCTTTTATTCGTGGAAGAGGAGCTGCCCCCAGGGGAGGAGGAAGCAGCCCCAGACCTTGCTGCCCTCTGACCCCGCCCCCCACCGCACACGCCGCCAGCTGTGGAGCTACCCCACGAGCACCGACTGGTGGGAGCGGCTGGCTCCAGAATTTCCATATGAGCCGGCAGACATTCCTAGAGCTCTGCCAGTGGCTCACCCCTGCCTTACGGCACCAGGACACCTCCATGCGACGTGCCCTCACGGTCGAAAAATGGGTTGACATTGCTGTCTGGAAGCTGGCCACTCCAGACAGCTACCAATCTGTAGGGCAGCAGTTTGGCGTGGGCAAGGCCACCATCGGGGCTGTCCTCATGGAGGTAAGAGGACCCCGGGGCAGGGGGAGACCTGGGAGGGGGGAGACCTGGGAGGGGGGAGACCTGGGGTGGAGGGCCAGACACACCCTGCACACCCCTCACGTGTGCTCTCTCATGTCCTTCCCCTGCAGGTCGTCCGTGCAATCAATGCCCTGCTCCTCCACAGGCTCGTGCGGCTTGGGGACCTGGATGCTGCCATTGTGGGGTTTGCCAGCCTGGGCTTCCCAAATTGCTTTGGGGCTCTGGATGGGACCCATATCCCCATCCATGCCCTGGAGCACAGTGGAGGATGCTTCCTCAACAGGAAGGGCTACCATTCAGTGGTCCTCCAGGCCTTGGTGGACAGCCGGGGCCGCTTCCTGGACATTTATGTTGGCTGGCCTGGCAGCACCCATGACGCCCGGGTATTCAGAAATTCGGGCCTGTGCTGCTGGCTGGAAGCCGGGACCTATATCCCCCAGTGGCAGATCCCTGTGGGGGACACCACCATGCCCCCCTGCGTCGTCGTAGACGTGGCGTACCCCCTCCGGCCCTGGCTCATGCACCCTTACATGGGTCATCTCACAGCCAGCCAGGAGTGGTTCAACACACGCTTGAACCATGCGCGCCAGGAGGTCGAGCGCACTTTTGGCCACCTCAAAGGGCTCTGGAGGTGTCTCCTCACCCGCCTTGATGCAGGCCCCACCAACATCCCCCAGGTTGTGGGCGCATGCAGCGCACTCCACAACCTGGTGGAGAGCAAGGGAGAGGCATTCTTCCAGGGCTGGGCTGTGGAGGCTGGCAGGGCCGACGTGCAGCCACCCGCTGCCCCCAGTCGCCAGATGGATCCCAAGGGGATCCAGGTCCGGGAGGCCCTGTGGGCCCATTTAGACCAGGCCGCAGGGTGAATGCTGGCAGGCCACCCACTGCACCCCCCCATCCTCCACAACACTCCCTGCCCCCATGCCCACACCACAGAGCACCCAAGAGCACACCCCCCCCCACTTTTCTTGCAAATAAATGGACCTGTTTTTTTAAACGAAAACAGTGAAATCTCTTATTAATACAATATATATATACATATAGAACAAAAGGGGGGAACTATTTACATGGGGGGGCAGGTACCATAACACAACAGGGGTCCAACACAAACTATATACAAATAATGGTGGATATGTACAAAGGGGGAGGGGGGGCCACGTCCTCGGCCCCGCACCGCTACTGTTTTTGCCCGGGGTTGGAGGGCATGACCCTCGCCTCGGCCGGAGCCCTGGCTGAGGCTGGGTGGGGGCCAGGCAAACCAGCAGGTACAGCCAGTGGGTGTCTGCAGGCCTCAGGTCCCCCTTGGCGGCAGGCCCCAGGGTGGCGGACGGTGGTCGGAGCGGCAGTCGGAGCGGCAGATGAAGCAGCTGGCAGAGCGGCGGGCGGCGCAGCATGGGGGGGCCAGGTATTCTGCTATGCACTCAAATGTGCGCATGAAGGCCCCCCATGCTTCCTGGTGCCAGGCCAGTGCTTGCTCCTGGAGCTCCAGCCACCGCTTCTCCACCCGCAGGCACCGCTCTGACACCTCCAGCTGGTGCCAAAGGGTCACAAGCAGCTGGGGGTCCATGGCTGCCCTTTGGTGGTGGCTCCGCCGTCGGCCCCGTCCTGGGGCTGGTCAGTGCTCCGCCGAGGGGCTGGCCTGCTGCGATGGTCCTGGTGGGCTCTCCGGGACCACGGACACCTTGCCGGTGCTCTCCGGGCCCTCTGATGGTGCAGCTGTGGAACACAGGGGGGAAGAAGAGTGGAGACAGCCGTTAGTGTGGCCCCAACCCGTGGCCCTTTTCCCCCCGCCCCTCTGCTGCTGGTTCCCCATCCCCGTCCCCGGGAGATGCTGATGATGATGATGGGTGTCCCACCCCCCCCGGGGACCCTAGGTTCCGCTCCCCCCAGCCCCAGGGATGGGGCATGGCGCTGTCCTGCTGGGGGGCAGGGGCTGATGCACTCTTCTGAGGGACATGCCACTGCTGTCCTTGGGGCCATGGTCATCTGGGCATGGGGAGGGCCCTGGTCATGTCTCTTGTTCCCGCCCCTTAACCCCGGGGGTGTGCACCGGGGGGGTACATACCTGACGATCCGCTCCCACAGTTGGGGGACACCTCTGGGACGATGCCCTGCTGGAGCTCCGGGATGGGATGGCGATCCGCAGCCCCCCGTTGCTGGAGGAGGATTCCCCCTCCTCCTCCTCCGACATCCCAGGGGTGGGCTCCTGGGGGGGCCCCTGGAGTGCAGGGCTTGCCTCCGGGGCGGACTCCGTCTCCGGGGCCTGCTGGGGCTCGTTGGCCAAGGTGTCAAGAGTGGCCGGGGGGCAGGAGGTGTACTGGGGGCCCAGGATGGACCTGAGCTCCCTGTAAAAGGGGCAAGTGGCAGGGGCGGCCTCAGATCGGTTGGCCGCATCCCGGGCCCGGGTGTAACCCTGCCGCAGCTCCTTAATCTTACTCTTGATGTGGTCAGGAGTGCGGGCAGGGTGACCCTGGGCAGCCAGGCCCTCGGCCAGCCAAGCGAATGCATCCGTGTTCCGCCTCTTGCTCCCTATTACCTGGAGCACCTCCTCCTCGCCCCAGAGCCCCAGCAGGTCCCGGATCATGGCCTCCGTCCATGAGGGGCGCCGCTGCCTCTTCCTAGGCTGGCTGGCTGGCTGGGAGCCCTGGCTCTCCTTGGGGGGGTGCCCTGGGGGGCGCTTGGGGGGCTGGTGAGCAGCCATCGCTGCGGGGGTGGTGGGTTGGGGCTGCAGAGAGGCGTGCAGGCTGGCCGCATGGCAGTGCTGCCGCCTGCACGCGCTCTCAGCTTCCTGCACAGGAACGCAGGGGGCAGGGAGCTTTAAGGGGCCGCTGCACACGGCGACCATAGAGCTCAGGGGCTGGAGAGAGCATCTCTCAACCCCTCAGCTGATGGCTGCCATGGCGGACCCCGCTCTTTCGATGTTGCGGGACGCGGATCGGCTACACGTGCCCTACTTCGACGTTCAACATCGAAGTATGGCGCTATTCTCATCTCCTGATGGGGATAGCGACTTCAACGTCTCACCGCCTTACATCGCTTTCAACTTCAAAATAGCGCCTGCCACGTGTAGATGTGGTGGGCGCTATTTTGAAGTTGGCGCAGCTACTTCGAAGTAGCCAGCACGTGTAGATGCGGCTACACTGGGTCAGACCAAGGCTCCATCTCGCCCAGTATCCTGTCTTCTGATGGTGGCCAAAGTCAGGTGTCCCAGAGGGAATGAACAGAACAGGAAATCATCAAGTGTACCCTCCCCTGTCACCTATTTCCAGCTTCTGACAAACACACCATTCCTACCCATCCTGGCTATTAGCCTTTGATGGACCTAACCTCCATGAATTTATCTAGCTCTTTTTTGAACCCTGTTCAAGTCTTGACCTTGACAACAATCTCTGGCAAGGAGTTCCACATATGGACTGTGCGTTGTGTGAAGAAATACTTCCTTTTGTTGCTACCTATTAATTTCACGTCATGACCGCTCCCTTAGTTCTTGTGTTATGGGAACAAATTTGTAACTTTTTTATCTTCACTTTCTCCATACCAGCCATGATTTTATAGATCTCTATCATACCCCCCACCAACCTTAGCCTCCTCCTTTCTAAGCTGAAAAGTCTCAGTCTTTTTCATTGCTCCTCATGTGGCAGCCGTTACAAACTCCCGACCATTTTGCTTGCCCTTTTCTGAACTTCTTCCAGTGCCAAGATGCCTTTTCTCACATGAGGTGACCACATCTGTATACAGTATTCATAGTTCCACAGTGCAAGATGGTTGTTAATGCAATCTATATATATCTTCCCCATTGAAAGCAGGTTTCTTTCATGGAAACCAGATTGAGAATCTTAAATCATGCAGTGTCATTTCTAAAACTTCAGGTTTACTTTTAAACAAGCTAAACATGCCAACAAAGCCCATTGGGCCACATGTGATCACAAAAGCCATAAATATTTCATCTGCAGCATTGTCCACTTGTGAGCATTACAGATCCGTAGAACCTTCAAGACTAGATATGACCTTATTGTCCTGGCTAGTCAGTTTTCTTCTCTGTCTACTTATATTCCCCATGTGGTTTCAACTGGATTCCATAGTCTTCCACCTTCCCTGTCCTGAACTGTTGTTTACTACTGCAGTCTACACTAGGCAAAGTAAGTCAACCACAGATATGCAATTACATAGCTAAAATCAACATATCTGCACCCAGCTAATTTGGCTGTCTATACTTGGGAAGGTCGATGGGAGTTTGTCCCATTGACCTCTGTTACGCCTTGTGTGTCATGAGGAGTACAAGGGTCAGAAGCAACCCCTGAGAGGTTGATTTTGCATGTGCATACTAACCACACGAATTTGAACCCAGGAGATCAACCCGAAGTGTGTCAATCTTCCAGGGTAGTGTAGACAAAGCCTTAATCAAAAGATGCCATGAGTGAAAGTCACCTGTCTGTTATTATGTGAGTAAATGAAAAAAAGATGGCAGGGACATCTCTGAGTAAGGAAATAACAGGCAAACTGTAGGCACTCCAAGTGTTTGTCTAATTCTTCCCCTTTCCCTGCTGTGCAAGAGGTGAGTCCAAGTTCCACTAGCAATGTAATATAGTTTTAAGTGTTTGATGCTTCAACGCATTAAGCAAAGCAAGAGGAGCCTTCTACTGGAACATCTACTGCTGCAGGCAGCATCACAGAGATTATAGTCAGTGGTTTGCTGACTCCCCTGTACTTGCAATGACAAGGTGAAGAGGCAGTCACAAGGTATGTAGGCAAGCTCACTGTGCAACTTTGTCTATCACTGATGCCAAAGAAGAGCAGGTCTTCCATTTCTTTAGCCCCCGTCTAAGTGCATGTGTCACCCTACTACCCTGCCCTTCGCAAGACAGACAGAACCTCTTCCAAAAGTGGTGTCTCTCAATCATGGGCTGACAAGAAAGCACAGCTTTGGCAGATGTACAATTTACAGTGTCAAAAACAAGTCCTGTTGCATCTTATAGACTAACAGATATTTTGGAGCAGAAGATTATGTGGGCAAAGACCCACTTTGTCAGATGCATCTGTCGAAGTGGGTTTTTGCCCACAAAAGCTCATGCTTCAAAATATGTTAGTCTATAGGGTGCCACAGGACTTCTTGTTGTTTTTAAAGATACAGACTAACTTGGCTACCCCTCTGATAATTTACAGTGTGGAGTTCTTGCCCCAAAGAGCTTAGAATCTAAATATCAGGCAAGACCTAAAAGCTAGATTCAGACAGCTGGGAGAGTACGAACAACTCATGAGATTTTATTGATCAGCATGACAGGCAGTGGTCACAATATATTAGCTACTTAACTATTGCTAAGTTTTTGGAGGCAGCATATCCAAGGAGGGTTTTGAGGTTTGTTGCAGTGCTGGTGGAAGATGGTGGCTTAAGTTATAATTAAGGCTAGCCTGAAACACAAACAGTGACATTGATTTTTTAGAGAGATATTGGATTTTTGTTGGGGAGAAATGTTTACTCAAAATGCATGTCATAACATTTCAGCTGCCTGCAGTTACACTATGTGGCCTTAAAAAGATACATTAGTCATACAGTCTTAGATTTCAAGGCCAAAAGGCACACCTTGTGATTCCATAGTCTGAACTCCAGAAGAACATAGGCCATAGATTTTCACCCAATAAGTCCAATGCTGGGCACAGCAGCTTGTGAGGTAGCTTAAGCATAACTCTTAGAAAGACATCTGATCTTGATTTAAAGATTTCCGATAAGGGGGAGGGGAATCAGCCTCTTGCTTCTTATTAAATCTACTCCAGTTTCTTATTAAAATGTGTACCATTTTCTCCATTCAAATCTATTTTGCTCTAACTACCAGGCATTGGATCATTTTGTGCCTCTGACTGCAAGACCAGGCTCCCCTCATGTCACGTACCCATAGAATGTGAATAAGTCACCTCTTATTCTTCTTTTCTGTGCTGCCTCTCCATTCACCTCTGAGGAAATGCTTTCGATCAATTCATTCTCCAGTCCCATGCAGGTCTCAGCGTCTCCTCTGCAAGTCTGCAATTAATGTCTAATATGATGGTGAGGTGGGGGGACGGGCAGACCCATGTGTTTGGAGTGGTCTGAAAACATCAGCTTTTTTTTATGTAGCTCAGCAGCATCTCATGGAAACATCTTTTCTATTACTTGTGTCCCAGGTTGCAACAGACTCCTTTGCCTGGAAAAGAAAGGCACCAGTCTGAGTTGCCTCAGATGGCCATTAGTTGGGGCCACAGGCCCTTGTAAAGGGAAAGAAAAAACACAAACTTACAGATAGAAATAGAGCGAGAGAGCGTGCAGAGGAGGAGAGACAAGGAGGGTCACCTGCCTCCTCTTATCTTTACAAACCTGACCCCTGGGCTTTCTTTCCCAGCTTTCTGAATCCAAGTGACACCTCAGTTGAGATCCCCCATGTGTGCAGGATCAACTAGCAAACCTTATCCACATAAAATATTGTTATAGGAATGGAAGCTGGCAGGCTCATTCATTTTCAATAAGTCTAAAACAGAGAATCACATTCTTTGTCTGCCTTCCAGATTCCATTTAATAATTCTTATACTAAAGCCTTTATCCACAGAAAAACCATCTACGATTACATGGGGTGTTTCTTGTATATTTTCCCTTCTAATAAACAGCAATTAAATTTTCACTCTGATTTGTTTCTAATCACCCTGGTGTTATTCCATTTGCTTCCTGGCTGAGTTTCACAAACGGCTCACAAGATAGAGGTGGAAAGAGTCATTGAGAGGGTCTTGGGGGAATGTGTATCTAAAGCATTTGTTACCTTCCCATTTGGATTTTTTTAAGCAGCATCCAAGCACTGCGTGCACACAAAACATTTTTCAGTCACTGCGTAAAGCTGTCCAATTATTATCTCCTTCTTCCCTGAAAAGGAAATTTAGACTAAAAAGAGGGAGATTTTCCTAGATTCTTAAGTCAGACAGGACTGTTGTGATTATCTTCCATATATCTCCCATATAATTCCTCTTTGAACTGGAGCATATTTTGTAGACAAATACCCAATCTTGATTCTAAAATTGCCAGTGATGGAGAATCCATTTTGGTTAATTATCCCAGTGGTTAATTGCCCTCACTTTCAAAGGCAAAAATGAGAGTTATGTGCCTACCTCTGTTAGTCAATGGAGGCTAGGTGCTTAATTGACTTTCATGTATTTCAAAAAGTCTGCCAAATTCTCTGCTGTTATAAAGGAGCAAAGCACGGCTGAAGTTTCTTCGATTTACACCACCAGAGAATTTGGACCTTATCCTGAAGCATGTTACTGAACAAGATGTTACTTTACAGACCAGTATGCAGATTGGTCTGCATCCCTAAGCAAGTACAGACTGTGGAAGCAGTCATGTAGCTGACTCAGTAGGGATCAGGGTTGGCCCACCTGGATCTGATTGCAAAACCAGCTACTAAATACATACTTATACAGACCTGTACAAGCACCACCACAATGCAGCTACCACTAGGGGAGAACACACCAGCATTCCACTAGTACCAGAACAACCATCTAGAAGCTTAGGACAGGAAGAGTACAGTTACACTAGAGCTCTCTGTCAACAGAAGCCACTGTTGGAAGAGATTTAATATAAAATCATAGAATCATAGAAGAGTAGGACTGGAAGGGACCTCGAGAGGCCATCGAGTCCAGCCCCCTGCCCTCATGGCAGGACCAAGCACTTTCTAGACCATCCCTGAAAGCCATCTATCTAACCTCTTCTTAAATATCTCCAGTGACGGAGATTCTACCACCTCCCTTGGCAATTCGTTCCAGTGTTTGATCACCCTGACAGTTTGATCACCCTGACTTTTTCCTAATGTCCAACCTGAACCTCCCCTGCTTCAATTTAAGTCCATTGCCTCTTGTTCTATCCTCAGAGGCAAAGAAGAACAAGTTCCCTCCCTCTGCCTTATGACACCCTTTTAGATACCTGAAAACTGCTATCATGTCCCCCCTCAATCTTCTCTTTTCCACACTAAACAAGCCCAATTCTTTCAGCCTTTCTTCATAGGTCATGTTCTCTAGACCTTTGATCATTCTCGTTGCTGTCCTCTGGACCCTCTCCAATTTCTCCACATCCTTCCTGAACTGCGTTGCCCAGAACTGGACACAATACTCCAGCTGAGGCCTAACCAGCGCAGAGCAGAGCGGGATAATGACTTCTCATGTCTTGTTCACATCACAACTGTTAATGCATCCTAGAATCATGTTTGCTATCTTTGCAACAGCATCACACTGTTGACTCATATTTAGCCTGTGGTCCACTATAACCCCCAGATCCCTTTCTGCTGTACTCATTCCTAGGCAGTCCTTTCCCATTCTGTATGTGTGACACTGATTGTTCCTTCCTAAGTGGAGCACTTTGCATTTGTCCTTATTAAACTTCATCCTGTTTACCTCAGCCCATTTCTCCAGTTTATCCAGATCCTTTTGAATTATGACCCTATCCTTCAAAGCAGTTGCAACCCCTCCCAGCTTGGTATCATCTGCAAACTTAATAAGTGTACTTTCTATGTCAATATCTAAATCGTTAATGACGATATTGAACAGAACCGGTCCTAAAACAGACCCCTGTAGAACCCCACTAGTTATACTTTTCCAGCAGGATTGAAAACCATTAATAAGTACTCTCTGGGTACGGTTATTCAGCCAGTTGTTCACCCACCTTATAGTAGCCCCATCTAAGTTGTATTTGCGTAGTTTATTGATTTATTGATTTCCCAACAAAGTTTCTGTTGACAGAGTGCGGCCACACACGAAAGCCAAACAGAAGAGTGCTCTGCTCTTTCGACAGAGCAGCTGGACTGCCCATCTGTTCTCTTGACAAAACAGGCACCTGGAAGCACAGCAGATAGAGCTGCCCATTGTTCTGGATGCCTTGTCTGTCGAGAGAAGGCCCCCCGAGTGTCCACACAGCATTTTTTGTTGATGGAATCTGTCAACAGCAGGGCTATGCCTCAAAGCTTTGAGGCAGAACATTGCCAGTGAAAGTGCTGAGTTTTGTCCAGATACTGTCAACAAATCCGCTTTTGTGCATGCACGCTCCATGACGGTTATCAACAAAACCAGGGTTTTGTCGGCACAGCTCGCTAGTGTAACCATAGCTGAAGTGAAGATTACTAGATCCTTTGGAAATTGCAGTGGAATTTGGATATTGAGAGCTCAATAATTCAAACTGGAATACGGACACAACAGCATGACTAACACGTTAACTTCTTGTCAGAAAGCCAGAGGATCTTCAGATGCACAGGGCTGCAGATTTCCCGTCTCAACCCTGTTCCAAAGAGCAGCACTTGCTGCAGAATGGTTTATAATACCATGCTGAAGCATTGGGGTGGTAGCATATCAGAGGAAAAGTGCCACTTTGTGAACAGCCAGCATCAAAAAAAAAAATCCAAATGAGCTTTTACCCGGGATTCTGGGCACTGACTCATTGTATCCACTTCCAGGGTCATCTCAAGGTGTCACCACTTCAGTGCTAATAAAGCGCAGAAATAATGAAGAATTTGTATTTTTTTTTTCAGCTCTCCTTCTCAGTGACTCATGCCAGGAGTCCCAAACCTCGCACTGCAGGGACAGTTTGTTTCCTTTCCAGTTTCATTAAAAGTTGCTTGCATATGTAGGTCCCAGATTATTAATAAAACCCTTATTGAACACCCTGGGTGGAAAGCCCTTAATCATTGCTCCGATCTTAATTGGGATTGATTTCTTGTCCAGCTGATAGTTTTTTCTCTTGGACAGGAGATACCTATTTTTTGGAGGAATCAAAATGACATAACCCCATAAAAAAAAGGAGGTGGAAACGAGGCATTTTTGGTTGTTCTTACTTCTGAATAGCCTCATAACTAGAGCATTTATTCAGGTGGGTGAGGGAGTGGGAGCATTAGTCATAATTAAGGATGCTAAGCCCAGAAGCTAATCTCCTAGGAGCAATTATTTTCAAAAATGTACATTTTTCCTTTCATTATAGCTGATTAAGAGGAGGTTCCTAAATATGATCTTAGCAAAACAGTCACTGTTCAGATACATCGTTATTAGATGGCAGTCTCACTGAGGTTGCCTTCTTCTTTCAGACTGAAGCAGTCTGCAGTATGCCTAACTCAGTTTCCCTATTCTTCCTTTATATGGGATAATACAACCAGATATAGTAGGCATCCTTCAGTCTGCATATACTATGGATCGCGCCCTTTAAAGTTTCAACTGAGGACTTCATTTACAGCGTCTATTGTGACTATGAAGACCCACACGAGAGTGACAGTCCTTGCTGCATCTCTTGCAGATGTAGTGGGTGTCTGGCAAGTCCTTATTATGCTTTCTGTGCGCTCGCTTCTCCTCTGCTAGCTGTCTGATCTTCATCTCGCCCTTCTGAAGGCCCTTGTGTAACCCCTGCCTCCGTCTGCTGCGGTCATCTGCTAGTTCTTCCCAGTTGTCCAGCTCAATGTCTACCTCTCTGAGGTCTGTCTTGCAGACATCTTTGTAGTACAACTGGGGGTGTCTAGGAGGTCTTTTGCCAGAGGCTAGCTCACCATACAGGATGTCTTTTGGAATCCTTCCATCATTCATCCTGTGGACGTGGCCAAGCCGGTGGAGTCGATGCTGCCTGAGGAGGGTGTGCATGGTTGGGATTCCAGCTTGCTCAAGGACAGCGGTGTTGGTCACTCTATCCTTCCATGATATTCCAAGGATGCGCCTGAGGCAGCGCAAGTGGAAGACATTCAGCATCTTTTCCTGGTGGGCATACAGGGTCCAAGTCTCACTGCCATAAAGGAGGGTGCTGAGGATGCAGGCTCTGTAGACTTGCATTTTGGTGTGAGTGTACAGCTTGTTGTTATTCCACACTCTCTTGCTGAGTCTGGACAGAGTTGTGGCCGCTTTTCCGATCCTCCTATTTAGCTCAGTGTCCAACGACAGGGTGTCAGTGATGGTGGACCCGAGGTAAACGAACTCGTGGACGACCTCTAACGTATAGTTGTCAATGCTGATTGATGGGGATTCAGCAACATCCTGACCGAGTACGTTTGTCTTCTTTAGGCTGATGGTAAGCCCAAAGTCCTTGCACCCTTTGGAGAACTGATCCTGCAGTTTTTGAAGTTGGTCTTCTGTGTAAGACACTACAGCAGCATCGTCTGCGAACAGCATGTCTCTGATGAGGACTTCCCGCACCTTAGACTTAGCTTATAGAACCAGAATGTGTGTGAGTAACACTGCCAGGCAGGGGTACAATTAATGCAGGCCTACTCAACTGTTCTATCTACTGTCCATTGTAATCATTCTCTCTGCCTTGTGACAAACAACCCTACTGGCGTTCAACCTCCAGTTAATTTTTTTTAGCTCTGCTCCCTTCTAACTTATCTGGTAATATTTAGACAGTTTTATTGGTTCCTCAATTTAAGAGGAAAATCATTAGACATTGAACTTTGTATGCACAGCACCTAAAGATTCTCATCTGGTTAAAAATACATCTGAAATATCAGGTTGAAAAAACCTCAGCTTTTTGAATGGAGGGAAAATTAGGCTTGTGGTACAAAAGGTCTGGTCTTGCTGTGACCTACAGGAAACCCTCAAGTTATGCAAATTTTTGCTGGTCAGTTTCCTGGCTCCCAGAGTGGTGGGGAGCCAGGAACCAGGGTGCAGCTGATCAGTGTCTTGGGTCCTGCTAGCAGCAGGGAGATGGGAACCAAGAGGCAGCCTGGTTCCCAGCTCCCGGCTGCTTGCGGGACCTAGGAAATTTACAAGTCTGGTAAGTTTCCCTGTTCCTGCCAGTGCAGGGCAGCCAGGAACCAGTCTGCCACTTGGTTCCCAGCTCCCCACAGCTTGAGGGGTGCGGGAAACTGACCAGGAATGTACAGCCTGACCAGCGCAACAGACTAGGCTGCCTCTGGCTCCAAGCTCCCCTACACTCCTTGGAGCCAGGAAACTGACCAAGGCTGCTGTCCTGGTCAGTTTCCTGGCTCCACAGGCAGTTTCCATGGCTGGGGGAAGGCAGGGAGAAGGGGATCCTAACTTTCCTAGATGCCTGCAGCTGAGGGAAGTTAGGCAGGCTGACAGCCACAGAACAGTTTCAAGTTGTGCTTAACTCACGTTAAAGTGAGTTACATGCAACACAAAGCCACATATTTTGAGGGTTTACTGTATCTTGTTAATGAGCCTGATCTAGAGCCCACTGAGGTCTATTGGCCTTAATAAGCTCTGGATCATGCCCATAGTGCTCAGCACTTCACTGGATCAAGGCTTAATGAATGAAGTTGTGCCTGGCAGTGGGGAAGTTTGATGTGTGCCATACGTGGTTACAAACATGATCTAGGATCCCCTGCTTACTTCCTTGATCAGCTCTCTTACTGTTCTTTTTAACCTGTCTCTGCATCTACAAATGGCTTTGGAGCACATAGACACACAGAGAACTATGGTAAAGTTTAATCTCAGTGCCAACAGTTCACACTTCAGAGGTATTGATGATCAGTTCTGTCGCAGGGCACCCGACATCTAGGCTAGGGCTACATGGCAAATTAGGGGCGTGTATCTCAGCTTGTGTCGATATACTCACGTTAGGATTTATCCAGCTGGTGTGAGTAGAGATAGCAGTGTAGCCATAGTAGTATAAGCAGTGGTGTCATGGCTTAGTGGTGCTGAGTACCATCTTACCTGCACCCCGAGACTGTTGCCCATGCAGGCTACCATGGCTACCCTACTATTAATGCTTGTGCTAGTGCTCATTGACCTAGCATGACCTAGCGTGACCTACATGCACATGCTGGGAATTACATCCTGAGTCTCTAGTGTAGACAGAGTCTGAATGACAGAGAGAAGCAGTGAATGCAAAGGAGAGACACTAGCGCTTTGTCTAGAGCCCACTCTGGTCAACTGGGAATCTATCTAATGGGCTTTGGATTGGGCCCAAGATGCCCACTGAGTACTGGGTTGCGATCAAGAGCTGTAATAAATCTTACAAGCGTTTAAGGTGGCAAGAGAGACATTAAGGTGGAAATGGAAAAACTGTTTAAAATTTAAATCCCCCCAGGACATTTGGAATGAAAAATTTGCTTCTTTCTTGGATCTCATGTTGAATAATTTCAAAATCCCAGAGCTGATAGCACTTGATTTGTGGGTTCACAATTGTCTGGCTCAATGGGAAGAATAATTTAAACTTTCTGCATTAAATATTTATTTACATTCTGTAATAACTTTTCTTTCTTTTTTTTTCAGACCATGAGTCATCCCATCACAAGCCAGTGAGCTGCAATTACCATTTCCACATAGATATCAATATTTATTCTAGCTGCTGATTTCTTTGCAGAGTTCCGGATGACCTCTGAGAACAGGCGTGAAGTCCAGCTCTGAAGCTGGCTCCTGGTATTCACATGATGATGTGGCACAGAAGGAGGGCATTGTGATTTAAGGACAGACAATTGGTTATTAAGGGTCTGATGGGATTTGCCCCAGCTTGGTTCAAATATGCTAACAAAATCAAGAGAAGAACTATGAAGAGAAAATATTCTCGTGGTATCTGTAAGGCTGAACAGTATCACATTAGAACTCAATTTATGGGGAGAGGAAATGAATGACTCATTGAGAGTCACCTGTTTTGAATCTTTTGGGGTAGGGGGAATCTATACAGGAATGATGGGCTCCACCTAAATCAAGGTGGATCCAGACTGCTGGCATTAAACATTAAAAAGGTCGTAGAGCAGTTTTTAAACTAAGAGGTGGGAGAAAGCCGATTGGTGCAGGGGAGCACGTGGATCGGACGGAGACTTCTCTTACACGAGGCTCCATAGACAGGGATTCCCTAGAACTTAGTCAGATAGGGAACGTGGGAAATAATATATGGGCAAGATCAGATGTGAAACAATCGCATATAAAAAAATCCAAGGTGTCTGTGAAAGGCGGACGTATAAATAGTGGTAGTTTTTTAAAGTGCTTTTACACAAATGCTAGGAGTCTGTCTAATAAGATGGGTGAACTGGAGTACCTCATATCAAAGGAGGAAGTTGACATAACAGGCATCGCAGAAACATGGTGGAATGAGGACAATCAGTGGGACACTATCATACCGGGATATAAATTATATCGGAAAGACAGAACAGGGTGTGCGGGTGGCGGAGTGGTACTATATGTGAAGGATAATATAGAATCAAATGAAACAAAAATCCTAAAGGAATCAAAATGTTCCATAGAATCATTACGGATAACAATTCATTTCTCTAATATGAATATGGCATTAGGAATATATTACCGACCACCTAACCAGGACAGTGATAGTGATGCTGAAATGTTAAGGGAGATTAAAGAGGCTATCAAAATAAAAAACACAGTAATAATAGGAGATTTCAATTATCCCCATATTGATTGGGTACATGTCACCTCAGGAAAGGATTCAGAGATTAAATTTCTTGATGCCTTAAATGACTGCATCTTGGAGCAGCTAGTACAGGAACCCACAAGGGGAGAGTCAATTCTCGATCTTGTCCTGACTGGAACGCAGGATCTGGTCCAAGAGGTAACTGTTACTGGACCGCTTGGAAATAGTGACCACAATATAATAACTTTTAATATTCCTGTGGTGGGAAGAACACCGCAGCAGTCAAACGCTCCGGCATTTAATTTCAAAAAGGGGAATTACACTAAAATGAGGAAGCTAGTTAAACAGAAACTAAAAGGTAGAGTAACTAAACTAAAATCCCTGGAAGCTGCATGGAAACTGTTTAAAGACACCATACTAGAGGCCCAACTTAAATGTATACCCCAAATAAAAAAACACAGTAAGAGACCCAACAAAGAACCACCATGGCTAAACAGCCATGTTAAAAAGGCAGTGAGAGAGAAAAGGGCAGCTTTTAAAAAGTGGAAGTCAAATCCTAGTGAGGAAAATAGAAAGGAACATAAACACTCCCAAATTAAGTGTCATAATGTAGTAAGAAAAGCCAAAAAAGATTTTGAGGAACAGCTAGCCAAAAATTCAAAAAATGATAGTAAAATGTTTTTAAATACATTAGAAGCAGGAAGCCTGCTAAAAAAGCAGTGGGGCCCTTGGACGATAAAGATATAAAAGGAGCGATCAAGGAAGACAGTGCCATTGCAGAGCAATTAAATGATTCCTTTGCTTCAGTCTTCACGGCTGAGGATGTTACAGAGGTTCCTAAATCTGAGCCAGCCTTTTTAGGTGACAAATCTGAGGAACTCTCCCAGATTGAAGTGACATTAGAGGAGGTTTTGGAGTTAATTGATAAGCTGAATAGTAACAAGTCTCCAGGACCAGACACTATTCACCCAAGGGTTCTGAAAGAACTCAAATGTGAAATTGCGGAGTTAAAAACAGTGGTCTGTAACCTATCCTTTAAATCCGCTTCAGTACCCAATGACTGGAAGACGGCCAATATAACGCCAATATTTAAAAAAGGCTCCAGAGGAGACCCTGGCAATTATAGACCGATAAGTCTAACATTAGTACCAGGCAAATTAGTAGAAACAATAGTAAAGAATAAAATTGCAAGGCACGTAGAAGAGCACAAATTGTTGGGCAAAAGTCAGCATGGTTTCTGCAGAGGGAAGTCGTGTCTAACTAATCTATTAGAATTCTTTGAAGGGGTTAATAAACATGCGGACAAGGGGCACCCAGTTGGACATAATATACCTAGATTTCCAGAAAGCCTTTGACACGGTCCCACACCAAAGGCTTTTATGTAAATTAGGCGGTCATGGGATAGGAGGAAAGATCCTTTCACGGATCAGGAATTGGTTAAAAGACAGAAAACAAAGGGTTGGAATAAATGGTAAATTTTCACAATGGAGGGGGGTAACTAGTGGTGTTCCCCAGGGGTCAGTCCTGGGACCGATCCTGTTCAACTTGTTCATCAATGATCTAGAAAATGAGGTAAGCAGTGAGGTGGCAAAGTTTGCAGATGACACCAAGTTGTTCAGGACAGTCAAAACCAAAAGGGATTGTGAAGAACTACAAAAAGATCTCAGCAAACTGAGTGATTGGGCAGCAAAATGGCAAATGAAATTTAATGTGGGTAAGTGTAAGGTAATGCACATTGGAAAAAATAACCCAAATTACACGTACAACATGATGGGGTCAAATTTAGCTACGACAGATCAGGAAAGGGATCTTGGAGTTATAGTGGATAGTTCTCTGAAGACATCCACGCAGTGTGCAGCGGCAGTTAGTAAAGCAAATAGGATGTTAGGAATTATTAAAAAAGGGATAGATAATAAGACAAAAGATATCATACTTCCCCTATATAAAACTATGGTAAGCCCACATCTTGAGTACTGTGTGCAGATGTGGTCTCCTCACCTCAAAAAAGATATATTGGCATTAGAAAAGGTTCAGAAAAGGGCGACTAAGATGATTAGGGGTTTGGAACGGGTCCCATATGGGGAGAGGCTGGAGAGACTGGGACTTTTCAGTCTGCAAAAGAGGCAATTGAGGGGCGATATGATAGAGGTATATAAAATCATGAATGGTGTACAGAAAGTGAATATAGAAAAATTATTTACCTTTTCCCATAATACAAGAACTAGGGGACACTAAATGAAATTGATGGGTAGTAGGTTCAAAACTAATAAAAGGAAATTTTTCTTCACACAGCGCGCCGTCAACCTGTGGAACTCCTTGCCGGAGGAGGCTGTGAAGGCCAGGACTCTATTAGGGTTTAAAAAAGAGCTTGATAAATTTTTGCAGGCTAGGTCTACAAATAGCTATTAGCCAGGGGTAAAGTATGGTGCCCTGGCCTTCAGTACAAGGGCAGGAGATGGATGGCAGGAGATAAATCACTTGATCATTGTCTTCTGTTCTCCTTCTCTGGGGCACCTGGCATTGGCCACTGTCGGCAGACGGGATACTGGGCTGGATGGACCTTTGATCTGACCCAGTATGGCCATTCCTATGTTCTTATGTTCTTCTTATGTTCTTATGTTCTTATGTTCTGATTCCTCTGATATTTTCCTTGGAGGTCTCTCAGGCATGTTCTGACAAGGCCCAACTTTGCTTAGTTTATGAGATATGGCAAAATCTCAGGCTAAGCTAGTCTGGTTGGTTGAGCAAAGTTAACATTTGTCAACAGACTGTTTTATAAACATAAAGATAGTTTCTTCGTTTTCAGTTAAACATTGGAAAAAGCTGGTTCAATTCTGTCAGAAAGAATTCTATGTTGTCTCTCTTACCACAAGAACCGTGTCCAATAAAATATATTCCTTTACTCATCTTGTCTGTCAAAAATAATTCTGCATCAAGGAAAAACTGCACTAACCCAGTCAAAGCCAAAGCGCAGCAATTCTAGAAGAGTTCCATAATAACAATGTGTTCTTCTGTGTTCTTCTGTAGCACCCTTTGGCCAAGGATCTGGGGGTTTTTTACCTACATTAATACAGTCTCACGCTGCAAAAGAAACTTCCACTGGGGTTTAAATTTCAGGAAATTCGCAGGGTAAAACGTACCTATTTTCCTTCATACAGAGCCCAGCAAAGACCAACCATTGAGACAGATAAAGCCTCCTGACTTCTCAAGATGCTTTCTAGTATGCCTCAGTGAGAAATCCTCTTCCCACTTCTGCTGTATCTGACAGTCAGCTCAAAACAGGGCAAAACAAGGGCCAGCGGTTGAAGCTGGATGAATTCAGACTCAAAAAGAGATTATGTTTTTAACTGTGTGGGTTGGTAGCAGCTGAATCAATTTACCAAAGATAGTGGTGGACTGCTGGCATTTTTTCTGTTATTTTTGTTACAATATGCTCTGTTTCAAACAGGAATTGTTTTGCAGAAGTTCTATGAGCACTCTCACAGCACAGGTCAGACAAGGTGATCATAATGGTCCCTTCAGGCCTGGGAAGCTATGAATCTAAGAAACCTGGTGTACGTGATTAAGAATAATGAAGAGGAAGCAACTTATCCCCATGTATATGCTGAAGTCCAAGCATTTGTCCCTTTTCTCTGTACTGATTCCCAGTAAGGTGTACACCAAGCTTCCAAAAGTTGCAAGGAAGGCTGGGTAATTATGATTATAGATGCTTTGGGACAGGGAAGGTCTATTTCCATGTATAACTCTTAACTCAGCGGAACCCTGAATGGAGCCTCTGGGTGCTATTTCAATAGTAACAAGTAAATCATCATCACCATCAACATGAAGGAGGTTGAATACTTAGAGCTTTTAGTCCTAGTCCTGCCATGGACTTCCCATGTGACTGTGGCAAGTCATAGCATTCCTCTGTGCCTCAGTATTCCTCATCTGGAAAATGGGGATAATGCTACTTATGGCTGTAACAGAGCTGTTGTAAAGGTGAATTCAGCAATGTGCTTCAAGATCCTCAGATGGGAGGTGATGGTAAAAGGCAAAGTTACACAGACTGCTTATGCCTGCCTGTGCATTTGATATTAGTAGTGATATTTCTGTGGCTCTTTTTCTTTCTTGCTTTTGTTCCTTGGTTAGACCTACCCCAAGCTCAGTCTCTTTGAGAGCTTTGGAGCGTGAAAGAAGATTTAGTTCAGTTGTTTTAAGTATTAGCCTTCTAAACCCGGGGGTTGTAAGCTCAATCCTTGAGAAGGCCATTTAGGTGTCTGGGGCAAACAGATTTGAAAAAAAATTGCTCGGGATGGTGCTTGGTCCTGTTGAGAGGACACAGGACTGGACTCAACGACCTCTGAAGGTCCCTTCCAGCTCTATGACATAGGTATATTTATCTGCAGCAGTCTAGACTTTGCGGTTCTCTCTTCTCCAGTGTCATTGAGAATAAAAATTTCGTGCTGCCCATACATGTGCAAACAGAGACCCTTCTGCAAAAGGGCAAGGGAATAAATCCAATGTATTGCTCAGACTAAAGGAACCTTCAGGCTACGTCTACACTAGCCAAAAACTTCGAAATGGCCATGCAAATGGCCATTTCGAAGTTTACTAATGAAGCGCTGAAATACATATTCAGCACCTCATTAGCATGCGGGTGGCCGCGGCACTTCAAAATTGACGCGCCTCGCCGCCGTGCGGCTCGTCCAGATGGGGCTCCTTTTCGAAAGGACCCCTCCTACTTCGAAGTCCCCTTATTCCCATCTGCTCATAGTCCCGTCTGGACGAGCCACGCGGCGGCAAGCCGTGTCAATTTTGAAGTGCCGCAGCCACCCTCATGCTAATGAGGCACTGAATATGTATTTCAGCGCTTCATTAGTAAACTTCGAAATGGCCATTTGCGTGGCATTTCGAAGTTTTTGGCTAGTGTAGACAGGGCCTCAGTGTCTGTGATTTCAAGTCTTGCTTTGCACAGACCCCGTGCATGTGAGCTTTGTGTGCCACTGGATAACTTTGTGTAGTACCCAGAGGCACTGAGACCTCATCTGGGGTGAGTGAAGTCTCTGCTCTACAGCACTAGCTGAGAGCCAGCTGGCCTTTAGCCCATGTGGTAGAGTGCAGGGCTTTAGCTCCTACACTTGCAGGTTCTATTCCTGAGGCCAACAATCCAAGCCTCTCAGTGTTACATTTGCAGAGAGACATCTCATAGAGCTGGAAGTGACCTTGCAAGGTCATTGAGTCCAGTCCCCTGCCCTCTTGGGGAGGACTAAGCACCATCTTTTTCTTTTAAATATTTAATCTATTTGCCCCAGATCCCTAAATGGCCCCCTCAAGGATTGAGCTCACAACCCCAAGTTTAGCAGGCCAATGCTCAGCAAGCTGTACCCCAGCCTTCAGCGTCAGAGCTACAATTTCATGCTTGCAGAGAAAGTGTACCCACTGGATCATCAGAAAGGCAGTCTGCAGGGGGGTTTTCTCCCATGCTATCCACATCCTGCTCACCTTTCAGAAGTGCAGTGTCCACAACTTGAGTCTGCTGTGGCTCTGCAGTAAGAATTGCCTCAGCCCAGCTGGCTGCAACGATCAGGGACATCTGAAGAACGCAAGGATGGAGATAATGAGTGGGTTTAGTTATCCACAGCTGAAAATATAGGCTTGATATTTGCCCACCACACACAAAAACTAACCCTATGAGATAACTTCTGTGCTTTGGCACACTTCTTCAGCTGGTGCAAACACTGACTTCAGTGGAGACAGAGCCATCCATAAGCACATGCAAATAGGCGGCTCCATGGGGTACCTGAAAATTTGGGGTACCAGCCATGGGCGCATGAGGAGCAGCGGCTGCATCAGCTGGCAGCATTGCAATAGGCTGCTGTGAAACCTCTGCCGGCAGCACAACCCATAAAAACATGATGCAGCCAGGGCTGCTCTGGGAGCGGACTGCCCACCCGCCAGCCCCTTGCAGATAAAGGCAGGAAACTGTGTGTGCACCTCTGCTACTCCCCTCCCCCCGCCACCAGCACACTGTGTGCTTGTACCCGTCTCCTTTCCCTGCCCTCTTTTCCTTGGTGGAGGGGAAGCTCTGCTGTGTTCCCCCTAGTTCCCTCTCCTGTGCACAGGGATCTTGGCTGGCTCCCCACTGCTGTGCGTGCGCCTTGTCTTCTTGACCCCCTGGCCTCTCTCCCTTACCCCTAGCTGAGGGCTGCTGCTGGCCCCCTGCTTCTCCTCCTGCTATCTCCTCCCTCCCAGCTCCAGGCCCTGGATTGTGCAAATGTCTTGAGAAGGGGCACCCCCCTTTTCCTAGCACTGCTGTGTCATCCACCCCACTGCTCCTCCATGGCAGGGCTGGGCTGGGCTGCTTTCAGTGGGAGGAGCTGAATGGGCATACCAGCGACGTCCAAATGCAAAAGTTCCAGGGTACAAAGAGTACTTCCCCTGCCTCTGAAGGGAGTGTTTTGCTTCCAGCTAGCTTCAGTGTGGAGCTTGAAAACTCCAGTTAATCACCCCATTCTCCCTCCTGCCTTCCTCATTCTGGTCCAACTCCAATCTCCCATGTCCCTTGGATCTGGTTTGGGAAACAAAGGTGTGCGGCACATCGGATGGAGCTGGGGAGGGTCAGATTGGTGTTTAATTCTCTTTCCTACTTTGCTTGGGATCTAGAGAAGCCTCTGGATGAGGGGTTGGGGAGTGGTTGGTGGAGGACAACACTATGTTAGTGCTGGACTACAGCAGGGTTGTGACCATGTGGAAATCTCACAGCGAGGTCAGAGAAATTTTTGCAGCAGGGTGAAGTGGGCTTTCAGACTGAAGCTGTGAGTCAGAGATCTCCTTCAAGGAAAAACCACCCTGGTTACAAATCACAGCAAGAAATGATGGGGCTTTTCAATACAGGAGGGAAACTAGCCAGAAAGTGAGAGCAGCCAGTGTGAAAGGTGGAAGGAGGCTAGGAAAGTGGCTGAGGTGGTTTCAGTAGATTGTTGCTTTTAAACATCCCCTCCTTCGCCATCCTGACATGTTCCTGAAGGAGAATCAGCTAATGGCCACAATACTGAACCTGTTTTCAAGAGACATTGATGTGATGAGGAAGCCATGAAAAGACAGAACAATTGGGTGTTACTGTAACATTTACTCAGAACATGTTAATCTCCTGGACTTTTAGTTTAAAATTTGCTTTAAAAAACATTTAATTAGTACACTGCTGAAGATTATCATATCACACCTCTAAAAATATGCCCCTGCCCCTCCTGGCTGCCATTGAGTTTAGGGGTCCTAGTTTAATAGTACCTTGTAAGGCCCCATGAAGCCTAAAGACAGCCTTGACTGCAGATGTGACAATTTACCCTAGATGAGCGGCTGGCCCTCCCTTTTCCTACCAGCCATGAAGACCTGAAAATAAGAACATAAGAACAGCCAGACTGGGTCAGACCAAAGGTCCATCTAGCCCAGTGTCTGGTCTTCAGACAGTGGCCAATGCCAGTTGCTTCAGAGGAAATGACCAGAACAGGTCATCATCAAGTGATTCATCCCGTCACCCATCCTCAGCTGCTGGCAAGCAGAGGCTAGGAAAACCGTCTCTGCCCACTGTGGAGAACAGCCCTGGATACATCCATCCCCCATGACATTGTCTGGTTCTTTTTTGAACCCTGCTATAGTCTTAGCATTCACAAAAGCCTATGGCAGAGTGTTCCACAAGATGACTGTCCATTGTGTGGAGAAGTAGGTTCTTTTGTTTGTTTTAAACCTGTTACCTGTTCATTTAATTTGGTGACCCCTGGTTCTTGTGTTGTGAGAAAGGGAAAATAGCATTTCTTTATTTACTTTCTCCACATCCATCATGATTTTACAGACCACTAGCATATCCCCACTTATCCCAAGCTGAAAAGTCCCAGTCTTATTACTCTCTCCTCAGATGGAAGCTGTTCTATATCCCTGATTATTTCGTTGCCCTCTTTGGAATCTTTTCCAAGTCTACTGCATTCTGTCGCAATCTGTGTAGAGAGGAGCTGACCACATCTGCATGCAGTATTCAGTATATGGATGTACCATGATTTTACAGAAAGGCCATATGAAGTTTTCTCTTATTATTTGTCCCTTTCTTTAGGACTTGATCTTTGACCATGCCATTGTAACCTCACATAATCTTTTGCAAGCTTGGGATCAGTAAACGGCATTGAGCAGGGCCATGACGAGGGAGGGGAACGGGGCCTGGGGCAATCTCTCCCCCTGTTCCCTGGGTGCAGGGCTTTGGGGAACCCCCCTTCATGCCACACCTCCCACCCCTTTTGCACTCTGCCTTCATCCTGACACCTAGCCTCCTCCCCAGCCTGCCTTGGCAGGGATTACCTGGGGCAGGGGGCGGGCAACGGACAGCGGCAGCGCCCTTAAGCTGTGGTCATGTTCCACACCAGATGTGGCTGCACTTCTCTAGGAAGGTGAAGTGATTCTTGGTCATGTTTTAAAATGAACCATTACTCACAGAATAGTCTTTACTCCTACTAGCTCAATGGAACTGCACCTTTGAGTAAGGGTTGGCTGTGTAGCCATGGTAGAATGAGGCCCTTGGGTCTCTCTGGGGATCCTTCAGGATGAAAGTTGCTGTACAAAATGTGAAATAACCAGGCTGAAACATAGTATCCATCAGAAGCAGAGGTGTTTGACAAAACTACAAAGGAGATTTTAAATATCTCGCTGACAGTCAGCCAAATTCTGCATCAAAAGAGGGGGAAGCTTTAAAAAAAAGGAATGCCTATGAATGAATCCAAAGTGATGGAGTGAGTAAGCGAGCCAGGGCAGATTACATCTTTCATTACCTATGACTAGTGTTTCCTTTTATGTGCTACCTACTTGCGTTTTATTACGTACATTTTATGGCAAGTATACTTGATAAGATTAATAAAATGGAAATGGCAGAATTTGGACACATATATGGATGTAAAAGTCACATATTCTTACAAATCTAAGAAGAAGGGAAAATAAATTACACACACACAAGTATATATGTAAAACATAATTTTAATCTACCTCTCTACACCTATCTCAATAGAGGTATACAAAACACCAGGCAATGCAATTTATTTTTATATCTTAAATTGGACGATATCTGATGGCTAGCAATAGGCTAGCGAAAACAGTCACCTTTTTCTCAAAAGACTTGACTTTCTTACTACCAGGGTCTGTAATAATAATGCCTAAATCTGAAAGTGTATTTACATGGTCTGTTGCCTGCTCACATGAACTATTGACCATCTGTGTGTGAGTTTCCTGAGTGATGGATTGAACTCAAATATTTGATGACCCCACAATGGCAATAATAAAATACAAGCTTCTGTGGTGGTTGTTTTTTTTCTCTCCAAATCAAAGGCTAACTAAAAGCTACCTAACTAGAACTAGATACTGTTGCCAGTAGCTACTGAGTGTAGGAGCACACAGAGAGAGATTAATAAATTCACAGATCTTTTCTCACCAAGGATTTTTGTTAGAAATAAAAATACACAAAAGTTGTAGGACAGAGACAGAGAGAGAGAGAGGAGAAAATAAGAATAAAATCATAATGATTCATAGGCACAAAAGAGTCACAGAAATAATAAAGCTGTAATAGCCAAGGACCTTCTGGGCTTGCAGAAATAGCACTAATTTTATGGCTACTCTTCAGTACTTGGGCAAATTTGAAAATAAAAAGCATTTGTGGTGTGTTTTATAAGCATCTGAAACCACAAATCAGGCACCTAGACCTTGTCTATATCTACAGAGAAATGGGAACCAGATAAAATAAAGCAGTTGAGATAAGTGCTTTAGTTAAATTAGTACACACAGCTTTGACCTTGTCTACATGAGAAAATTGCACCAGTTAAACCAAAATTTAAATTACTCTTTGATTTTTTTATAGCTAAAAGGAGCTTCTGTGATCATCTTGTCCAGCGATGGGCAACCGAAGCAAGTGTGTGGTCCTCATGAGTGGCCCTTATTCAACTCAGTGGGCTGCAAGATTGTCATAACCAAGATGGCTTCCCAGGATAGGGTAGTTTTGCTAATTTTGCTTGCGCACCTGGAATTTGCAGGGTGTGCAGATTGAACTGTAGCAGTGCTTTGATTGGATGGTGGCGGAGCGCACGGTCCTCACAGTCAATGCTGTTTGCAGTTAGCACATGCCCCGTTTCATGTGCTCTTGCTTTACGTGCGTGTCCCTTTAGTGACAGCAATAGGAAAAAGACATCCTAGAGAGAAATCAGCAGAATCTGGTAATGGTGTGCATGGGCAACAGGAAACAATACGTCTCATGAATAGCCCATCGGGTGCATGTTGCCCACCACTGATCTAGTCTGACCTCCTACCCAGCACATGTTAGAAAACTTCCCTAAAATGATTCCTATTTGAACTTGGCCAGATCTTTCACACGGTGGAAGGGGTGGGACAGTTGATTTAGATTTCAGAATTGCCACTGATAAAGACTCTTTGGCTACTGATTGTTCAGTTATCAATTTTTGACAAAATTATTAACCAGTGGTTATCCACAGCTGTGAAACACAAGGTTTAGTATCCCTGCAAAACTGCTTTTCATTGTTGATGACGTTCATTGTTCTGGATATTTATATTATCCATAGAAATGTCTAATTCCCTTTTTAAAAATCTTGCTCGACTTCTTGGCCTCAACAACTTCCTGTGGCAGAGAATCTAGGGACTAAGTGCACATTGTGTGGAAAAAAGAATTTCCTTTTATCAGGTTTGAACCTGCCAGATGTGAAATTCATTGCAAGTCCCTTTGTTCTGCATTTATGAGACAGGGACCACTTTCTCTTGGACTGTTCATTATTCTGTAGCCATTTATCATGGTCCCTCTTGCTCATCTCCTTTCTAAAGTAAACAATCACAGTCTTTTCAGTGTCTCTTCACATGAGAGGTTTTCCATGCCTTTGATAATTCTCATCTTACTTCTCTGAAACCCCTCTATTTCCGCAATCTGCTTTCTGAATAGGACGGCTGGTAACCCACACAGCCTTCTTGGTGCAGCCACACCATTGACTTATAGAAAGGCATTGTAATATAACATAATAGGAGGTAGTCTTTCAAGAACGTAAAATTAGTTCATTTGAACATTTTTCATCAGGGTACTACCTATAATCTAATATTCCTGTGCATACAGTTCCAGCTGTAAAAATTACTATAGAAGGTATCCATTTCATTGCAGGAAGGCGGAGGCAATAACATCAGTAGCTGGTAACTTTCCACAAAGTTGGAAGGGAAAAAATGTATTTTTTATTACCAAGATTGAGTTCTAATTAGCAGATTCCAAAATATAAAATATTGTGGAAGGATTCAAACCTCAGCGATGTAATAGTAATTAAAATTATTTTATTATAAATATCTATCTAATGACAGTAAAAATAACGTATGTTTTATTTATTTGTGCTATTATTGTAGAATCGCCTCGGTGCCCAAGAAAGATAAGGTGCTAGGTGCTGTATGTACATATAATAAGAACCTGCCCTGAAGAGCTTATGGTCTAAATGTATAGGACAAATAATAGGCTGGAAGACAGAGACACTGAGAAGGGAGGTGGATTGTTCAAGCTCACATGGCA
This sequence comes from Carettochelys insculpta, assembly GCF_033958435.1. Taxonomy (NCBI): domain Eukaryota; kingdom Metazoa; phylum Chordata; order Testudines; family Carettochelyidae; genus Carettochelys; species Carettochelys insculpta. Next base: position 67,746,344 of record NC_134143.1, on the reverse strand, counting down.
AATTGGTTGGGTCTACAGTGTATTTAATTGAGTGCAACACGTTCCCACAGCAGTTGATTTCCACCCTTGACATGTCATCTATGCCCAGATCTGCCCAGCACAGGAGCCTGCAAAGCCAGTTTTACACCAGGCGATGGTTCCCCTTGTCAGAGGAATCCCTAGCTGGATGGACATGCGTGCTTGCTGCTCCTTTGGTGCCACAGCACTGGGACAAACAGAGACTTGGGATCAAGCCGACAGTTTACTCTGGTGCAAGAAGGGAATCAATCCAAGCTGGTTGGAAAGCAAAGTACTTCCTTTACTTCAAACTCGAATACTATAATTATTCAAATTCCTAAGATGCCAGTATTCACAGGCACCCGTGTGGCAGCTTCAGGGAGGGCTCAATGTCAAGGAAACTGATTCTTTTTCGTTGACATCCTCTAGAACACACCTGCCCATGATTACTTTAATCAACTCACCATGAGTGCTCTTTAGACAGCGAGTCAGCCTGAAGAGTTTGCTGGCAAGCTTCCTGATGACTCATGGAGCTTCTTGATCTTGCAGGAGTTGGGAAGATCAGAAAACGTAGGTAACATGCAGCATCTAAAACTAGGGAAACAGCAATCCTGCGAGCAGTGTATACAAATCTCTTGTGTCCAGGCAATTAGCTATGCTAATAAGCCGTTTCTCTGCTTGAGATATGGTCTCGAAAAATTGGCATTTAAAAGTGGTGAAGTAAATTAGAACCAGCCACAAAACTCAGATCTCCATCCTCAGCTGACATACAGATATTGAAGTCTGTGGAGCTACACCAATTTACACCAGCTGAAGGTCTGGCCCTCTGATTTCTAAATCCACACTGTTTCTCAGTGTTCATCTCTTGGGTGCATCCCTACGGCCCACACCAAGAGGAGATGGGTCTGAACTAATTATTTCAAGGGACTATAGCCGATTTTTGTAATCTCACATCTCAGCAAGGAGCTGGAAGATGCCTTGGTTCATTTCATTTTTCTGCTGGAAGTCTTAGGAAAGAGAGGTGACTCTTCTATGCCTTTGCTTCCCTATCTGTGAAATGGGGACAATTAACCACTTCACAGGAAAGCTGCAAAAATAAATTCATGTTTGTCAGGTCCTTTGAGATCCCCAAATTGAACATGCAGCGTTCTGAGCAGTTTCTTTTCTGTGGAGTTTTGCGTGTGTTTGATTTTTTTTTCAGCACATTCTGTTTAGTGACTTTTTCAAGAAAAAAAAATGCCTTATTACCGTTTCCATCCCCATGAAATGGGAGCTGCAAGAACTTCATTTAATCACTAGGTTGAGAAGTTGTCTTAGTTCACTGCACACATTCCACAAGTATTGATAAGGGGCTACAGTTCCAACCACTGAATCGCTGCTGAGCATCCCATGCGCGCTGCACCAAATTTCCCCTTCCACTTCACACTGGGCTCAACGCATGCAACCCCATTCACTTCTCAGCAGTCAGGTTAACAGGGTATGCAACTGCCTCTGCATAGCCTCATAACTTTCCAAAGAAGTGTTCTTCAGTGATCCACAATCAACTATTCTTATGCTGTTAGCCAGGGGTGCATTGTAAGGCTGCCTTTTTCCTGTTGAATAGTAACAGAGCGGTAGCCATGTTAGTCTGTACTCCAACAAAACAAAGAAGCAGAAACGTGTCACTTTAAAGACTAACAAAATGATTTATTCAGTGATGAGCTGTTGTGGGACAGACCCACTTCATCAGATCAATTTCATTTCCAATAAACTGATGAAGTGGGTCTGTCCCAAGAAAGCTCATCATCAGATAAATAATTTTGTTTGCCTTTAAAATGATACATTTCTATTGCTTTGTTGTTTTCTTTTTTCCTGTTGATCCAGTAATGTAAGAACATAGAGGAATCACACAATGTTATGATGCATTCATATTGGCCAAAAGGTCATCATTTGGTCCTCAGAGTTAACATGCTACTCCCCCTGCCTGGGGCAGGAGCTCTTAAATTAACAATCAGTAGGTCTACACAGTAAAGTTATTTGGAAATAACAGCCCTATTTCAAAATAACTATCCTAGTGTGTACACAATTCAATTGCTATTTTGAAATAGCAGTTGGCTTATTTTGAAATTGGTAAACTCCATTGTATGAGGGGCCGTGTCTACACTACCCCTCCCTTTCAGAAGGGGTATGTAAATGCTGCAGCTCAGAAATGCTAATGAGGCACTGCTGTGAATATTTAGTGCTTCATTTGCCTAATGGCAGCCACCCGGAGCGTTGAAAGTGCTGTTTTCGAAATGAAAGCTAGCCATGTAGAGGGGGTTCCTTTGAAAAGAAACCCTGATTTTGAAAGCACCCTTGTTCCCAAAAAAACATTGGGAAGAAGGGTGCTTTTGAAATTGGGGTTTACTTTCAAAAAAAACCCCACCTACACAGCTATTTTACATTTCAAAAGCAGCACTGCTGACACTCAGTTATCATTTTTGAACTGCTTCATTTACAAAGCCCTTCCGAAAGCCAGGGGTAGTATAGATGTGGCCTTTGTGTGCAGCAGCATTATTTCAAAACAAGCTGTTTCAGAATGGCTATTCCAAAATAGCTTATTTCAAAATAAGGTTGCTGTGTAGACATACCGGCTGCACCTACACTAGCAAGTTCTTTCAAAAGATTTTTCAAAAGAAGGGGGCTCTTTTGAAAGATCCCACAGACCGTCTACCCACAAAAAGCATTCTTTCAAAAGCAAATTGAAAGACTGTGGAGCTTCTTTCGAAATCACTCCCCCTTTCCCATTTCAGGAAGAACACCCACCTTCAAAAGCTTCTTTCAAAAGAAAACATGTATGGACATTCCACAGGCCCTTTCTTTCAAAAGAGGCCTGATTTTTCAATCCTTTGCCTGTTTTTTCAAAAGAGCAGGGGCTGTGTGGATGCTCTATTTCAAAAGAGCAGATTGCTTACTCTTTTGAGCCACTTTTTTGTGTGTGGATGCACTCTTTCAAAAGAAGTTCTTTCAGAAGAGATCTTCCGGAAAAGATTCTTTTGAAAGACCTTCGTAGTGTAGACATAGCCACCCAGTGGGACTAAAATAAATAATAATTTTTTCCCCACTTATAAGTTGCATCTACCTGTGAACATAATTTTGAAATTACAAGCCCTCTTTCGAAAGAATGCAGGCAGCATCGACAGGTACAAGGCATTCTTTTAAAAGGAAATCGGCGGAACACAGCTCAGAATATGAAATCTGAACCGCGATCCCGTATTAGGAAGAATGCCCCCTTTCGAAATTTTCTTTCAAAAGAAGGTATGTGTAGATGTTCCCCGGCCTGCTCTTTTGAAAGAGGAGTCCGCTGTGGCGCTGCCCAGCTGGAGTGTGGAGATGCCCTGGCTCACAGCAGCGGGGCGATATGATCCCTGCGTTCAGCTGCTCTTAAAGCTGCAGGGACCCAGCAACCCAGTAGCTGGAAGCTGAGACCCTGTTCTCAGCACACCCTCTCACCCACTGCCAACCACTGAAAAAAAAGGTATGCCCAGCACCCACCCACCACAGGAGCCCCAAGGCCCCACCCCCTCAGAGCCCTCACAGGGCTCCCAGGAGCCACAGGCAAGGGAAAAAAAAGGATCCCCTCCTCGACAGGGCCCGAGCTCCAAGACTTCCTCCTCCTCCAGGTCAGAGGTCCTCCAGGAGATGGAGGTGAAGTGCTGGAACTCCTCACCCTTCGTCCACCTGGCCCAGGGACTGATGACCCAAAGACACCTTGAGCAAACCCTGGACCAAGTACAGAGTAAAGTTAAAGAGCTCTGACAGCGCTAAGCCTGGGCCTGGGATGAAGCAGGGTGCTCAGGGGCAGATCCCTCCACTACCAGGAGCTCTGCTCCATCCTGGAGCCCCAGAACATCTCCCCACCACCTGCCATCCTGGACACGTGCAGCTGGATGTAGCAGCGGCTCTGGAGGATGAGGTGGTGGCTCCTCTGGGCTACACCAATGGCATGTCCTTAACTTACCTGGGGGGAAGTTAGGGAACTGGGCCGGGTGGGTGCTGGGAGCAGGCTGTGTAATGGGGTGCAGGGGGGAGGTCTGCAGCCAGAGGGGTGTTGGGAGTGAGCTGGGCCAGGGGATGCAGTGGGGGCTGCTGGCAGGGGGTGTTGGGAGCCTGCCAGGCCAGGAGGGCAGTGGGGTGTGGGCAGGGGGGAGCTCAGCAACAGTGGAGCAGGGAGTGGTGGGGACGATTGAGTAAGCCCGATCCTCCCTGCCATTTGTTATGTGTTATTTCTTCTTGATTGCATGATCCTCCACAAACCCCTAGAAGGGGCAGCAGCCCATGGGTACTGAGCAGGCAGCGCAGACCCCCCCAAGCGTGACAGCAGGTGAGCTTACTGAGAGGCTTCTGCCCCCTCATTCTGCATGAGATGAGGGTCTGGGATATTTGGGTCCCTGAATAATTTTGGTTAATCCAAATGGCGTATGAACCATGATTTGGTCACTGGAATCCAAGGGATCGTGATTCCTGACATCACCCCAGGGAAGACAACCCTCTCAGAAAATTCCCCACTGACTTGTGGGTAGGTTCAGGAGATGCAAAGTCTATGGGAGTAAACCCAGACAGAAAATCCTGAGTGGAGACCCTAAGGAGGTTACCAGGGACGCGTCATCAAACCTGCTTTCCGGGATCTCCTTACAGTCACCTCAGTTCCAAATGTACTGACTTCTATCTTTCCTTTGGATTCAACTGGGGCAACCGAGAGGGGTACAGTGCCACTTGGGCAACACACTTGCTCCAAACACTAGCCCAGGCAATGCAACAGGTAAGAAGATGCCAAATGGAGAGGACACTCCATCCTTGCTGATGGCATGGAAACAACACAGGAAGTGGCAATTACGGGTTATAGCCCTCCTCAACTGGCAAAGAGGAGGGTGCCCCAGGTCACTTTCATTGATGGGAGGAGCCATTGCACTCCACTGGTCAGTAAGGTGCTAACCCACCACATCTGCCTTTCTTACTGGGTGCCTGGGGATAGACCAAAAATCGAGAAGTAGATGTAAATGATGTACCCACCAAAAACCAGAATAATAAATCAATTTACCTCCGGCTCAGTAGCTGGAATGTGTGGACCATGTGTCTGGGACTTGAATCTGCCCATGACCTTACGAACATGGACTCAATTTCAAAAACAGCAGTCATAGGTCAACAGCTATACAAACAGAACATCAACATCACTACTCTCCAGGAAACCAGGCTGGCAGATGCTGGCTCAGTGAAAGAAACCAACTATGCTCTCTTCCGGAAGGACTTGAGTTCAGAGGAACACTGCCTCTGTGGAGTTGGATTTGCTGTTCAGAACAATCTGCTGAAATCTATCAATACACCCAGAGCTGAATCTGAACATATTATATCCCTGAAGTCAGGATATGTCAACGTCATCACTGCTTATGCACCGATGTTGGCATCATGTGCCGAAGACAAGGACTGCTTTTATTATAATTTCCAGAAAGTTATCAACTCCTTTCCAACAGGTGAACAACTGTACATCCTTGACAATTTCAATGCAAGAGTTGGAAAAGTCCTGGCCTTTCTGCCTCAGTCATCACGGTATTGGGAAAATGAACAAAAATGGTCAAAGGCTTCTCGAATTCAGCTCTCAGAATTAGCTCTGCATCACTAATACTTTCTTTAACTTGAAAGAGCGTTACAAGATTTCATGGCATCACCCCAGATCTGGTCTGTGGCATCAACTTGACCTTGTACTGGTAAGCAGGAAACATCTCAATACCATCAAAATTACATGCACATCTCACAGCACAGATTGTGACACTGATCACTCCTTGATCATCAGCAGAGTGAAAATCGTCCCAAAGAAACTCTATATGACAAAGGAATGCAATAAGCCAAAAATCAATGCCCTCAATACCAGAGACGCGCTAAAATGCTCTGTCTTTGCAGGTAATCTTACTCACAAAATGGAACACAAACCTGACCAACAAACCACTGATGAAACATGGTCCATGCTGAGAGATGAAATATATGAATGTGCCAAATCTGCCTTTGGAACATGTAAATTCTCTAACAAAGGCTGGATCGATGAAAATGCTGACATTCTTAGGCCCCTTCTTGAAGAAAAACACAAGGCACATCTGAATAACACAAAGAATCAATCTCAAAGCACAAGAGATCAGCTTTGATAACTGTTCTTCAGAGAGAATCCAGGCAGTGTGTGGACAAATATTGGGCCAACCTATGTTCTAATATTCAAAAGCCATCTGATTGGGCAACCTGACAACTATGTATGATGGATTGAAGAAAGCACCCCAACCAAACATTACCAAAGTCTCAGTTCTAGTAAATTGCACATTTCAAAACTCATGCAGCAATGTATTTCTCCACACAAGATTATACAGTTCTCTCTACAACCTGGCAAGACTCAAGGCCAAAACGAAGGTCTAGAAAGTCCTCATTAGAGAACTCCTCTTTGCAGATGATGCAGCTCTCGTCGCTTATGATGAAGACACGCTACAGTCACTGATGGAATCTCTAACCAGAGCCTGCAAGTTGTTTTTTCTTGACATAAGCATTGAGAAAATTATCGTGTTCACTCAAGGTATACCTCAGCGACCCAATGTCATTCTGGATAACAGCCCATTAGATGTGGCTCAACAGTTCTGTTATCCTGGATCTACTGTCACCACAAACCTATCCATGGACAAAGAACTGAACATCAGAATCTGGAAGGCAGCTACTATTTTTGGCAGACATATGAAATGAGCATGGAACAATCATAAGCTGGCAGTGAAAACAAAGGTACTAATCTACCAGGCATGTGTATTGAGTATCTTGCTATATGGTTCTGAGGCATGGAGCACCCACTTGAACCTGGAGAAAAAATTGAACAGCTTCCATCTTCACTGCCTCTGCAGAACTATGAGTATCAACTGGCAAGATAAAGTTTCAAATGCAGATGTCCTGTCAAGATCCAGCATACCCAGCTTCATAGCGATCCTCAACAGAAGAAGACTACGATGGCTTGGTCATCTCAGAAGAATGGGTGATGAACATCTTCCCAAAGAAATCCTCTTTGGTGAACTGTCACATGGGTTGACAACAAGAGAAAAACCAACACCAAGATTCAAGGATACATGCAAAAACTCCATGAAAAAATTCAACATTGATCCAAAATCCTAGGAATCTACATGATCAGATCGACATACCAGCAGGGCACATCATCCTTCGATAGTATATGTGCAAGCCACATGAAAGAACTTCATCTTAGAAGGAAAAACTCTCAGACTCAAGAATTTGGAAATAGATTGGTATGAGATTGTTGCGATCAACGGAGCAAATCCAATATTGGACGGATAAGCCATGAGAGAAACTGCAGACTGAAACACTGCCCATAGATCCTCAGTGCCACTGCTAACCAACTTCTCTCAAGACAAAACGGGGCCATATATATAAGTGATTTTTGGCACCTGAGTTTCTGGATGCTCAACACAAGACACCTTAAAGGGACCTGAGCTTCAGAAATTACTTCTGAAATCAAGGTCCCTGCAGTTGGGCAAACAAAACTTCAGAATCGCTAGATATTTTTGAAAATGTGGATCACAGCTCCTGAGACCAGAGATCAGGATATGACCCAGTTATCATCACTACAACCTTTGCACAAAATGTGCTTTTAAAAAATTGTGTGCCTCCAGCCCCATAATGTTTTGCTGGATATGAGCAATCTCCAGATGATCATGCTACCAGCATGAGATCTTAATTCTGCCCCTGCAAAGCAATTACTGTGGCCTCAATTAAAAACATGTCAAAGCAGCTTGCATCTCAGCATGGTGCCTGATTTTACCATTATCAGTTCATCTGATGGTCCAGCTAAAAGTAAGCACCACACCCTGTCATACCAATCAATCTTTCATCCGGCACTGAAAGGTTCAGCGGTGGATTTGAAGTGGGAGTTTCAATCAGGAGGGATTGCTGTTTCATTATGAGACTGACAGTGGGTCTCAGGCACATTTCCATATGCCAGACTTCTTTGTGAAAAGCAATTATAAGCCACAAGCAGTACTGAGTAACTTCAACTTGCATTGAAGCCCTGTGCGATATAAGACCTAGTAGGAGGTGTTCAGCACCCATTGCCAAAGGAAGGGGGCACTTTGCAGGATTTTATCGGAAACCATGCTTGCAAATCACAGATATAGTGACAAAGGGGCTTTTCTTTTTAACTGGTGCCCACCTTTCACAATGTCTGCTTCTCCAGGATACTGGACAGCACATACTGTGATTGCATTTTCCATTGTGTAAAAACCAAATGGCTTCACGTCAAGCTTCTATTACATACATTCAAATCATTAGCAGCAGCCATCTTTATCTGACACCAATGTAACATGGGCAGACGGAACTGAACCTGGGACTTCTGGAGCTCATTCTTTCTCATATGTGGTCTAAGTGCCACTACAGGTGAAAGTGAACCACACCCAATAGGTGGGTGGGTTACACCATCACAGACATTTCCAGCCTGGAACATGGGAGCATACAGTTCACTTTACCATATCCAACCACTTGCCCATTCATTGTGCTATCCTGCCTGTGCCAGTGGACAACGTCTGATGCATCTAAGAAAACCCAAAGACAACAAGAAGTCCTGTGGCACCTTCTAGACTAACATATTTTGGAGCAACAGCTTTCGTGGGCAAAGACTCACTTCATCAGATAAGAAAATCCAATAATGAAGCTGGCTATTTCAGCAATGCTAGACATGGTGGTATCAACCAGCCTTGGATCTGAGACCAGGCATTGGATTATCCAGTTATTCATTACATTTACTCATTGTAATTGGCTCTAAGGTTCTTTTATGTATTCCAATGGGAGTACAGTCATAGATTTTAAGTCAGAAGGGACCACTAGGATCATCTAGATCAGTGGTGGGCAACCTGTGGCCTGTGGACCCCCAGCTACCTCCCTCCCCACCCACTTCTCTAACACTGGATCCCTGCACTTCCTATGCCTCCCCCTTCCCTCCCAGCTCTTTTGGAGCATCATAAATTGCCTGATTCATGCTCCGTCCCATCTCCTCCCCACCCCTAGATCTTAAACACCACAAATCCGCTGTTTGCAGCTCAGGGAGAGAGTGGGAGGAGCACAGACGGAGTGTAACTCAGGCAATGGGGAGGAGTAGGAAATGTGGGGTTCTCAGGGTGAGGGAGGTGCATGGGGTAGTGAGGCATATGGGGGTCTGTGGGCCACAGGTGGCATTCCAGTGGCCCACAAGCTGCTCCAGCCCACAGATATGAAGGAGGGGTGCTCATCCAGCCCACTCGCTCTTCTTGGTTGCCCATCGCTGATCTAGACAGAAGTCTTGCTTATCACATGCTTTAGAATTCCACCCAGAAGCTGCTGCATCAGGAAACGTAAGGCATGCTTTAGAGCAACGATGAAGGAAATGGGCTTAGGAAGAATGAAGGCTTGCACCCTGCATCAAATCCCCGAAGAGTGCTTGAAACCATAGAGGGTATCTGTGCTTCTATTAGGGCCACTACACAGTGTGAGCAATGAGACATCCCTTGGGACTCTCTCTGAAGGCAGATGCCAGAGAGTTTCCTGTGTGTTCTGGACCTACCCAGGATCTTTGCAATGAGTAACATTAGAAGACCTTCTACACCTACCCTCAAGCTGCCCCTTCCTGTCTCTTCTTCACTTGGGGCTTGTAAAGCTGACAGATTACGACCATTTATGTTGGTCTGCATGATGGCCGCCCTCTTCGGGGCCCCAACCAGCAACCTCCAGAGCCGAAAGTGTGAGCTTCTTAAGCTATGGTTCTCTAGTGAAGCTAGCAGGCTCGTAACCTCTGGGAGTGGGGTACAGAGAGGACACTGTGAGATACACTAGCACAGTGCTTTCTCTTTAGGAATGCTCCCCTGACAGGTTGTGCCACATGGCCCCTTTTCACCACAAGGGTGGCATACAAGGAGCTAGAGCAGGAGTCTGTCAAATGTTTCTCCCTCCACTCTGCATGCACCTTTACATTGGAGATTCCAAGTCATCCCTCTTAGAGCACTAATTGTGAAAAGCTGATAAGTCAACTGGAATCACCGAGGAGAATAATATATTAAAAAAAAAAAAAAAAAGCAAGAAAAAATCCCAGCAGAACTCCAGAGTGAATATCAATACCAAGAACTTTGGCAATCACTTCCTGGGAGTAATTACATACATCTGCATCAGTGACTGAGTGACCTGTCAAAATGTCAAAGGAACCAGCGATGTAACAAAATCCTTAGCTCTTTCCAACAGGCCGTGTCAGCCCTGCATTCCCACTGCTTTTATCTGTGTAATACAGAAACCAGCAAGCGAGGAACTCAGCAGGGTCTGTTGTATGCAGTCCTGTGTGTGGGATCACAGTACTAAGGTTATGCACATTAAGCCTTATTTTGAGGATTTAAGTGGAACTAACATGATTTCCATAGGCCTTTCACGGGCCCTCTGGACAGGAGACAGGAATTTTTTACCTCTAGTGCCCAGCCAAGCAGAAGGCATGCTCACATGCTACTCCAAGGTGAAAAGAGCAAACGACTTACATTAGAGAAAAAACATGATTATTCTGCAGGCAGCAAGAATTTTTCCACACAGGATGATTCATAACAGTCAAGGGCTATAAACTGCAAATTAATTTAACTTCACAAATTAACCTCAATGAATGAAGAAGCATACCTTCTACTTCATGACACTAGCATACCTGTTCTGGGGTGCCCACTACACTAGTGTAATGTGCAATCCTGCTTTGCATAGGGGGTTGGACTTGATGACCTCCTGAGGGCTCCTCCAACCATATGATTCTATGTGTCCCAGGCTATGTCTACACTAACCCCAAACTTCAAAATGGCCATGTAAATGGCCATTTCGAAGTTTACTAATAAAGCGCTGAAATACATATTCAGCGCCTTATTAGCATGCGGGTGGCCGTGGCACTTCAAAATTGACGCGGCTCACCACCGTGTGGCTCGTCCTGACAGGGCTCCTTTTCGAAAGGACCCCACCTACTTCGAAGTCCCCTTATTCCTGTGAGCAGATGGGAAAAAGGGGACTTCGAAGTAGCTGGGGTCCTTTTGAAAAGGAGCCCTGTCGGGACGAGCCACACAGCGGCGAGCCACGTCAATTTCGAAGTGCCGTGGCCGCCCGCATGCTAATGAGGCGCTGAATATGTATTTCAGCGTTTTATTAGTAAACTTCGAAATGGCCATGTAAATGGCCATTTCAACGTTTGGGGCTAGTGTAGACACGGCCCCAGTGTAATTGCCACTGACCTATGATAGTCATCAGAGAAACCCAGGCTGGAATTTCTTCACTTTCCCAATAGGAACCCTAGTAATAAATGGCCATTGGGAAGACAGAAGAGAAATAACTGTGGATTACTAAACACTAGACTGTAATAACCCTGCAAACTAGAGGCAAGTTTGAACCAAACTCCTGTGACCTAAGTATCTCTAAATTACAATGGCCTTTAGCCCTCAGTTCTGATTCAAGGTACACAGCTGGGTTTTGTCTCATTTTCAGACCCTGGAGCACAATATGCTGTTGGCACCCTACCTAGTAAGAATATGACCTTGATCCTCCAGGAGGATGAGCATACCTTCAACTCCTGTTGGCTTCCATAGGACGGCACTCAACCTAAAATTGAGTCTCTTGACTGTGGACACAATTCAAAGTCTATTCAATTCAGGAAGAGTCTTTCCTCTGACTTACATGATATTTGGCTCAGCCATAATACAACATTTTATACATGGCCATGGAGGCTACAGATCTCATTGTGCAATGGAGACATCTTCCTTTATATTATGCAGACCATGCTTCTATTCTTCCAGGCAGTTTAAACTGGAGCATTGCATGCTGGGAAATGTAGTCCCTCTGGAGTACCTTCCGCTTTCAACGTCTTTATCTGCTTCCACTTAGTATGTGCAGCCTGAGATGCCAGGCAACTGTCAGCTTGTCAACATGGTCCTTGGTTGGAACAAGCATGTACGTCACTGTCGCGGAAGAAATTGACTCAGAAGAAACTGATGGCATCCATCATTCATTGTAAACTATTTTATCTTGCTCTTAGATCAGCACATATAAAAAGTTCACTAACCATCCCAAGCAAATTGCAGACAGCTTATATATACACACACACTGCAGGCTATATTCTGGCAGAGAAGAAGTGTTGCTATAAACTCATAACAGATTACTGTAGTTTGAAGCGGAGAGCTCAGGAAGAAATTACTGACCAAAGTACAATAAAGCGCATCTACATAAAGTACAGCTGAATGGGATTTGAGCACATGGAATTATATAATGGGCCATAAAATTGGTTGCTGCATGAATGAGGAGACCACTGATTCTTGTCTGACTGGGACAGGCTGCCAGCTAATGCTGCAGGGGCTGGAACTGTATTGCATGCCTCTCCCAGGGGAGCACAAAGTGTTGTGACAAATAAAAAGTTTCCCCTTCCACACTGAAATATATGTGAGTTTCTTCTACTTCAAGGGATCTGGCCTGATGTGAAATAATGTGCTTAATTCTAGTAATCCCCACTGCAACTGGGTTAGTTAGATGCTAAGATAGTGTGAAGTCAGACTGTTGCCTGACTCAAACTGCAATGGCTGAACACAGGTTCTCAACAGTATGAGCTTTGATTGAATCATTGTGTGACTGTTTTTACCCTAAGTTTGGGAGCAGTACTTTTCATCACAGTTTGGCAACTTTTTTTCTAGCCTGCCGCACACAATCATAAATACGTTATGTCTAACCAGTTTACAGAGGAGAATACGTCAAGCTTTGCACAGGATACAATTAGGGATTGTAGAGATAGACTTCATCCTCTACTCCAGGGTTGGCAACCAAATAGCAAAAGGAACCATTTTTTTTTCAAATTTGGTAAAAAAAAAACCCTCAATAATTCAAGAGCCGCAATGAATGTGAATAAGGTTTTATTAGCAATGCTATCAAAATACAGAAACAGTATCATATCCTACAATGCACTGCACATATTAACGGGGGTGTTATCCAGTGTTTTGGTGGTCACATATTGTTTGCTATTTAGATATGAGTAGTTCATTTTTGGGGTGTTAGACAAGCAGTGTTTATAGCAAATAATCAGGAGGATTTTTTTTTAACTTTGCAATTATAGCATTGGGAGCCACAAAGAAGTCATTAAAGAGCCACATGTGGCTCCAGAGCCACAGGTTGCAGACCCCTGTCCTAACCCCTTGGTAGGAATCAAGGCCTCAGGCTAGCTCTCCATGTCTGATACTCTAGCACATCAGAATAGTCGTACCACCTCAGATCAAAATCCATCTAACCCAGTATCCTGTCTTCCAACAGGAGCCACTACCAGGTTCTTCAGAGGGCATGAACACAACAGGTCATCATCATGTGGTTCATCCCTTGTTGTCCTTTCCCAGCTTCTGGCTAGGGATACCCATCCCTGCCATCCTGGAGAATAGCCACTAATGGGCCTATCCTCCATGAACTTTAGTTCTTTTTTTTTTTTAAACACTGTTATAAACCTGGCAAGGGGTTCCACAGGTTGACTGTGCACTGTGTGAAGAAATATTTTCTTTTGTTTGTTTCATGCCTCCTGCCTATTAATTTCATGTGGTGACACAGGCTGGGATAACAGGTGCTGCCACTCCACACCCTCTGTGTCGGCTGAGCACTCAATCTACACTGTAGTGTACTATACTAGTCCACTCTAGTGGCTACTGCTATAACGAACTAGCTACATTATTCTGAAAATGTATTCATGGCTCAATATCTAATGGGAAGCTGTTTAATCTTGCAAGGCTGAAAGCTAAGTCTAAGGTGCGGGAAGTCCTCATCAGAGACATGCTGTTCGCAGACAATGCTGCTGTAGTGTCTCACACAGAAGACCAACTTCAAAAACTGCTGGATCAGTTCTCCAAGGCGTGCAAGGACTTTGGGCTTACCATCAGCCTAAAGAAGACAAACATACTCGGTCAGGATGTTGCTGAATCCCCATCAATCAGCATTGACAACTATACGTTAGAGGTCGTCCACGAGTTCGTTTACCTCGGGTCCACCATCACTGACACCCTGTCGTTGGACACTGAGCTAAATAGGAGGATCGGAAAAGTGGCCACAACTCTGTCCAGACTCAGCAAGAGAGTGTGGAATAACAACAAGCTGTACACTCACACCAACATGCAAGTCTACAGAGCCTGCATCCTCAGCACCCTCCTTTATGGCAGCGAGACTTGGACCCTGTATGCCCACCAGGAAAAGAGGCTGAAAGTCTTCCACTTGCGCTGCCTCAGGCGCATCCTTGGAATATCATGGAAGGATAGAGTGACCAACACCGCTGTCCTTGAGCAAGCTGGAATCCCAACCGTGCACACCCTCCTCAGGCAGCATCAGCTCCGCTGGCTTGGCCACATCCACAGGATGAATGATGGAAGGATTCCAAAAGACGTCCTGTATGGTGAGCTAGCCTCTGGCAAAAGACCTCCTGGATGCCCCCAGTTGCACTACAAAGATGTCTGCAAGAGAGACCTCAGAGAGGTAGACATCAGGCTGGACAACTGGGAAGAACTAGCAGACGACCGCAGCAGACGGAGGCAGGGGTTACACAAGGGCCTTCAGAAGGGCGAGATGAGGATCAGACAGCTAGCAGAGGAGAAGCGAGCACACAGAAAGCACACTAAGGACTTGCCAGACACCCACCACATCTGCAAGAGATGCAGCAAGGACTGTCACTCTCGTGTGGGTTTTCATAGTCACAGTAGACGCTGTAAATGAAGTCCTAAATTGAAACTATAAAGGGCGCGATTCATAGTCTCCGTAGACTGAAGGATGCCTACTACATTATTCTGAAAATGTATTCATTGCTCAAGCCATCTACCCACACTCAACTGCTAAATAGCCACCTGTGGCTAGTGGCTACTATGTTGGGCACCACAGATCTACAGAATGATAGCTATGGCTCCTTTAAAACATTCCAGCAAAACACTTCAGTGGAATATTGGGGTTTTGACTTAATGTTTTGTGTGTGTGTGAGAGAGAGAGAGAGAGAGAGAATGAAGTGTCTGCTTTGGATTTCAGTATTTCATGGGAAAGACACAAATGCCCCAAAACTGAAATATTTTCATGCAGCAGCAGTGACCTTGCAGTGCTGCATGGTGGTGGCACTTTCTCATCTATGGGCCAATTGGTCCGGCCATACTATAACCCCCATGATGCAACAGTAAGGGGACCATCCATCCTGTATTAGGCTGGACGGTCCCGTATTTGGGACACCAAAAAAGCAGCCCGACATTTTTTAGAAGAGACTAATTGTCCCGTATTTGGGCCCTCCCCCACTGACCTTTTCTGCCAGCAGCTGTGCAGGCACTGGTGGGAGTCACTTCCCTGAGCCTTAGGGAAGAGGAGGGAGCGTGGATGGCTGCCATGTCCCTGTTGCTTCCCTGTACTCCCAGGGAGGGCCAGCGGCTGCTACCTCCTTCCCAGCTCCCAGGGGGTTGGTGGAAACAGGAGGAGCTGCCCCTCCTCCTCATATCTCCCTGTCCTGTATTTGGGACCGGGAGATATTGTCAACTTATGCAACAGGGACAGGGAGTCCCACAACATACCCCTTCCTTCACCAGAAAGATAGAAAATGTTGTATCCTGAGAGATTTAGTCCATGGAGGACAATAGGAGCACAAGTCATGTTACCTATAACTCCCAGGAAGCACCATAGTGATATCTTGCACCAATTAATTTGAAAGCAGATACTTTTCGCTAAGAGTAATATCTCAGCTTTTGGCCAAAATATTTCAGTTTTTGTTCAGTTTACCTCAACACTGGCCACAGAAGCCACTATTTTTCAACCACCTCCAATCACAGATACCATGGTCCCTTCATCATATACACTGGCTTCATGCATGGCTGAGGGATAGACATCTGCATACACCTGAACCTTTTGCCACATCACCTCCCTGTAAGGCTACATAGTCTACATGAATGCCCCAGTGATACAGTCAGACTTTCATAGTTGTCCAAATATCACTCCAACTAGTTTAATTGCCTCACAGGGGTAGCTGTGTTAGTCTGTAACTTGAAAAACAAAGAGCAGTCCTGTGGTGCCTTAAAGACTAGTATGTTTATTAGGTCATGATCTTTCCTGGATAAAACCCATATGAAGAAAGTGGGCTTTTATACACAACACCTCATGACCAAATAAATGTGTTAGGTTAGGTCTACACAGCAAAGTTATTTTCAAATAACGGCTGTTATTTTGAAATAACTATCCTAGCATCTACACAAATCAACCACTATTTTGAAATAATTATATAAATAAATAGCGGTTGGCTTATTCCAAAATTGGTAAGCCTTATAGCATGAGGAACAGTGCCTATTTGAAATAGGAGCTGTGTAGAAAGAGACCAAAGCCTATTTAGAAATAAGCCATAGGGCATTCAATGACTCTGTTTCAAAATAGGCATGTAGATGTATTTCAAAATAGCTAAGCGCTATTTTCAAATGTATTTTGTGTGTAGCAGTATTATTTTGGAATAGCTATTCTGGAATAGCTTATTTCAGAATAAGTCTGCTGTGTAGACATACCTTAAGGTGCCAGAAGTTAATTGTGTAAGCCCTTCTCTTTCCTATATCGGTTCCAAACACTTAAGATTAACAAAAAACCTTATTTTTAAACAGTTAAAATATTTATTTTTCCATTGATTGTAAATTACAGCACAAGCATGAGTCATCTCAGTGGGAAACTGGTGTTTGCTCCCAAATGGGGATTGGCCTTTATTATACATTCCATTAACCCCAAAGTGCTTTTTTTTTTTAAGAGATTTGTTTCTGGAACAATGGCAGTAGCCGAAACACAATAAGCAGAATGGAGGCAGAGCCTGTTCACCCTGGCCATTTCTATATAGGCCACTTCCTTCGGAAGTGGCATGCTAATACAGGGAGCGAAAGATGCTAATGAGGCGCAGAGGCAAATTCCCCATGCCTCATTAGCATAACATCACATGATTTGGAGTCCGGGAGACCATTCTTCCAGACTCCAAATCACATGATGTTATGCTAATGAGGTGTGAGGAATTTGCATCCCTGCCTCATTAGCATCTTTTGCTCCCTGTTTTAGCATGCCACTTCCAAAGGAAGTGCCCTGTGTAGAAACGGCCCTTGTGACAGGCAAGCCAGCCCTAGCTTCTCGGCTGTTCTGTCTGTTATTAAGACTGCACAGCACATCAAATAATACCACATTGAGATTCTGCTGACCTCAGTGGGTCTGCCTTTGTGCTTGAACACTCATATGGTGCTAACAGACATTAATGAAATAAATGCCTTCCCAAAAGCAGATGCCATGGGGGAACACTCAATAGATCCATGTGGAGCATTATGAAATATCAATAGTGCTTGGCAAAGACCTTCAAATGTATTGGAGCAGTGAGGCAAACTTCATAGCTAGCAAGTCTTTGTGAAAAAAATGCTGCCTGGTGAGTGCTGGGTGGGGAATGAGGTTATATGCCAGTTAACAGACAGTGTTCGCCAGTGCTGCTGAGAGACATCTGAACTATTGATTACAGCTGGGTGAAGAATATATGGATCAGTTGAAACCTGCTGTGTCTGACTTTGCTCAACCAAACGCAAATATTCTGGGTTTGGAGGATCTGAATGTCGTAATCTCATCATCTGAGGTTGCTAGCGTCTCAGCAGGATGATTTTGCATCCCTATGTCATGGCGGCTGGTTTCACAGAACTGGAAAGCTGTTTTCAAGATCAGAATGTTTGCAAGTTCCAGGGAAGATTGTATCCCAAGAGTCTGGGTAAGACTCACCTCTAGTCAGGATCAGTGTTCCCTGTAAACCGAGTGCTTGGGCAGCCATTCAGGAGAAAGTCAGGTGCCTCCCAGCTGATTAGCAAAACACCCACAAAGCCCACACCAGCAGCACGTTTCTACTGGTAGTGCACATCCAGACCTGCCTTGGTGCAGATAATAAAATTTATTCTGCACATGAAAATTAAAAATTGGAGGTAACACTAGTGAGGATAACAGCCCAGAAAAGCTTTGCATCCTGGAGACTGTTTCTGGCATTTGATAACAAGAGATGATGAATTGTATGGTAAAACAGGTGAGCATGCTTGAAAAACCCATCTGCAAGTGCTGGGAGGGGCAGGCTGCCTGCCCACCTCCCATCCAATGCCCAGAAGTGCATAGAGAGATGAAAACAAAAGAATATGTAAATAAAGAAGTTAATCAAACTTTTCTGTGGGCAGATCCTTATCTGTGTATGGCAAGAGGAACATTTAACTGTTTGGTGTCAAATTGAAAGCTCTTGAATAAATAGGATCATCTATTCCTTTTTGCCAAATGTCTTCCTGGGTGAAAAAAAAATCCACCATCTGATTTTATTTGAATTTTATGATGCAGACCTATTCTAGACACACACACAAAGAAAGATTCTCACACAAAATACATACTGCTATGCACAAATACACACTCACCACACAAATAAACAGCCCATCACATGGACACACACACACACGCATTCATGCACAAACACACACAAATTAATCTACAAACAAATACACAGACATGGAGACATTCATGAACCAACAAACCCTCACACAAATGCCCCTTCATCCAGTGACAACCTCTTCCCCCACAGAGATGAATACTCATGTGTAGGTATATACAGATGCACAAATAAATACAGCTACACACAAACACACCCTGGCATGAATACACAAACACCTCCATGCATGCACAAACACATCTCAACCCTCCCACAAACCGTCACTAACTATTACTTGGTCCCTAATTCTAACCAACGTATTGTATATCCAGCTTCAATTTCTGAATGTGGAAAATAATGCTTTTTGAGTCTGGGAGACACAAGCAATAAAGACAACAATGTACGTAAATTAAAATTAACAGTGTAAAATCTTAATGAAATAAGAAAATCCTAGCACGCCCCATAAAAGCTTATTAGTTAGCCTGACCGATATTTACTCTTTTTTCTTTCAAGAGAAATAATTGCATTTCTAGGAGCTTATGGGAAACACTAACCAAAATGAACCAAAACATGATGAATGTTTACAAAAATTAAGCTGATCCCTAAGTGGTTTAAACTAGCCCCTCTTTGTTGCCCATTCACTTCTGATGAGCTAGCAAAGTTTTAAATCTCTTTAATTTAAGACAGAGAGGTTTTATTTCTTTCAGGCTACTGTGGAAATAATTTCCTTATCTGTCATTTAGAATGGTTTAATACTTTCATTAATCCACACATCATAAAGCAGAAAGTGATTTTTACACCTATTCCAATCACTCATTGTGCCTGCCTGCAAATGGAAAACGGCTGTTTTTTCTGCTGATTCTGAAGTTAAACTTAAGGCCAGCATCTTCACAAGTCAGAGTAATTACAAAGGCACAGATTTAAAGGCAGACAGAGCAGATGCTATCTCTCCTTGCCATTACTGGGCTTATTATTATTGGCATTTGGCATCTAATCATGGAAATTTGGCGCCATAGAAGGGAGCAGCTCCCTGACACATTTGATGGACTGTAGAGCAGTCATTTCAGGCTTCAGCCAGAGTAAGAACTGCTTGATTAACCAAAAATTCACTAACTAGCCATCCACAGTCTGCTGCTTTTCCCTTTCATTCTCCTCACCTTTAAGGGCCACCTCTTGATGATTCACTGTGGCTACAGTTACACTAGCGAGTTTTGCCAACGAAACTGATGGAACGTCCGCACGCAAAATGCATTTTGTCGACAATTTGTCGACAAAACTCAGCACTTTTGCTGGCAGGGTCTTGCCTCTCAGCCATGAGGCATAATGCTGCTGTTGACAGATTCTGTCAACAAAAAGGCTGTGTGGACACTCTGGGCAGACTTATCTCAATGGATCAGGGCATCCAAAACAATGCAACTGTGTTTTTCAAGCATGTCCACCTGTTTCACCATACAATTCTCCATCTCCTGTCATCAAATGCCAGAAACAGTCTCCAGGATGCAAAGCTCTTCTGGGCTGTCATCCTGAGAAGTGTTACCTCCAATTTTTAATGTTCATATGCAGAATGCATTTTATTATCTGCACTGTGGCCACTCTGGATGTGCACTACCAGTAGAAACGTGCTGCTGGTGTGGGTGCTGTGGGTGTTTTGCTAATCAGCTGGGAGACATCTGACTTTCTCCTGAATGGCTGTCCAAGCACTTGGTTTACAGGGAACACTGATCCTGACCGGAGGTAAGCCTAAACCAAAATCTTGGGATACAAGCTTCCTGGAACTGGCAAACATTTGGATCTTGAAACCAGCTTTGCAGCTCTGTGAAACCAGTTGCCGTAACACAGTGATGCAAAATCATCCTGCTGAGACACTAGCAACCTCAGATGATGAGATTGCGACATTCAGATCCTCCAAATCCAGAATGTTTGCATTTTAGTTGAGCAAAGTCAAACACAGTGGGTTTGAACTGATCCATATTCTGTTCACCCAGCTCTAATCAATAGTCCAGATGTCCTCTCAGCAGTACCGGCAAACACTGTCTGTTAACTAGCATATAACGTCATTCCCCACCCAGCACTCAGCAGGCAGCTGTGCTTCCGGGTGCCTGTTTTGTCGACAGAGCAGCCAGGAAGTTCAGCTGCTCAGTGGACAGAGCACAGCGCTCTCCCAATTGTCTTTTGTGTGTGGCCACATTCTGATAACGGAAATTTTGT
Source organism: Carettochelys insculpta (assembly GCF_033958435.1). Lineage (NCBI taxonomy): Eukaryota > Metazoa > Chordata > Testudines > Carettochelyidae > Carettochelys > Carettochelys insculpta. Next base: position 67,725,673 of record NC_134143.1, on the reverse strand, counting down.
CAGGAAATTTCTTCCGACAGTGACTTCTGTTGACAGAGTGCTGCAGAGTAACTGTAGCCTCTGAGTTTGCCAGGTCATTTTCCAAACTAATTGACTGCACTCAAATTCAGCTAACGGGGCCGACAGGTGAACAGCAGCAGCCCCAGACCCTGCAGAAGGTTGTGTATAGGGACTCTAATACTATGAAGTGTTAGTTTAGCCCAGTGTTTCTCAACATTTTTGAGACCACAGGACACCAAAAAATAACATCTTTTAACATGGAACACACATGAACATTTTCTTCAAAAAAGTTTATCTGACCCAAACAAAAACAAAAACAGCAACATACACAGCAAAACCAAAATGAAGTAATTTAACCAGGTCTCAGAGCAATGAAGAAGTAACATTCTATCTAGTTTTAATAACAGAAAATATATCCCATCAGTGTGTGATATCAAAAAAGTGTCAGATGCTCTTGGCACACCTGTGAGTTGTTCACGGAATACCAGCGTTCCGTGGAACATTGTTTAAGAACCATAGGCCTCGCCCATGTTGGTCTCAGGACATTCAGGGGACTGTGAGTTGGATAATATATTTTTATTGCAACAGCTTTTGTTGGGGAGAGAGATAAGCTTTGGAGCACACGTAGTTTCAACAATGTGCTGCTCCCCCTCCCTGTCCATCCTTTCCTCCCTATGTAAGTGGTCCCTTGAAACACACATTAACTACTTTTGCTACACGGTCTGTTCCATCCTAATTTTAGCAGTGGCGATCTGAGGCAAGTCTTCACTACAAAGTAAAATCAACTGTTACATCGATGTACAGTCACTGCAGTGGTTAAGTCACATTTGCACATCCACACTACTTCCGTGTGTTGGCAGCGTGCATCCTCACCACGTGTGTTTGCACCAATTTAACCATCAGCTGGGGCAATATAGGATGAATTCTGAAAGGGGGCAGCAGTTGATGAAAGCAACAGTGTCTACACTAACACTGCATCTACCTAACTACATCGGCTTAAGCCCTATGCCTCTCACATAGTGGGGTTATTGAGTCAATGTAGTGGGAGAGTTACACTGAAGAGAGAGACATTTGAATGTAGACACTTACATAACCTGCTTAAACTGACCTTCTTCTAAGTTTCCCAGATCTGAAGAAGAGCCCTGTGTAAAATCAAAGGCTCGTCTTGCTCGTTGTCAGAAGTTGGTCAAATAAAAGATATTACCTCACCCACCTTACGTCAGGCTTTAGTAACAATCCCAGTTGTCCTCAGTTGAGAACCATACAATCGTAACGTACTAGAACTGGAAGGGACCTTGAGACATCATCAAGTCCAGTCCCCTGTCTTCACAGCAGGACCAAGCACCATCTAAATCATCCCTGACAGATGCCTGTCCAACCTGCTCTTAAGTATCTCCAATGAAGGAGATCTGCAACCTCTCTAGGTAACTTATTCCTGTGTTTAACCACCCTGACATTTAGGAAGTTTTTTTCCTGATGTCCAACCTAAGCCTCCCTTGCAGCAATTTAAGCCCATTACTTCTTGTCCTATCATCAGAGGTCAAGGAGAACAATTTTTCTCCCTTCTCCCTGTAATACCCTCTAAGTACTTGACAGCAGCTATCCGTCCCCTCTCAGTCTTCTCTTTTCAGTCTTCTCTCATAGGTCACATTTTCTAGACCTTTAATCATTTTTGCTCTTCTCTGGACCTCCTCCAATTTCTCTACATCTTTTTTGAAATGTGGTTCCCAGTACTGGGCACAGCACTCCAACTGAGGCCTAGTCAGCACAGAGCACACTGGAAGAATTACTTCTTGTGTCTTTCTCACAAAACTCCTGTTAATGCATCCCAGAATCATATTTGCTTTTTTTTGCAATTGTGTTACACCATTGACTCATATTTAGTTTGTGGTTCACTATGACCCCTAGGTTCCTTTCTCCAGTACTCCTTGCTAGATAGTCGCTTTCCATTTTGTATGCACAAAACTGATTGTTCCTTCCTAAGTGGAGCACAGTAGGGTCTCAATATTTGCAAGGGTTCTGTGTTGACAACCCTCGCAAATGTTGAATTTTGCAAATATGGCTCCCACCTGGAGCCTGGCTGCCAGCTCTCCTGACGGGGACCCAGGGGAAGCGGCAGCCTCTGGTGCTCTTGCCAGGGGCGCTGGGGAAGTGGCAGCTGTCAGTGCTCCTGCCCGGCGTCCTGGGGAACCAGCCACTCGGCTGCTTGCAAATAATTGAATTTGCGAACATTATGTTTGCGACTTATGAGACCCCACTGTACTTTGCATTTGTTCTTGCTAAACTTCATCCTATTTACCTCAGCAAATAGCTTAATAATTTGGTTAATAGAAAAAATAGACTGTTTAATAATAATAATGCTGCAGTCTAAGTTTTGATGTTTGGCCCATGACAGTGTATTTGGCTGTTCTCAGGTTTTGCATGCTTTAAGTACCCAATCTTAAGAACACATGAACTTTTGGGCAAAAAGGGTGTTGCCGATTTTAGTCAAGCCATTTTCTCGGCTGCTTATATTTAATAGAAACAAAACTTGTTTCCCAAGTTGTATCCACTCAGCTTGATGGTATGCACAAAAGACCCTAATGATTTCATCTGAGAGTCTTAAGAGACATTGAACATCTTGACTTAGATTCCCTGCAGCTTTAGGATTGGCCAGACAGCAACTTGCCCATTGCAAGTGCTTTGACAGTAGGTGGTGTCAATAATGACTTCAGAGGCAGAGTCTTATTATTAATGTCTCAGAGTTACGTCAGTTTAAACCATAGAGAAATAGATACACACACACACACACTGATTCTCTTCCCGCTTAAATCATTGCAAATTAGACAGTCACACCACTGAAGTCAATGGTGCTGCAATAGTAATGAGTCATGCAAAAGGGTAATCAGGTTTATAGGCCCCCATCCTCAAAATTACTTAGGCACCTAATTCCCATTGATTTTAACAGGACCAAGGCACATAAATACCTTTGAGAGTCTCAGCCATAGCTCTTATTATCAAGGTGTTGTTTACTAACTTAGGGTATGCCTACACTACCAGGAAGATCGGCCCGGTCTGGGTAGAATTTCCGAAGTTCAATTTTGCACAACTAGTAGAGACACGTGAAATTGAATTTTCCGGGGTCGTCATTTGAACACTGTACTCCATGATATCATGAAGGCTAAAGGAGGTCGATGAGAGAAACTCTCCACCGACCTTCCTCTGTGTGGATGGCCTAGTAAGTCAATTGCAGATAAGTTGATTCTAGCTATGCAATTGCCGTAGCTAGAATTGCATCTCTGCAATCAACTTAAGTCCTTAGTGTAGACCAATCCTCTGTTATAGTTTCACAAATCTTGAGGTCCTTCTTCAGTTTTCGCTCAGTCAGAACTCTCACTGTTTCAATGGGAGCTTTGCCTAAGTAAAGACATGAGCATCTGAGATCAATATTGCTAGAACTGGAGCTTGGTTTACGTATGGCTATCACTTCATTGCTTGGAAGTTACGGAAACTGGAGTAGTACATGGAGAAACAGAATAATAAACCAGAGCAGCTAACTAGCAGCAAGCTGGAAAAGAGTTTAGCAGCAATAAATATTTATTACTTTCATAATCTCAGTGCATTTTACATGCATTAATTAGGAGCCCGGCTTCTCCATGATATAGCTCAATATCATTATGCTCAATGCACAGCTCACTACATCAAGGGGAAAGGCAGCCCACCAATGGGGAGGGCGGAGGGCAGTTGCACAGGGCCCCAGCATTTCAAAGGTGGCAGCTGGAACTCCAGGTCCCTTTGAAACACCACCACATCTGTGCTCTGCTGTCCATGCAATTTAAGCAGTGCTAAGGGCTGACTGCCCTGTGCCCCACCCCTTCTCCCCTTGGCCCTGCCCTTTCCAGGGCCTGGAGCTGGCCCTCTTCCCACCTTGCCCCAGGGACTACATTGGCTGTTGACTCTGCTGAGGAAAGATGAAAGAGGTTTCCCCTCCCACAGACACTCATCCCTGTGCCTGGACACTGTTTGGAGTGAAGCACAGTTAAGGCATGAGACAAGGATTACAGCCTATCTCATCAAGGGACACTCAGATATCCTAGTGATTGCTACCCTTCCATGAGCACCTGCAGTCCCAGAGTTACAGGAACAAAATGTTCTTTGATATGCTGGTGGCTTCTGTGCAGGGGACACCTTTTCCCTGGGAACTGGAATGAGATCCAGGAAGTCATTTCTGTTCCCTTTAAGTGGGGGTATTGTTTTAGGGGAGTTTTTACCAGTAATTTGAATTGTTATATATCAATAAAGGGTCAAATTCTCAGAGTGAGAAAAAATGAGAAGGAGCTTCACAAATTTGTGACAGAAGAGATGAATGAAGACACAGTGGTTAGGGCACTAACCCAGAACCTGGGTTGGATTGCCTGCTCTGCTACAGAGTGCTTGCATGACCTTGGGCAAGTCATTTAACCCACTCTGTGCCTCAATTAACACTAGACAATGGGATGTCTACGAGACCTAGACTAAGTCTATACTTACACTGAAATACGCTGTAACTTTCTGTCTGAGGGATGTGAAAAATCATACACTGCCCCCCAAGCACAGCAAGTTACAGGGCTGTAAAGAGCCAGAAGAAACCTGGCTTCAGTGGTGGCAGCCACACTCCCAGCACGGTTAACTACTCCCCACTCCCATGGAAGCAGTTTACATAGAACTCAGGGTGTATCCAACATTGTGCCACGGCCACACTGTTACATTAAAGAGCTGCCACTGCTGCAGCTGAGCTTTACTTTTAGAATAGTAGACAAACTCCTAATGGGGAGTGCAAACTCCTGCACATCTTCCCATTGTGGGGCTTTTATGCCTTCCTCAGAAACAGCTAGTGAATAAAGGATGAGGTGGATCTTGGGTCTTATCCAGTCTGACAATTCCTAGGTTCCTCATTTCCCCATCTGTATAATGGGGATAATAATATATAATTTGCAATATTAGCTGACCCCATTTAGCTGGAGCTAGGTCTACGTCTACATTAGGCAAAGTAAGTCAACCACATATACGCAATTTTAGCTATGACGATTGTATAGGTAGAATCGATGTATCTGTGCTCGGCTAATTTGGCCATCTCTACAGGGGAAGGTCAATGGGAAAGTTTCTGTTATTGACCTCCCTTACTTCTCACATCTCACAAGGAGCACAGAGGTCAATTGTGACCCCCGAGTGGTCTATTTCACACATCTCTACCAGACTTTCAAAATCAAACTCCAGAAGATCGACCATGAGCAGGTTGATCTTTGGAGGTAGTGTAGACATGGCCTAATGCTAGAAGAAGTGAGTGATATGAGGATGGGTACAATGAAAGGCATGAGAATCTCAGATACAAATGGGGTAATATAAGTACCTTAGAGAAGGATTTTACATTGTTCTGACGAGGGCTATATTTACTTCCATTTTTACATTTGTACAACAATAAAAAGTGGAGATGGGTCAAGGAGACTGGGAAGGGTCATTGCTGTCTTGGAAGGGAGTTGGGTTTGAGGTCAAGTCAAGATTAGGATTTAGGGTTAGGGTCCAATTTGATGGTGCTGAAAATCTCATGAGCTGTCCTTGCAAACTCTTGCTAAATTGTAAGGATCAGCACCCTGTGTTGTCCTCAGGGATCTCCCAACATGTACTGAGCAGGTCTCATTTTGTTAACTTCGGGAGATTTGATACAATCTCAAGGCAAAGCAGTAAGGTTCATATAATTTTAACGTGGAGCTAGCAAGTTATTCAGTCCATTCCCTATTTCTCTTCTAAATAACAAGCTAGAAGCTCTTATCAGTGGGTACAATAGTTACTCTAAAACTATTCCATTTACAAAATCCCAAATCTGTCTGTCAGCTGGATAATTAGTAACCCAAGATGGATATGTGGTTCAGACACAAGCTATTAATACCCCAAGGTAGGTCTCTCATTTCATGTACCAATATATATACACACACATACCTATTTTTCTTTTTTTTGAACTAGCAAAGGTCGCATTCATTTTCAATGAATAATGGGCTTTTTCGGAAAACTCAGCCATGTTACAGCAATATGGAGAAGAACTCTTATATGAAAAAATATTTCTTCCCTCAGAATTACTGAAGGGAATAACCACCCTTACAAATTGTTCATGAAAAATTAGCTTTTCTATCTCCTGTACTAATAAGAGGGTACCTCAGTAAAAGTTATAAACATAAGAAGCAAATTTTTGTAATTTAGCTTGTGTTGAGATGCTGCAGGCAACAAAGATAGAAGCCGCATCCATTTTAGAAAGCATGTTGCCAATTTATTGCTTCTGTATAAATTGCTCAACTAATTATTCAGTCCCAGCATTGCAATCTTCTCTCACCCAGTTGCCTCCACTTTTCATCCATTTTTTTCCCATCCTAATTACCTTGAAAATAGTTGGGGGCAGTTGCAACACAAAGGTTATACCACAGGACAAACTCTCTGGTTTGTCAAACTTGAAACAAGTGGATCTCTTAAGTGCTGGGTCTGTAGTTCAACCACTTTCCAGTTTCTCCTTCCTAAGAAGAAGGAAACAGATCAACTCTTAACAAGCCACCTTGCTTTGGACATACTTTCTGAACTCACCCCGTATGACTTCTTCTAGAAATGTAATCAGACAGTCATAACTAAGTACTAAAGAAAGCCAAATAGATCAGAGCCTGTGTGAAAATGAAATGCAGAATACAGAATATTCATTGCTGAAAAATAGTTAAAATGCTTTATTAATACATAAAGTAGTTTGGAGAATGACAATTCCACTTCACAGAAACTTTCGAGATTTCAAAACTTAAACCAAAACTTTTGGATTTTTTTTTTCCTGAAGCAAAGTTCCGTTCCTTTTTGGCTCAAAACCTGACTTTTTTCATTCTTTCTCGTCTCTCTGGTCAAAACTGATCAGAGTTCTTGACCACAAAAACTGCTTTCCTTACATGAAAGCTTACACGAAACATATGTTTCCGTGAAACATTTCAGCTTTGTCAAACTGGCATATTTCAACACTTCATCTTGTCAAAAATGTTCTGACTGCTCCAGTAATATGGAGGAAAGTCTTAATTCAGAAGAAAAGTTCCCGATACTTACTAACACCCACAATCTCTCCTCTTGGAGATCTCATCTAGTTTTCTGTGTCTAGAATTTGCTCCTTTAAGTGATATGATTGACTTGTTAAAAAGGATTTGCACATTGACATCTAGCAACTGTTTTGAATGCACAAATTGTTTTTGTAATTAATTTTGTGCACCTACAAATTTCAGGCACTAAATGTCATTTACAGAACAATGTTCAGTGGTGACAACTTGCTGTCTCTATAACTATGTTCCAGTTTTGGTCTCACTATCCAGAGGAGGATGCTCTGTCTGGAGCACTGGTCTATATCCAGACACGTGATCAGAGCTGTGAGTCCAGCTCAGCTGCATTCAACACAGAGAATGAGGTTGGCTGGGAGGAAAAAGATGGCTCACCTGTCTGCTCTGCTGATCCTCAGCCAGCCATGGGCCAAACCAGTCCCAGGAATGACTAACAGCTGGTGTAAAGTATCCCAGCAAAACTGCCTGCTAGAAGCTCCCCTGCTGGTTGCAGAAGCAGTGAGGCAAAGAGCCACAGCCATTTTCATATCCAGGAAGAGAGAGTGTTTTCAGTCTGCTTGACTGCACCCAGGAAATTCCTTGCAGGAGAGGAAACCCCAGCTGCAGCATCCCCATCCCCTCTGTGCCCCCAGAGCAACTCAAAGGGATGCTAGGATGGAGACCATTTGTTCTGACCAGAGACATTTCATCCTCAGAAGAATTATTGTACTTGGCTTCCTTGGCAAACCCAGGAGAATGCTCATGCCTGGAGACTTTCAGCTGTACCCAAAGTTCAGTGAAGTCAACTAAAAGTCTCTTACTGACACCCAAGAGTTTTGACTCCGTGATTTTTCCATCTCCAGCAATGTGTCATGACTGGACACTCTTTTTCCTGCCATGCAGTAAACTCCTGAGATACGCACAACTGAGTTGAACATGTCTCGAGTCAACATGACTGCTGCCCCTGACAGGATAAGTTTCCCAGTCCCCAGGAGTGGTGGGGAGCCTGGTTCCCACCTGCAGAAGGGAGCTGGGAGCCAGGCTGCTGCCTGGTTCCCAGATCCCTGCCACTCAAGGGTAATTCCCCAAGTTACTCGAAAATTCAACTTATGCAGGGTTGCCAAGAACACAACCTCCATGTAAGTTGGGGGTCTACTGTATTTGCTTTCTTTTATCTTAGATTAATTTCAGTCTATAGTAAAAATAAAGATAGATCAGCTCAACCTCAGTAGCTTTGAGACCATGAAATTTTAAGATCCTGGGCCATGTATTACTAATGCCAAAACTGTATCTGATGGCTGGGTTACATTAATGCTGTAAATCATCCTAAATTCTGCTAGATGAGTTACCTAAATTACATAATGGATGTTGATGTAGCTTAGGTCTACTTACAGCAGCGCCTACACAATGCTATGTGAAAAGGAGATGCTCTCCCGTTGACGTAGGTTCTGCCTTTGTGGGAAGTGGAGCACAGATGTTTCAAGGAAAGCCCGCTCCCATTGACTCAGCAGGTCTTTGCCAGACTTGCTAAATGAACACCACTGCCTTGATTGCACCAGTGCTGATTTAGCCCATAGTGTAGACACAGCATGATTTACAGGGGATACAAACCCCCTGCAGCTCCCACCTGGAGGATTTACTCTCTGTAGTACCTAAGCCCTTAACTATCTTCCGTGTATTTATCCTCACAATGCACAGGTGAAGCAGGGCAATGCTCTTCGACCTACTCTTCAGAGGGAGGAACCAAGAGATGGAAGTCCTAAGTGATTTGCCCACAGGAAATCTGTAGTCAATCAGGGAATTGAATGTGAATTTTACAGTCCTAGCTATCACCTCCCCATCCACATTTTATCTCAAGCTGTATCAGTTTATGTTTTTAATCCTAAAAGGCCCATGGTCAATCCCTGGTGATACACAAGCTGATGTTAACTACCTAAGCTCATTACTGATCTGTTTAGACTTCCATTGTGCTGATCCCAGCTCCTTTTTGTAGTCTGTGCTCATCGCCCCACAAAAGCTGGGTTAACAACTGCGTTTTGCTTAAAAACTGTGATGGATTTTGCCACCCCTTACATTTTAAAACATTGATGATTCAAATCTATTAAGAAAGTAAAACATAATCAATAATGACTCTCATTTGCCTTCAGCACCGAAGAGCATGTAACTATTTAATGTGCATTGAGACATGGTTTATGGCCTCACGCAATGTCCTTCCAGCCTGATAATGTGGCAACACAACAATTGTTTTGTGGCATTAGAGGAGTCTGGGCTGCAATTAGATTCAGGAGTATTTTCATTGATCCACAGGCTCATCACAGGACATTTACTTATGAGCATGGTTTTATTCTGTCTTTTTAAGTAACTTTTGCTCATGTATCACTTTTGCTCCAATATACCTTTGCTTCAGCAAGACGGGTGATCAGACCATACTGCATTTTATCCAGAAAATATCCAAAATATATAGACATGGACTTCAACTAGATATGAGTCTGCTGAAGATCTCTCACGATACAAATGCATTCTTATTGATAGTAGCAGATATTTTAGCACACCCAACAGTATGTGAGGAGAATTCACAAGGCAAAAGAGAATGTAAAGCTAAGATTTCCAAAAGTGTCTAATGATTCTGGGTGATGCAATCTTTGGGTATCTAGCTTATGGGACCCTGCCTTTCAGAGGGTATTTCCTGAAAATCAGGCCTGTTTAAGATAACTTAGACCAAGGGTGTGCAAAGTTGGGGGCTCACCCCCCAGAAGGGATGCAGCATTTTGTAATGCAGGGTGCAATGTGATCGTCTCTCCCCTACCCCCAGCAGCTTCCGTTGCCTTGCCAGGCCTCTGCTTTCTGCCGCTGGTGTCACCAAGGGACCGCCCCCCCACCACTGGGCCAATCAGAATGTGTAGAGGCCCTGAGTCAAGTGATGGGGCAGCTGGCAAGTTATTGGCTTGGTAAGGTATCCTCCTGGGGGTCCCCCTTTGGTATGCTCCTGGACTCCTCCCTCTGAGTACCCCTCACCCTTCAGGACACTCCCTGGAGCCCCCCAGCCCTCCCTTCCTGAGCATACTACCCCTTTCCTGAGAGTTCCCCACCACATCCCTTCCTGTGGTCCCCCCATAGGTTGTGGGGGAGGCCCTGGCTAACTGCAGGGATGAAAAGCAGGGCCCACAATAAAAAGTTTGCTCACCCCGCCTTAGACTTTGTCTGCTCTACCAGCTAAATTGCCGTCGCTGTGATTAATGAATTGCCAGTTTAACGGGTCCAGTGAAGACATGCTAAGCTGATGGGAGACTGTTCTCTTGTCAACGTCTTCCACTCCACCTCCCTGAGAAGAGGAAGTTAGGTCAGTAGGAGAGCATCTCCCACTGAAATATTGCAGTGTAGATGCAGCTGTCAGTCGATCTCAGTTATGTAACTCAGGTAAGTGAAATTACAAAACTTAGATTGACTTACAAGGTGTGTCTACACTTGCATTCCTCTTTCAAAAGAGGTATGCAAATAAGGCAAAACAAAAATGCAAATGAGATATTCATTTGCATATTTGACACCTCATTTGCATAGTCTAATTTCAAAAGAGCTTCCCTTTATTTAATGGGAAGAAGGATTCTTTCGAAGATGGGGCTTACTTTTGAAAGAGCAGCATCTACACTGTCTTTCTCCTTTTGAAAGAAGCTCTTTTGAAATTAGACTATGCAAATGAGGTGCTGATATGCAAATGTATACCTCATTTGCATTTTCAATTTGCATACCTCTTTCAAAAGAGGAATGCAAGTGTAGACGCACCCACAATGTTAGTGTAGACCAGCCCTTAAATTGAACAACAAATGAGTAAGACACTCAAAAACCACGTCACTTTTGAAAACCTTACTCAAGATCCTCATCTCAGAGAGCTTAAAACCCAGACCCTGGTCCTGCAATCAGTACTACATGGCTACGTCTACACGTGCAGCCAACATCGAAATAGCTTATTTCGATGTTGCGACATCGAAATAGTCTATTTCGATGAATAACGTCTACATGTCCTCCAGGGCCAGCAACGTCGATGTTCAACTTCAACGTTGCTCAGCCCAACATCGAAATAGGCGCAGCGAGGGAACGTCTACACGTCAAAGTAGCACACATCGAAATAGGGATGCCAGGCACAGCTGCAGACAGGGTCACAGGGCGGACTCAACAGCAAGCCGCTCCCTTAAAGGGCCCCTCCCAGACACAGTTGCACTAAACAACACAAGATCCACAGAGCTGACAACTGGTTGCAGACCCTGTGCCTGCAGCATAGATCCCCAGCTGCCGCAGAAGCAGCCAGAAGCCCTGGGCTAAGGGCTGCTGCCCACGGTGACCATAGAGCCCCGCAGGGGCTGGAGAGAGAGCATCTCTCAACCCCCCAGCTGATGGCCGCCATGGAGGACCCAGCAATTTCGACGTTGCGGGACGCGGATCGTCTACACGGTCCCTAATTCGACGTTGAACGTCGAAGTAGGGCGCTATTCCTATCTCCTCATGAGGTTAGCGACTTCGACGTCTCGCCGCCTAACGTCGAAGTTGGTGCCGCTACTTCGAAGTAGCATGCACGTGTAGACGCAGCTCATGAGTGCAGCTCCGATGCCCTTATGAGGGCTGAAGAATGATTAAATGGCTGTGAATGGCGTTGCTGACTTGATCCTCATAGGCTTTGTGGCAGATATAAATCTTGAGCTGAGATATACATGGAGGGGAGAGGGCAGCAGCCTGACGTGTGAGCTTTCGAAGAAAGTTTTGTGCACCAGGCAATAGGGGAAAATGCCAAGAAGTGGACTTTTGGGTACTGAGACAGACAGCGCTGAACAAGTAAAGAGGGGCAGGGAATAGTTAGAAAAGAGATGAGAGAACCTAAGGGTACAACTAGACTTCTTGGAAGATCGACTTGGTCAGGGTTGATCTTCTGGGGTATGGTTTCATGCAACTGGTAGAGATGAGCAAAATCAAATTATCTGGGGTCAGCAGTCAACCCGTGTACTCCTCCATATCATGAGGACTAAGGGAGGTTAGCTGGAGATTTTTCTCCCATCAAGAAATTTGATTGCAGATGGACTGATTCTAGCTATGCAATTGCCATAGCTAGAATTGCATTTCTACAATTGACCTACCTGCCTAACGTAGACCAAACCTAAGTGATGGTGGAGACAGCTTGCAATTGTGTGTAGGCAAGGACAAGAAGCATGAGGCTGATGTGATGGCAGACAGGGGAAGGAATGAAAGATAAAGCTGAGGTGGTCAGAGCAACAAGTTAAGAAGAAAAGCTTCCATACATGGGAATAAGGGACGTCAGTGGAAGTACAAGGTGAACAATGTGGATGCTTTGTGCTTCTGTGTGGAGGGGACTCAAAGCCATCTAAATCTCTGAGGAGTGGCAAATAAAATGTTGAACCTCTTTTTTTAAAAAGAACCATAAGCAATAGATACTGTAAGCAAAACCAGTGGCTGGGGTACTTCTGATGTAATGAGTATCCTGACAAATAAGATGATTGAATTACTTGATGGGATCTCCATCAATGTTCCAGTAATGCAGTATTTATGAAGTGATTATAATTAAATCTCCCTACTGAATGTGGACAGAAGGAAAAAAATCTGAGGTGAAAAAATAAAAGTAATAAATAATAATAAAATAATTCAGGAGTGAAGAATCTGGAGTGGAAAAATTAATCAAAAAATTATAAACAGTTGATTTTAATAAATCTCCAAGCAGCGGCCTTTCAGAGGCGTGAAAGAGAAAAGAAATGGCACTCTGTTATGCTGTCATTAGGCATGCTGATTTTTCACATAATTTCCTAGAGTGTGGATCCCTTATGAGAGCTAAACCAAAGTGCAGTTCAAAAGTCATGCACATGAGGATTCTGAGAGTTGTTGAAGATATCTGAAAAAGCAAAGCAGTAGCATGGAAAGGGAAGGAGTGGGCAAACAGAGTAACGGTTATGGGGCCAGAACTACAGCTGGTGTAAATGGGCTTCAGTAAAGCCAATTTACACTTGCTGGGGCTAAACTATAGTCCATAGTGTTATTTCAACCAAGTGAATTGCTGGAGAGACCTATAGTGGTGTTGTATTTTATGTATATTTGTCTGATGCCTTATGGATTAGGTTGCTACTAGCCCTGGGAAGGTACCCAGAGACTTGGAGAAATCACAAGAAAACTGATCCCCATAGACTGCATCTACACTACAAAATTGTTTCAAAATAAGATATTTCAAAATAGCTATTTTGAATGAATGCTGATACACACACAAAATGCATTTCGAAATAGCATTCTGGACACCTGGTGCTTATTTTGAAATAGCACTATCTCTACCTATTTCAACCTATTTTGAAATAGCTTATTTCAAAATAGGTGTTACTTCTCCTGCAATGAGGTTTACCGATTTTGAAATAATGCACCCGCTATTTTGAATTTATTTCAAAATACAATGTGCATAACGTAGATGACAGCTGTAATTTACCCCTAAAAGTCTTCTAAGAGCCCAGTAAGCAGTGGAAGTGTTGTCAATGTACGAGACAATATTGATCTCCCATGGTCAGTCAAATTCTCTGATTCAACACTGAGTAAGTCCCAGGGGTGCTGGACTGCAGAAGTGCAACCTGTACTCATGAGACCTCCAGCTTCACCTCGTAATAAAGTCTGCTCTCTTCCAGACAACAGTATGAAACAATCCCCACCAAAAAAAAAAGAGGAAAATGTTTTTATAGTCTGAGCTCCCCGCCCCCACCACACAAGACAGTTTTTTTTCCCTTCAGCCGTGTCTACACGTGCATGCTACTTCGAAGTAGCGGCACTAACTTCGAAATAGCGCCCGTCATGGCTACACGCGTTGGGCGCTATTTCGAAGTTAACTTCAACGTTAGGCGGCGAGACGTCGAAGTCGCTATCCTCATCAGGAGATGGGGATAGCGCCCTACTTCGACGTTCAACGTCAAAGTAGGGACCGTGTAGTCATTGCGCTTCCCACAACTTCGAAATAGCGGGGTCCGCCATGGCGGCCATCAGCTGAGGGGTTGAGAGACGCTCTCTCTCCAGCCCCTGCGGGGCTCTATGGTCACCGTGGGCAGCAGCCCTTAGCCCAGGGCTTCTGGCTGCTGCTGCGGCAGCTGGGGATCCATGCTGCAGGCACAGGGTCTGCAACCAGTTGTCGGCTCTGTGGATCTTGTGTTGTTTAGTGCAACTGTGTCTGGGAGGGGCCCTTTAAGGGAGCAGCTTGCTGTTGAGTCCGCCCTGTGACCCTGTCTGCAGCTGTGCCTGGCACCCTTATTTCAATGTGTGCTACTTTGGCATGTAGACGTTCCCTCGCAGCGCCTATTTCAATGTGGTGCTGCGCAACGTCGAAGTTGAACATCGATGTTGCCAGCCCTGGAGGACGTGTAGACGTTATTCATCGAAATAGCCTATTTCGATGTTGCTACATCGAAATAAGCTACTTCGATGTAGGCTTCACGTGTAGACGTAGCCTTCCACAGCAAGTCTCTGCTCCTGACGAGCTAAAGGCCAAAACATAGTCTTCAGTGTTTCAACTGAAGAAACAAACTGGTACATCTACATGCCTTAAAGGACTAAGTCTGGTAGACCACTTAAACTGCTCCAGAGCAAGTTTCCCTGGCTAGGAGCTCTAGCTCTGTGAGTTTCATGATGCTACCACACACTGGGATGAATTCACCCTTTTAAGGGCCTCCCCCACCCCTGACAGCCCCACAGGCCGGCTAGGGTGGGGCTGACTGTGACCAGAGGAGTTTTGCTATTCCTTCTTGGGAGGAGGTCTAGCAGCATGACCCACTGCATCAGGGTAGGTGGTAGGGAATTAATGTCCTGCAGGCAGCAGGTACAAATACAGACCCACAGAGGAAACTGGGATTACAGCCCCGGTTCTTCGTTTCTAAAAGCACAGGCCTCTCATCCTAGAGCAGACCCCTGCCAGTGGCTATTGGAAGCAACTCTTTTATCCTCTCTCTGGGCAGGCCATCAGGAACCAGCATCCCTCAGTTACCCCTACACTCATACTAAGCCACAGGCCAACAAGGAGAGCAACCTTCACCTGCCCACAGGCTCAAGCAGCCTCCATTCCCCAGAGAGTGCATGGGCTGGCAGATGCCTCCCCATGGCATAGCTAGGGGTGGGAATGTGGGTGGATGGTGACTTTCAGGTGGAAGGGCAATGGCAGACTGTGCTAGCTCAGCCTTTCCCTGATGTCACACCTTCTTCCTAGCACTGGTGCCTGCAGACAGAGGGCTTCCCCTGCCAAGCTGGGCATGCATGTACCACGCTGTGGGCAATTCTCACCAGCAGCACCGTCTCCTCCAGGCTCCACCCACCTCTCCTGGGGTGGGCACATACCTGCTCCTGCCTGGCCCCCGTGTTGCACATTACTGAACTTGTGCAGCACCCCCGCCATGCCCACTATACTCCTCCCCTCAGAGCAGGAGGGCAGAGGTGAGTGGGGAAACCTGGCAGCCATCCCTCCCTGCCCACAGGGTCCATGTCCCAGAACAAGCCCCCATGCTGCATTCTGGGGAAAGGTCCAGGACCTGCCTTCTGTGTGAGTGGTGATTCCTGTTGCCTGCTTTCCAATCCTTTCCCTTTCCTCCCACCCCCCTGTCAGAACCCTAATGGTATGGCCAAGCAGACAGGGGTGGGCGGCAAAACAGCGGGAGCGTCGATGTGTCTCTCTAGCACTGTCCTTGACTGCTTCGTTGTGTGTGGCTGCTGCGTCCCCGTGCTCAGATATTGATGCGAAGCCTACCAGGCCCACACATGGCTACACTCTACGGCCTCCACATTCCTCAGACTAGTTGGCAGGTGCTGATATTTATGTGCATCCCCCCACCTGGCATTTAAAATCATCTCTGGCACCTTCTTCTGCCCATGCTACTCAGACAGATCTTAAGCCACTTTGCAGCAGGACTTGCAAGGGTTTTATCCTTCCATCCCAGTTCACTTTGCACAACCCTTGGGACAGCAAAGGACCCCAGAGAGCAGAGCCCTAACCTAGTTCTTTTGCCACAGGTAGAATCTGCCGCCCACGCTCATCCCATCCTAGAGATATATGCTTGTTTGCTGTGGGGTCTATTCTCTCCTTGTCGCAGCCTGTAATTCCTGTTGACTTTAATGGGCTAGACCCCAATCTCTTTCTAATCAACTGGAAAGAAAACTGATGCGTTTGGATTGTACCAGACGAAGGAAGATTATGGCATATTTCATACCACAAGCTCGGGCTGGAAATGAGAAATAAATTTTATTTTTTTTCAGCATAAACAGACTGCTAATAAAAACCATGTTTGTTCCAAGGCTAGATGATTTCCTACCAAAAGTAGGCTACTAACTGGAAAGCTCATTCTTTGATCTTTTTCTTTGATGCCACAAACATTAAGAATTATTGTAAAAAATAGATTAATAATTTATCTGAGATGAGCCGAATATTTTCCCTCCTTCCTTTGTGTATAAGCAGCTTGGCAACAATGCAAGTGTCTAACTTCAGAATCAATCTTAACCTTATTTTTATTATGTACTTCCTGTTGTTCCAAAACAAGATTAATTTTATTTTATGCAAGTCACTGAGCCATCTGCACTAACCTAAGATTGATTTTGAATTTCTTTTATTTTTCTCTCTGTGCTTTTTTTATTTTATTTTATCAGTGTTAATAAAACCACAGTGACTTGTAAAATTCATTTTAGGATTATTTTCCACCTGGGAAGGTTTACATACTTTCCTTTAACTCGAGAGTCATTTCTTGTACATGAGGGTTCAAAAGCAGATCTTTTAGGCAAAGATTTTGTAAAATAAATATTCTGAACGTAGGCAAGGAAAGAGAAGCACCATGCTATTCTGACATAAATCCTCTTCATGCAACAAACGGTTATTGGTGTTACTGAATTATTCTTTTTTTTTTAATTCTTGAAGTTAATTGAAAATGAGCAAGGTATGAGCAATATCTGGACTGATTGCAAAATATGAGTTTGTCAAAGAAAGATGAGGATTTCTCTCATTTACAGTTATTAAAGCACTCCAGTCCTGTTCCTATCCATTGGAGGAAAGGAACTCTTTGACTTACGTGGGATTATACCTGAGACTATTAAAACTAAAGATATTTTTTAAAATCTAATTTAGTGTTTGCCATCGGTGCTGTTTTTCACTTTTCCCATTTCACTTAAGCTTTGTCTACACTACAGAGTTCTTGCGACAGAGGTCACTGTCAGCAGATATTTCCCAAGAGAACCACTGTCTACAAAACACATCCACACCTAGTACAGGCCCCCGCCCCCGTCAACTCCCTCAGTCGACAGACCGTGGCCAGACTGCCCAGCCCTCTGTCGACAGAGCAGCCAACCAGAAGCTCTGCAAACAGGCCAGCCCCGTGAACCGGAAGCCCTCTCTGTCAACAGAGGGCCCCCCAACCCTTGGAGTGTCTACACTATTCCTTTGTTGACAGAATCCGTCAACAGAAGTGCTATGCCTTGTACAGTCACGGCAGAACTGTGCCAGGAGAACTGCTGCGTTCTGTCGACAGGTTCTCAACCGAACGCACTTGTAATGTGGACGCACTCTAGTTTTGTCGACAGAAGGCCTCTGTAGTGTAGACCCAGCTTTAGTGGGGATGATGAAACTAGTATGACCAGTTTCATTTCTGGATGTTCTGAGCTACTTCCAAACATTCCTCAAGTTCAGTGCATTTATATTCATGGTTATGATTTGATCTGATGTTCTGTTTCAAGTCAATTTCTTTTCCTGAGTCTCAGATGGCAGTGACAACTGTGCTGTATATATTTGTGCAACACTTCCTGGGGCATATTTAAAAAAAAACATGATAATATTATTCATATTTAAATTCTGGGCCTAAATTCCAATACATTTAGACTGTCTCTGAGTCATATTTACAGAGAGAAAATTGTACAAATTTGAACTGCAAAAGCCCAAATGCTCATTTATCTAATTCTCGTAAAATCCAAATATGCCTCTGAATGGGAAAGAAATGTTGAACAAAGTGCAGTATTGCAAAGTAAGAAAATATTACATGAAAGAAATGTGTCTGCATAGTGGCTAGTATACTGCAGACAGTGTTGTATATTTACAAGTTTAAACCGAGGGACACAAGAACACAGAGTAGATATTGGAGAGACTCATTAAGTCCATAGAGCCTACTCTGCAGAATGTCATCGCTAGTGTGCCAAATATTACACAGCTACAGATTGCTTTTTGATCTAAACAAGTTAATAGCAGACCACGGGTAACAACTGGTGAATGTCAATAAGCTCTATCTGTCGATCTCTCTGTGTGGCCCATATTTATCACTGAAGTATCTGAGTGCAGAGGCGCTAACTACCATTTCTGAGGCTCAGAGGTATGGTATGGACAAGGATCAAAATGTCTGGATACTAACCCGAAGCTTTTCCTGTTATTCATATTACTATTTATTTGTATCGTACCTTGAGCCCCTAAAGGGAAAAAAAAAAAAACCTGAGAGGAAAATGGTCTGTCCCTATAGTTTATCATCTTTTTTTTTATGGGGTACAAAATACAGCTCTAGCCTAGAAAATAGAGCTAGTTGAAAAGTTTTTGATGTAACAACTTTCCAACAGGAAAAAAAATTGACAAAATCTGAACATTTCATAGGAAAGCATCGATTTCGGAGACATTTTTTATGTGAAAAAAATAAAGTGTTTAATTTCAACCTGGGCAAGACATTTTGTTTCAATAAGGTCTAAATCTTTCTTTTTGTCTAACATATATTAATAAATCAAAGTTTCCATATTTTTGAAATAGTTTTTTCTGCAAACAATTCAGAACTTTCAGCTGTTCATCCTGGTTTGGGGCAAAACCTATTCTGAAATCTTGGAATATCACACAAGGTGAAAAGTCTGTTTTTCAGCAAGTTCTACTAGAAAATGGTCTGCAAACTTTAGGAGGCCAAGCTTTCTGGTGTGATCTCCAGTAATTCGTGATTCCAGCTGAGCTAATATGGCCAGAATAGAAGGTTTTTGTGATTTCATTTTCTTTTTCTGAACTGGAGGCAAAGGGCATGAAAATGAGAAAGGGATATAACTATAATTTCAAACGTTCGTACGCAGCACAGATCCGCTGGTGACAATCGTGTAAAGGGGAGGTAATTTCCCCTCTTATTTGTATTAGCAGCTGCTGACTCCCTGTGCAAGGGACTTGAGAATATTTGGAGTTTGGTAGGAAGATTCTATTTTCTCTGGCTATGTCTGCCCTAAAGGGTTTTGTTGACAAAACTGGCATTTTGTCGACAAAACCCACAGAGCATGCACACTAAAAATGTCTTTTATAAACATATTGTCGGCAGACCCAGGCACATTTGTCAACAGCTTTTGGCCTCTTCCCCATGAGGCAGACCACCTTTCTTGACAGAATCTGTCAAAAAAAAAGCTGTGTGGATCCTCTGGGGGGCCGTCTTTCCATAGACAGGGCTTCTGGGTCAGTAGGGAGTCCTCTCTGCTGTGCTTCTGGTTGGCTGTCCTGTTGAGAGAGCAGACAGGCAGGCTGGCCGCTCTCTAAACGGAGCAGATCAACAGAGTGGTACGCTTTGTGGCCACAATCTGTTGCGAGAAGTTTTGCCAGAAGATATCGTCCAACAGTAACTTCTGTCGAAGTCGCACTGTCGTGTATGCATGGCTTCTGTCTGTCCCGAAAGCAAAGCCTTTAACTTAGGCCATGTCCACACCACAACCTATGTCGGCATAACTTATGTCACTCAAGGGTGAGAAAACCACAGCCACTCGGTGACATAAATTACACTGACATAAGTGCTCATGGGCATGATGCTATGTTAACAAGCAGGCCTGTTGACAGAGGGGGAAGCAACACAAAGAGGGCAACTGCAATTCAGAAGGGCCCAGGGTTCCCAGATGCCACTGCCATGCCACAGACCCTTTAAATCAATGCCAGAGTCGCAAGTGATACACTCTGCTAGTGCTGAAGGGCGGGGAGGAGGAGCATGGAGCTGGCCCCCAGCCTCCTTGCCCATGGATCCAGCTCTTCTGTTGGCCTCGCTGTTGGTGAGAGAACTTCTCTGCTTGACGTAGCTCGTGATGCTGTGGAGCTGGTTATAGTATGTCAACAGAACTCTCTCACACCAGCATGGAGTATCTTCACCAGATGTGCTGCAGCGGCACAGCTGTAGAGACACAGATGACCTTCAGTGGTGTATGTATCTGCATGGCCTGAGGCTTTGTCCACTGGACCAGGATTTGGTACAGAGTGAAATCAAGCAGGTTACCGAGAAACGTTACCTTCTGAAGACTCTCACTGTGACAGTGATTACCTGTTCTGTTCTCTCCCACTGGGGCATCTGGCACTGGCCTCTGTTGGAAGACAGGGCTAGATGGACCTTTGTTCTGACCCAATAAGGTCTTTCTTATGTCTTTTATTGCACCAAGTTCTGGTGGTTAGAGAGACATGTTTCTGAGCTACACAGAATTCTTCTTTGGGTCTGGGAAAGGTACTCAGAGCATCACAGCAAAACACAAGGTGCAACCGATTGTTTGGCCTAAGTAGTTAACACATATTCTAAAGGATCATGTAAGTTGAAGTGGCATATTGAAATAAAAATGGGGGGTTAGTGGGTTACGGATTGTTATCCCACGTCTTTATTAAAACCAAAGTTATGAATTTAAACCCCCGGGGCTGTGTTTTGAAGGTTGTTGTACAGATTTCATTTGAGGACAAGGGCTGAGATATCAATTATGGAGTGATTATTTTATGAAAAGTGTTCACCCACACGTGATATGGTGTTTCTGTCTTTTATCCTTCTTGGTGTGAGTTCACTTGAGACCATAATGACTGCCTGGTTTCACCCATCAACTTGACATTGGGGCATTTAGTGCACTGGATGAGGTGCTGGGCATGTGTAGGACCACTGGATCTTGAGAATTGTGATGTGGGGGCACTGATCGTTGTAGCCATGGAGATATGGCTGCAGGTTTTGCATCTGTTGTTTAAGCAGCATCTGGCATCTCTTTCAGTTGACATGTCTGTGTGGAACCTGCTTCTGATGATAGCTGGGGATGATGGAGGGTAGTTGTCTGAAGGTCAGAAGAGGTAGTTCAGGAAAGATCTATGTCAGGATGTGGTCCTTGCCAAATATGCATTATCATTTTTAGTGATATCCTATATGGAGTCAGTGTGAGATGGTAGGTGAAAACTAGGAATGTGTAATTGCAGAAGGTATTTTTTCTGTATTGAAGCAGGTTCTCCTGCTATATTTGGGCAGCCCATTACATAATGCAATCTCCTTGTTTGGTAAAGTGTCCTTATTTGATGACAGCAGTTTTACATATGTTAAGGTATGTATCCTGGACTTTTTCCTTGAAGCTTATTCTGTTGTATGTGAGTACCTGGCTATAGCTAGGAGGTTTCTTAGTGTGTTTCAAGTGGTTACTGGATCCTATGGAGGTAGGTGTGATAATCTGCAGGATTCTTGTGTAAAAGTGTCTGTAGGGTTCCATTGTTGAAGCAGATCATGGTGTCCAGGAAGTTGATGTAGGTGCAGGAGCGTTGTAGAGAAAGTTTGACAGATGGGTGGGTGGTAGTTGTTGATGTCGTGGTGGAAATCTACCAGGGAGTTTAGGTTTGTCCAGAGGATGAAAATATTCTTGATATAACTCAGGAGCGTGATTGGTTTTCTAGTACATTGGTCCAGAAATTCTTCTTCAGGATGTCCCAGGAAGAAGCTGGAAGACTGAGGAGCCATTCTAACACCTCTGGCTGCTCCCATAGCATGGACAAAATATTTGCTGTTAAATTTAAAAGAAGGTTTCATTGTAGCTAAAATAGAGAGTTATGCTGAGTGCAGATTACACACTGGTTTTCACTTACCTTTGCTTTATAGATCTCTTGTTTTCTTTATTAAAAAGGGGGAATAATCTATTTTTTCCCACTTCACTGAAGAAAATTCCATTTTTATTTCCAAAAAAAAAAATTTGGATCTAGAAAAATCAAATAATCTTGGTACAACCACATGTGGTTTTCAGACAGGAAAGAGAGCTTCAGTCTGAGCACATGAGGCTGGGAGAAATCTCTTTTACCCAAGTGAAACATGTAAATTATATAGCCTTACAGTATTGCAACTAGGTTAATAACAAAGGCTGATGAGATACACAAGGAATCAGCATATTTGAGCCTGGGGGCAGGAGGAGATGGCAAGCTGGTGACTCAAGATTAGACACAGGGCTGCCTGCTTTCAAAGTGTTTTTGCTCACAGTTTCTAGCAGTACTTCAAAGAAAAGGAAGATGGTTTTGTGATTAACACAACCTACGAGGGCTCAAGAGATTGGGTTCAACTAAGATTTGTTTTGTAGGAATGTCTGGGAGTTACGCTCCTGGCTCAGGACCCCTTTGCATTAGGCACAGGACAAAGACAGACCAGAAAGATTGGCACTGTCCCCAAGAGTTTGCAATCTAATAATACAAGTGCTGCGCCTCTGCATACATCACATAATATCCCGCTACCTCGGTTCCATCCGCAAAAATAGCGATGAGTACTTCCTTTGTCTGTCTTAACTATTTAAATTGTAAATTCTTAAATAGCACTTAGTCCTCAAACCCCTTTTCTTCAGTATAACTCAAAGGCTATCCATAGGAGATCAGTATCATTATCCTTTTTGACAGATGGAGAAACTGAGGCACAGTGAGGCAAAATGACTTGCCCAAGGTTACCCAGCAGGCCAGTGCCAGAGCTGAGAATAGAACCAAGGTATATTCTTCTTGGCCTTAATGGACATTTTCTGGTTCCTCTTTTGTGTACAATTAGTGGCGATCTCACCTGGGGCCTCTAGTTATGGTTGTAACACAAAGAGACAGCAATAGTAAAGAAGACTGCCCTACAAGCTGGAACAAGGCAGATTCCAACGTGACTTATTGAGAAGGTGAATTAAGCTGGGAAAGCAAGAATTTTCGAAGCAGACTTACTTTCCTTTCATACATGGCAGCACGAATTCATGGCATAAATGCTTTGTTATGATGATAATATCAGCATGAAACGGGCCAAGAATGTATGCACATTGAGTACTTTGGTTCCTGCAGTCCCAACCTGTGCTTAGGTGAATGAGAGGATTTTGAAAACCAATCCCATTTTTAGGAATCAGTGCAAACCCCACAATCCACCCCCAGAGCAACATGAGCATTAGACAACGGCACGTAATTAGAGGAAAAGAGAGCAAACTATGTCCTGGAACACAGCTGAGGTGGAAAACAATGACAAGGTTTGTGCATTGTGATCACCTTATACCTTAGTTGGGTGTGTTGCATGCTAGCTGCAAACGGGGAAAAATGATAATGCAGTTGGAGTTCTGTGTTTACCAGAGATTGTCTAGGGCCGAGGGGTCTAATTAAGTGGGTTAGGCGTGAATTTCAGAAATGCCTATTGATTTTGGATGCCCAAACTAAGACACCATAAATGAGCCTGATTGTCAGAAAATGTTACACCCACACTTCTGAAAATGTAGCTCCTTTTTAGGTGTCTCAGGATGGGCACTCAGCATTTTTAGTCCCTGTTGAAATCCTCAGGCTTACCACAGATCCAACACAAGGAAAGACTCAGCGCCTCTGACTGCATAATCAACAGTCGCATGTAGATTCCAAACCCAGACTGTATCTCACTGTACTGCAGTTGTAAGTCACGTTTGTCAGTCTCCTCTCCCAGGCTTCCTAAGTGGGTTCTGTTTTGTGATGTGATGAATATACCTTTAAATGAGCCTTTTTCTATGTTTCCTGGTAGGTAACAACAGTGTGTCTCCCTTTCTTCTCTCTCCTCAGGGATCCCAACCTCAGTCAACCTTGATTTTATTCTTGTAATCTGTTGGGTGTCTTACACTTTTACTATATACCTTTGAGTACAGTAAGCAGCACCAGATGACTCAGACCCTTCTCCTGCTGAGCAACAAGAGGCGCACTGAAAACCTGGTTGATGTCATGGCAAGTCGTGCGTAAAACAGAGTCGTGTATTTCAAATACAAAGTGGTGATTTACATGAGAGATGAGCGAATTGGCTAACAGGTAGAAGAAGAAATAGGACACTCAAAACTAACTCTTCAAACCCACCAGAAACATAGGCTAGGATTCGGTTCCAGTCCAACCCCTCCACCCGAACTTCCCCAATACTCTCTCCATCTCTCCTCTGCCTGTCAAGCTGCCAGTTTATAGACCTTCTTCTGTGCAAGGAAGGGTGGCAAGGCCACTAACATTAACCCCTTGCTTACCAGGACCCAGATAGTCACTCTGCGTCATGTCATAATATGTTGATATATTTCTGCAGTCTGGTCCTCAGGGCATTACTTGCAGGGAATTCCAGGAATCTTCTCATGGTTTTATAAAACCACACCCCAAAATCTCAGATGGTTCAGAAAAGCATGTTCAATCCACATACCTAGAGGTGTGGTTCACTGTCCCATGTAGTGGCACCTGGCCCACTTACACAGAGAACAAATAACTCTCCTCTACAGCCTTAACTAAGAGCTAACTGGCTTTCAACTCAAGCATAGCAGCTCCTTCTCTAAGCTCCAGAGGGCCTAGGCTTGAATCCACCTGAGGGCAGCTATACATGCTAAGTTTTAAGCTCTCTCTTCAGCAGAGCTAGCTTATGTAGATCTATGTGGGGTGACTCATAGCTCCCAGCTACTGTATACACATACACGCAAACTCCTTCTTCTGTCAGAAGAGGGCAATCTTCCTTTGACTTACTAAGTTTTTCTCCCTCATCTATATGCTAGTATATGTTAGTGCCGAGCCTACCATAGTGGGGTGTCAGTCTTGATTGAGGCTTTATACACCACTGTAACAGGAAAACTTTGATATAACTGCAGAAGACGCAACTTGATTCGCCAAAGTGAGAGAAGAACTGAGCCCTAGAAAGTTACCTATCTGTTGAGATGTACATCTGGCCTTCATCATCATCATATCCAAGCACCTCACTAGCATTAATGTAGTTATTCCCCCCAGCACCTCTGTGAAGTAGGAAAGTACTGTTCCCGCTGTTCTATTGCTGGAAAACTGAGTCCCAGAGGGATTAAAATATGTAGGCACCTAACAACGCACTTAGACAAAGGTACCTAGGCCTTGACCCTGTGGTCAGGTCTACACTAAGAGGTAAAACTGATTTTGGATATGCAAATCCAGCGACAAGAATTGTGTAGCTGTATTTGACGTATCTAAAACTGACTTTTGACACAGTCCAAACATCAGGAGGTTGATGGGAAAAACTCTCCCCTTGACTTCCCTTATTCCTTGAGACTGCCAGGAGTAGCAGGACCAGTTGTAATTAGTGTGTCCCCACTAGGAATGCACAGTCAAACTCCAGAAGAACAATTGCCAGCACATCAGTCTTCCCAGAAGTATAGATGTAACTGCCCTCAGATGTACTTGAACTGGGGACCTCAAGAGCTTAGTACAGGAGCCTCTGCAGCTTGAGCTAAAGGGCAGCTGACTCTCAGCTTGGACTATAGAAGACACTAAGCCTTTGGCTGTGACATGGGCTAGGTGCCACCACATGGGACAATGAATCACACAGCTGTGTGGGCTGCATAGACATACCCTCGTTTGCTTTGAAAATCCCAATGGGCGCTTAACTGCACCATTAGCATCGAAAGACCTTTAGAAATCTCCCCCTAAGTGACCTGCCCAAGCACACGCAGAAAGTCTGTGGAAGAGTGGTGAGTCGAACCACATCTTCCAACTGTGCTGGAGTGGCTAACTGCCACAATCATGCAGGCCAGAATGCAGTGCCTCAGAGTGCCTCACTCATGGGTGTGAGGTCTTCTGTTTATACCCACCTTTAGAAAATGTCACTGCCCTTTGCTATTTGACATCTGTAAGACAATTGCCTTGAAGGAGGCTTTCAGAGATACAGAGGGCAAGCAGCCTCCCAAAACCAATTGAAAGTCCACAGGAATGGGTTCCGAACTATCATGTGTGCCTCTGAGCACCTGCCTGCTTCTTTCTCTCTCTCTGGCATGAGCTGTGTAGAATGCTGGCCCGTATAGAACACTCTAACCAGTTATTTGCATGCAAATTGCATGCTGGTACTGCCACGGCAGAGATGTTAGTGGTGAAGTACATTTTATTTCTTTTTCCTAAGTGCATTAAAAATAAAATAGGGGTCAAATTCAAGGCCCAGTAATCAGGATTTGAGAATGATTTGAGTTTTGTATTTTTAATGAAAACACAGAGATGCCCACCATTTCCTTTTCCAGGCAGCGCTCAGCAAATCTAATCTCCTAAAGCTTCCCCTCCAGCTCAGAATTCGCACACTTCTTTTTAATTTTATCATGGTGACATTTTGCTCTTTCATTTACAAACTGCATCACTTCGCTTTTTTAGTTGTAAATTACCTTAGGATTTTTATTTTCAAAAGAAAAGAAAAGAAAAGAAAAGAAAAGAAAAGAAAAAATGTTATTTTCACCACCTGGAAGACCATTGTCCTTGGCAATCATCAATCATCATCATCACAGAAGAAGTACAAATATTTTCTTTAAAGACCTGCCATTGCTTGGTGGGAACAGTTAAAGAAGTAAATAAATAAAAGTCTGTTCCCAAACTAGTTGGAAAATCCTGCAGAAGGTTTTGCATTTTTCTGCCTTCAATTCTTATTGCAATTCATATTTTTTAGTGATATTTGTTTGTGGCACCTCATGGAAATGCTTGAACAACATGCTGTTCAGAGACCGTTCTGCTGATGTGGCATATATATGTATACAGATTCCCTTCCCCCACCTTTTTTTTTAATAAGTGAAGATATTCCATTCAAACAGGATTTCTATTGCCTGGGAGTTCATTGGCTCCTGCTGTTTATTCTTCACCTGAAGTCATAACAATCTTCCCCTTTTTTTTTTTAATTTGGCAGTTCATCTTTTGATTTTAATAAAATCAGAACAATGCACAGCACATGCAGTGTTAGCATCCAAACGAATGCAATAAGCAATTACTAAACCTACCATGGCTTGATATTCAGACTTTACATATTCAGCATGTTGAACTTCCTGCTTTGCATATGCTGTTTTGAAGCTGAACTGAAAACACTGCTGGCTGAGATCACTTGCTAAAATGCTCTTACTGTACTTACAAGTTTCACGTCACTACGTAGGCTAATAACAACAAAAAAGGGAACACATGGGCAGTGTGACAGGCTGGACCAAGGCACACCATGAAAGAAAATCCTCTGGTAACACTGACAGACCCAGGTTGCCGGCCCCAGGGATAAAACCTGTGAGCATAGAGTTTAAAGCCCTGTACTCTACCACATGAGCTAAAGGCCAGCTGGCTCTCAGCTGAGGCTGCAGTACAGAGATTTTGCTCACCCCATGTGAGGTCTCAGTGCCTCTGGGTACTACACACTCAAAATCTAGAGATGTTTCATAAAGCCCTTTGAGATAGGAGTCAACATGTGAGTGTATTTCTTTGTAAGGTGCCACTCTGCTTTTTCTGAACACCAGAAATTTACCGCTCTGCTGCCAGTATGGCTTAGCTGAACAAAACAAACAAACCAGAGTTTTCCAGAGTCTGTACAAAGAACTTGTACAGCACTGAATCAGGGCTCAAGAAATTTAGGTTTAGTTCCTGACTCTGACATAGTGTTCCTGTGTATCACTTAAGCCCATGCTCTAGAGAGCTAATTTCCACTGAAATCAAGAAAAGTTTGAGACCTAAACACCTCTGAGGATCTAGGCTTTAAACCCTGAGCCTTCAATGGTCTCTCTTTGGGCATGTAGTGGCCATTACCGGTCATCAACCAGCAAGGGACCATCTAAGTGTTTTCTGTATCAAAAGTCAGGTGTTGTTCAAAAAACAAAACATTGGGATTCTGATAGGATTTAGGTATATAGATTTCACTCTCTGGATTGGCATGGAGAGGGTTAACATAGAGTCTTTGTCTCAGGTGTCTCTGTTTCCTGTAGAGATTCCCAGAGAGCAGCCTCCATTCAGCTGCAGTAAATTCAGCTAGATTAAAAGACAATACATAAGACTATATAGGGTGTAGTTTTCTGCTTAGAAGGTACTGATGCAGGCAAAGGGCTCTCCGAGGGTGGTGGGAATGAGTGCCTAACTAGGAAAGCCTTGTGGTTTGACCGAGGGAAAAGCCTCCCTCTAAAATCCTGGGACTTCAGGAAACGAAAGTTTGGTTGTGAGAAGCACTTGGGGTTTTATTTATTTGAGGCTGTGATGTAAGGGTCTCAGGATAAGGGTTTGTGCTGCAAAAGGCAGACCTAGATTAGGATTTTGAATGTTCCAAGGCAATGTGGATTATATTCTTATTCCAAGAGTTGTGCAAACTTTGGATCTAGGTTCATATTTTGCATGCCTGTGTGTCTTTCAGAAGTCTACATTTGGGCTCAGGCCTCAGGTTCTGTGGGGTACTATAGGGACTTTCACAATCCAGACCAAAATATGAGCAATAAAAAGCACCTGCTTGCTATGGTGCCCTGAGGGAGGGAGGAGAAAGCAAGAAAAGGGGGAAAAATTTCTCTAGGAAAAGTGCTTTGTCCAAAATCTCAATTTAGGCTTATTTTTTCAATATTGAATACAGTGGGCCACCCTAAATTAACCATAATTCTTGGTGAACAAAAGTTAATTGCATCTTCTGTCCAAAAATTTACCCAGGGCCCTGCTGGAGTCTCCATCATGCACAACTTTTAAATTAAGATTGGCTGTTCTTTTTGCCAGATCAGATCTAGGAATTATTTTGGGAAAGTCCTACAGTCTGTGGTATACCAGAGGCCTGGCAACATGACCACAGCAGTCCCTTCTGGCCTGAGAATCTGTGAACAAACAATATGCCATTGACTGCCATAGAAAATATGTGCATTCATAAAGTGGTTTGCAACTGAAATTTCTTAAATTAGCCCTGAAGTATATGGGGAACCTGCAAAGAGATTTTAAACTAGGGAATGTATGAAGATGTCTGCTGAGCACTTATGAAAAAGAACTGGGTGCCACCTGAAAGGCATTAAATGCTAGCTAAAACAATCCTATCAAGAGTTACCAAGTACATGTGACTGTATGTTTGGGGGAGAGGGGGAGGAAACCTTAGAAATCTCTTCTACTAATTTGCCTCAGATGATTGAGCCTTCTGTAGAAAAACAATTATGCAGCGGGGAGAAAATGCCTTTCAGAAATGAAATCCATGGTGGGTAGCTTCACTTTCAAAAAGAGAGAACTGAGGCTGAAAGAGTCCAGTGATCAGAGGTCTCAAGAAGATTCCTTTTCACTAGGTTTATCTGCCGTAGAACGTGTTAGGATTCACAGCATAGATTCTCCCGTGTTCATAATATTGAGAACAAGGGGACATTCAACAAAACAAAGCAGCAGAAATCTAGCACTTTAAAAACTAACCAAATGATTTATTCGGTGGTGAGCTTTCATGGGACAGACCCACTTCTTCAGATCAATTTCATTTCTAATACAGACATAAGTACAGAGGACCAAAAAAAAAATTGCAATAAAAACTGACAAATCAAATAGGATTGAAGGAAGGGGGTGAGAGGTGGAGGGATGTTAATTGTCCTGTCTGAGATAATTACGAGCAGCAGAGGAAGGGAAACAGTCGTAATGAATGAGGTAATTGATGTCGCTGTTCATACCATGTGTTAATGTGTCAAATTCGAATATGTACTCTAACTCACAACTCTCCTGCTCTAATCTGTTGTTAAATTCTTTATGTTCCAGGACACAAATTCTCAGATCTTTAACAGAATGGCCCACTCCATTGAAGTGTTCACTGACCGGCTTACATGTATTAAGTTTCTTGGTGTCTGCTCTGTTTCCATTTATTCTTTGGTGAAGGTTTTGCCCAGTGTGTCCAATGTACATAGTGTCAGGGCTTCCCTTCCTTTGATGCTCATAATTATCTCTGACCGGACAATTAACATAGTGTCAGGGCATTGTTGGCACATAATAGCATATATAATATTGCTGCAAGTACATGAGAATGTGCCTTTGATCTTGTAACTAACACGGTTAGGTCCAGTGATGGTATCCCCAGAATAAATATGTGGACAAAATTGGCAGTAGGGTTTGTTGAAAGGGAAAGTTCCAGGATTTGTATTACTGTGGTATAGCCTGTGATCACTGGTGAGAATCTTTCTCAGGTTAGGAGGTTGTCTGTAGGAAAGGACAGGCCTGTCATGGAGTGGGCCATTCTGTTAAAGACCTGTGAATTTGTGTCCTGGAACATAGAGAATTTAACAACAAATTAGAGTGAGAGCTTTGTGAGTTAGAGTACATATGCACATTCAACACATTAACATGTGGTATGAAGAAAGACATCAACTACCTGATGCATTACAAGGAATGCTTCCCTTCAATTGATGCTAGTTAAGTATCTCAGACAGGACAGTTAACATCCCTCCACCTCTTACCCCTTTCCTTCCTTCAATCCTATTTGAGATGTCAGTTTGTATTGCATTTTTTTTTTTTGGTACTCTGTACTTACGTCAGTCTGTATTGGAAATTAAATTGATCTGAAGAAGTGGGTCTGTCCCATGAAAGCTCATCACCGAATAAATCATTTGGTTAGTCTTTGAAGTGCTACATTTCTGCTGCTTTGTTTTGTTGGAGTACAGCCTAACACGGCAACCTTTCTGTTACTAAGGGGACATTCAGTTAACATCGAGGGTGGCAAATTCAGAGCTGATGAAAAACCATTTATTTCCACCCAGCTCACAATTTACCCATGGAACTCCATTGCCACAAAATACCCCCAAGGCCAAGAGCCTGGTGAAAAGGATAAGGCATTACTGTGGATAACACGAACATCTACAGTTGTCAAAATAAACATTTAAAAAAATAGTTTCAGGGTATGGATTGGGAGGAAAACTTTCTTGCCAATGGGTTATCCTTTCGTGACCTACTGTCAGGTTTTTTGTACCTCCTTTGCAAGCATTCAGTGCTGGCTGTGGTTGGAGTATGCCCTATGTGTGGTCTCACTTTCCACACTCACCATGTTTGTCTGGCAATATATCCCATGGTTTCCTGGGCTGACATTCTCTAGGATTCTTTCCCCCAGACAATTTTGGAAAAACTTATCTGTCCTTCAGGGAGCATTGTGAGAAGGGCCTTGGAGGACCATTAGCACTGAAGTGGCCTATCCTGCATCCTCACTACAAAGTAGGTGGATTCTAGGTTGAGTGAAAACAACACCCAAGCTCTCACCTGTACCCTTACCAGATAACCTAGCCCAGGTTTAACACACCTCCAAGTCCAAGTCAGAGAACTCTGTATGTGGCTCATAGCAGGGTTGGAACTAAAAGCCTGAGTAAGCAGTGCAGTAAAGATAAAGTGCTGACTTAGGAGGAGCTTCAGATTTTCTCAGTGCATCCCACCTCTTTTTTAGAATAAAAACTCTTCTGGGCACTGACTGCCTGTTTTGTATGTCTCAGCAGTGTTCTCAACAAACAAGTAATATGAGAATAAGAGGTCATTCACTCCCAGTACTTAATATTAGAACAGAAAACAGGTGATAGTTCTTAAGATTGCTGTTAACTTGTGGAATTCACTCCTGCAGGAAGCTAGAGAATCCAGTGCAATGGCTGGATTTTAAGCTGATACCGTTATGATCAGCAGATGATGTTTGTATCTGAGTAAGACAGTGAAAGCATAATTTCACATGATGCAAACTCATCCCAAATGGGCACAGGAGAGCAAGAGCGATCAAGCTGAGTGCTAGGGTGGCTGCCCAGGACAAATTCAAGTACTTCCCAGATGTTTAGCAGAGTGTCCATAGCCTCTCACAGCCAGCAGTATTGTCGGTGCACATCTACATACGCCCTGGTGCATGTAACAAAATGTATTCTGCCCCCGGATGCATACGAGAAGAGGGAATGCTGAGCAAGAGCATTCGAAGGTGGTAAGCCTGGAAAAACAAATATCCCAAAGTGCAGTTCCAGGCAGTTTGATGTGTGGGTCAAGCACTGCATTGCATTTCAGGGTCATGTCCCAGCCATAACATAGACTTCCCCTGTGACCACAGCCAAGCCACTTCCTCAACCCTGTTCTTTTGTTTTGCACCATGGTGATAAACGTTTTCTACCTCACTCTGGTGTTTGTTTTAGGAGGCACTCAGCTACTGTGGTGAGGGGAGCCCCGTACACAACAAGATCAAAAATTCAGGAAGCAGAGAGTTAACGATGCCCATAGCTGAAAATGTACTCGGGGGCCTGATTCTTGTCGCTGTTGTGATTTCACATAGCTTGGCGGAGTGGTTCTGTACACACGCTGGGGTGAATGAGAGCTTAAACAGCCTGTCGCCTTCGCTTCTAAGGTTTTATTTGTCAAGTAATGAAAAATATAATGCACACTTTTTTCCTCCAGCATCCTGACCTCCTGACTGCAATTTGCAATCTGCCTGACTGTAACTGACGAAAATCTCATGCTCTGAAGAGTCTTGTGGTAGCTCAGAATTCTCATCAATTTTAATCCTCTAAAGGCTAGCAGCAATGGAGCCTGCCAACAAATGGAGGCGACTCGTGCGTGCAACTTCCCTAAGTTAGTGGCACTGCACCCTCTTTATACTAAGAGCAAAATGTATTTTTCAGCCCTGAGTGGCTTTTCCTACAGCATCGAGGAAAAATGACAGAGGGAAAAACCCCTATCAAGTCTGCATCATAGACTCCTAGTTCAAGAGCAGACATCAGAAATGAAACACAAAATGGGAGCAGGGAAGAGGCCCTCTTTACATAAACACAAGCAGTGTGACAAAAACCAGACTGACACCACTTTTCTCTTTCCTAGCTACATAGAGAGTTCTGAATCTAGTCCTTCCTTTGCGCAGTGAATGAGCAAGGCAGCTTTCATTCACGCACGCAGTGATTTACTTTTTACCAATCTAATATTGTTTTCATTTTGATGGTGCGGGTAACAATACCCTCTCCTCTTCACTGATATTTTAGGACAACACACGTAACAGCTGCCACCTGTCATTCTGATAAGGCAATTGATGGGAGGGAATGAGCTGAAATTGATAATGACTGGACTGGCACTTGCATGACAAGCCAAGGTCTGCTGGCAAAAGCCACACAGTTAACAAGAGGGAGATGTTAAAGAAAAGCCATGTTGTTGACTGGTCTATGCCTTTAGAAATCTTCCGTGGCTCCTCTCCAGGATGAGCAACTCAGATGCACTTTGCAAATGGCAGATCCCAGGGCCCCTCCAGTCATTGGTTCAGTTGGTATGTCCCTCAGCCTTTTGCTTCATAGGAGCAAAATTTGGGTTCAGGCTCTACAATGTTAAATTCTTTACTACAAAGCCTATTCATTTCAATCACATGGAACTATGGATGAGCCCACAGTGGTTTTAGGGCATTGCCTGTTGTGGTGGAATTGTTTTTTATACTAGTTTTCCTACAACCTCTACCATGAGTGTACCTCTTTGGATCAGGGAATTCCATGTGACATCTGTTGGAGACAAAGGAGCCAGCTATGATATTCTTTCAAAGCTCAGAAGTTGGTTATTACACCAATCAATGAAGAGAATGACTTCCAATCCTAGGGTGACCGTCTGTCCCATATTTGGTGGGATGGTCCCATATTTGAGACACCAAAAAGGTGTCCTGACTTATTTTTTAAAAAGGACTAATTGTCTTGTATTTGGGCCTTGCCCCCGCTGACCTCTTCCACCAGCAGCTGAGCACTTAGGTCACTTCCCCGAGAGCACTGGCGGCTGCTGCCTCCTTCCCAGCTCCCTGGGGATTGGTGGAGCTGGGAGAAGCTGCCCCTCCCCCCCATATCTCCCTGTCCCATATTTGGTCACTCTAACTCATCCTTATCATGTGACAGTGGCCGCCCAGCTGAGAGTCACGTGCCTCCCAGCTGACTAGCAGAGCACCCACAGCCAGCAGCATGCGTTTCTACTGGTGGTGTACACCTGAACATGCCTTGGTGCACATAACAAAATTTATTCCACACATGGGTGGGTATATTGGGAGGGAACCTGGACAGTGGTATTTGCCTCTGGAACCCTGACCTAAGGTCATGTGACTAAAATGAGACACTGGCCTCCTGTGTGCCAACTGCTGGGGTTGGGTTCTGGGAGTGGGTTCGGGCCCATCTCTGCCCAGAGCAAAACCAATGGCTTTTTGCAGTAATAATCCTCATGACCTTGCTTGACAGCTGGAGAATTTTACTGTAGATGTAAAGCAGCGCTGCTGGCTTTTTTTTGTTTGTTTGTTTGTTTTTTGCTTGTATCTATACAAAACCACATTGCTGACCCTGTCCTCTCTTTGAGCTGGAAGAAAAAATATCTGCGCTGTAGCAATAGTTCTCTATTACCTCCCCGCACATCAGTGGAGCCATCAGCATTGTCCTGAGCCTGCAATTCTGTAAAAGCCTGTGGAAGCAGAAGCAGATAAACATATTGATTCAGTGAACCACCAAATCCTTACCCACATCTTTCCAAGTAGATAGGGGGAGGTGTGTTGCTATAATTGGCTACTTTTATAGCGTAGAACCTGAATGCCAGCAGCAACCACTAAAAATAAGGGGCAGGGGGAAAGAGCTATGTGGAGAAATGCCATGCGCTGATTTGCAGCAAAATCGGTAGAGATGAATTAATGGCTTTTCACAGAATAATACACAGGATGTAGGATTTAGGGGCGGTCCAGTGTGTTTAAGCATGACACTTTGAGGCAGTGATGTGGGCTCACGTCTGACTTTGGTCACAAGTGACATGGAAGTGGTGTTCTCCAAGCATCCACCATCATATTGATATTACGCAATCTGACTGAGCCACATGCAGTCCAAATAAGCTCTGCGGGTTAATATATCAGGAGTGGTGACTCTGTAGTTGCAGGTCCAGATGGAGATACAGCCTCTCTAGGGAGAATCTAGCATTGTGGCTGCCTTTCTAGAGAAGATTCTGGGCTGCTAGATACTCCCCAGGCTGTTCTTTTCTTTACTTCATGTCAGGTGCCTGGATGCTCTGCTGCTTGCACCTCGGAAATGTATATTAAGCAAAAATTTCCAGTTATTTTTTGTCATCAGCTTCCAAACTGAGGCCTACATTAGTCTTCATCTTCCATCTGAGAAGGGAGAAGCAATACAGCAGCAAACCTAAGGTGTGTGAATGTAACTCTCGCACATACTGGGGTGTGGTTCACTGTCCCACTAGTGGCATTTAGACCACTTACAGAGAGTGAGAATGAGCCTCTTCAGCCTTAGCTCACAGCCAGCTAGTTTTTAGCTCAAACTGCAGAGTCCACCCAGGTATGAGTCCACCAATGGACAGTTACAAGATAGTGGACCCTATGTGTAATTTGAACAGGTCCAGACATGTTCCTCTGTCTACTTACTGAGCCACCACCTTTCTTGTGACACTTCAGGGGGTGAGGCTGTTGAGCCTTTTACCCTGCTAGGGAGGTGGTGCAGTCTAATATACTTGTAAGGTATGTACCAGCAGGAGCTCAATATTGCTGAAGGATGTGGGAAATGTGTCCTTCAGAGATCATTTGCATGAAAATGCAAAGACATGCATATATAATGCCTTGCAAACAAAGCCTGATGGATAGCAGGTGAAGCAATTAAATTTTGTCTGTTATAGACAACATGTTGTTATAAAGTCACAATTTATATTATCACCCAGTGTTGGAATTGTGGAGTCTAATCAATACTGGACGTTGTTGTGGGGGTACAGGGCAGTCATCAGTGCTGTGTAAGATATGGATCTCCCTCCATCTAAGCATTGTGAGATTAAAGGTGGGAGGGATAGTGGTTGAAACAGCTGGCTGGGAGACTTTTGGCCATACAGCTGTAAGACTGGTTTGACTAGTCCTCTGTGCCCCCTCTCCCTCCACCATTCAAAGATAAGTGTAAAGCTGGGTGTATAGTTACTTTGTGAGACTCCACGTTGGTGGATACTGAGATGCTGTGGCTAGGCCCAGAGCTGAAGCCACTATGAGCTGAAATCACTGGTAGCTGAAGCTACAGAGATCTAGAATCACAGGGTTTTCCCTACAGCAAAACCCACAAAACAGCAGGCAAACAGCTGGTGGAGCACAGTGGACACGTGGCTGGCAGGAGCGAGTGGTGGGTGGCTGGCAAGAGAAGCAGCAGGTGGCTGGCAAGAACAACCAGGACGTGGCCAGCAGGGCGGGCTGGCAGGAGTGACCCGTGGGCTGTTGGTGGGGTGGCTGGCAGGAGCAAGCAGAACGCCAGACCAGCACAAAGGTGGTATTGCCTCAGGCTCAATGAGGGAACGCATCAGGGTGACGTGTCATGGCCTGCACGGACTGAACAGAGTTGTAAGTGGGACATTTGAAGGTGGGGCATGGAGAAAGTTTGGGTGTATGAATGGGACCCTTACAGTATTGGACTGGTGAGCCTGAGAGACAAAGGGCACTGCTCAATCCGTTTGAGCTGGGACAGTTACTTGAGGGCTGGTTATGAACTCTGGGTGTGGTATTTTCCCAAGCTTATGCCATGTGACTTTCTGCCTCTTTCATTAAAAGTTTCTTTCCTGTACTCAGATTCTGTGCTTTTGAGTGGGGAACCCTTGTCTCTCCAAGGCACCCAGGGGTGTGTGAATTTCCCAGGCTACTGATTGGAAGCTCAAGCTAGTTCTATGTGCGATGGATGAAAAGGAACCTCTAGATATTGAACCCAGCCCTGGTTGCTGCCAACTCCTTCTAGCAGGAGGGTTATAGTGTTTCTCAATCTTTTCTGGTGGGCAGCATCTTGTTCAGGGTTCCATTTTCATGACCTCTCACTGGAAAGGTAGAGGTCAAACATGTATCGATGTGTGTGTTTGACAGGCTGACAGAGACTATTTGAGCTTGATGGGTGTGCCTGTGCAGGAAGTGAGAACTCCTCTGCCTTAGATCGTAATACAATTTTTATCACCTTGCAACTCTCCCAGGCTGCCTTTCACAACCCTCATGGGGGTCACAATTCACTAATTCACTGCCTTGGAAACACCAGCCTGTCTATTTAAATAGTTTGTGCTTTCAGGCTGGTACTGTCTCTCATTTTCTCTATGGCTACATCTACACTACCCTGGAAGATTAACCTGCACAGTGTTCGCTTTTGTGCATCTGGTGAGGATGCACAAAATCGACCTATCAGGGGTCAGAAGTCATGAGACCAACCCATCTCCCATCAACCTTCTTCAGGGAGGACAGCCAGGTAAGTCATAGCATCATAGAATCCTAGGGCTAGAAGGGTCCTCAGGAGGTCATCAAGTCCAGCCCCCTGCCTGAAACAGGACCAAACCCAACTAAATCATCCATGCCCGGACTGTATCAAGCTGGGATTCAAAAACCTCTAGGGATGGAGATTCCACCACCTCCCTTGGTAACATGTTCCAGTACTTCACCACCCTTCTGCTAAAATAGTTTTTTCCTAATATCCAACCTCCCCCTGCTCCTCTGTAACTTTAGGCCATTGCTCCTTGTTCTGCCATCTGTCACCACTGATAACAGCCTCTTGGTTGCAGATTGATCGATTCTAGCTATACAGTTGCTATAACTAGAGTTTCATATCTGCAGTCAACTTACTTTTCCTAGAGTAGACACAGCCTGTAGCTGTGTCTACACCTGCATTCTTCTTTCAAAAGAGGAATGCAAGTGAGGGAAATTGAAATGCAAATAAGGCACTGATTTACACATTTTGTGCTTCATTTGCATAATCTCTTTTTGGAAGAGATTCTTTCAAAAGAACAAAAAGTGGTGTAGATGGGGCTCTTTCAAAAATAAACCCATTTTTGAAAGACCCCTTCTTCCTATTTTGTTTCATTGTCTCACTTGCATTTTCAATTTCTCTCATTTGCATTCCTCTTTCAAAAAAGGAATGCAAGTGTGGACACAGCCTCTGTGTGTGTGTGTGTGTGTGTGTGTGTGTGTGTGTGTGTGCATGCGTGCATACAGCACATAGCAAAATGGTGCACTGATCTTCGTTGGTTCCCCAGATGTTACTCTAATATAAATGTAGCCATTTCCAGGATGCCCCTGATCTCTTAGTCTGATAGACCCTTTATTTCTCCTGTCTTGGGGCTCGGAGACCAACCTTGGAACCCATGGGTCTGGCTTCTTTGTGTTCAGTGGCTGCTCTTAATGGCCTGGAGCATAAACTAACAGGAAATCACTATGAATGCTTGGGCAGTGGTTCCCAACCTTTTCACTAGAGCTGACCCCCAATCGCCCCCGTAAACCATTTGCAGACCAATTGCAAAGCCA
Source organism: Carettochelys insculpta (assembly GCF_033958435.1). Lineage (NCBI taxonomy): Eukaryota > Metazoa > Chordata > Testudines > Carettochelyidae > Carettochelys > Carettochelys insculpta. Next base: position 67,687,425 of record NC_134143.1, on the reverse strand, counting down.
ATTCTAGCTGCTATGTACATTTAATTAAATTAAAAAGGAACCCACAACTTAGATTTTGGACAACAATTAATGCCATTATTGGAAGATATTTAATTTAAAAATAATAATTGATTGTAACATAATTTCTTTAAAACTTATTTTCTATGATCATTTTTATTTATCTTCTACTTTTGCAGACCCCCTACAATACTGTTGTGGACCCCCAGGATTCTGCAGACCCCAGGTTGTGAACCCCTGTGCTAGGACATTAAAATGGTAATAGCAGGAAATGAAAAGAGAGGTTACAAAGTTACACAAAAGTTCTCATTCCAAGAAATGACAGTGGTAAAATAAAAGGAGCAACAGGCAGGATCCAGGGAATGACCAAAATAGGCTGGGGAATCTGGGTGACAAATTATGGGAGCTGCAAACCAGTGAATCGGCAACCAGTTAAATGCCCAGTAAAGGTTGTTGCCACTTGCTGGAGAGCTGATGGATCTTCTTTTCGAGTGGAGTGAGAAGCCGTTGGCTTGACTATGCGTCTGTCCCTATCTTCTGGGGGACAGAAGGATCTGGCACAATCAGTCATTGGGCAGTTCTCCAAGGGACACAACACTATTGGATCTCAGTCACTCCTTTGTGCAACTGGGTGGTCCAGGATAATCTTGAGCCCTCTGACTTGGACAGGCAAAATAGCATCTCCCCTTCTACTGCAAGGAACAATTCCTGGGCTACTGCAACCCACGACCTGACAGACAAGTCTCCCCCACAAAACTGTTCTTGTGTGGGCACAGCACATGCCTCTGGGACAAAGGTCGGCAACCTGCAGCTCCGGAGCTGCATGAAGCTCTCTAAGAAGCCACTTGCGGCTCCAAGTGCTGCTGCCACTGACTCCTCTCATGCCTCTGGAGGCTGGTGCCACTTGAACAAAGCCCATTGGTAAAACTGGATTTATTTATTTAATTTATTTTTGTTTAAGTGACAGCAGCCTCCAGAGCCTCCAGTGGTGTAAGCAGCAGCAGGGAGCCCCAGAAGAGAAAGCCGGCAGCCACCTGCACACTGCAGATGGGGGAAGGAGAGCTGGGAGGAGGGCTGCCAAGCCTGCCCTGCTGAAGCCATGCTAAGAAGGAGGTGGCAGTGGGGGGCAGTGGGGGAGCTGAGCCTGCCCTATCAGAGCTGTGTTGAGGAAGAGGAGGAGGAGGAGGAGGGCGAGAGGGTTCTGCCTCCCAATCATGCAGGCGATGCTGTCCAGTGCAAAAGGCTGCTCGACCCTACTGCCGTGCTCAAACCAGTGTACCCTGGGGAGGGCGGAGCACCCTGCCACGACCCCCAGGTGTCTGCCTCCCACCCTGGCTTTTCAACTTCTCCCAGCTGAAATCAGCCACTTCCTTTCAAAGAGCCTTTAAAATAAACACCCAGGCAGAGGCGGGAGCGGCAAGAGAGGTGGTCAGCTCAGGCAGGTAAATCCTGGGAATGGGGGGTTGGATTTGGGGCTGATAACGGTTAAGCCTGGGGATGAGGGTGGCTTGGGGCTAGTGGGGAGTAAGCTTGGGGATGGGGGGAGTGGTTTGAGGGATGGGGGGTAAAGCTTGGGGGTAGGAGGACAGATTTGGGAGCTGGGGTGGGTAAAGCCTGCAGATGGGGCTAACTTAACTGTCTGACTGATACAAATCATCGTGTGAGTGCAGTTCTTAAAATAAGGGTTACAAAAAGTACAGTTTGCCATTATTTAGTAAGGACTGTCTCATATACACATACATTGTGGCTCTTGAAGTATTGCTATTGTAACTGAATCTGAAAAAAAAGGCTTGTCTCGCTATTTCGGTTGCCAACCCCTGCTCTGGGAGATCCCAGCCATGTGCAGCCTACTCAGGGCCTGCATCTGGGAGGTTTGATTATCAGTTGCGCTCCTCGCCTGGCCCCCACAGGTTGTATAAGTTTCTCTCAAGCACAGACATGGCAGACTGTGCGCAGGATCAGTTCGTCTGTGCAAGTGGCTCTGAGCTGCTTTTCTCCCCCAAATTGACACTGGAGCTAGCGTAGTAATATCATGTAATAATAATCATTCCCCAGGAGCTTCAAAGCACAGAAATTTCATCAGTTTCATTTCAAATCTGTGGGACAATTATTGTGCAAGAGTTGGTATTACATGTTATAATAGCAGCCCAAATAAAATTATGTTTAAATGAAAACTGTAAAGCGTAGTCATGAAAAAGGCAGAGTTCAGCCTTTAATTCTCTGCATCTAGTCTTTCAAGTGGTTTCTTTCCCAGTTTTAGCAGTGCATTTCCACTCATTTTTAATGGAATTAATTTGCTTGTAGAACAACTACTTTCAAAGGCAACGAGACATTTCCCTGCACTAAACAATGTGATTGAACATCTTCTCACATATTTAAGTTTAAAAGGAAAAGAAAAATGCAGTCATGGAGCCTGGGAGAAAGGGAAGGTCAGTGGAGGCAAACAGAGGAAAGGAAAATTTGGGTTGAATGTTTGAAATGCTTTATTTCTAGCAGTAGAATCGATGTAAGAGAATGAAATAACGTCCTGAAGAAAATGGTGAAAACCCCAACACTTCCTGGATTTTCTTTTCAAAGGGTGTGTCTACCCAGCAAAGTTATTTCAGAAAAAAGGCTGCTATCCTGAAATAACTTTGCAAGCATCTACACAATGCAACCACTATTTCTAAGTAATTTCAAAACAGCAAATGGTTTATTTCAAATTCTGTAAACCTCATTCGAGGAGGAATAGTGCCTAGTCCAAAATAGATATTTCTGAATATGGAGTGTATAGAAAGGGAATAAGGGCTATTTCAAAGAAACTATTCCAGAATATCTTCTTCCAAAAGAACGCTGCTGTGTAGACATAGCCTACTTCAGATTAGAGCCCACAGAAGCACTCTAATCCGAAACAGGCTCTATTGTGTATGGACACACTTTTGGGATAAGTTTTACTTACTTTGGGGCTTCCCTGTAGTGTAAACATATTTTTCTGGAATGATTTATTTTGGAACAATAACTCCAGAATAAACCATTCCAGAATAACTCTGTAGCATAGAAATACCCAAACTGAACTAGACAAAGCAATAAGACTGGCCTATAGCAAACACACCAGCCGGGCATGATGCAACCTATGACCACTTTGTTCTCCCCAACACTAAAGTTTGTCCCAAATGGATTGCCAGAGGGATGCATGAATTGTCAAAATACGGTTGGTGGGTTTGGCTCAGCAGCGTGGATTTTCAATTAGAATCACTCACAAAACAAAAAAAGCAGCCCTGTAGCTCTTAAAAGACTAACACAATTATTTATTAAGTGATGAGCTTTCGTGGGACAGACTCACTTCTCCAGATCTAGAAAATTCTGATGTCTAGTTAGAATCACTGGGATTCATTTGTTCTGTACTGGAGCAGGTCAGTTCAGATTCAGGCAGCATCTTTTGCAGCAGTTTATCCTATCAGCATTGTTTGAAGCTTTTCTTTGCAGTCACAAAGATTGGGGGCCAGATCTTGAGTGAATGCAAATCAGCCTACCTCCGTCAATCTTGGCTAAAATTTTGGAGCACAAGGGAAAAAAATCACCAAGGAAAAGTAATAGTTTAGTGAGGCACTGCAAGTTGGCCCAGTCTAAAACTCTTGCCATTGGGTTCTGTTCCCATCCCTAATTATGTGATTCCTTACAACAAATTGTACGGAGAAGGAGCAGATTGGTTACATGAGAAAGCAACAAGTTTACCTGTCCATGCATGTAAATGTAGCTACTTCTACACTATAGCACTCTTCCGAAAGCGAGTGGTCAAAAGATGCCCTTTTGAAGGGGAGTGTCTACACATGGGCCAGGGTTGGCACCATTGAAAGGACCATGTGCCACATCAAAAGGGGCCATCCAGGATGTCAAAAGAGAGCATCTACACTCACCAATGGCCTCTTTTGAAATAAAGGGCAAGGAAATGTTGTGAATGGGGTTGCAGGACGGCCAAGCCTTTTTGGGGCTGCAGCAAGCCACTCCTTTAAAGGACTCCTTCCCAACACCCTTGGTCTGCTCAGCATGAGGCCTGCAGAGCAGCCACAAACCCCGTAGACACAGTGCCCACAGGAATGGTCATGGAGCAGGAGCGGCTTGACACCCTGCTGGCTGCCACCAGCGGAGTGGGCGCCCCGCTGGCTGTAGCACAGGTTGCCACCCTGCAGTTCCTGGCAGGGCTCCCCCACAAGAGGCAGAAGGAGACACCCCAAATCAGGGGGTCCTCTGGGTCATCCCCCCAGGCACTCCCCAGCTCTTGAGCTACCCCCACCAGCTCTGTGTGGTGGTCGTGGGGGAGTGGGACAACAACTGGTGGCTCCAGAATTTCCAGAGGCAGTGGCAGTGGGTGTCTGCAGTCCTGAAATACCAGGACACCTGGATGCAGTGCGCCTTCCATTCCAAGAAGAGGGTCACAATAGCTGTCTGGAAGCTGGCCACTCCAGACAGCTGCTGCTCCATGGGGCACCAATTTGGTGTGGGCAAGGCCACAATTTGGGGCTGTTATAATGGGGGTAAGAAGGCCTGGCCACACATGTACCGAGGGGTGGGGCCGGGTGGGGGTGGGCACACCCCACACACCCTCACAGGTGCCTATGTCCCCCCTCTGCAGGTGGTACGAGCTCTAAATGCCATGCTTACCCAGAGGGTCATCCGCACAGGGGACCTGGACACGGCCATGGTGGGCTTTGCCTCACTGGGGTTCCCAAATTGCTTCAGGGACCTCGATGGGACCCACATACCTATCCATGCCCCGCAGCACAGTGGAGGACAATTCATAAACAAGAAGGGCTACCATTCTGTGCTCCTACAGGCCATGGTGGACAGCTGAGTCTAGTTCCTGGACATATATGTGGGCTGGCCCGGCCGCACCCACGCTATGTGGGTCTTCTGGAACTTGGGCCTGTACTGCCGGAGGCAGGGATCTACATCCCCCAGAGGGAGATCCCACTGGAGGACAACACTGTGCCCCTCTGCCTGATGGGCAACACTGCATACCCACTCCAGCCCTGGCTCATGCAGCCCTATACGAGCAACCCCACTCACAGCCAGGAGCACTTCAACACACAGCTCACCCATGCCCGCCACATGGTTAAGCGCATCTTCGGCCGCTTGAGGGGGCAGTGGCTCTGTCTCCTCCCCCACCTGGACATGGGCATCGTCAATGTCCTCCAGGTCATGGGCACTTGCTGCGTGCTCCACGATATTGTGGAGCGTAAGGAGAAGGTCTTCATGCAGGGGTAGGTGGTTGAGGCCAGCACGAGCTACCCCCAACCAGGTGCTGCCCCTAGCTGCCAGGCCCACCAGGATGGGATCTGCATCTGGGAGGCTCTGTTCTGCTACTTTGACCAGGGCCCCCAGTGAGCACCACCCCATCCACCTTCAGCAGGCCTCTTGCACAAGGTCCCCCCACTTCCCACACATTCTCCCCCTTGCACAATCCCCCCCACCCCTCCAACCAAGCACACAGCTCACAGGGGTTTTGGAAAAATAAAACAGCGTATCGTTAACTGCACAAACTGTGTGGGTAATACTTACTGTTAAAAATAACATCCAACTATTTACAGGAGGGGCAATAACTATTTACAGAGGGAGGAGGAACTAGGTGGCCTACCCAGTGGGCCATCGCTCCGGGGCAGGGGTGGAGGTGCGCGACCTACACCAGCCCTGGGTCCCCAGCCCCCTGGTCCATGGTCCTCAGCCAGGCTGGGAGTGGGTGGGGAGCATGGGGAGATAGGGCCAGCAATCGGCCTCTGGCCTGCAGTCTGGGCCTGTAGGGTCCTCTTCCAGGGGCTGGCAGGAGGGGCACCAGGGGGCAATGAGGGTCAACGCTGAGGGTGGGGGGACAGCTGGGCCAGGAGCTCCTTGTAAGTGGCCTCAATGTCCTGGAACATGGTCCGGAATTCCCCCTAGGCCGCCCAGTGCCAGACACTCAGCCATCTCCTCCTGTCACCAGATGGAAGCTGTGAGGTGGATGTCCTCCGCCGGCCACCTCTGGCTCCGCTACAACCAGGCCCATCCTGTTGCTGTTGGTGGCTCTGGCTGGTCACCATCCCTTGCCTCCAGGGGGCCATCTGGGACCACAGATGTGACAAGGTTGTCCCAGCCCTCAGATGGTGCAGTTGCGGAAATCGGGGAAGAGAGGAACAGGCTGTGAGTACTGACCCCTGCCCTGTGGCCTAGGCTCCCATGGGTGCTGGGTTGCCATCCCCCATCTATGGGTACTGTGGCCCTGTGAGCAGCCTCTTTGTACGGTCTGTCCCCCCACTCCGCCCCTCCCCCTGGGGCAGGAGGCAGTGCTGTCCATGGTAGTGTGTGCTGATGGCCACTGGCGTCCATGCCACCATCCCAGGGCCACAGTCCAGCTGGGTCCTGGCAAACCGGGGCCTGCTGGGGGCATGCGGGGCCCCCAGTCATGTATGGTGCCCTTGCTCATGTAGGGTGCCCCCACCTCATATTCTGGGATGTGTGCCCTGTTAGATACATACCTGAGGTCCACCACTGAGGTCAGGGGATGGCTGTCTGGCTGATGCCCAGCTGGAGGTGTGGGAGGGGAGGTCTATGACCAGCTCCCCATCCTCGCTGGACCAGTCCCAGCCAAGCTTGGCTCTGTGTCTGGAGCTGGTGGTGTGAAGCTGGCCGCTGGTTCCAGGTCCTGCTCCTCTCTTGGCTGGGACTCTCTGGCCGAGATGTCCAGGAGGGCCAGCAGGGAGGAGATTTCTTGGGGCCTCAGGATGCTCCCGAGGTCCCTGTAATAGGAGCAGGCAGCCAGGGTGGCCCCTGACCAGCTGGCCGAGTTCCAAGCCATGGCGTAACCCTCCTGCAGCTCCTTCACCTCACTCCTGACCTGGTCAGGAGTGCAGGCAGGGTGCCCCGGGTAGGCAGGCCCTCGGCCAGCTGGGTGAAGGCAGTCGCATTCTGATGCTTGCTCCCCATGACCTGGGTCACCTCCTCCTCCTGCCAGCTGGAGATCATGCTCGGTCCAGGAGCAGGCATGCTTTCTTCCCCAGCTGGCTGGACCCTTGTCACCCCTGGGTGCAATTGGAGGGGGGGTGGGGCTGGGGCTCCTCATGGGGCTGGCTAGTGGCCATACCTCTCCGGTAGCCACCAGGGGTCTGGCTGAGGCATGCAGGGGCACCACATGAGATGGCTGCTGCCTGCACACTCTCAGCTTCCTGCAACGGGGTTTCCTGGTCCATGCGGCTTTAAGAGCCACTGTTCTCACTGACCATAGAGCCCTGCAGGGACTGGGCAGCACGTCTCCACCTAACAGCTGATTGCCGCTATGGCTGACCCCGCTCTTGTGAAAGGGTGGGGCGCGGAGCATCTACACACGTCATTTTTCGAAAAAAGACATGGAAAGAGGAGCCCCTTCCTACTTCCTGTTTGGAAGAGCAGTTTCGGTTCCTGTGGGGCCTAACGTTGGTTTCATCTTGGAAAGAATGCGCAGCGACTTCGAAGTGGGGCCTGCTCTTTTGAAAGAACAAGCTAGTGTAGATGCAGCTTATAGCTTTTGAACTGAAGTACAGTATCGGCAGGCTGTTATCTCCCTCCACCCCCCCCCGCAACAAATTGCTAGCCTATGGAATATCTTGGTACAAGTTGAACCTCTCTCTTATCCAGCACTCTCTGGACCTGTCCAGTGCTGGATGAGAGAATTTGACAGACCATGGGAGGGCATATTGTCTAGCACATGACCAACACTGCTTTTGGGGCTCTTAGAAGACATTTAGGGGTCACTTAGCACTAAACGACAGCACAGAACACCAGGACTGGTGGATGTAAACAAAAGTGGAGACCACGGGAAACTTGGCTGCACCTATGATAAGTGGTCATCTAGATTACGGATGTTACTGGAAGAGAGAATTCCAGATTAGAGAGGTTCGACCTGTCCTTAAACACAATGAACTTTACCTGCCTGGTCTGTATCCATGACATTTGTCTGCTATATATATTTATTGCAGAAAGAAAAATTCACATTTTCCCAGGGATAATGTAGAACAGGACCATAGTAAAGGCTACAATACAATAGGCCTGCAAGTTACACAGGCTGGAAAGTATTGTATTTATGTTGTCATACCTAATGGACATTTGCAGCCTTTCAGCTCCCAAACAGATCTGCCTTGTCCTTCGTGCAAATGTTTTAAAAAAATGTTGCATTTTGTTCTCACATATAGTGGTGGTGACTGGAAGGGAATCCATGATGTTTGTCACTTACAAGGCTTTTGCAATGCCAGCCTAAGGAGATAATGTATTTATTTATTATAATAATAAACACAGCTGTAAAATGGACCATAAAAATAATAGATGACTTGCAGATTTCTATACCCAATGTGTCAGCTATAATTGGCAAACAAATTAAATCATCCGTATGTTTGCTATCATCTAATCTCCTTTCTTTAGTATCCTCAATATTTAAATACAGTCAGGTTATTTATTCTAATACTCACTAGCAAAAAAACAAACAAACAAACAAACTCGGCACAGAAATTGATTGGCCTTGTAATGTAATTTCCCCAGCCGCAGTAACACACACTGTGCTTTTCCTCATGTGCTTGAATGTAAGGGGTATGATGATCTCACTTTTCTTATTAATAGTTTTCACTTTATCATGCCGGTACTATTGAGTTTTCTCTTTATTAACATCTTGGAGGCATTGCTTCAATAACATATAATGGGTTGAGGGAGAGAATCCAATCCATTAAGTTAGTGGTGAGCCCAAAGTGGGGGTGGGGAGAATGATTCTTCTCTTTTCCACAGAATCAGTCTCGATGGTACAGAATCAGCTGTTCCATATTTGGGTCTGTCTAGAAGACCTGGCATACGAAAGTTTTAAAATCACAAGTTACAGATGTTCAAAAACAGGTGCCTGAGGTACATCCTTTGCATCGTCTGATCTTGGTTCTGACAGTACGTCTACACTGCAATTAAAAACCAGCCGGTGGCCCATGTCCACTGAGTCAAACTCAGAGAAGTAGCTATGTTAGTCTGTATCTTCAAGAACAGCAGGAAGTCCTGTGGCACCTTATAGTCTCACAGATGTTTTGGAGCATAAGATTTCATGAGCAAAGACCTGCTTCATCAGATGCATGAGTGGGGCATCTGGCAAAGTGGGCCTTTGCCCATGAAAGCTTATGCTCCAAAATATCTGTTAGTCTATAAGGTGCCACAGGACATCTTGTTTTTCTCTGAGTCAGACTCATGGAGCTGTTTAATTGCCATGTAGAGGTTTGAGCTGGAGCCTAACCTCCAAGACCCTGCAAGCTGGAAGCATCCCAGAGCTTTGGTGGCAGCCCAAGTTCAAATGTCTATGCTCCTGTTTAACAGCCCCTTAGTCTGAGCCCTGGAGGCTTAAGTCAGCTGGCTTGGGCCAGGCACGAATTTTTAATTGCTGTGTGGACATACTCAAAGGCCACATCTACATGGTGCACTGCTGCTGGCAGGGTCATGCAAATGAGGGCACTCAACAGTACAAATGAGGTGCTTATTTACAAATCGTGCTCCTTATTTGCATAATCTCATGGGATCGTTATCCCGGCAGAGGCTTATATCACCACAAAACAAGCCGTGTAGAAGGAGTTTTGTTGACCAAAAGCCATCCTATCAACAGCCCCTTAACCCTGAGAAAAACAAGGAGTATTCTGTCATCCAGCAACATCCATGGTCTAGCATGATTTTCATTAGGCAGATGTCTACTCACCATGGGTATGACCAAGCAGCCTGTGGTCCCATAAAGTTAGCTTACAGCCACCAGTCCTGGCTCTCAGTGTTCTGTGCTGTTTTTTAGCTTAAGTTACCCCTAAATGTCTTCTAAGAACCCTGTAGGCAATGAAAGTGCTGGTAATGCTGCTAGACAATATTGACCTCCCATGGTTCGGCAAATTCTGAGGGTGCCAGACTAGAAAAGTTCAACCTGTAGTTTCTCTCTTTGTCTTTGACTCTCTGAATGTTTAACTTCAGTTTGTTAAACTGATTAGGAACCCTGTTCACACTGGCTGCATCTACCCATGACGCTTCTTCCAGAAACGTCAGGGTAACGACCTATCCAGAAGATGCTAACGAGGTGCGGATGCAAATTTTCCATGCATCATTAGCATATCAGGATGTTGTTCGGAGTCCGGAAGAAGCTCTGCTGGACTCCAAAGTACACATGCAGATGCACTGCCCGTGGAAATCTTCTGGAAGGAAACCCTCCTTCCTGAAGCCCCTTCTTCATCAAAATTTTGGGGAAGCAGTTGCTTCCGGAAGAAGTGTTTCCTCCCGGAAGATCCCCATAGACCACACATCTGCCCATGTATTTTGGAGTCCAAAAGAGCTTCTTCAAGACTCCGAACCACGTGCCAATATGCTAATGAGGTGCAGAAAATTTGCATCTGTGCCTTATTAGCATCTTCCGGATAGCTCATTATACAGCCACAGAGACGAGCAAAGAGCCTCCTTGTGTCAGCATCATAGAATCATAGAACACTAAAACTGGAAGAGACCTTAAGAGGTCATCGAGTCTTGTGTCCTGCCCTCATGGCAGGACCAAGCACCTTCTAGACCATCTCTGATAGATGTGTATGTAACCTGCTCTTAAATATCTCCAGTGATGGAGATTCAACAACCTCCGTAGGCAATATATTCCAGTGTTTAATCACCCTGCTAGTTAGGAAGTTTTTCCAAATGTCCAACCCAAACCTCCCTTGCTGCAGTTTAAGCCCATTGCTCCTTGCTCTATCCTCAGAGGCCAAGGAGAACAATTTTTCTATCATGTTCCCTCTAAGAAAGCCATAGTGTCTTTGCATTTTGACATTAATAGCATTGTAGAGTTCAAGGTCTGATTTCCGATGCATAGTGCTGTGGGAAAACCAACTGCATGTTCATGAAATCAGAAAGTCTATATTTCGAGAAACAGCATAATTGGTTTCAATGAACAAAGTTACAAAGAGAAATGCACACACTTCATAATCACTGCATTTAGATGATGATCACAAAACCAGGATACCACAGATTTGTTTTTGCAGCACATTGTGTTACAGCTCTCAGTAATTAAATCAATGCAATTACAAATCTGCTATTGGTCTTGTTAAGAAATGTCAGCAAAAATTGTCCCATGAATTCAGCAGCTCCAGCAAAGTGATCATGCCACCAAATGTGGACAAAATTTGCTTCCATGTCTTAGTATAGCACCTCAAAACCCCACAAAACTATTTGTTAAAACAAAAAGCAGTCAAGTAGCACTTTAAAGACTAGCAAAATGGTTTATTTGGTGAGCTTTTGTGGGACAGATCCACTTCTTCAGACCATAGCCAGACCAGAACAGACTCAATATTTAAGGCCCAGAGAACCAAAAACAGTAAGCAAGGAGGACAAATCAGAAAAAGATAATCAAGGTGAGCAAATCAGAGAGTGGAGGGGTGGGGAGGAAGGTCAAGAATGAGATTGAGCCAAGTATGCAGACGAGCCCCTATAGTGACTCAGAAAGTTCCCATCACGATTTAAACCGTGTGTTAATGTGCCGAATTTGAATATAAAAGCCAGCTCAGATGTTTCTCTTTCCAGAACGGTGCAATAATTCCGTTTCAGTAACACACATACCTTTAGGTCATTGACAGAATGCCCCATTCCATTAAAATGTTGACTAACTGGTTTGTGGATCTGGAGTGTTTTGATGTCTGTTTTGTGCCCATTGACCCTTTGTCTAAGGGAGTTAGAAGTCTGTCCAATATACAAAGCATCTGGGCATTGTTGGCACATGATGGCATATATGATGTTAGTAGAGGAGCATGAGAAAGTGCCCGTGATTCTGTGAGTAACGTGGTTAGGTCCAGTGATGGTATTTCCAGAGAAGATATGTGGACAAAGCTGGCAGCGGGCTTTGTTGCAGGGAAAGGTTCCAGGACTGGTATTCCCGGGGTATAGACTGTGGCTGTTCCTTACTGTTTTTGGTTCTCTGTGCCTTAAATATTGAGTCTGTTCTGGTCTGGCTATGGTCTGAAGAAGTGGGTCTGTCCCACGAAAGCTCACCTAATAAACTATTTTGCTAGTCTTTAAAGTGCTACTTGACTGCTTTTTGTTTTCATAGTGTATAGACTAGCACGGCTTCCTCTCTAAAACTATTTGTTGGTTGCTGTATTGGTACTTTAGCCAATCAAGAGCAAATATGACACATCTTTTATATTTATCATAAGTTCACACTGCATTGTAGGACCAGGAACACTTTCTACCAGCATTGTGCATTTTGTTAGGTGAAAATGTATGTCCCTTATTAGACAGCTCAGCTATTATAGATCTAAGATGGTCAATATTGAAAATATTTGAGTGACAAGCAATGCAAGTGGATAGAGTAAGCTTGCCAACTTTTATTGAATTCTCCACACATATTGGCTTGATTCTGGAGCCAAAAAACATTCTTTGGTTGGAAAACAGAGCATCCTTTTTCTGCTTGTTCTACTGTGCACAACAAAATCATGATGATTTGCTTGGATTTCCCATCTGTGGTTCTTACACATGGCTTTTGAATCCTGGATATGCTCCTTATCTGTTTTAAGAGATTATTTTATTCCCCATTTTTACCAAGGTTAAAAAAAGAAGAACTAGACAAATTCATGGAGAATACGTCCCTTATGGCTGTTACCCATGAGGGGCAGGGATGGTGCCCCTAGTTTCTGTTTGTCTGAAGCCGGGAATGGGTGACAAGGGATGGATCACTTGATGACTTTGTGTTCTGCTCATTCCCTCCGGGGTGAAGATAGGATACTGGGATACTGGAATAGGTGGGTGTTTGGTCTGACCTGGTATAACCATTCAGATATTCATATGTCCAATCTTTATGGCATATCACTCTGTCGTTCACCCACTTGCAACAATGACTGACTGACTAGGTGAATAATAATAATAATAATAATAATAATAATAATGTCACAATTTTGAAACACCCTCCTAACAAGTTGGGATGTCAGCTTATGTAATGTTACATAAAAAGGTATGGGGATTTAACAGAATAAAGTGATGGCATATTTTGTTATGTATTTTGAATTCAGACAAAGTCCAGTATCTTCTCCCTAAGTTTTCATGTACATGTGCTCAGGTTTTTCAGTTACAGCTTTTTTTTCCCATCAGATTCAATTTAATTAGCCCAAAACATAACAGACTCTAAACCAGCTAACCCAACATGCCACAACCCACAACTGCTGCAAAGCCACAACTGGCATTCACAAGTAGTCTAATGCCACAAGGCAATCACGGATTTAACAACATGGATTAGTGACAATAGCATCTCCCTCCCTCCCACCCTACATGGGCAGACTGAGCAGAGGGGCTAAGAACTCAGTGGGGTCATTGAGTCTGACCTTCCCTTTCACACCTGCAGAGGGTCCTTCAAGAACAAGGTTGAAGCACATTGATTCTATTGTCCCAGGCTCTGGATGGAGGATTTCAGACTTAAGGGCAGATGTGCCAACACCTCTTGCCACATTGTGAAGAAGAAGAAGAAAATATTTTTGTTTCACACCAGAGTGTTCTTTTTTATCCCTTATTGCGTGTCCTATAAATGGAATTTGCCAGACCATGGGAGGTCAGTAGTCTACCAGCATTATCAACACTTCCACTGCTTATTGGGCTCTGCAAAGACATTTAGGGGTAAATCAGAGCTAACCAACAGCACAGAACACTGAGAACCGGGATGGGTGGCTGTAAACAAATTTATGGGACCAGAGGAAACTTGGCCACACCCATGATAAGTGGTCATCTGGCTCCCTAAAATCATGATGTGTTATGGATGTTGCCAGATGAGAGAGAGACAGAGTAGAGAGGTACGATCTGTACTGGCCTCACTTCTCAGTGGATAATTCTTGCATCATGGAGTTGGTAGGTAAAGTCTCATGAGAAACAAGGTTAAGAGGAGAAACAAAAAAGATAGTAAAAGTAGGAAGTATGGAAAGAGACAACCGTCTTTAAACCAGGACATCTTAAATTATCTGAAAATCAAAAATAAGTCCTATAAAAACTGAAAACTAGGTCAATTTGCAAAAGATGAGTATGATCTAATAGCACAAGTATGTGTGGACAAAATTAGAAAGGTCAAGGCACAAAATGAGTTCAAAATAGTTTGAGACATAAAGAGTAACTAGAAAACATTCTACAAATATATTAGAAGCAAAAGGTGTACCAAAGACAGGGTACACTCATTACTCAATGAAGAAGGAAAAACCATTACAGAAAATATGAAAATGGCAGAAATGCTTAATGATGTCTTTGTTTAGGTTTTCACCAAGAAGGGTGGTGGTGATTGAATGCTTATTAGTGAATGCCAGTGAAAATGGGGTAGGTTCTGAAGTTAAAATAGGAAAAGAGCAAGTTAAAAATTACTTAGAGAAGTTACATGTCTTCAAGTCACCGTCGCCTGATGAATCACATCCTAGAATGCTCAAGAAGCTGACCGAGGAGATATCTGAGCCATTAGATATTAACTTTGAAAAGTCATGGAAGACAGGAGAGATTCCAGACGATTTGAAAAGAGCACATCTGGTGTCCATCTATAAAAAGGGGGAAAGGACAGCCAAGGAAACTATTGACCAGTCAGCTCAACTTCTGTGAGAAGAAAGATAAAGGGACAAATAATTAAGGAATCTATATGCAAACATTTGGAAGATAATAAGGTGATAAGTAATAGTCAGGATGGATTTGTAAAGACTAACTCATGTCAAAACAGGCTGAGAGTTTTCTTTGATGGACTAGCAAACCTTGTGGATAGAGGTATACCTGGATTTAGTAAGACATTTGCTACAGTATTGCATGCTCTTCTTATCAGTAAACTAGGGAAATACAACATACATTTGTCTCACTGTAAGGTGGGTGCATAACTGGATGGATAACCATTCCCAAAAGTAGTTATCAATACTTCACAGTCATACTGGAAAGGCATTACCAGGGGGATTCCACAGAGATCAGTCTGGGGACTGGTTTCGTTCAGTAACTTTATCTGTGACTTAGATAATGGCAGAGAGATTATGCTTATAAATTTTGCAACTGATAGCATGCTGGGAAGGGCTTCAAGTGCTTTGGAGGACAGGATTATAGGATTTTGCTGGACAAACTGGAGAACTGGTCTGAGGTAAAGAGGATGCTGTTCAATACAGAGAAATGCAAAGTGCTCCACTTAGGAAGGAACAATCAGTTTCACACATACAAAATGGGAAATGACTGTGTAGGAAGGAGTATTGCAGAAAGGGATCTAGGAGTCTTAGTGGATCACAAGCTAAATCTGAGTCAACAGTTTGTCACTGTTACTAAAAAAGCAAACATCATTCTGGGACATATTAACAGGAGCTTTTGTAAGCAAGACACAAAAGAAAATTCTTCCAGTCTAATCTGCACTGTATTGTCACTAGTACAGATCTTGTCCATTCCTTAGGTGCCTTTCCTTCTTTCCACGCTATTTAACATAGTCAGTGTATTTCCTGAATCATACTTTCTCCTATGTACTTGATCATCCCTCCCGTGATCTTATCATTTAGTGTGGCTAAGCAGTGGAATAAATTCCCTAGTGAGGCTGTGGAATCTCCATCGTCGGAGATATTTAAGATCAGGTTAGAAAAACACCTGTCAGAGATGATGTAGCTGATACTTGGTTCTGCCATGAGGGCAGGAGTCTGGACTCAGTGACCTCTTGAGGTCCCTTCCAGTTCTAGTGTTCTATGATATCCCGGTGAGCAAATGCAGCTTATTCAAGTTAGCAGGCTGGAATCTGTCCCTTTATGTATATTTTTAATTTCCTGGAAAGCAAATGACTTGTAATTGCTTTCCATTTACTAGTATAATTATTATAAAGAGGCCTATGTGAATGGTACTTTGCAGGGAGGAAAATCCAGAAAGATGAACACATCATGGAGTTTTCCAAAAACGGCTCTGTCAGCACACAGCAGAGTTTGCCGCTCTTTCCTCACGCAGCGAGCAGCCATTCACCTCCCAAACTACAGATTTCAGGGGCTCTGAGGGAAGTGCAGAGCCCCTGCACAGAGGCTGTGCTTTCTTTCCAACCCCCTACACTCCGTCTCTCTGGCAGCCTGGCTGTGACAGAACTACTCTGTCACCATTTCTCTGAGAAGAAAGAGAGCCCCAGCATGGGGGAACTATGAGGGAGAAAGAGCTACTGCTTCAGGCAAACTAATGCAAGTGCTGGGAGAGGCAAGTCCTGACTGATCAGCTCTGATTCCACCTACCTCATACAGCCACTTCCCAGAATTTGGGACAGCAAGATCCAATTCAGTAGAGGCTTTGCATGGGAGGGAGGATACCTGGGCATAAAAGGTCCCCCAGTGAGCAGGTCTTGAGTAATTATTTTACAATTAAGTTACAGGGCTGTGTAACCAATGATTTTGTCCATTTATTGGGTGATGTTAGTATTAATTAATGTGAAATATATTTCACTTTCTCATGTATTTATTGGATGATGTTAGGCTTAATTAACATGAGAGAGAGAGAGAGTCTCAAACTATGTTAAATAAAGTTAATTGGTAGGATTACAGGAGTATAACATTGATCAATATCCAGAGAGAATCATGTATTACATGTCAAAGAAAGAAAGGCTGGATCATAAGACATGTAGGTTGAGGAGTGCAAGATATTAGCTGAGATATTTTAGGCCTTGGGGATAAGAAATGCTGACATAACTGACTGAAGAATAACCCGATGCCCTAAGATTATGGGAAAAGATTATTTTTAAAGGATAAAATTGCTCTAAAGGCTTATATAGATCAGCATGGCTCTCAGCCACAGGATACAGGTCAACGTTAATGTGCGTAAAGAGAACCTACCCAGCCTATAGTAACAGAGAGGAAGCCGTGCTAGTCTGTACACTATCAAAACAAAAAGCAGTCAAGTAGCACTTTAAAGACTAGCAAAATCCCATGAAAGCTCACCTAATAAACCATTTTGCTAGTGTTTAAAGTGCTACTTGACTGCTTTTTGTTTTTTTACCCAGCCTATAGAATTTTGCATCCCTTATATTTCTCAGGGACACAGAACAATAAGAAAAGAGGGTTGACACTTCCATGTACATTCACAGAATGTAAGTATAGACAGAACCACATTATAAAAAGGGGGTGCCCAAAGTAGAAAAAATTGAGCTTGCCACAGGAGAACTCCAGTGGGAACTCAGGCATTGTTCCTTTGCATAGATAACTTGCCAGAAGCTGGGAATGGGTGACAGATGGCTCACTTGCTGATTACCTGTTCTGTTCTGTCCCTCCAAAGCACTTGGTATTGGCCATTGTTGGAAAACAGAATACTGGGGAAGTTGGACCTTTGGTCTGACCCAGCATGGCCATTCTTATATTACATAAAGAGTTTCTAAATCATTTTTAAGCTACTTCTCGATGTTGCAGTTCCCCAGGATCTCCACCACTGCCAAGAAGATGGTTGTTTCTTTCCAGAGAGCAGGAGGTCCGACCTAACACTGCAGATTAGAACACAAGAGCACACTGTCACTGCTTTTTTTTTCAACCTGAGCTATCCTTCTTAATCCGCATCACCTGTGTGGAGGGGCAAGGAAGGTGCATCCTATCTGATATATTTCCCTTCTGTATTATTATCTACTGTGGTTAAAAAATTATGATTGTCTCCACCACAGTGAGGTAAAGAATCCCTTCCTTTTCAAGTGCAGTTTTGTCTGTAACGACCTACTAAACAAGAGTGAGCTCAGTAAGCTGAGGCATCTGTTAACATGAGGACAGTCTACCTCGTACAACATTAATAAATCTTTCATCAGCACATTTTGGATTCATTGCCGTTACTTGTTTCAGTGCATGTTTCTTTGCCTGCTGTATCCCCAAGCATGTTCTCAGCAGTGTCAAGCTAGAAGTGAAAGATGCAAGGAGTAAAGGAGGTCAACAGAAGAAATTCTCCCATCAGCCTTCCTCCTTATAGACAGCCAAGTTAGCCACGCACTGATACATCGATTTTAGCTGTGCAACTGCCATGGCTTGAATTGCCTATCTGTGGTTGACTTGCTTTGCCTAGTGTAGACATTGCCTCAGGGACCAGAGCCTTGTGTAAAACAGCTCCATCAATGCCAGTGGAATTATGGCTGCTTTTTGCCTGCTTGGGGACCTGGCTCTCCATGTCAATCAATTCTTCAAGTTTGAAGTAGCAATACTGGCTTCCATTATTTCATTTCCCGAGAGTCCATTGTGAAACTACATCAGGTCTTCTAACAATTTAGCTGGTTCGAAAGCCTCCCCAGAAGGTGTATAAGAGACTAGCACTTGGTCGTATTAACCCGCACTTTATTACTGTCAGAGCACGGGGCGAAAGGGTTACATCATCTTTGTTTAAGGAAAAAGTGTCCTGTTGGGTTTCTCTTCAATGATCTGTGATTGTTCCTAGAAACTAAATTATCTTTTCTACTCATTATTTCACTGTTTCGAAATGTATGGGGTCATGGCTGGAACCTGGCACTGCTCTAAACGCTGCATTGTGTCCTCCTGTTTCAGTAACACTGCGCACTTCAGCGAGACAATTCCACAGCACACCCACTCTTTTCAGCTGAATTGATTGCTCACAGACATCACATGTGCTTACATTTACTGTGGTTATCATCTTACTAGAGAGGTTTGCAACACAGTAATCCATACAACAGGGATCAAATGCATTCACGTTTCAAATCCACCATGGAATATGCTGTCTTAGACAGCGAGCACAGGCACATTTTCAAAGTCTGTTCGATGCCATGCTAGGGATGTTGAGTAAATGAATAACCACTGACAGCAGGCTCCCCTCCCTGCCAGCCCGCTGGAGCCACGACCCAGCATTTAGACCAGGTCCCACCTTCCAGAGGCTCCCACCTTCCCCCTTGCTACAGCAGGGGCTGGAGGCAGGCTCTCTGACAGCTCATTTGGGCCAGGAAGCAGCATTTCAGTGGCCTCCCAGTGTGAATGGGCTCCTGTGGGGTAGGCATTTCCCCTCACAGTGGCTCTGCTGTGTCAAAATTTCAAGGCACACTGTACTAGAAAACTAGCATTTAACATATATTTTCCATTCACCCTGGTATTTCTATTCTAATTTGCCATATCTCCATATAAAAAGCCTGCATTTGTAAGACTCACATCCTTCTTTTTCTCCTCTGAGAACTGAAAAAAAATTAAAACAAGATGTTTTCTCAACCACTGCACTGTGTAAGTGTTGGGAATTCTGCCTTTTTAATGACAGTCACTATATGAGGAGAAAGAGCAGTAAGCTCAATTTGTGCATAGCATGTGATATTTTTAATGCAACCATCACTGTAGAAGAAACAACAGGCAGAGGCAAATGTTGCTGAAAGCCTCTACTGTTGAGATATCACTTTATAGGAGGTTTGCTGTCTTCCATTGGCATTAGGTGTTTGCTCAGAGATTGACCCCAAAACTATTGAAGTTAATGGGAGTCTATTCGTTGGTTTAAACAGATTTTGTATGAGGATTCCAGTCTTCCACATGTCGCTTTTATATGACCAAGCCTGCTGCTTCTGTTGCACAGAATTTGATTATTGTTCAGGTTACCATAAGGAAATGAAACCAGGCCCTAGCCTTCTCTCCCTCCAAGTGATAATTCTCTGCGGTCTACTCCAAGGCATGAGTCTGCCTAATGTCATTACAACTGCAGACATGCTATTGTCTGAGGCCTGGGAATGTCATTGATTATTATTATCAGTATTTGTTTTTATGGTATTTTGATGGTTGGCTGCTACCTTCATCTTAAGTGAGTAGAATTTGTTTTACTTTGTCATATCCTGGGAGAGAATAAATACATACCAGCCTACCCCTGCTCCCCATTAAAGAGTAGTTAAGCCCTCAAAACAGGCCAGTTATCAGACTTGCTCATGAAACAAAACATCTTAGACCACAATGGGTGTGCATCTCACATTGTCATTCACTTTTTCTCTAAATAAAGGTCCCCTTTCTTCAGATTAAAACTAAATATCTTATAGTCCACACAGCAAGAAGCTGCTTACTATTAAATCCCAGCTAAAGCCAGCTCACTACAGCTGGTCAACTGCAAATACAAGTAGGTTTGGTTGCTGTAATTCATACTAAGATCTCTTAATTCATTTACTGCTAGTTCTATTGGCGCCACAGTGGGCTGGTAGTCATGGGATCGTGACTGGGCCCAAAGATGTAACAAACCTGCCTTTCACTTCTTGTTTCAAAAATCTTCTTGAATGAACAGAGCTTTTTTTCTCATGGATGGACAAGAAGTGATTATTTCATGTCTGGGTCCTACTTTCATACGTGCCTTTGTACATAAAACAGAATTTCTGTAACGTGAACTTTTGCAGGGAGGAGATGGATAATGAAACCTAAGCAGGGAAATAGTTAAAGCTACTTCTTGTCGCACTGTGTATTATGTATTCAGGATGTTTTACAAACAGGTGACAGCACAAAGCTCTTGTCCTGAGCACCGAAGTTACACAAAGAACACAGGGATAAGACATATTAGCACAATGGTGGGATAAACTGCAGATGGAGGGGGATGACTGAACAAGGGAAATAAAAATGAATCCAGAGAACATTTTTCCCTTCTTCAATGTGGTGGTATGACACAAACGTTTTGTTTCATACATTTTTAATATGGAAAAATATATCCCTGGCATGCAGGAGCTTTTCAGTTGTCTCTGTGCTAAACACTTTGACAACCAGGATAAGATTTGAGTTCACCTGCACCAAACACAGAGATTCTGCCATTAATGGCATGATGGATGAAACTGCTTTTAATAGAGCAGCACGGGGCTTTGACATACAGTACAGCAGTTCTGCTTCCAACCAGCAGAGGGCAGTGATGCAGCTATGCACTAGTTCTTTTATAGCAAGAGTTTCAATAGACGTGGGCTGGGACAATAATGGGGAATTCCTGTATAATGGGAAGAGTGAAGCTAAAAAGTATGTTTTTAAGAGAGAATAAAAAAGCAGACTGAAATAACCTTATCGTATATAATTTTAGTAATTTACAATTGTGGAAGGTAAATTCAACTGGCTGCGAGATGCTGCCACAGGTGTAAATAAGTGACGCAATCTGCCCACATGGATTGTTATAATTATTTTGCACTCACCTTATCATTTACAGCAATGCAAACAAAGGTGCAAGGAACAAGAAAAATAAGACCAATGTTTTTCCTGCTGAAGTGTTAAAAAGGGATCTGAGCTGCCACAAATATGTTCCAGGGAGGTTTCCCGAATGCTTTTAGAATCTTTTATTGATTTTCTGCACTTCAGAACTTTCAATTTCTATGGACTGCTGTATACATGTTCCCTTTTTCATTGTGTTATATATTGCTTTCATATTTCCAAATTCTGCCTCCACTTTGCCACTGAACTAGGGTAGGCTTTTAGACAGCTGTTTTCTCTTGATTGTAGAATTGTGGTGTTTTTTGGCAATCTAATAAATTTGTTAAATAATTTGAATTAATTTCCCAATTTTCATTCACATCTATCTGTCTACATTTTTCGCCTCAATCAATTGTGCTCATAATTTCCCGAAGCTAAGGTAAATTAGCCCTTTCCAAGCACCAAGGATATACACATGACTGGTTAGGACCATTGTCTGCACATACTAAATATGACTGAGTAATAATTACTGGTACCATAGGCAACCTCACCCACTTCCAGGTCAGAGAAGAAGTTGTCTTTCTCCTTCATAATGAGGTCCAAAATAATCACATCATGAAGGGTTCAATATCTTTTCAATTAGGAAATTATCATCTCTAAATTTTAGAAGCTCAAATGATTGACTATAGGTTGAACCTCTCTAGTCTGGCACCCTCAGGACCTGACTGATACCAAACAAGAGAATTTGCTGAACCATGGGAGGTCAATATTGTCTAGCAGCATTACGAACACTTCCACTGCCTACTGGGTTCTTAGAAGACATACGGGGTAAATTAGAGCTAAATAACAGCACAGAACACTGAAAGCCAGGACTAGTGGTAGTTGTAAACAAATTTTATGGAATCAGAGGAAACTTGGTCACGCCCATGATAAGCAGATATCTGGCTTACTAAAATCATGCAGGATTACAGATGTTGCTGGATGAGACAGTGCCCAATTAGATGGGTTCAACCTATATTGGCTACATGAGACCTTCAGCATATGTCTCCTGAACCAAAGATAGTTTTTCTTTCAACGTATTGCAGATGTGGGTTTCAGGAACCACTCATCCTTCTGAATGGGAAAAGAACCTTCTGGCCTTAATATTTATGAATTTGGATGTGTAAACATAGAAATCTGCTGCAGGAAGCATGTTTTAGTTTCTTCATATAAGGCTGATGGACCCTGGTTGTCAGCAAGAGGGTTTGAATCTGCAACCTGAGAGGTGAAATCCATGTGCCTTTACAGCATGCACTAAAACCCAGCTTCCTCTCAGCTAACGCTATAGAAAACGCTTGACTATCCCTTGTTAGTGGTCTCAATGCCTGGAAGTTACATTCATAATGTACTAAAATGCTTGACAAAGATGCTGTTAAAAACAAATCTTGTGCAACAAATTTTCAGGCCACCAAGAGCTATGTATTAGCTCACCACTCCTCATTATGCATGGTAACTTTCAAGATTGAGTTTCCATTGTCATTTTCAGTTGCCAGAAAATAATCAGCATCTTATCTCTCGAGTTTCTCTTATTTGAGTTGATTTTCTTTTACCCTTTTAATTGAGATTCCTTTTATCATATCCTCATAAAATTAAACTCCTAAAGCGAGAGCTACATGTTTTGTTGGTGAGGGGGGGTTGTTTTGTCAAGTCAGATCTCATTAGAGTTTTGTTTCATACGTAAAGAAAGACAATCATGAAATACGTTAGACTCGGTTAACTTGATGCATCTGTGGATTGACCAGTATGTGCTGCATGTGATCAGATGTTCAAGCTGCAGCTGTGTGTTCTCCCTGTGTACCGCTCCAACTCTGTGTAGATAGGTGAGACAGCAGACCTTGAGTGAACCTAAGACCCAATGGCCCAATGATCACAAGATCCTTTAAGGTATGAAGACACCAATCAAAGTCATTGTCAACAAAACACAGTACTATTATTGCACAAGCTGGACCAGACCAGTAATACACATATTTCCGTAACAGGCAGGCTCAGTGAACAGACAGACTTTCTGTTCCTCACCAGGCTAGAGAAAGATACTCCCACTAAGTTACAGCTATATACCTCAATACAAAGTTACATACTGTCCCTTTGATATGGTTCGTTACTGCCCCTAGAAGAGGCTAGTTATCACCCATCACCTTGTACATGTTGGCCTGGTCAAAGCATCTTGCTACATACTGTCATCCTGACAAAACAAAAAAGCAGTCAAGTAGCACTTTAAAGACTAACAAAATAATTTATTGGGTGAGCTCTCGTGGGACAGACCCACTTCTTCAGACCATAGCCATACCAGAACAGACTCAATATTTAATGCATGGAGAACCGAAAACTTGGGAGAGTTTGAAACTCTCTCAGACAGAGAGTTAATGGGCACAAAACAAACATCAAAACGTTCCTGATCCACAAACCAGTTAGTCTACATTTTAATAGAGTGGGCCATTCTGTTAATGACTTAAAAGTTTCCATCTTATTGAAGAAGACTTTTCAGTCTGCTTTGGAAAGAGAAACTGCTGAACTCTCTTTCATATTCAAATTCAACATATTAACATGGGGTTTGAACCGGGATGCAAATTTTCTGGGACATTATAGGGGCTCTTTTGCATACTTGGCTTAATCTAATTCTTGACTCCCACCACCACCACTCTGCTCTCTGATTTGCTCACCTTGATAATTTTTTTCTGATTTGTCAACCTTGATTACTGTTTTTGGTTCTCTGTGCCTTAAATATTGAGTCTGTTCTGGTATGGCTATGGTCTGCAGAAGTGGGTCTGTCCCATGAAAGCTCACCCAATAAATTATTTTGTTAGCCTTTAAAGTGCTACTTGACTGCTTTTTTGTTTTGATAATATATAAACTAGCAGGGCTCCCTCTCTGTCATCCTGACCTTATCTTTTAGGAGGGTCAATGTGTTCCTCTTATCCTTGGGGAATGTTCTTGTGCTATGCTTGATATCGGGATGTTCTGGTACCACTTAATACATGTGCATGAGTATTCTGTGACTATTACTTCTTAGGCATGTGTATTTGTGAAATATCTGCTCAGTTCTTGTCAGATTCTGCAAGGAGACCCTGTTTCTTGCTGGTAGCTTCACTGTGGAGACATGCATCTGACGCAGTGGTGTTTACCCATGAAAACTGATCCCTAAATAAATATGTTGGTTTTTAAGGTGCTACAGGACTATCTGCTGTTTTATTGGTTGTTAAGAGTTCTATGTGGCATTCTACATTTATTGCGTGGTTATGCAGAGCCTTGGGTAAGTTCTCTTTCCACTAATCCTTTCAAAGACAAAACTTAACTACCTTAATTTGTTGTCTATCTGGGATGGCTTCTCTTTTGCAAGGCTACATCCACACTACAGTCATCTTTCGAAAGATGAACTTCTGGAAGATCTTTTGAAAGAGTGCATCCACACACAAAAAAGTGCGTCAAAAGATTGATCCGTTCTTGCAATAGAGAGCATTCACACCATCCCCACTCTTTTGAAAGAACGGGCCAGGGATTGAAAAATTCGGTGCCATGAGGACTGCTCTTTTGAAAGAAGGGCCTGCAGAGTGTCTACACCTGCTTCTTTTCAAAAGAATCTTTTGGAAAAAGGTGCTCTTACTTATGTGGGAGAGGAAGAGGGCCGCCGAGAAAAAGGCCATGTTCTTTCAATTTCAGATCAAAAGAGTACATTTTGTGTGTGGGCCTTTCACATGTTCATTCGAAAAAGGGCCTGATTTTCCAAAAGATCTTGCTAGTGTAAACACGGCCTAAAGCTATTAAAGTATGATACTATAATATCTACGCTGAGACCTGCCTCTGTCATAGGAGCACATTAAATTAAACTCTAGTTAACCAATGTCCATTGACCATCCATTCAGTGCAACCAGAAACCGTTTTGCAGCCAAAACTACATTTTGAGCATAAAATGGCTTGATAGGGCATCTTTAATAAAATGGGCTGATATCATATACAGACATTATTGCTGTTTGTGTTTACCTGATCTTCAGTAGGTTTCTCTATTTTTTCAGTGCAACTTCCTTTCTGACCCTTAGTTAAAAATTATCTTTACTATTTGGCTAAATTTTGCAAATCTCTTCCCTTGGGACATATGAGAGATTTCACTGTTTAGCTGATGGGCCAGATTCAGATCTTAGATTCTGATCTAGAATATCTCCATTGAAGTCAACTGACTTGCACCGTGTTGATCAGAATTCAGCCTGGTGGCTTTATTTGGGAACTTTTTGATGTATCTATTGGCCTATTTGCAGATTTGTTAGTATTCTGTACTCGCTGCTTTCCTGAAACTGGTTATTTCTATGGGGTTTTTTTCCTAAAAATCCAATCAGACCTTCCAAATTAAAAAAAATGAAAAAAGAGTAAATATTGCATTTCCACATCACAAGGTGTGGGTGAAATGTAATTGAACAGCAGATGGTTTCAAAACATCAAACACAATAAGCAATTATTTCAACCCAGATGAATAACATTCCTAATTTGCTCCTTGGAAAGAGTTGGAGCTAGACTTATTTCTCCTGTGACTCAGCTGAATAAATTTATAAGAGGAGAAAATCAGGACCCTAGAATATTTTGGGGAGCAGATGAACACAGAAGTCCAGATGTCGAGGTGCAGCTGATCTCAACACAACATAGGCCAAAGATGTGTGCAGAGAAAATGCTTTAAAGCTGCTTTTGCAAGCCCCCAATTGTGGTGGCACATCTGTGTAATCCCATTGCCCTGCACTTATTCTAGACCAGCCTGAGAGTTGCTCTAATTTTATGCCAGGGACAAACAGTCTTAATAGTTCAGGATTACAGCCAAGCTTTGACGGACGACATCCTGGCTGAGGATCCTTTCCCTGCTATGTTGGTAGCTGGGAAGGGAAGTGGCTATAGAGGGAATGAGCTCAGAGAAGTAAAGGGCAAACCAGGAGTTGCTGGAGTCTGGTGTACTGCAAGGCAGAAGAAGGACTCTTAACCAGATATGACTATTGCTGAGACTGACATGCAGCAGTTCTGGTGTTGTGGAAATTCCTGAGTCTGGGGTTATCTAACCTAGGCTCTGCTTGGTGATAGGCTGCTACTGCATGCTTATGAGGCGACTGTGCTTACCAACTCACCACAGCATCTGAGCATGCATCTCTGGTTTGGCTGTAAGTTTGCCTCACAACCACCCTCTCCTGGGGTTAAATAAATGTCCGAACATTCAACAATATAATAGTACATATATTTCTATTTTTCCCTAAATTTCAGCTTAGCCTGTAGCTGGCCATGTTCACCAAACTGTAGCCTGGTGGAAGTTTGCTGTCCCAAATGATCATATGTCAGCACTTCCTTTGGCCATTTTATTCTAGCTGATTGTCTGAGGATTTCCTACAGACACAGGTACAGCCTCATGAATCAATTGTTCTATAACTCTTTAAGATAGTTCTGTCCATATCTAGGATTGCCATATTTGACCTTTCAAAAGAGAGGACACCCCCAGGAAGGACTGTATCTGTCTCAGTATCTACCAACTCATGTTGTATTAATGGCTATGGTTACACTACAGCGCTCTGTCGACAGAAGTCACTGTTGGAAGAGATTTCCCAACAAAACTTCTGTTGACAAAGTGCAGCCGCACACAAAAGCTAATCATGAGAGTGATCCACTCTGTCAACAGAGGAGCTGGACTGCCCAGCTGCTCTCTCAACAGAACAAACACCCACAAGCATAGCAGACAGGGCTTCCCATTGTGCTGGTTGCCTCTCTGGTGAGAGAAGGCTCCCCAGAGCATCCACACAGCTTTTTTGTCTACAGAATCTGCACACAGCAGAGTTATGCCTCATGGCTGAGAGGCAGAATGCTGCTGGTGAAAATGCTGAGTTTTGTTGACAAACTGTAAACAAAACACATTTCTGTGTGACTGTTCCATCAGTTTTGTTGAAAAAACCAGGGTTTTATCGGCAAAACTCGCTAGTGTAACCATAGCCAATGTTTTTATAGTATACATATAGTGCATTAATACAATGTGAGTTGGTAGATACTGCTACATACAGACTCCCTCTCAGGGGTGTCCTCTTTTTTGGAAGTTCAAATTTGGTAACTCTACTGGACCCAATGGTGCCATTTCTTGGAGAATAGTGTGGGCAGCAAAGCTGGATGCTGCTTGCTCGTCTTCTGGTTCCCTTGACTGTCAGGGAGTGAGAGAAAAGTACATAGCTTGCATGCATGCCCCTGACTCCAAGCCAGTGAGGGCACAGGTCAGAAGAGCAATTCACAGAACCTGTGCACTTTCCTCTCGCTCCCTGATAGTTAGGGGACCAGGATGAAGAACGACTTCCCCGTATATGCACAGCTGCTCCCTTCCCTTCCAAAATGGCACCACTGTTCATACCACTGGTTGCTTGACAGGTAACTGCTCCTTTCGTACTTTGTCTTTTTCTATTTGAAGCCAGTATGTTTGGGATCAGAAATAAAATCAGATAGAGGTTTTACAACACTCAAAATACTTCATAAATCCCAATAAGGATTCCAGCCCATGTTTTTACTTCCCTTATGGTAAAAGAAGTCTGTTCTTTTGAAGCCTGTGCAACAAGTATGTCTTTCAAGTGTACTTTGTGTCCCTCAGTTAAAACCATTCTTCTACAGGTGCACACCTCCTTCTTGCATAAAACACATCAACAACCATTTTTCTGCTGATTTTTGAGAATGTTCCAACGTCTTCCATGTGGAAGTGTTGCTGTAGATGAGTACATTAGCAAGGTAAGGGGTGTTTATGTCACATCTCAAATCTTCCTAGTATCCTTCCATTCTGTCCTGGAATTCTGCAGAAGCATTAGTGAATCCAAAAGGAATACAAACCCATTCCTATAACCTCCAGGGTCTGATTATTGTGGATTTCCCTCACTTATAAACCCCTGGTAAGCTTTGCCATGATCAAGGACAGAGAACAATGAATTTCCATTTGAGCTGTCGAGATTCAGTATAGGTATGCCTACACGGAATAGTTAGTTTTGTTTCTTGGTTCTCTCTATCTGAAGTCTACCCATGATCATCTTTTCCTCTGGCACAAACCAAAATATGGTAACTTAATTTTTTTTATCCACCCACTGGCACAAAGATCTTTCATACAACTCTTCACTTCATTACACAGTAGTTGGGGAATAGCCTTAAATGTTTTCTGGACAAAAGCCTTGTCAGCCTCTTTAATGCCCATTTTCAAAGCTTCCGTATATTCTACATCTGAATCCCTCACAAACGTGCTGCATTCTTATAACATATATCTGACCATTTCCCCCTGTGTCTGTGAGGTGTTACGAGCTGACAGGAGCCTCTCATATTTCACTACAAGAGTTTGGGACATGTCTTTATGTTCAGCTAGTACCACTGACTGATGATTGTAATGTTTATTTCCTGTCAATGGGGCCTACCTTCTGGCTGCTGTGATAATTGCATAGAAGAAATGTTATCAACTAGTTGTAACCCTTCTGCTGTAGTTCTCCTTTTTTAAGCTAATGTCATCTTTAGTGACATTCCTGACTTACTCCAGTCAGTCGTTCCTTTTCAGGGATATATAATAGCCAAGGGATATATAAATAGCCAATATAATGAAGGGATGTATAATAGCCGAGCCTTCAGTCCAGTTGGAATCAGTCATATCATGGTGTCTCCAGATGCACTGTTGTTTCTTGTTATTCACTTC
The DNA here is from genome assembly GCF_033958435.1 of Carettochelys insculpta. NCBI lineage: Eukaryota > Metazoa > Chordata > Testudines > Carettochelyidae > Carettochelys > Carettochelys insculpta. The sequence goes on along the minus strand of NC_134143.1, from coordinate 67,658,664 downwards.
TCTTCAATAGCCTGTCCTCTTGGAACAGTGGTACCCTTTTTTCCTTCCTTGACTCAGACACGCCCTCTGCCCTTTTGCCCTTCTGTACTAGATTTTTTAGCTGAAGTGCTGAGGTAAAGAGTTGCCCACGCTGTCAGAAATGACCCTCAGCCTTCCATGCAGTCACCCTAAACTTGTCAATGACACTGAAGCCTACTATAGGTCATTCGTCCTCCTAACTTATCAGCACAGGGATATATATCTTAGCAATATGGTTGGTAGGAGGTGATGGGTGGCAAAACAATTCTGCTTATCAACTTTGTAAAGGATCTTCAGTGCCATTCACTGTTTCCAGAACCAGTCTTTGTTCCATACCAAACAGTTCATCAGCTCTGGAAGATGTTGCTCCTTCCATCTTTTTCAATCAAACATTGATACCTAAGAACATGTCTCCCGCTTAGAACTTTTCTTTCATATAGCTTGGCAGCTGTCTGGGTCATAGGCAGCCATTCCAGGAGGGCATGCAGTGGAAGCAGTCATGTGTACTGGGATACTGCTTGTTATTCTTCCCCTTCCCCTGACTATCAGGGAGTGAGGGGAAAGTACACAGATTGAGTGCACGCCTCTCACTCCCAGTTGCTGAGGGGAGAGGGCAGAGGAGTAAATCACACACATTGCGCACTTTCCCCTCACTCCCCAGTAATCAGGGTAGTCAGTCATGGTATGCTTGGCTGCTGCCCCCCTGCTCCCCTCCAAAATGGCCCTTTCCCCTCTCTCATTTCACAATTGCTCATATTGACCTCAGACCTGACATCCACTTGTGCCATTTGCCGGGCGCTCGCTCTTGCAGCAGCGATTGCATGTGTCGGCTGAGTTCCCCCACTGACAGGTCTGACAGCATTTCTGGTAACAGTGGTATTTGTCCTTTCTGGTTTGCATAATGTGGGGAATTAATATAGGTTTTCCCTGAACTCATGGCCTTTTGAAAGCCGTGATTTCAATTGCCAGTAGTCAGATTGCTTCATTGTTCGGTTCCGCATGAGTGGCTATTGCAGTTTGTTCTCTGACAGTAGCAGGATCATTAGTTTCTCCTGCTTTCAAAACTGATTGCATAGCATTTACTCCTAATGGCTTCCGTTGCCCTGATGCTCTTAATTTTTGCAAGGGCGCCAGTTCAGCGTTACAGGCACTAGTCAATTTTTCCCAGCCAAAGTTCATCAGCTAAGTAGGGGTTTAGGTCAGTTCTAATACTCTCTTTGATCAGCCTCGTCAAAATAGCCCATAAAAAACAACTTTAGACCAAATCAGGCTGATATTTTAGTCTTCACGCTGTGTTCTCTGCTGCAGAGATAGTTGTCTGATGAAGATCCATTGCATGCAGCAGGAAATCCAGCAGCATCTCTTTGGGTGTTTCTACACAGCAAAGGTATTTCAGAAGAACAGCCACTATTCTGAAATAACTCTGCGAGCATCCACACAATAATTTTGCTATTTTGCAATAATTTTGAAATAACAGATGGCTTATTTTGAATTCTGTAAACCTCATTCTGTGAAGAATAGCTCCGGATATTTCAGAACAGGGTCTGTATTGACAGAGAATAGGGGACATTTCAAAATAAAATATTCCAGAATAGTTTATTCCTGAGTAATGCTGCTGTATAGACATAGCCTATTTCAAACTACAAGCCTCAGAAACACTCTAATCTGAAATAGGTTCTATTGTGTGTGGACACACTCTTTTGGAATAAGTTTTCTTATTTTGGGTCTTCCGTGTAGTGTGGACAAATTATTCTGGAATGTCTAATTTCAGAATAATAACTTGGGAATATGCTATTCTGGAATAACTCTGTAGCGTAGACATACCCTCTGTATGCATGAGCAGCCTTAATTAATTTCAGATAGAAATTAGAGGTGTTTTCTTTGGGACAATCTGTGTGTAAGTGCTGCCTTATTTTGGGCAAGATAAGCTCACTTTTCCCATTCAGATAACTTTGTGGAGTTTTACTCCAGGGCTGACTGCAGAAATGGTCTCCTGTTTCAAAGGGGCCCAGAGCTCTGGCCAACACACTGCTTCTTTGGCAGAGGCGGTGGCGAGAACTCTGGGCCCCTTTCAATGCCATGGCATGGCTGTGAGTGGCTGTGATGGAGTGGGGAGTCCCTGTGATGGAGTGGCACTGAGGGCTGGATGCCCCTTCCACCTTTGGCCATCCAAGGGCACAAAGCCAGGTCTCCCTCCCACCTATCAGTCCTGCTGGTTGTAGTCGGCAGCAACCAGGACCAGGATCAGTACCTAGGCATTCCCTTGCTTGTTCTTGCTTGTACTTCCAAATCCAAAGGTAAGACTCAAACAGTCTGAATGAGGTACTTTTGTATCTTCCAAATTTCGGATGCTTATCTCAGGCTTTCAGAAGAATTAGAAATTTGTCTATCACTGATTTTCATATCAAGAGGCCAAATTAAGCTGTTTATGTAATTCAGCAGAAGTCACACCCTTTAAATAGAGGAAAAGTTTTTAATAAAGTAAAGCAAGTAACAAACTAAAATGCAACCCCCAAATGCAGGGGTTGTTTAAGGGGAATGGATCAGATCAGGCAAATTAAACAACTTCATATTACATATGAGTTACCATAGATTTATTTTAAGTAATAACTTAGCCATATATCACATTTTCCCTCCCTTCAGTTCCTCAAATCGGAAATAAATTTGAAGTTTAAACAGGCAATGGAAAGGGAAAATATATATTATAAAGGCTTATATCAATCAAAAACCAGGTTGAAATGGCAGTTCTCTTCTTTATTGTTTTTTTTTCTAACTCTTCCCAATCATTTATTTTTAATAACACTCTTCATATCCTTGAACTTTTTCCATAAGAAATGGGAAATCTAGCAAACTACCTAAACAAATTAAATGTAACTTGTTCTTTGACATACATAATGGATTTTAGTTTTGCCCTACTGAGGGGTTATGTTTCATTATTATTAAAAATGTCAGTAATATTTTGCCTGCTGGGAGCATAACTTTTCCTCCCTTTTTTTTCAATTTTACTCAAAGCCCTTTATTACCTATTTTACAATTCACATCTACAGAGACTAATAGTTGTTGGCTTGTTTAAAAAAAAAAAAACCTCAAGCTCACAGTGGCATTTTGCAAAATTGTTTTTTACATTTTAAAACTGCAGAGCACTTGTAAAGACATTAAATGAAACATTACTTGAAATGGTCTTTGCATTAGTCCCTCTGTGTGACCTTCACATCAGCGGGGGAAAACCTGGAGGATTACATCAGGTGAACTGCTTCAACTTCTCCCAATGTACACCTGATAAATATACAGTTTAGTGGTGAGAATGTCCTTGGATAAGATCCCAAAAAGCTTTTAAGATTATAATTAATCCAGCATCATTGAGCAATAGTGAGATTTAGGAACTACAAGGGTTTCCCTTACGGCCTGGACTCAGCTAATACTTAGCATGCACCCAAACATGGGTGACCTGAAGCATTGATGTGCTTTGAGTTAGACTGATGCTGAAGTACTTTATCCAACCAGAGTTTCTGGCATGAAGTGTGTCAGACTCCTGGACTCAGTTCCCACTTCTACCACTGACAAATTGTCTGACCTTGGGCAAATCACTTCACCTCTTTATAGCTCAGTTTATCCAGTTCTAAAGCAGAATATTAATTCTTAATTCACAGGGCATTGCAAGACTACATTAATCAATAGTAGACTGGAGATACAAGATAATCAGAAGGAAAGGTTCTATCAATGTGCAAGCCTTTATTATAAAATATTATCATAACCTAATCCAGAATTAATGAGGGAGAAATGTGAGTATGTCTAAGGTCCATTAACGAGGGTAACATAGAGCACAAGGATTATCTTTTAATCCTGGTCTACTTATACATTGTTTGGGAGAATTTATATGCAGTGATAGCTCAACATGCATTGTGATAGAGTGGAGATACAAATAGGCATACAGGGTCAAACCAATGGTCTAATCTAATATCCTGTCTCCACTGGTGGCCAGTGCCAGGTGCTTCAAGGGAATGAAGAGAACTGGCAATCAAGGAGTGAGCCATCCCCTATTGTCCAATCCCAGCTTCCAGTAGTCAGAGGATAGGATTGTTCAGATCATGGGGTTGTGTCCCTGACCATCCTGACTAATAGCAGTTGAAGGATTTACCCTCCATGAACTCATCTAGTTCTTTTCTATGTCCTGTGTTCTAGTCCATGAACTCATCTAGTCAACCTGTGGAACTCCTTGCCCGAGGAGGCTGTGAAGGCCAGGACTCTATTAGGGTTTAAAAAAGAGCTTGATAAATTTTTGCAGGTCAGGTCCATAAATGGCTATTAGCCAGGGATAAAGTATGGTGCCCTAGCCTTCATAACAAGGGCAGGAGATGGATGGCAGGAGATAAATCACTTGTCTTCTGTTCTCCTTCTCTGGGGCACCTGGCATTGGCCACCGTCGGCAGATGGGATGCTGGGCTTGATGGACCTTTGGTCTGACCCAGTATGGCCATTCTTATGTTCTTATGTTCTTACATTTTTTCAACCCAATAATGCTTTTGACTTTACAACACAGAATCATAGAATCCTAGATCTAGAAGGGATCTCAGGAGGTCATCAAGTCCAGCCCCCTCTCCATGGCAGGATCAACCCTAACTAATTCCTCCCAGCTAGGACTTTGCCAGCCAGGACTTACAAACCTCTAGGTATTGGAGATTCCACCACATACCTAGATAACACTTTCCAGTGCAGCAACTTCCAAGTGTCAAACTTCAAAGTGCTGGCATGCATGTAGCCATGGGCCCACGCTGCTTCGAAGTGCCTTTACTCCTCAAAATTTTGAGTTTTGCTGCATTTTGGCGGGCGGGGGGGCAAAGCATGAAGAAAGAGAATAGGAAGGGTTAGGCAAAAAATTTTATTTGAAATATCAGATTTTGCAAAAAGCAGCAGGTGTCTGCAATGGGCAGGCTCTGTAGTCTGTGGCCTGTGGCTGCAGGGCCAGTTGAAATGTTCCCCCACCCCTGAAAATCTTAGCCTCTGGGGCAGACTTCCCCTGATGGCAGCAAGCTTGAATATCTTCGCTGCTGGGGGAGACTCATGTTTAGGGCAGGGGGGTCCAGGGTCTGTGGCTACAGAGCCAGTTGAAGAGGTCCCCCAAGCGACAGCAAGCCCCAAATATGTTTCCTGCTCTGGGACCCCTCATCACACATAAACCAGGACATGGTGCTGCCTGGCAGCACAGTCCTCGCTGAACAGCAGGCGTGTCCTTTTATAGGGTCAGGGGCTAGTCACGTGATGTGGTTGTGCGCGGGAAAGGTTCCAGCTGCATTGAGCCTGTGAGGTAGGAGGCAGAGGGCCCTGCACAAATGTAAAGAGTAGAAAAGAAGTTTCTTGGCCTTGCATACCCGCACAAACCCCACAACAGCTTAGCTGTTACGTGGTGCGGTGGAACAGGGTCTGGCGCCCATGCAGAAAAAAAAAAAAAAAAACCAAGCACCCAGCTTGCAGAGGTGGAGACAGAACTAGAGCTGAATTAATAGCAAAGAAACAAAGAAGTTTCTCAGCCTCTCACACAAACATGACCCTACAGCCACAGGCTTCCTGGTGCCAAACGCAAATTCACAGGCTTCCTGTTACCTAATTATGGTGCACCTGGACAGCAGCAGCCAGAACGGAGCACTGTGGGGCATTATGGGTTACGTACGGGACACCTCCTGAGGCTAATAAGTTTGATTTTAAGACATTATGCCTCCACACTGGCCTTTATTCAAACTTTTAAATTTGACTTCACGCTACACTCAGCCAGTTCCATCAACATTATAATATTGATATTAGTGCTTCCTAAATTGAGCTAATGGTATTTACAGTGAAAATAGTGATGTTTTAATATCAAGCTAACTACCTTAAATTCAAATTTATCTTGTAGTGTAGACACAGACTTAGAAGACGTTTAGGGGTAAATTACAGCTAAATAACAGCACAGAACACAGAGAGCCAAAACTGGTGGCTGTAAACAAACTTCATGGGACCACAAGAAACTTGGTCACACCCATGAGAAGCAGTCATCCAGATAACTAAAGTCATGCCAGATTACAGATGTTGCTGGATGAGACGTGCTGGATTAGATTGGTTCAACCCATACTGAATACATGACACCTTCAGCATATGTCTCCTGAACCATATTGCAAGCGGGTGTTTAAGGAATAACTCATTCTTCTGAATGGGAAAGGAACCGTCCACCATTAACATTTATGAATTTGGATGTGCAGACATAGAAATATGCTGCAGGAGGCATGTAGTAATTTCTTCAAGTAATGCTGACAGACCCTGATCAGGAGCAAGAGGGATTGAACCTGCAACCTTAGATACTAAAGCTATGTGCCTCTACAGCATGAACTAAAAGTCAGCTACCTCTCAGCTAAAGCTGTAGAACAGACTTCATTCTCCCTTGTCAGTGGCCTCAGTGCCTGGGGGTTACAGTCATACAATGCAGAAACACTCAACAAGGGAAAACTTGGCCACACCCATGGAAAATGGTCATCCAGTGAAGTAAAATCATGCCGGATTACAGATGTTGCCGGACAAGAATGTTCTGGATTAGAGAGGTTCAGCCTGTATACAAATATGTTGTACATCACAGGTCACAGTAGAGATCTGGGTGTGTGAGGATTGAAATAAAATCACTCAGTTCTGTTACTATTGCCTGACTGGAATAAAGTTACTTAGACTCAGGCTTCTTATGCTAACAAATTCAAAGTATGCATTCTTTGCATAGTCTTTATATTTTGCTTAAAATTAAATGCTTCTACATATGTCCCTGTCTGTAAAATTTTCCAACAGAAATTTCATGGAAAACAAATACAACTGAGTGTAAACCAGGTAACATTTTCCATTCAAGCCAAAAGGTTTGTAGTAAAATTTTAAAAAGTCAAGCAAACTTGTGTAGTAAAATGCTTGACATAGTTACACATGACAAAGATTTACGCATTACTAGCCAGAAATCTGCACCTCTAGAGGCAAGAGATTATTTTACATAATCAAAATGATCTTTGACTGTCTCTTAGGGTTAAGTTTCTGATCCAATCCCCTATTGTACCAGCTGCAAACTTAAAATACCACATGTAAATACTTACACTGTGCCAGAAAGACTTCTATTATTACATTAACATGGGTACTGTTCATTATAATGCAATTTATCTCCAGAGTTAGAATTGAAGGTAGTTTGTTGCCTCAGGGTATCACAGTATGCAAACATACCCCTGGAGTCCCTGCCTTGCAAACTCCAGAAGGCTCGGTGTGTATGTGTGTGTGAGCAAGAGCGTGCAGAGGGGAGCTATCACAATGGAAAAATAAATAGAATCCAACAACATTAGTGGCGCTGAAAGCATAACAGACCTTGAGGACTTGTTTAGCCAGTCTCAGCCTTTCACTGGCCAAGTATTCTTAAACTTCTCATTTTCAATAGGAAATGCTGTTGAAGTCATTTGTTTAAGAGGCTTGCTGTCTACTTGTTTCTCCAGGAATGTGGAAGGAAGGCACTAGACTCTGACTCAGGAAAACTGTGTTCTGTTCTTAGCTCTTCCACAGGCTCCCAATGTGACCTTGGCCTCTTGGTACCTTCTCTGTAAAATGGCAATAATACTTCCCTTTTGGCCAAGGAGGGCTGTTGAGAGAAGGGAATCATGGGCTACGTCTACATGTGCACGCTACATCGAAATAGCTTATTTCGATGTAGCGACATCAAAACAGTCTATTTCGATGAATAACATCTACACGTCCTCCAGGGCTGGAAACATCGACGTTCAACTTCGACGTTGGGCAGCACCACATCGAAATAGGCGCTGCGAGGGAATGTCTACACGCCAAAGTAGCACATATTGAAATAAGGGTGCCAGGAACAGCTGCAGACAGGGTCACAGGGTGGACTCAACAGCTAGCCGCTCCCTTAAAGGGCCCCTCCCAGACACAGTTGCACTAAACAACACAAGATCCACAGAGCCGACAACTGGTTGCAGACCCTGTGCATGCAGCATGGATCCCCAGCTGCAGCAGCAGCAGCCAGAAGCCCTGGGCTAAGGGCTGCTGCCCACGGTGACCATAGAGCCCCGCAGGGGCTGGAGAGAGAGCGTCTCTCAACCCCTCAGCTGATGGCCGCCATGGCGGACCCCACTATTTCGATGTTGCAGGACGCGGATCGTCTACACGTGCCCTACTTCGACGTTCAACTTCGAAGTAGGGCGCTATTCCCATCCCCTCATGGGGTTAGCGACTTCGACGTCTCTCCGCCTAACGTCGATTTCAACTTTGAAATAGCACCCAACACGTGTAGCCGTGACGGGCGCTATTTCAAAGTTGGCGCCACTACTTCGAAGTAGCGTGCACGTGTAGACACGGCCATGGTGAGCTGTACACATATTACCATAGGGAAGGCTGCATAATTAAAGAGTAAGCTGTGAGCCAGATTCATCCTTATGAGTGTGAGTGCAACTATTACCGCCAGCCCTTGTGTGCAGCTATGCCCAAGGGACATTCACCTCTCGGTGAAGTGTTGCTGCTGCAGGACTTCTTTAGGAGTTGTGTGTGTGCAGGGCAATTTTAAATTCAGTCACAGGATCCACAGGTATCTCGTGGAGGGGTGATGCTGAGAGGCACTTAATGCAGATCCAGGTTGGCATGACCCTGCCAACATTAAGGGCTGTGTGTATGGATGCTACCTCTCTGCAGAACATGTAGAGTGAGCAAATTGTACCACTCCCTCCTGCTGCAAACTGAATGATCATGATCATGCCCAGGCTTAAGCTGCTGGTACAATTCAGGGAGAGGAGCAAGCCCAGAGAAATGCAACAACCTTTTTAAAATTCCTTCAGGGCTAGTAGGAGGCTTCTGGAGTGGAGACCTCTAAGGAGTGAAATCTAGTTTATTTGTAGAGTTGGTACAGCATAGACAATGGCAATACAAGCTTCTCCCAACCACTCCTCAATGAGTCTGTAGCTGACTCTGGAGAGGCTACCTCTAAGCTGCGAGGACAGCCAAAAGGGGGAGCCAGTGTGGGGTGGTTCATAATCTAGAATCTGATCCCAAGCACCTTAAAGTCAATGGAAAGTCTCCCATTGAATCAGGTACCTAGAAACACGTCCATTGGCAACTGACACTATCAAACCCATTTTGCTCCAGCTGTCGAAGAGCTGAAAAGCAGAAGTGCTAAGGTTTTGGTTCAAATAAGAGTTTTTTGAAGCTGTGCTCTCACTGCACTGCTGAGGGTGCTTGCTGAACACAGCACCTCTGGGATTTCCCTGCACTGCATTTACATGGGGCCTTATTCACTCATGGTTAAAGCGCTGGGTCAGAATTCTTTGTTTTCTCTTAGCAGGCCCTGTGTCAGTATTGCTTCTTAGCTTCTCTCCAGCAGCAGGGCCCATACGAGGTGGGAGGGGTGCCCAGCTCCATGCCATGGAAGGGATGGGGCCAAGGTTGGAAAGAGAGGGGCCCAGGGCATTCAGCCCTCAGTGCCACCAGGACCACGGCACTGCTCCCCAATTCTTCACAGCCATGTGGCTCAGAAGCACTGCAGCAGTACTTCATGGGGCCCAGAGCTCCAGCCGCTGCTGAGACAGTAACAGCAGCGGCAGCTGGAACTCCAGGCCTCTTTGAAAAGCTGGGCCCACGGGTAACTGCACCTTTGCCCCCTCTCTCAGTAGGCCAGCTCTTCAGTGCTAGCACAGGGACACTCAGAGACACTGATAAACTTATTGAACTGCCTAGTGGCCCCCTTGCGAATGGTCTGAATATTTTATTTCTTTCCATCTCCTGTTTCCTCTCTTCATTCTGCTACTTTTGAATTCTCTTGGGTCTTCCTCCTAGGTCAGACAGGCAACAAAGTTCACATCCATGCATTGCCAACCAGAGAAGCGTTGGTTTTCTTTCTGCTGTTTGTCACGTCTATAGAAATAACAGAAGCTGCTTTGTTCCATGAGGCATGTGGGGCCATATTAAGGAGAAAATGTGAACTCTGGGGGCTGTGGGTTGAATGCGGCACTGTTCTTGGGGGAATCTTTTTCAGGAAGGGCCATTGTGACTCAGAGTTAGGAATTTGCCTTGTCTGAAAAAATGCCTTTGGAAATAGTACGATTTCACTGTGCAGACTCAGCACAGAAGAATGGGTAGTTAGTTCTGTACATTCCAGTATATAAAGCCTCCGTTGGAAACTCCTACCTCTAAGTTTATCAACTTCCAAGTGTGTGACACAGCGATAAGAAATTAAAAACCCTCTGAATATGGGAGATGAAAGAACCCATTCATGCAGCGAACTGAAACTCTTGAGGCAGTTCTTTCATGGTCTGAAAATGACACTTTTTATAACTTTGGGGACATGGTTCAACACAGCTGACAATTTTTCAAAAGCAAAGGTGAAATCAACTTTGTGTGTCAAGTAGGTAGTTTTTGGGGCCATGTGGTCCTGTGGGTAGGGCTTTGGCTGGGTTTTCCCGCACTGTCTTGTTGGTTTAGATTGTGAGCTATTTATTTCAGAGGCTTGCACCAACTGTGTGTTTCTGTAGTTCTTTCCGTAATATGTATTCAGGCTTGGTTGGGCATGAGGTGCTGTCCAATTGGGAGAATATATCTAGCGAGGCTCACACAGATCTGCCCTACTGTGACTGTCCAATATTTTCATTTATGACATATAAGCTACGTCTACACTAAAAGCATCTGTCTGCAGAAGTTACTGTCGGAAGAGATGTTTCAACAAAACTTCTCAATAGATCGCATCTACACATACAAGCGGATTGATGATTTGATCCACTTTGCCTACAAAAGGGCCCCCCAGATCATCTACACTGCTCTTTTGTTGGCAGTTTCTGTCAACAAAACACATTGTGTGTGTAGATGCTCTGACTTTTGTCTACAAAACCCCTGTCTTATCTACAAAACTCGAGTGTAGACGTAGCCAAAGAATGGAGTGGAGCGTATGCTTATATAGGTTATAGATGACATCCTGTTGGGAGGGTTGTAAGCACTTTGGAGGACAGAATTAGAATTCAAAATAAATTTGACAAATTGGAAAACTGGTCTAAAATCAACAAGATGAAATTCAATAAAGACAAGTGTGAAGTGCTATATTTAGGAGGGCAAAATCCAGTGAGCAGCTACAAATTGGAGAATAATTAGGCTAGGTGGTAGTAATGCTGAAAAGGATGGGGAGTTAGAATGGATCACAAATTGAATATGATCCAGCAATGTGACACAGCTGTGAAAAAGCAAATATTCTGGGGTGTATAAATTCATAAGTAAGATCATAAGTAAGGCATGAGGTATTCGTTACACTATTCAGCACTGATGAGGCCTCTAATGGAGTATTGTGTCCACTTCTTGGCACCATAATTTAGCTAAGTTTACAGAAAAGAGAGAATCCAGAGGACAGGAATAAACTTGATAAAGGGTGAGAGAACCTGTTCTGTGCAGAAAAGAAGACCAAAGTGTAACCTAATAAATCTCCAAATATGCTAAAGGCTGATATAAGGTGACGGCAATTAATTGTTCTCCCCATACACTGAAAGCAGGACACAAAGTAATTGGTTTAATTTGCAGCACCAGATTTAAGTTAGATATTAGGAAAAACTTTCCAATGGTAATAGTTAAGCAATGGAACAGATTATTGATGGAAACTGGAATCCCTGTGATTGGAGACTTTTCAGAGCAAGTTAGACAAGCACCTGTCAGGCATGGTCTAGGCTGTCTGAGTACAGAGAGCTAGACTGGATGAACTCTTGAGGTCCCTGCCAGTCCTACCTTCTATGACTCTATTGCTGTGTCTACACTAGCACTGCACTTTCAAAAGAGGCAATGAGGAAATCAAAAATGCAAATGAGGTGCATATTTACATATCTGGCACCTCATTTGCATACTCTTATTTTGAAAGAGCTTCTTTCAAAAGAAAAAAAGCAGTGTAGACGTGGTTCTTTCTAAAGTAAACCCCATTTTCAAAGGAACCTTCTTTACTTTTGAAAAAGCCGCATCTACACTGCTTTTTTTCTTTCAAAAGAAGCTCTTTGGAAATCAGGATATCCAAATGAGGTGCCAGATATGTAAATCTGCACCTCATTTGCATTTTTGATTTCCTCATTTGCATTCCTCTTTCAAAAGCACAATGCTAGTGCAGACACAGCCTATGTGCGTTTAGTATCAGAGGGGTTGCCATGTTAGTCCATATCTGCAAAAACTTTATAGACTAACAGATATTTTGAAGCATAAGCTTTCGTGGGCATGCATCTGACAAAGCAGGTCTTTGCCCACAAACGCTTATGCTCCCAAAAATCTGTTAGTCTATAAGGTGCCACAGGACTTCTTGTTGTTTATGTGTGTTTGTGCAGGTCCTTCCATAATATGGAAAATAAAGGTAAATATGATCTCACCCCAAATGAAGAGCTATCTCAGGCTTTCACTTGTTAACCAGCATAGCTGACAACTCTCAACATCTCTTGAAACAAGGGATACTCAAGAGGTCTGGTAACAGATTCAATGTTATTTTCTTCCAGATAGCTTGTTTACAGCTCACATGCTTAACCAGATGCTAACAAATATACTGTATCTAGAGCATTTGGACACCACCACAACAGAGACAAATGGAACGATGTCAATGCTTTGATTACCATACAAATCCAAAGCCTTCTCAGTTTTAATATACTCATCCTTAAAGTCCTGCTCCAAAGCTGTTTACATCTCAGCTGGGGAAGGCATGCAGGGTAGGCTTGGCAAGGAGATTTATGAGCCCATGGGAAGTTGGACTGAAGGTAAAGATAAATATGATCTCACGTCAAGTGAAGAGATATCTCAGGCTTCAACTTGTAAATCAGCATAGCTGAACTCCTGCTGGCTGTGTGGCAGGGAGATCACAAAATCTCTGGGCAGCAAGCCTATTATAAATATTGTGTAAAACTAGTGACTGAGAGACAGCCGTGTTAGTCTGTATTCTATCAAAACAAAAAAAGCAGTCATGTAGCACTTTAAAGACTAACAAAATAATGTATTGGGTGATGAACTTTCATGGGACAGACCCAAAACTAGCTTGTACTCATATCGCTGCACAGCCTAAGGGTGCTGAACCTAGTAGTGAGAAATGTTTCTTGCATTTGCCCCCAGGACACTCCAATGCAATGAGAGCGCTGATATAAGAATTGTTCCAAGGCCAAAACAAAAAATAAAAACTGAAGACCCTGTTGGGGTTTTTATGTGGTTGCTCATCATTAGAGTTTCTGAGTGTCTGTTGGCGAACTGGCCAAAGCTGCACTGGATCTGGATTTTCCATTTTGTGGGAAATGCTAGAATTTTGAAAAATAATATATATAGCGCAAAATGCAACCAACGGCAAAAAAAATACCATTCTCAAGGTGGGGAAGTGTCATTTCCAGAAGACCAAAAAGTTGTGTTTGGATAAATTCAATTCTTTCAGCCTGTCAAAACCTTATTTTTAGAAAGCTGTATAAAACAATGTTTGGAAAAGTTTTGAAATGAAAAACATTTCATTTGCAAATAGATGGAGATTGGATGTCTGGGCATTATTGAACTCAAAAGCTATGTCTGAACAAGAAAATGTTGTCAAAAACGCCAGTTTTGTCCACAAAACTTGCTGAATGTCCACACTAAATAACTACTGTTGACAGAACCTGGCACTTTTGTCAACAGCCTGCTGTCTCTCCCCCACTAGGCAGAATGCCTTTCTCAACAAAAATCTGTGAGAAAAAAGCCATGTGGACATGCCGGAGAGCCCTCTGTTGACAAACAGGGCTTCCAGGTCACCAGACAGCACCATCTGCTATGTTTCTGGCTGTCTGGTCTGGATTTAATGCACCCCAGGGTACTGAGGGAATTGGCAGAGGTCATTGCTGAACCTTTGGCCATTATCCTTGAAGTCTAGGAGATCAGGGGAGATACCGGATGACTGGAAGAAGGCAAACATAGTGCTCATCTTTAAAAAAGGAAAGAACAATCATCCAGGGAACTACAGACCCGTCAGCCTTACCTCAATCCCTGGGAAAATAACAGAGGGAATCCTCAAGGAATCCGTTTTGGAGCACTTCGAAGAGGGGAAAGTGATCAAAAGTAGCCAACATGGATTCACTGGGGCAAGTACTGCCTGACCAACCTAATTAGCTTCTATGATGAGGTAACAAGCTCTGTGGAAATGGGGAAGTCAGTGGATGTGATATACCTTGACTTCAGCAAGGCTTTTGATACGGTTTCCCACAACATTCTTGTCCATAAATTAAGGAAATATGGATTGGATCCGTGGACTATAAGATGGATAGAAAGCTGGCTTGATAATCGGGCTCAACAGGTAGTGGTCAATGGCTCAATATCTGGATGGCGGTCTGTTTCAAGCAGACTGCCGCAAGGCTCGGTTCTGGCGCCGGTGTTATTCAACATCTTTATTAATGACCTGGATGAGGGACTGGATTGCACCCTCAGCAAGTTTGTGGATGACACAAAACTAGTGGGAGAGGTAGATTCGTTGGAGGGTAGAGAGATAATCCAGAGGGACCTGGATAAATTGGAGGACTGGGCCAAAAGAAATCTGATGCGGTTCAATAGGGAGAAGTGTGGAGTCCTGCACCCGGGACAGAAGAATCCCAAGCATTGTTACAGGCTGGGGACCGACTGGCTCAGCAGCAGTGTGATGGAAAGGGACCTAGAGATTATGGTGGATGAAAGGCTGAATATGAGTAAACAGTGTGCCCTTGTAGCTAAGAAGGCTAATGGCATACTAGGGTGCATTAGGAGGAACATTTCAAGCAGATCTAGAAAAGTAGTTATTCCCCTCTCTTTGGCACTGGTAAGGCCACATCTGGAATATTGTGTCCAGTTTTGGGCCCCCCAGTAGAAAAAGAATGTGGATTTGCTGGAGCAGGTTCAGCAAAGGGCAACAAAAATGATTAAGGGTCTGGAGCACAAGACCTATGAGGATAGGCTGAGGGATTTGGGCTTGTTTAGTTTACAGAAAAGAAGACTTAGAGGTGATTTAATAGCAGCCTTCAGCTTCCTGAAGGGGAACTGTAAAAAGGAGGGTGAGAAACTGTTCTCAGTGGAGTCAGATGACAGAACAAGGAGTAATGGTCTGAAGTTGAAGAGGGAGAGGTGTAGGTTAGGTATTAGGAAAAACTACTTCACCAAGCGGGTGGTGAAGCATTGGAATGCAATGCCTAGAGAGGTGGTGGATTCTCCACCCCTCGAGGTTTTTAAGTCCCGGCTGGACAAGGTCCTGGATGGGATGACTTAATGGGGGTTGATCCTGCTTGAAGCAGGAGGCTGGACTAGATGGCTATGTTGACAGAGAGCAGCTGAATCACAGAATCACAGGGCTGGAAGGGACCTCAGGAGGTCAAACAACAGAGTGATCCGCTTTCCCGTTTGGGCACAATCTGTCAACAGAAGTTTTGGTAGGAGATATCTGCTGACAGTGACTTCTGGCAACAGATCGCTGTAGTCTAGACTTAGGCAAAGTGTTTCATTTTGTTTTTTTTCTAAACAAACTTTTGTCAATATCCAAACATTTTTTATTATGCAAAACTACCATTTTCTATTTTGATGACAGAATTACAGCCAGTTCTAATCCTAGTCATTTAGGCTGTGAAAAAAATAGCTATGATGCTTTCCCTACATTAGTCTAGCAGCCTGACCAAATTCCATTGAGGAGGAATTGCACCACCTACCTAAGTTTCATCTACCTTTTCATTTGGCTATGATATTTTTCTTCACCTCTTATGAGTATCTATTCTGTATTGTGTTTGAGCACTGTCTGAACAGCATCCTCATTTTACCCCAGTAGCAAGTGGAGACAGACCAGAATTCTAGGTGTATAGTGTGAAGATTGTTAGCTTTCCTCAAATTTGGGGTGTTCATCTGAAGATCCTTCTATAACATGATAGTGTGTGTTCTCTTCTCCTATGTGTGGGACCACGTCTACGCTACAGCTTACGTTGATCTAACTTGCATGAGGTGGGATGTGAAACTGACACTTCCATTGTTCACTGCTGATTAAAACCTGTCATTGGGAAGTGAAACTGCACTGATGTAGGACTTCTCCACTGTAGACCTACCCTTAGTCTTTCCTGCTGGTGTTCACCTTAAGGTGCAGTTCTTCTGTGCAAGGGAGGATGAGAAAAGTAGATCTAGCTCCTGTGTGAATTCAGAGCTGAGCGGCTGACTTTGGAAACAAAAAGGGGGTTTTATGGTACTTTCTTTTTTTCTTGGCCTGCAAAGCCAACATAGCTAAAATAGAATGAACTATACATTCTGCACTGCTTCATGCATAAACCATACAATTGTATACTACAGTCAAATCAGTTATACCTGTGCAAATCCACAGATGGCAAGGGGGTCATACCGGAATCCCTAAAAGCATTGCAGTGAGGTTGCACAGGCATGACTGGGGACTCTGTCTGCCCTGCAGACCCCTTGTTATTTCTGTTGATGCATTAGATAGAAAGGCAGCAGTCTTGACGCTGTACCCAGGCTAATTTTGTAGGGTCACTGATGAGAAGAAACAGGACATTTGACACACAATATCTCCGACAATACATGAACATAGAATCCCACTCTGGCATATTTAGTGTGCAAAATGGATCTGTGCTTTTAAAGTTTCTAAATGTACATAACATCTAAAGCATCATTTCTTTGTAGCTCGGAAGCTGATGGGATTGCATTTCACAGCATGATTTGCCCATTATTTTGTGATAGCTCTACACCTGAAGCGTGTGCTCATTAAAGATGATTGTGACTGGACCCTAGGTTCTTGTTCCTGTAGTTTAACTCACTAAGTGCAATGCCCTACAGTTCAGTAGTTTTAATAGTTACTGCCTTACTGCATACAGATTTCAACCCCACCAGATGTTCATTATATTACCTTGAAAGACAGTTTATTAGATAAGGTTCATTTATGATGGGTTTATTGTGAGAATAGTCAGTCCCACAGCTCAAAAGCTCTAACAAGGGAAATTAAGGTCCTCCTACAATCTTGTTTGTTCCTATCATTGTTAAAATGAGAAGATGGATTGCAACAACTCAACAGTGATTTTTGCCCAAACTTAAACATTGGTACTTGTCAACGTGGTGATATGGGGGATAAAAGATGGGCACTGCTGCAAGAAAAATATGGTTGGAAGGAGAGAAAAATAGCAGATATACAAGAGTGATTTGTCAGATGCAAAAATCAAAATGACTTTTCAAGCAATTTATGCCTGCTCAAAGAAGAAGCTAGTAAGAATTTGGAAACTGGCCCAGCATAAAAATTCAATAACCAAACAAAACCTCTTAGGGTTTGCAGTGTCTGTAACTTTTGAAAAGCCAAATGTTGAGCCTTGTACATTTGAAAAGCTTTATCCACAATTCCCTATTCACCCTGAATTTCCCCAGTTCTGATTAGGATTCGTGGATACTCTCTTTTTAAACGGGCTTTAGAAGATGATATATTTACATATCATAGATCTTAGAATACTAAAACTGGAAGGGACCTTGAGAGGTCATCAAGTCTAGTCTCCAGCCCTCACACCAGGACCATGCCTCATCTAGATCATCCCTGATAATTAACAGCAGGTTAGATAAATATCTATCTCCAGTGATGGAGATTTTCCAAGTTTTTCCTAATGTCCAACCTAAACCTCCCTTGCTGCAATTTAAGACTATTGTTTCTTGTGCTGGCATCAGAGGTCAAGGAGAGCACCTCTCTCTCTGTCCAAAGGGATAATGACATCTCATTCATAGTGTTGCCTTTCATCCTTATGCATGTTAGAATCTTAGCACCTTAATATGCTACAGATTCCACGCTCAGTCTTGTGACGTACTGACTGAGCCTCTCAGTTCCATTAGGGTACAGCTATACTGCAAGTACTGCCGACCATGGACACCTGCTGGTGCGGCAGGAGTAGGTTTCCATGGCTGTAGAAAATCAGCCCCCTACAGAAACAGTACCTAGGCCCAGGGAAAAGTCTTTGGGCAGTTTAACTACATCGCTCAGGGGCATGTGGATTGTTCCCACCCCTGAGTGGCATTGCTGGGTCCCTCTACACTTTCGATGCAGAGCAGACCTTTGAGTTCGCATGGCTTATGGAGGCTGGAAGTCTGCCTGAGCCTTGCAGAACTGAGGCTTTTCTGACACAGCTGGCATTGGCCACTGTCAGAAGACAGAATACTGGGCTAGAAGGACCTTAGGGCTGAACCACTTTGGCCTTTCTTATGGTCATTGTGTCTAATCCTGAGACATGGTGGACACCCGTTCTTCCCACTGAAGAAGATGAGGTCCTCAGGCCTGCTGACAGAGGGAAGCAGGTGACTGCCTCTGAGCCTCTTTGAATCGAGCTGCATGACTGACAGGGAGAGAGAGAGCCAGTGCAGCAGTCTGGCTGGCACTTGGGGGACCAAATGCCCTAGGTCCCACCTCTTCCACCCTTGGCCACACCCCTTCCAAGGAGTGGAGCTGGGACCCCCTCCCACCTTGCCCTGGAGCCTCAGCCCCGCTGCCATTGCTCGGCACAGCACTGCAGCCGAGGCATTAACATCAGCGGAAGTTGGTGAGTGAGTGCTTCTTTGGAGGAGGCGCGATCCCAGAACCACGATCACTGAATGGCGGGCATAGATCGGAGGAAATACAGTGAGTACTTAGCATCGGGCAGCAGCAGTTGTTAATGATGAAGGAGAGAAACCTGAAAACGCCCTCTCCATTTAACGCTTCAGGGGGATTTAGGTAGATAGGATGGAACATGGCCAGATCCTTAGCAAGGACACTTCTATTCCTTGACATCCTGTCTTGACACCTTCCCAATTAGGCTACAGCGCAGCCAGCTAACATGGCACCCAATGAGTCAGCCTTCATAGGATGAGGCTAAAATCAAAGAGAGGCCAAGAACCTCGCATGACCTGGGTGTTACAAGCCCTCCAAAAGCTGGGTTTCAGATTCTCTCAGGTGAGTTATGGTGGGGTCTGTGGGAGGCCAGGGGAAACTGTGGCTCAGGAGGCACATGCAGTTCTTTCACAGCTAATGTATGGCTTGTAGAGCCACCACCATTCTCCACCTACCAGACTGCGGGAAGTGTGGGGCAGAATGGTGAGCCTGGGACCTTCTGCCAGGGATGACTGGTGCATGCTGAGCGGGGGCACAGTTTAAATCTTCAGCCCCCACCCACAACAGCTTAAGTCATGCCCCCCCGGTCATATACCCCCTTTTGTTCCCTGGCCTCTCCCTGTAGCTCCCAGGGAGGCAGCAGCAAAGAGCTGGAAGGTGCTGGGAAGGGCCATTCCTTTAGCTTCCCAGGGAGAGACAGCAGCAAAAGCAGAGGTTCTCCTTGTAGCTACCGGCTGTTTGCCTCTGTATCTCCGCATGACTGCAGCTCCTGCCTTGCTGGCTCCAGCAGCTCCCATGCCAGCAGTGGGCCTGGCAGCACCCTGTGGCAAAAGGGAGCCAGCAAGCCCATGCAAAAATTGGGATGGGGGTTGGAGCACATGACTCCATGTTCGCCCTTCAGTGTCACCTCCAGCTTCTGCCCAGGGGGAAGGGAGCCTTGGGGCTTGCGCCCTGTGTGGCATGCCTGCCACAGTTCCAGCAAGAGCAGAGTTTCAGCCCCGAGTCCCAGCAGCATCTCCCCCAGCCATGACGTCCTACGGACCCGCTCCCCCAAAAACTAAAGCCCTGAGCCCCAGCAGGCCCCTCCTACCAGACTGAAACCCCACACCCTGGCATGTCTGAAGATTGTCACATGCTGCTTGGATGGCCGGTAAGTTTGGCCAGCCATGGTTTAGTGAAGAAATGGTTTCGTGAGCACTTTCAAACTACAGAAAAGTTCCATTTTTGGTTCGAGGTTTGGGCAAAGTTTCATAGGAAAAGAGCCCTGGCATCCATCTCTTTTAGCATCTCTGACTGTGATCAATAGCTGATGTCTCAGAGGAAGGTGCAAGAACCAGCAGAGTAAGCAGCTATAGGATAGTCTGTCTCCCGTGAAGACTTTTCTCAGTCTAACCATGAGTGATTGGAGATTATCTTAAAATCTGAAGCACAAAGTCTTATCTTCCCTTCCAGCCCCTCTCTAAGCATTGGGATGCCTCTGGATACCTTTATTAGCCATACAAATGCCCAATTGCTCTTTGAATCTTGCTCAGTTCTTGTCCTCAACAGCATCCGGTGCCATCCAGGTTGGTTCTGTGATCAGAACCTATTTATTTATATCCAAAGATAACTACATAATGGACCAGAGTCTCAGATGGTGTAAATCAATGTAGCTCCTCTTAAGTCAATGGACCAGCACCTTGTGTAACCAGTTAGATCATGCAGGTCAAAGGGGACAGTTGCCCGGGGATTCAGCAATTCAAAGGCAGTGGCAGATCTGGAGCCCCAGTCCCTTAAATCACTGCCCTAGCACTGCGTGCTCTGAGTGGCTCAGAAGGCTGCAGGGGATGCCCCAAGCTCCAGAAAGCACTACTGGATGGCTAACCTTGACCACACCCCTTCTGGCTGAGGTCCTTCTCCTTCTAAGAGGATGTAGCTGCCACCCCACACACCTTGCCCAGGGGCCTGCGGAGGCTGTTGGGTCCCATAAAACGTAAAATGCTCTGTATCAGAATGGATGCAAATTACAGACCAATGAAACATCGGGCTTGTCATTCTGCTATTTCTCTCACTCGATCTCTCCATAATTGGGGGAGTCCGGTCAGAATGCTCAGAAATAGGCAGCGCCAAGGGATTTGTTTTCTGCTGCTTTTTAATTGAATCAAAATTTGTTTTTTCCAACTGTTTTGCAGGATGTTGTTTTGGGGAGCTGTGGTTTGCGGGCAGGGTTGCTCGTTTAGTTTAGAGTGAGAATTGTAAGGACAGTTTGAATGATTCATGAGGGGACAAATAAGGTATTTTCATTGCTGGAGGCTCAGCAATAGAAATAACAAAGAACATGGAATGATTTTTCTCACTGGGTATTTCCTGTCAAAACAGAATGCATTTTTGGGAAGAAATGCGATCATGTCATTTTACAAATGTGGCTCATTGAAGTACAGAGCTAGAGTGCTGACACTATGAATGGTATAAAGGACAGTGATGGGTAAGTGTCAGAAGGCAATAGACTCCAGCCAGACTCGGAACACAAGTGCTTGTATAATTGTCCAAAGCAGCATCCAAACTCTGTAAACTTTTTGGGTCAGTAGGCTTGGCTGCAAATCTTTTTTAATTAGAAAGGTCTCTCTTCCAAAATATGTTCTAGAGCTGGTCGGAAGGCATGGCAGGGAGGAGTACTATTTTCTATGAAAAAGTATAAAGGAAAATGGCAAATGTTTGGGGTTTCATCCAGAAAACTGACAATTAAAACTTTTTCTTTCCAGAGTTTAAGTGTTTCAACCAAAACCCCCGGAATCTCAACACAAACAAATTCACATAACAATCCCCAAGGAATCACAAAGGCATTTGTTACAATATAGAGGTATATAAAATCATGAATGGTGTGGAGAAAGTGAATATAGAAAAATTATTTACCTTTTCCCATAATACAAGAACTAGGGGACACCAAATGAAATTGATGGGTAGTAGGTTCAAAACTAATAAAAGGAAATTTTTCTTCACACAGCGCACAGTCAACCTGTGGAACTCCTTGCCCGAGGAGGCTGTGAAGGCCACGACTCTATTAGGGTTTAAAAAAGAGCTTGATAAATTTTTGCAGGTCAGGTCCATAAATGGCTATTAGCCAGGGATAAAGTATGGTGCCCTAGCCTTCATAACAAGGGCAGGAGATGGATGGCAGGAGATAAATCACTTGTCTTCTGTTCTCCTCTCTGGGGCACCTGGCATTGGCCACCGTCGGCAGATGGGATGCTGGGCTTGATGGACCTTTGGTCTGACCCAGTATGGCCATTCTTATGTTCTTATGTTCTTATGTTCTTATGTACAAAAGAAATTCCTGGCAGTTTTAGTGTTTAATATTGTCCATTTCTAGAGGCACAAAAACTAAGAATGAAATGATGCACCTGTGGGTAGGATGCTAGCTTGGAACTAAGAAGAGCCAAGTTTAAGTCCTTCCATCACAGATTTTACATGTGACCTCTGGCAAGCCAATTAGGTACCCCATGCCTCAGTTTCCCATCTGTAAAATGGGATAATAACCTACTTCACAGGTATGTTGTGAAAATAAATATATTTGAGGCTGAGTGTCTCAGATATTACAGCTAGAGGACCATATAAGTACCTTAGATGAAACAGATTTTTAGCATTTCCACTCCTAGCCAGAAGGAAGTAATGATTTTTAAAGGAAGAAAACCTAATCTGAACCCAGAGATGACTCTGGGCTTCTGATTTAAAGGGAACTAGAAAAGTAAAAAGGAACCACAGCTTTTATTAAAAGTAAAATACAAGTTCCTAGCATTCACAGGTCTACTTCTTCACCTAAATTTTAGGTGCTTCCCTATTTACCGTCTCTCTAACAATGTCCCAAAGCCCCAAACCACCTATTTGCATAAAGAAGCAGCAAATGGTCTTGTTTGCAGGTTCCACCAAATATGCCAAAGCCAAGTCTGAATGAAGGTTCAAAAGTTTTTCATGTGAGTTTAATCACATCAGGTTTTCAGAGACCATTCAAGTCTATTTGTCTTAAGCAGACCAATATATTTGTCCCTCACACCGCACTAAATTGGATCCCTTCAAAGCATAAGTATTAAGAAATATGGTTGTTTATATCCAGGATTGGTGGAGCCCACTTAAAAGGTTGTATGTTAAAGGACAAGACCTGTCTGAAATAACAATTTTTCCATGCACCAGCTCAAAGCAAATGCAGTGACAGCCATTTAAATACTCAATTAGAGTGTTTGTTAAAATACCAGTTCTCTGGTGCACTAAAGGGTAAAACCCAATGAAGAACTAACCTGAGAAATACAGAAATGACCTCTTCAGTGAATTTCAGAATACATTATTTTTTTCCTTTGTGTTACAGACATACGGGATAAAATGTTGTTCAACAAGGCAGTGGCCTTACAAACAATCCTCCCATCACACTGCTTGTTAACTGCCGTGTATCGCTTCCTATGTTCACAATAAACAGCAGGCTTAGTTGCAATTCTACTGATCATGGAAGAATCGGCAGAAAAATGGGGTGAACACTTTCCCAAAAAATTGCAAATAACTCTTCTTATTTTTTCTCTCACCATTCATAATCTCATTTGATCAATTTCATTCATAAATCAAAATTCAACATATTCTGGCCAGTCCTATCTCCCTGATAAAGAGGAAAGCACTCCTATTACAGAAGATGAGTTCAGTGGCTGGCTTCAACAGCTCACAGCACACATGGGTAGAGAAAAGATTCAGGCTGAAATCCTCAGCCCTGCCAGACCTAGACTCAAAAACTATAGCGTAGCTTGGACACACTTAGCAAGACATCAATAGCAACAGGTCATGTTGCAATGTCCATCATCATCACATCCTATCAAGCCCATCATGAGGTCAAAGTGCAGATAGCTGTACATAGGTGGGAAGATGGGAGAAGTGGAGAAAAAAAGCTACTTCTTCATGGCCAATCCAGAACATAGCATTGCTCCATATCAACACTGATATTTGACCAGACGTAGTGGGATTGTGATCCGTTGAGGTTTACTTGGGAAGAAACAGTGACAGGATACAGCGCAAAGTGATGTGGGCTGAATCAACCCCATACAAAGGGTCACCTTGATGTCAGTCAGCCACAATGGAGATGAATGGCTCCCTTTTATACTAGTGCAGTAGAATTGAGGAATTCAACAGGGAAAGATAGAAGGAAATAGTGAGAGAGGCATCAGACACCTACGGGCACTGAGCCCATGGTTGTAGATGATGATGATGAGCAAAATTTAGGGGGATATGGTTTCCACAGCCTACAACACAGGGTGAACCCTTCCTCATCTACTGAAGGGTTGAGTGTGTCCCATTGTGCCTCCTCACAGGCCAACTTCACTCAAATCAAAGGTTCAGAGACATCACTGACAAACTATCATTGGCTCAGAATGTGACAGATGGATTTGGTTCTGTCAATTGAATTGTGATGAAGCAAGAAAATGAGAATGTTCACTCTTCTCCACAAGAAAGTGGAGTTGCATCATATATCAGCAGGTGTACATAAATGGAAAGTTTTCTTGAGGGACACAACAAAGCCGTGAACACTCACCTTAATAACTTTTCAGCCTACACACAAAATCTACTCACCAAGGACCAGATTTTGACATTTTTTTCCATACTGGCACCTAAGAAGTCCCATTAACTTTAAGTTCACAATTGTGAGGAACAAGATTCTATCTTTTGTTCCTAACATCTATTTAGCATGCAATAACCTTTCTGAGTGTTCATTTGGCTGACTGCACAGAGGATCCTCTGCTTAAGAGTGAATGAGATACACGTTGTTTGAACAATTTGCTTGTAGTAGGAATAAGACCTGCTGCTCTGGCTCTTTTTAATTCTTAACTGACCAAAGTGCACCCCTGCTCCTGCAGAATCATAGGCTCATTTATCTCCTTTGGCCTTCACCCCGCATCTCCCTCATCCTTCTGGAATATTACATCATGTGTCATTTATCCTTCTTTTTAATGTGAGAGCTGCTACTTGAGACCATGGCATTACTTTCCCTGCAGGTTCTGTTACATCTGGCAGCTTGCTGGCATTCTTTCAAACTGCTTAGCATGGAAAAATCCCCAGAGTGAGGTAGGGCGATGAGTGATGTTCAATAATTGCTACACAATTGTCACCCCCTGTTCTCCCCCCACACACTCACACTCAACATTTAGCACTACCACTGACACTCATCGAAACACAAATCAACTTCTAGGCCATTAATGGTGCATAATGTAGAGCTGTGACAGTCAAGGCTGCATTATCCCCCACTCTTAAGCACCAAGCTGAATCAGCCAATGGACTGCCAAACAGGGCTGTCCTGCACCCTGCCCCTGGCAATCCTACCCTGCCTGTCCATAGGCCAGTTGGAGCACCCACCATGGGGCCCCCAAAATGGCAGGGCCTGCGATGGCTGCCCCACCTTGTTCTATGAATGGCATGGCTCTGCTTCAAGTCTAAGTTCTCCCCGTCGTAGAAGTCAGAGAACTTCTGAGTTAAATCCTCTTAATCCAAAATTATAAGAATATCCATTCAACACCAGCACTTGATGGATTGTCTGACTTACAAAACACTCCCCCTCCCTCCTCCCCCCCGCCCCCCCAGAGGACATGGACTTTACCTTACCCAACGCTTTCTGATAATGAGAGACTAGGAACAAAATTTCCAAATTTTGATACCTAATGTTAGGTTCCCAAATCAGTACTTAGGATCACTAATATAAATGGCCTGATTTTCACACACACCGGGCGTCCAAAATCCCACTGAAGATAATGGGAGCATCAAGAGATCTGCCTCAAGCTAATAAATGTATCATACTCCAAAGTATGATGCTAGTCATTTTTATTTTACTGTGCTTGCAGTAGGGTGGCTGTCCCACCCCGGCAGGGAAGGGCTGAGGCTGAGGAGCCAGCAGCTGAGGTAATAGAGGGCTGAGGCCATACAAATAGAGGCTCCACCAGAAGAGGAAAGGAGAGTCTTGCTCCAGCTGTGGAGCAGGAGGGATCTGGCGGCCAGGGAAACTACAGGGGCTCCCTGAGACAGAGTAGTGCTGAGAAAAGAAAGGCAGAGCTGGGGAGCTCTGGCCTGATCCTATGTCCAGACTGCAGGGCCTGAGACAAGGCCTGAGGTTACTAGGGCTGCAGGGAGGAAGCAGGTCCAAAACCCATTGCCAATGATGAGTGGCCATTTCAGGCCAGTTTGCCCCTACGGTACGGGCTGGATGATGGCTGGCAGTGGGTCACTGAGGCAACGTGGGTATAAGGGTTTGGGGTTCCCAGGGAGGGGAGAACCCCAGAGAGAGGGGGCACTATGGCAGGGCAGTACCTAGAGGGAAGGACACCATGATCTGGGAGGGAGGTGGGTCTGGATATAAGTTGATGAAGAACAGAAGACAGGTAACAGCAGGCAGGACACTAACGAGAGGAGGGCGCTCCAGAAGGTGGAGAGCTAATTCCTGAGATACCAGCAGGAGCCACCACAGCAGGGAGTCACGCCCAGTTACAGTGCCACAAAGCATCTATCTTTCTTTGTCCTCAGCTGTGGAAAGCTCCACACGTAATTCACTACAAGACTAGCTTTCCTGCCTGACCCTATATATATGGAAGGATGGAGCCATTTCTAGTGGAGTGGATGAATTTAGAGTGGGTTGGAGGAAAATCACACAATGGCAGATATGAACAGGGACACATGGGCTACGTCTACACGTGCACCCAACTTCGAAATAGCTTATTTCGATGTTGCGACATCGAAATAGGCTATTTCGATGAATAACGTCTACACGTCCTCCAGGGCTGGCAACGTCGATGTTCAACTTCGACGTTGCTCAGCCCAACATCGAAATAGGCACAGCGAGGGAACGTCTACACGCCAAAGTAGCACACATCGAAATAAGGGAGCCAGGCACAGCTGCAGACAGAGTCACGGGGCGGACTCAACAGCAAGCCGCTCCCTTAAAGGGCCCCTCCCAGACACACTTTCATTAAACAGTGCAAGATACACAGAGCCAACAACTAGTTGCAGACCCTGTATATGCAGCACGGACCCCCAGCTGCAGCAGCAGCAGCCAGAAGCCCTGGGCTAAGGGCTGCTGCCCACGGTGACCACAGAGCCCCGCAAGGGCTGGAGAGAGAGTATCTCTCAACCCCCCAGCTGATGGCCGCCATGGAGGACCCCGCTATTTCGATGTTGCGGGACGCGGATCGTCTACACGTCCCTACTTCGATGTTGAACGTCGAAGTAGGGCGCTATTCCCATCCGCTCATGGGGTTAGCGACTTCGACGTCTCGCCGCCTAACGTCGATTTCAACTTCGAAATAGCGCCCAACACGTGTAGACGTGACGGGTGCTATTTCGAAGTTACTGCCGCTACTTCGAAGTAGCGTGCACGTGTAGACGCAGCCATGGGTAGCTAGGGGGTGAAGGGAGTCAACAGTGTATTGTTTAAATGGTTAATTGTTCTTCATTATCTGTAGTTAGGCACTCCAATCACCTAGTGACTGTTGATTTGACATTTGATGGAGATGGCAGAGAAGAGCTCAAAGTAGGATACAGGAAAGCAGACAAGGAAGGAAAGACGAGACAATAAAGAAAGATCTGTAACTCTCTGGAGAATATATTCTCCCCTTAAAAACTAGCAGGCGTTACATTTTGTTTAAACATAGGGCAAATTGCCTAAAGCAGAGCAAAAGCCTGAGTTTTCTTGTACGTCTTCACACGCGTGATGCTTGACTGGCCTTCTGACAAGTAACATCCAACAGAATTTTTATTTGTCCTCTCTCTTCCTATGAGCACAAAATCCAAAGAGATTAGTCACCAGAGTTTCCATATGGCTTCATTAGTGCATTGTCTCTTTCTGAGTCAGCCTCTTTTGTCAGTTCTCTCCACTGCTGTAGTTTTAAACTTTTTTGTGTAGGTTTCTTTGATGGCCTGGTAAGCAAAGGGGCCAATCATTGTTCATCCACTTTCTTTGTATTTTCTCATCCTTTGCCTCAGATCCGCCTCTTGTTCATTGGCATTGTCAGCGTACGCTCAGAGAGCAGAATGTCTTATCTGCCTTCATTATCATAATACAGTGGCAAAGCTGCTGAGGGGAACTGGAGAAGAATTTAATTCTCTCCTGCACACAAGCTCACACACACACACACACACACGTGCGCACGCACACACACATCATCAAAACAGCACTGAGGCAACAAGAGCTTCAGGCCTCTTTGAAATGCCGCAGCAGCATTTTACTGTTGCTCTGTATGTGGCTCTGAGGAAGAGTGGTGGGGACAAGGGCAGATTGCCTTAAGCCCCGCCCCTTCTGCTTTTAGCTACACCCCTTCCAGGGGCAGGAAGCCATGACCCCTCCCACCTTGCTGCTGGCCCGTGATGGCTGTCACCCACCCCCACCACCTGCCAAATACAGCTATCTCTAATAGGAGAAAAGTTCCTGCTCTTTGATCTTATGGAGCCAAGTTTTCCAACAAACTCAGGGCCTGAATTTCAAGGGATCTGCACCCACAGTGGGGCAAATTTGCAAACAAGCTTAGCTCCCAGCAGCCTGTCATAGGGACACACTGATACTCTGATTTGTCAAAAGAGCACAGCACCCATTGTGAAACCCCATACTCTTATTTTGGTGCCTAATCCGGTGCTTTATTTTGAAAATGAGACTGCCTTGACAAAGCAAAACCTTTCCAAACTGGAAGAAGAGAGGGGGAACATAGAGGCAGCACTGAGAGTGAATCCAATCAGAAATACTCCTTGCAGCAACGTTTGTGCAACATGCGTAACTCCACTTTCTCGCATTTGAACTTTACAAATGCAAATCATCTTTCAGAACAGCAACCGCATGTAAAACTGCCCTTGTTCTTTCTCCTCCTTTCCCTTCACTTTATCCTGTCAGCACTGCATATATCAAACCGGGGTTTTGAGTTTTAACTAGGGTTTACTGTTTCATTCTGCTTCATGAATTTTTCAGTGTTTACACTTAAGCTTAATATCATAAGACTGAGAGTGCAGCTGCATGATAGAGTCTCATTCAGGTTTCTCAGCAACAGAGATGTTGGTTCTTTCCCCCTAATTTTCTATGATACCCAAAAGTTCATTTTTCCCTTTAGCAGACTTGTACTGGTCTCATCTGTTAAATATCCACCTTCTAAAATAATATCGTCAAAGTAACAACATTTACTCACTGTCTTTCTTAGATTTGGGCTCCACAAGATGTCTAAGCTACTGCAGCCTGATGGCTTTATTTTGGGATACCATAGCTGGGATACTCAGCTGTGTGAAGCAAGCTGAGTTGACTTGGTAGCCATGAGCTGTAGCTTTGGAGAACTCTGAGAATCACCGGTACCAACGAATCAGAGAGGCAGCCGTGTTAGTCTGTATCTTCGAGAACAACAAGAAGTCCTGTGGCACCTTATAGACTAACATATATGTTGAAGAATAAGCTTTCATGGGTAAAGACCCGCTTTGTCAGATACAATGAAGTGTTGCTACCATGTTCCTCCAGTAGGGGGAGTTGGTGTCATCCATATTCTCAAACGCCAGGTTTACACTACACATTAAACTTGTTTGTAGATACCCAGTTGTAGCTAAGGCAATTGAGTAGCTGGAATCCACTTACCTACAAGTGCCTTACCTGATCACCCTCACAGAGGGAGATCAATGGGAGATTCTCCCGTCAACCTCCCTTACTCCTCGTGATTTTGAACAATATGCAGATTAACTGCCGACCCTAGATAATTCGATTTTGCACATCCCTTGAAAGAAGCTCACAATTTTTGCATAGTTAGTTTCTACTGTGAATTATAGTAAAGAGGCACAGATGGAGTCTTTGGGCTTGGGAATCTATTCAATTATTTGTGCTTCAAACAAAATTCACCTTCTTGCCCACAACACACCTGCTTCACTCTCTGTCTCTCAGGTTCCACAGTCTTCATGTTGCTCCTATTTTGCCTGATCAGATTGTTTTGCTCAATAATTTTATCCATCCTCTGGTCTAAAAAAAATAACAGCATTTTACTGATACTAAATTTTCTACTATTTATGGGGGAAAAAATCCCAAATTTTGTAAAGTTTTGTTTGTTTTAATCCCCTAGAAATCTCAAAATCTTTCCAAAGGACCAAAAGCAGAGGTGTGCATTTCACAGCTTGAATGAGAGCAAAGGGCAGCTAGGGAATCCAAGCTAAATATACAGGCCCATTGGTTGCTCAACAGAGCAGACATTTTCACATGCAAATAAGATCAGATGCAAATAGCTGTTCAAGAAATGTGAACCTGCAAAATCAAGGCTAAATGCTGACCTACTTGTAGGACAGAGGAAGGGGTGTAATGAATCTTCCTCCTACATGTCCCAAGATGTTTGGGACCTCTGAGCCAACGTGAGTTACCCAGGGTCACGCAGAAGGTCACCTGAATACTAATCTGATGTCCCGTCCATTAGAGAACACTCCCTCTCCAGTGCATACCTCAAAGAGTACTATCAGCAGACATAACAAATGCAAAAAAGTTCATTGCAATCTTCTGATAAATGTTATCATCCCCATGCCCCTTTTATAAATATGCATCTTTAAAAACAGAGTACCTAACTGAAACATAGAAAGGGTTTCATTCCTTTTGCATGCATGCATTTATTCCTTCCATGAGGCAATGTAATAGCAGCTAAGACGTTACTTTTTAAAGACCGTGGCTGAGTGATATTTTCTAGTATGTCTGAAGATAACTGAATCTGTCACCTGCTATTAATCAGACCACTGGGTAAATGTTTTGACAACCTGTCATACAGGAGCAATTGAAAAAAATCAAAGGCTGCTACCGTGACTCCTCCTTGTTACCACTGATAAGGAGGGCATTGTAGCTCATATGGTAATTTAGATCTCCAAATATTTAGTTGGTTCACTGGAGGCTGGCTGGTGAAAGACAGCTAGGATAAAATAGGGGAAGGCACATAGAAAAGGGATGAAGGAAAGAAGTTGAGAGGAAGTTTCAAACACTGCTATTTTACATGAAGAGCTGCAGTTACTTAAGCCTTTTAGTTTTTCCTGTCCCACAGAATGAATTCAGTTGAATAACAGAGGGTTTTTTTGGAAAGCTTGGAAGTTGTTTTTTAGGCCCCTAGGGACCACTGTTTCCTCTAAGCTTAGCACTTGGGCCACCCACGAGGAGAGATTCAGGTACCACCCAGTGGATTAACAGAGCGCTAACAGTGGACAGCATGTGTTTCTTTTGGTGGTGCACATCTGCATGTGTGTTGTGCACAAAACAAAATTTATTCTGCCCATACACAGAAAAAAAATTAGAGAGAAGCCTGCTAGGGACCATGTTTACCTGTACACATTGCTTAGAAGAAAAGACAGTTCTGAGAAAAATGTCAAGATCTGGAGGGGGAAAATCTTCTCCCAAATTGTGATACAAATTTGAAGTCAGAACAGTTTTTGCAAATTTTTACAATTTAATCCAAAAGTCACTTCAAACATAGTGAAATTTTCATGTTGACAATTTTGAATATTCCCTTTTTCCAACAAAAGTATCCAAAGGACAAATCTGTCAAAACAGCCTCCGTCCTGCAAGCCGTTTTAGTGTCACTGTATCAGCCTTTTCCAAACATTAAATGTTTTCTTGAACAATTCCAGCTCTGCTGGTATGTTTTGTGCAGGGCTTAGCACAATGGAGTCTTGATTAAGGTATTTGAGTTCTAGCCTAAGATAACTATGAAATAATAAGAACTGGTCCTTGTAGCACTGTCTGCCGACAGTTTTTCCATTGGATGCTAAGACATTATTGGTTAGTTCAAATATACAGTAGGGTTTAGTGTTGCATTTTCATTGCAGCCTAGTAAAGTGCAACTTCAGCCCAGCTGCTGTCAGATAGCTTCTAAGCTGTAAGCATTTCAGTCAGCCCCCTGCACAGGGAACTTGGGCGCATCGCAGCTGAGTAAACTGTAATGTAATGCTGCTGCTCCTGAGCGAACAGATTCTATCCAGCTAATTCCCCAGCTCTCCAATTTCAAACAGTCACAAACCCCTTCCCTAGTGCACCCAGAGAGAAAACACCAGTACAGACACTGGCTTGTGGAAATATGGCACTGCTGGGAGAAGGCTCAGCTATTTTCTGTAAGAGCACTCCCTCATAGTAGAAGACACTTCCGTCTTTGCCCCCTTGCACCATATCTCATGAGAGTTAGAATCAACGAATCATAAAATCCTAGGGCTGAAAGAGATCTCAGGAGGTCATCAAATCCAGCCCCCTGCCCGAAGCAGGACTAACCCTAAATAAATCATCCCAGCCAGGACTTTGTCAAGCCGGGACTTAAAAACCTCTAGGGGAGGAGATTCCACCACTTCTCTAGGTAATGCATTCCAGTGCTTCACCACCCTCCTGGTGAGAGAGTTTTTTCTAATATCCAACCTAGACCTTCTGCACTCCTTAAGACCTTTGCTCCTCCTTCTGCCATCCATCATTGCTGAGAACAGCCTCTCTCCATCCTCTTTAGAGCCTCCATTCAGGAAGCTGAAGTCTGCCATCAAATCACCCCTCACTTTTCTCTTCTGCAAACTCAGTAAGCTCAGATCCCTCAGCCACTCCTAATAGGTCATGTACTCCAGCCCCTAATCATTTTTGTTGCCCTCCAGTGGATCCTCTCCAATGCATCCACATCCCTTCTGTACTGGGGGGCACAGAACTGGCTTTAGTGCTCCAGTTGTGGCCTTGCCAGTGCTGACTAGAGGAGAATAATAGTTTTTCTAGATCTTCTGGTAATGGTCTTCCTAATGCAACCATGTTGCCACTAGTTTTTCTTTTTCTTATTTTTATTTCTTATTTTCCATTTTCTCACTGCTCCTCCTTTCCATCTGTCCATTTTCTTTCTCGGTTTTCATTTTCTGTTGTTTTGTGCCACCCTCGCCTGTTCCCCACGCAGCAGAAGCTCTGCGCCACTTGGGGTGGGGCATTCTATTGGCTACTCCGAGAGGTCACATGCATGTGCTCTTTTGGCTTAGCAGAGAAAAAAAAGAGCAGAGCGGGTGGCGTCCAGGGAATATTAACCTGAGTCTGCAACCCTGGTATGTGCAAGGTCCTCCAGCAGCTGGCTGCATCAGGGGACAGAGAGGGGAGAGGAAGTAGCTTTCTATGTGCCACCCACCATTTTCCCCAAAGCAGCAGGAGCATTCTTGTATTGTGAAGAGGCAGAACTGGGGTCATGCAGCTTTTCTCCTCTTCACTGTTCTGTGCTCACCAAGCCCAACCTGGACTTGTCTGAGAACCTATCTGAAACTAAATGAGGTCAAATCAATATAAGGGACTCTTAATCGTATTGATGGGGATACACTGACAGAGAGCTTATTTGCAAGGCATGAGTGAAAGTTCACCTGAAGCGCCAGGATGGCAATCATGATTGATAACTCTACTGCTCAGGCACGGAGGAACTCCCCACCATAAGCCATATGGAGCTTTCTCAGGAGCTGGTCTAAGGGTTTCTCTTCGCTACCCAGAAGATAGACCTGGTCAGGGTCAATCCTCCAGGGCTCGATTTCACAGGCCTAGTGGGGACATGTGAAATTGAACTATCAGGGATTGACAGTTGACCCTTGTATTCCTCAGTCTCACTCAGTGAGGACATCCAGGGTAGTCGACCATAGATAAGTCAATTCCAGCTACACAATTGCCATGGCTGGAACTGCGTATCTACAATTGACTTTAAGGTCTAGCGTGGACCTGGCTGAAGACTGTGGAATGAGCTCCCAGAGGAACTAAGAGCCATCGTAAACCTCACCATCATACCACAGAGTGAGGACATTAAAAAAACAAAAAAAAAACCAAACCTAAACACTATATTAGATATAGTAAATCTTAACACTATATAAAATACACTATATAGCAATTCTCTGTTCAGGACAAGGATAAGAGGGAAAACAGATGTTAGTCACATCACATGCTGCACTGGAAGATGCTGAGATACTACAGTGATGAGTGCAATACTGTATAAGAACCCATACAGAATCGCATTGTTCAAACAAAATGCATTTAGAAACCAATTTAGTTAAATCGGTGCAATTTCTAGGAATAGACCAGACCTCATGCATCCATGTGTCAAAGTCTGTGATTCCACAATCTCCTTTGTCCTCTATTGTTCTTAGAGTTAGAAAATCTTTCTCCCCCAGTTCCTTCCCCAGATCACTCTGTTTATAGAATACAGCACGTGAGGCTCCAGCAGCTTTATTGGAAATGCTCTTTTCCTCGCCAACAAACAATTTAGTAGGTCTTCATACCAACTTCCCACTATCCACCCTGCTTTCCGAGCTTTCCACTCCCTTTGCAAAAGAGGCCAGACCAGCGTGTTTGCTTTGTTGCAAATTGTGACTAAAAGTTATAACTGCCATTTGTGTTTCCTACAGAATGCCTCAACTGTCCTCTGGGCTTGTTTCTTTCCCAGTGATGCGTATGTGTTACTTGTAGCCTGAGTAGACCTGCCCAAGCGTAACTTCCCCTGCTGTTCACATTCTGTTTGCATGATGACTTCATTTACGTCTGGAATACAATGTGGGTCTGTCTGTTTGTGGTCTCACTGGGAATATTAGCGGATGCCAGAATTCCAGTGTTACTGGAAAAAGCACTGACTGAGAACTCTTAAAACCCCCTTTCTTCTCCTAATCAATAACTTCCTCTCCCAGCATCCTCCGGGTCCCAAATCACATCGGACCTCAACCTAAATCCATTAATGGACTCCCCTTTACTTCAGTGTGTTTTGAGTCAGCCCATTACTTCTCATTTGCAATGTGCCAAGTAGCTATCGCTACTTGTATTATGGTGAAAGATATTTGTCCCCCACCGAGACTGGGGCCACATTCTCCTAGGAATGGCGTAGCACCAAGCCTGAAAGAGGTAGTCTGTCCTGAATTGTTTACAGTCTCACTAAGACAAGGCATAATGAGTGTGACAAATAAGCAGGGGCTAGGCTGAGGAAAGCAGTAAGGAGTCTTGTTGCTACATTGCCACACTAGGAGGAGGATAATGAGGATGTATCAGTGGTTAAGGCCATCCCTGACTATTAGAGAGGTATGTGAGCTTATCCAAGAGCTTCCACTGTGAGGCACTCTGACCCCCCTCCTCTGAAACATGTGGCTCTGGTTGCTGTCAGACACTGGTTCCTGGATGAGACAAACAATGGATCTGACCTAGTCTGGCAGACCCCTTTCTTTCTATAATGCCAAGCTTGTGATATCAGGAGGATGATTCAAGAAACTGACAACCTGAGTTGAGGCCTCAGCGTTCCAGCACTCTCTCCCACCGGGGGGAGAGACAAGATTGTATTTGAGAGCTTTTGGGTGATGTCAGAGAAGTGAGCATGTTGGAATCATAGGTGGAAAAAATATCCAGACAGTTACTTGAATAAAAGTGCAGCTGCTTTTTACTTTTGGATTCTTGACCATGGTCTACATGTGACACTAGTTGGCGGGTGGGTGGGGGTTTACTTTTTCTCAGATAGTTTTCCAGAGGGACACCAGTGACTTGTACTATTCCCCGCAGAGCAGCTGCAATCTTACTGGCTGGCTGGTTCCCCATGGATAAGCATCTCTCCAGCACAAAAGCCATCTGTCACCAGTATCAGCTCAGAAAATGAGGTCGGGGGCAGTGTTCCTGCAGGCTGAGTGCTTAGAAGGCTACCCAGAAGAAATTCAGGTGCCAGTCAGCTGATTAGCAGAGTGCCCAGAGATTCCCCAGCCAGCAGCATGTGTTTCTATGGTGGTGCACATCTGCACAATGCACATAAAATTTATTCTGCCCATGGATGGAAAAAGGTAGAGGGAACACAGACAGGGGGTTGGAATGAGTATGGATCCCCCCCTCAGACTAGAAGAGATTGCTACAGGTAGAGTTGGAAGCTCATGACCAGGGCCCAACCAAATTCAAACCTGTGAAAAACATCCCAGACCACGAAATCTGGTATTTGTGTGCTTTTCCCCTATATTACACAGATATCAAAGGGTGGCCAGCATTTCTCAAATCAGGGGGGTAGGCCCTGACCCAGAAGAGAGCTGCTGGGTGGGTGAAGTATTGCCCCCTTACTTCTGCATCGCCTTCAGAGCTGGGTGGCCAGACAGCAGCAGCTGCTGACTGAAGCCCACCTCCACAGGCAGCTGAGAAGTAGTAGGTAGTCTGTTGTGTCTGATGATGACGTCTTGAGCTTGCACAGGCTCGTTGGCTGTGGACTTGCCTGTGGCTGAGGAGTCCAAGCTTTGAACAGCATGGGCGTTCACAGTGGGGGCAAGGGAATTGTCCTGGCTGTGTTGGTGCAGCTGCCGCTGTTGCTTTCTTCCTCTCACAAGCATCAATGAGGCATAAGCGTCGCTGCTCTTCAAAGTTGTCCTATGTGCATCGTATGAGAGCACGCCAGCCTGTTCGGTCTTTCGCATGCTGCTCTAGCTGATCTGGTTTTAAACCAGCATAAGCAATGTTGGCCTTCACACAGTCTTTATACCTCTTGCGAGGCCTACCTTGATTCCTTTTGTCCTGGGAGAGTTCACCATAGAAGAGTTGCTTAGGGATTCTTGACTCCTCCATTCGTATGACATGCCCCGTCCAGCGAAGCTGGGTTTTCAGAATCATGGCCTCGATGCTCATGGTTCCTGCTCTGTCCAGGACTTCCAGGTTCATAACTCTGTCCTGCCATCGAATGTGCAGTATGGACCTCAGGCTGCGTGTGTGGAAGCGCTCCAGCAGTTTTATGTGTTTTCTGTACAAGGTCCAGGATTCACAGCCATACAGAAGACTGATCAGGACTACAGCCTTGTACGCTTTCAGTTTAGTGGACTGAAGGATATCATGCCGATTCAACACTGATTCAGATGTCCTTGTGCCCACCTGGCCTGGCAGGTTCTGGCATTGATTTCTTTGTCAAGGGAGCCATCATTGGCTATCTCACTGTCAAGTTACTTGAACTCCTCTACTGTTTTTAACTCTGTTCCTTCAATAAAGAGTGAAGTGGGGACAGCAGCAGATCCTGGAGCAGGCTGAACCAGCACCACGGTCTTTCTTAGGCTGATGGTCAAACCAAAAAGGCGAGTGACGTCAGCAAACTTGTTGACGATGAGCTGGAGATCAGACTCCTTGTGTGCCGTAAGTGCACCGTCATCAGCAAAAAGGGCTTCAAGGATGAGCCTCTCAAGTGTCTTGGTTTTAGCATTCGGACGACGAAGGTCAAAAAGTGACCCATCAAGTCTGTATTTTATGTAGACTCCAGGGTCCAGGTCCCTAACTGCATGGCTAAGGATGCATGTGAAAAAGAGGTTGAATAACACTGGGGTCAGCACACACCCTTGCTTCACACCATTGGATATCTCCAATGGATCTGAGGCCCACCTCCACAGGCAGCTGTGAAGATGTAGAGGTGGCAAGACCGTGCCATGGCATCCTTATGTCTGTGCTGCAACTGGTGGCAGCTCTACCTTCAGTGCTGGGCTCCCAGACAGCAGCTGCGGCTTTCCAGCTGCCCAGCTCTGAAGGCAGTGTTGCTCCATGCAGAAGTAAGCATAGTAGTACCACAACTTCGCTTCCCACAATCACCTTGCAAAAGCCCACCAAACTCCTTTGGGGCAGGACCCCTACAATTACCCCTTGTGAAATTTCAGATTTAAATAAGTGACATCATGAAATTTAATTTTTTTTAAAATCTTATAACAGTGAAATTGACCAAAAGAGGCCAGGAATTTGGTAGGGTCCTGCTCATGACCCATGGGGCATGGTGGAGAAACTTGTGCAGCCATTGTTTAAGAAGAAACAATTCTGTGGCTAAGCATCTTTGGACGTGTCACGTTGGCAGCTTTTCACAAGCACAGTCACGACCCACATACATTGGTATAAGAAATAATGTGTCACATGTAAAAGAACAAATTTTTTGTAGCATAAATCAAAAATAAAACCAGACTGAATCCTGTGTCTCAGAGACTGGGAGCTCTGGCAAAGAGAATCACTGAATCTCAGTTCTGTTCAAAGGCTTGTAATCATTTCACTTTGTGGCCTATGAACGTCTGATTCTTTTTTTCTCCATTTAAAGACATTAATGATGTTTTCTGTCCTGTCTATCTAGAGAAAGCAAATAATTGGAACAAAATTGATCTTTTGAAATAACAGCACCCAGGTGACTGCCTCCGCCTCCTTCCCTCTGCATACCCGCAACCTCTACTCTAACAGAAGGAAGGTTTATGAAGGAAATTAGATTCACCATTTGCATACACCAACACATTTAGCTGGTGCCTATACGGGTCCAATTAACTCAACTAACAATATGGGTGGTATGAGGTTATTGGATTATACTTGTAGACAGAGTTGCCATGCTTGAATTACTCACCGTTTTAACCTTATTTAAAGCTAGGAAAACATATTGCTGGTAATGGTAGAGGCTTTCGCTCCCCACATTGCCAGAATTAAATGTTTCCATTGGTTTCTACAAGGCGAGGGCAGAAGGAAGACAGGGAGAGAGTCCATTCGCACATGGGCATGTAGCAAAGTACGCTGTTCTTTCTCTGACACGAAGCATGGGGAACTTGGAAAATGCTTGTATTCCTTGAAATGTGACTTTCCTAGGGGCATTTCATGTGTCTGGGATTTTAGGAATTGTAACTAAATGAGTCTGAAATCCTGGGCATGCCCCCTCCGGATTGCTAACCCATGCTAGGATCACAGCATGCAATCAGAGAAATTAAATCAAAACAGAAATTGGGCTTTCTAGAAGTTGACATGGTAACACTGCTTTATTTCTTAAAATCCAGAACTTTGCCACACAAGAACCAGATACAGACAGAAACAAAGCAGGCTGGTCCCTACAGCAGAGAGGCACAACTCATTCCATCTGTCTGCAAACTGGGGAGTTTTTGGAACCTGCCTGCTGATATGCCCTGATTGTATGCTTCTCTGTGCAGAGCCCCAAACCTACAAGCAGGACTGGGAGTGGGATGGGTGGTGGGTGCATGCAGGGTTTGCAGGAAAGCAGAATATTTAAATGGGTATCTTACAGTTTTAACACAGTTTTCAGTGCAGCACACTAGAAAATGTATAGTCACCAGAAAGGCCAGCTCCAAAGAATTCATGCCGGGCTATTCACTGAGCCCACAGCCTTCCGGGAAAGGACTCTGGAGACAATGGGTGGTAAGTGCACAAGAAGTTTTGCAGCAAAAGAGCTAGTGACAAACAGGCTACGGTTACACTAGCAGGTTTTGCCAGCAAAAGCACCGCTTTGTCAACAAAACTCACGGAGCACGCACACACAAAATGGGATTTGTCGACAGTATCTCAACAAAAACAGCACTTGTGCTGACTGCGCTCTGCCACAAAGCTTTGAGACATAACACTGCTGGCAACAGATACTGTCAACAAAAAAGCTGTGTAAATGACCCCGGGGGCCTCTCTCTACAGACAGGGAATATGAAACAATAGGCAGCCCTGTCTGCAGTGCTTCCAGGTGCCTGTTTTGTTGAGAGAGCAGCCAGGCAGTCCAGCTGCTCTGTCGATGGAGCCGGGCATTCTCCCAGTTGGCTTTTGTGTGTGGCCACACTCTGGCAATAGAAGTTTTGTCGGGAAATCTCTTCCGAGAGTGACTTCTATTGACAGAGTACTGTAGTGTAACCAGAGCTGCAGAGAAAGTGACTATTACAATCTGCTAATATCTCTTCAAGGGAGGCCATGATACAGCAGGTTCATGCCCCCCACGCCCATGCAGAAAGAACTGTGCCTTTCAGTGTTCTTGTGTGAGGGTGGTTGGCTCTGCACTGCCCTCAATGCAGGGCTACTCCTAACAGAGAGGTATGAACTTCAGAGAGTGCTGTGTGGATGCCTATAGTGCTAAAGCTCACAGTCCACTACCACGCCCTTGAGTCTGTGTTCCTTAATTGAAGGCACTCCTAGCACCAAGGGACACCTGCAAAATGACTGAGAATCATTGTCCCCATTTCCCAGATGGGGAAACTGAGTCACAGACAAGTTGGGTGTCTTGTCCAAGGTCACATTGAAAGTGGCAGAATGAAAAAGGCAACCTGGAAGTCCTGGCTGCAGACCTCCATTCTTAACCATCAGGCACAATGTTACCCGTCTCTCAGGCCAGCAGGCATTTGGAATTCAGCCTGTGAAGAGAACTCCTCTTGTTTATTACTGGAGCCTCTTATAGAAAAATATTTCCTTTTTTATTCAGTCCCCCAGGGCAAATTCTGGGAAGACTTTCAGTAAACCAAGGTCAGTTATATGCCTGATAACCTCCATCAGCATTGCTAAGATGGCAACAAATCATCCCATGATCCCTTCTTTGTGGATGGGGAAGGGCCAGTTCACATTAATCAGGCCATTCAGCTGCCATCTGTAGCTTGGAATGCCATTCCTCCCAGTGATGGACAGGGGCACCACCAAGGCCACGCTCTTCTCCTGGCCTCCATGCACTGCCATTGTTCCTTGCACATGCTCATGGTCTGGGACTACAAGCCCGCTCAGTGTTCCAGGGACGCAGCGGGTTTCTCTCTCTCTTTCAGCTGGAACTGACAACACGGCATCCCTGTCCCCAGCACAATGCTGCCCTTTGTGGCCATTCCTGACTGTTTGGGAAATGATGTCACCAAGACCTGCCCTTAGCTAGAAAGGAGACAATCCGTAGCCCAGTACCCAGCTACTGGAGGGAGCCTGAGGGCTGAGCAGGCCTCAGACCTTAGCAAACCACATTAATCTTTCTTAGTTTTGAGCTCTTTACCTAAACCCTGTGCTTGAGTGTTAGCAGGAGTCTCCCCTCCCTCACTCCATGCACAGCTTGAGAAGCTGTCTTGGAGCAGGTAGGATCCATGCAGCTGGGGTCAGGGAGGGAGGGAATCTCCCCACTCTTAGGTAATATAGCTACTATGCCCCAAGGCTGCAATAGTATCTGTGTATGGAGAAACCACATGGTCACTGATCTGGCCCCTGCCTTAAACCAGGAGCTTATTCCCATGCATCCATGCTAATTCTGCTGTATCTGGGACCCTCCATGGCTACGTCTACACATGAAGCCAACATCGAAATAGCTTATTTCGATGTAGCAACATCGAAATAGGCTATTTCGATGAATAACGTCTACACGTCCTCCAGGGCTGGCAACGTCGATGTTCAACTTCGACGTTGCACGGCACCACATCGAAATAGGCGCTGCGAGGGTACGTCTACACGCGAAAGTAGCACACATCGAAATAAGGGTGCCAGGCACAGCTGCAGACAGGGTCACAGGGTGGACTCAACAGCAAGCCGCTCCCTTAAAGGGCCCCTCCCAGACACAGTTGCACTAAACAACACAAGATCCACAGAGCCGACAACTGGTTGCAGACCCTGTGCCTGCAGCATGGATCCCCAGCTGCCGCAGAAGCAGCCAGAAGCCCTGGGCTAAGGGCTGCTGCCCACGGTGACCATAGAGCCCCGCAGGGGCTGGAGAGAGAGCATCTCTCAACCCCCCAGCTGATGGCCGCCATGGAGGACCCAGCAATTTCGACGTTGCGGGACGCGGATCGTCTACACGGTCCCTACTTCGACGTTGAACATCGAAGTAGGGCGCTATTCCGATCCCCTCATGAGGTTAGCGACTTCGACGTCTCGCCGCCTAACGTCGAAGTTAACTTCGAAATAGCGCCCGACGCGTGTAGACGCGACGGGCGCTATTTTGAAGTTAGTGCTGCTACTTCAAAGTAGCGTGCACGTGTAGACACAGCTCATGGGAGATGATGTATGCTGCAAATGGAGTACAAGGGTTAAGTAGTCCTAGTAGTAGGGCAGAGTGGAACATCAGGACATCAGTGCATTCCCTACACTGAATATGAAACACCTAGTAAAATTATTCATATTCAAGTGAGTTCAATGGCAATCTATCAGACTATGAAGTGCAAAGGTTCAAAGTAACATCAAGTTAACTGAGCCCCAAGTAAAAAGGAAGACATCACAGCTGGAGTCTTGATTTACCTTCTCTTGAAGGTTTGCTTGAGGAAAGGGCTCTCTCTCTCTCTCTCTCTCTCTCTCACACACACACACACAAACACACACACACACACACACACACACACACACACACACACGCGCCTCTCTCACTCAGGGGTGAAGTAACTGACGGACCTGCCCCAACCTACCCAGTGCTGTCTGCTGACCTCTCCTGGCACCCAGTGACGTGTCTTCTCAAGACAACATGTGGGGGGCAGGCAGGGTCACAGACCCCCTTCCCCAGATTTCTGTCGGGATCACACCAGAATGGGGCGAGGAGGAAAGAGAAAATACTCAACAATTTTTCCCCCTTTTTAAAGGGAACACCTGCAGGAGGGTCTAAATATGGGACTGTCCATTTAAAAAACAGGACCTCTTGTCACCCTAGGGTTTGATCCAATGTTATTTGATAGGTAGCAGATCCACTCTCCTTGTTAAAGGAAACACCTCTTGTCAAGAAAAACAGCACAAACACCAGGAGGGGAAAGAGCAGCAAGCCACAGTGGCATTTACTAGGACACCTAATGTATTAGCTGGCTAAACCCTAGCCACCCATTCCAAACTGCTACATGAACGAAATGGCCTATTCAAGGTCACCAAAAATCTGTCTTTAGCAGTAAAGTTTATTAATTGTTCACTGCAGTTGCTCTCATAAGAGGATAATGCACTGGAAAATAACCTGACTTGCCCTTAAACTCCACAATAGCATCCTAATAATTAAACATACTTGACTTGGAGCCAGTCCAGGCTGATGGCACGTGGCACTGCTCTGTAACCAAGTGCAGGTAGATTTCACAATGGGGATCTGTTACAAATATTGCAGTGTGGATCCTCATGTGTCACAGGATAAGCTGATCACAGGGTGTGGTGAGAAATGAATTTCTCTCCCAGGATAAGAACATGTGCATGAGCAGAGGTTGTGCCTTCCTCAGAACATCCCAGCACTGGCCAATGTAACAGCATATCAGACTGCCCATGGACCAGTCATTACCCTATTCTGGTGTATTGAAAGTAGTGTTAAAATTACAAGCTATCAATTTAATGGGTGATCTGATCCTGCTTGTAGT
Source organism: Carettochelys insculpta (assembly GCF_033958435.1). Taxonomy (NCBI): domain Eukaryota; kingdom Metazoa; phylum Chordata; order Testudines; family Carettochelyidae; genus Carettochelys; species Carettochelys insculpta. Next base: position 67,616,060 of record NC_134143.1, on the reverse strand, counting down.
GCTAGGGGAGCTCTGTACAAAAGTGTGTGGACTGGGTCTTGGGTAGTCAGTCTGAAAGGAGCTATAGCAATATGGATTGAGTTATGGCTCACTGCCTGGGGAGCAGCCTGCTTTGTCTCTCTCTGATTTTGTTCTTACTTCTCATAGAGCTGTTAGGATTCTGGATTTCAAGAAATGAAGTAATGTTACATTGCAGGCTTCCAAACAGAGAAAAAAAGCAGGAAATACTAACTCCTCTGCTGGTGTGCTGAGAACACAACACCCAGGAGATAAAATACTCTTGCTAAAGAAACAACGTGGTTAAGTGGATAAATTATTCAACTGGGGGTTAGGAGACCTGCATGCTGTTACCAGAGCAATCTCAGACGTCTTGTGTGATCTGAAGTATGCCATTTAACTTCTCAGGGCCTGCTTCCCCTCTCAACCGTTGTCTCAGGAGAAAAGGTCAGAAAACAAACTTCTACATCAAGAAGTTTCAGATGATAAATCATTTGAGAATTTTCAGTGAAAAAACAGCCAAGCTCAATGAAATTTCAAAATGACTTAAAACATCATTTTGCTTCCAGTTTTCAGTTATAGACTTTAAGGTGAGACAAAATTGTGATGATCATGTAGTCTGACCTGCACATTGCAGGAAACAGAACTTCACCCACCCACACTATAGTACACCCCTACCCTCCAGCTGAGTTACTCGAGGCCTCAAATCATGGTTTAAAGACTTACATGGAATCCACCATTTGAACACACACAGACACACACACACACACACACACACCGCCAGGGGATCAGTCAGACACTGAGCACATATGAAAGTCCCATCAGCCAGGCGCCTGGAAAATAACTCTCTGTAGAAACTCAGAACCCTCCCCAGCTACAGTCCCATCACTGACTATTGGAGATGTTTGTTGCCAACACTTGCAAATCAGCTACATACTGTTTTAGGCAACCTCATTATACAATCATCTCCATACGGTTATCAAACTTAGCTTAGAAGCCATTTATATGCCCTCACCCTCCCCTTGGAAGGCTGTTTCAGAATTTCATGCTTCTGCTTGTTACATAAGTTCATCTAATTTCCAGCCTACACTTGTTGATGGCCAGTTTATATCCCTTTCTTCTTGTGTCCACTTTAGTCCTTTACTTAAATAGCTCTTCTCCATCTCTGCTGTTTATCACTTTGAAGTATTTAAAGACAACAACCATACCTCCCCTCAGCTAAACAAGCTAAATTCTTTGAGTCTCCTCTCAGAAGGAAGTTTTCCATTCCTCAGAACATCCTGGTAACCCCTCTCTAAACCTGTTGCAGTTTGAATTTATCTGCCTTTAACATGGGAGAGCAGAGCTACATACCGTATTCCAGATGCAATACCACCAGGGCTTTGTATAATGGTGCTAATGCTTCCCTGTATCTACGGGAAATATCATTCCTGGTGCATCTTAGGACTATGTTAGCCTATTCCACAGCTACATTACCCTGGCACCTCACAGCCTTCCTATGAACAGTGCACCCAGATCTTTCTCCTCTTTTGTTTCTTCCAACCAATGAATCCCCAGCTTATAGCAAAAATTCTTGGTTTTAGTCCTAAGGGCATGACTTTGCACTTTGTGCTATTACATTTCATTCCGTTTCTGTTTCTCCAGTTTATAAAGTCATCTGGATCTTCTATGATATTCCAGCCTTCCTCTGTATTGGCAATGCCTCCCATCTTTGTGTCATCTGCACACTTAGTTAGCAGACACTCACTTTTTGTGCCAAGGTCAGTAATTAAAATGTTAAGTAAGATTGGTCTCAAAATGGATCCCTGAGGGCAACATTGGTAACCTCCTTCCAGCCTGTCAGTTCAACTGTCAGCATTACCCGTTGTATCCTCCCCTGTAACCACTTCCTTATCCACCTTTCAGTTTTCATATTCATCCCCATCTTCTCCAATTTAACTAATAATTTTCCATCTGGAACTCTATCAGATACCTTACTGAAAGCCAGGTAGATTAGATCAATTGCATTTCCTTTGTCTAAAAAATCAGCTATCTTCGTAAAGAAGGAGAGCAGGTGGGTTTGTATGATCTACCTTTTCTAAAGTCGTCATGTTGGATTTTATCCCAATTACCATTAATCTTAATGTCCTGAAATACTTTCTCTTTATACATTTGTTCCAAGACCTTGTATACAATGGTGGTTAAACTAGCAGGCCAGTCATAGGGTACCAGGCCCAAGTTTATAGATGCAATAAAATTCCTTGCTGTTGGGCTTCTTGGATGGAAATTACCTGGGATCCGCCAGTTTTGTCCCACATAGATGTCTGTTTTTGACTTTCAACTCAGATGTGGTACTTTTGACCTCCATATCCTCATTGCCATTAATCACCCTGCCACTACCCCTAAACTCCTCATGACTCTTACTAAAAACTATGGCAAACTTTGTTTAGGTGTTGGGCTGTGCCTGACAAGTATCAGGCTGGATCCTCCCTGTCTCTGCTCCCCTGAGCCAGCCCATCACTGCTCCACTGAAGGCATTTCTCCCTGGGCATTCGTCCTTCACCCTCACTGATCAGACTCCAAACTGCCCTCTGCTCTGCTGAGGAACAACCTATATCAGAGCTGCCTCCACAAGCCACCCTTTGATTGGCTCTCTCTAAGCTCCTTTCTGATGGCCAAGCCTTCCACAAGCTGCCTCTGGCCTGGTTTTAACTCCTTCCTTGCCAGAGCAGGGCAGCTGCCCTGCTACAACTGTCATCCAGTTACAACCGTATACACCCCTTGACAGGTTGGTATTGAGAGAAAGGCTAAGGCAGGCTGTTGGGATGGGGAGAAGGGACCAGAATGGCTGTTCTCCATGCTGCATGAGATCTTGTGAGCCTAAGTACACCCAGTCTCAACTTGGCCCCTTTCCCTAGCACTGAATTCACACAAACTTTCCTTTCCCAATTGTGATTGCTAAAAAACAGCAAGTGACCTGCTCTGTCTCTCTCTCTTTTTAAATTGTTCTTTACATCGGAATTTTTACTCTCCCCTCTCTTGCCAGCACAGATGCTGAGGAATGACTGATTGTGCTGGAAGACTTTACCCAGCCATGCTGCATGATGAGGTGATTTGAAACAGCTTTTCATGCTCTCCCCACTGTGAACTGTGTTGCTGGTGTTAACACGTCTCCACTAGGCCTGGGCGACTCTCACAGGTGGTTGCTTTTTTAACTCCATGTACGTCAGCTTAGCACTGATCCATTTTCTTAATGCCAATTTAACCTAGTGCCGCATCCTTATGTATTACAAATCCCACTGCCCTCTTGGTTTTTATTTAAGTAGCTTAGCTTAATGAGCCAAGTGGCCTAATCCTCCCGATAAGAAAGATTACAATGATGTCCAGGAACACCAACATATGAATGGTAGAAAAACACCAACCTTGGGTTTTGCTTTTCCTGTTCAAGTATAAAGTGATCTGCCAGGAGGGCAAGTCTCCACAATGCAAGAGAGACAATAAAACCCCCTAAATACTAACACTAGGGAAGGGATCTAATGATGCTTCTTGGATATACAGTATACTCATGTTTATCTAGGGTTTGATCAACCAGAACTCTGAACTAACCGGCATTCTGTCCAACCCCAGCCAAAAACGGGTCACAGGCAGCTTGTGGAACACCCGGCAATCAGAGAGAAGCTTAGAGACAGCCAGTCAAAAGTGATAGGTCCTCTGTGAGCACAGGGGACTGGACTCGATGATCTCTGAAGGTTCCTTCCAGTTCTATGAGATAGGTACATCTCCATAGATACATATCCCCTTCTTACTCTGGCAGCTTCTGACTCCTCCACTTTCCTGCCCAGTGCTCGCCACCCAGAGTGGCTCTCAGAGTGTCCCCAGCCCTAGAGCGGTGTGGTAGCCACTCGCAGGGCAGCTCCCCCAATGGCCACATGGCAACCAACTGTGGCAGTGGCTCCCTGCTGAGTGCCTGCCACAGGCAGCCAACCCCGGCAGTGGCTCCCTGCTGAGTGCCCACTGCCAGCAGGGCCTCCCTGAGCGTCCACGCAGCCCACACAGCAACTCCCCACCCAGTGTCCACTGCCTGCAATGGTTCTCCATGTGGCATGGCTGGGCCCAAGCACTGCAAGCGGCTCCCCACCATCCTGACAACAAGGTAGCAAGGGCAGCAGTTGAGTAGGAGCTGGCGCTTGGGTGGGGGCAGATTAACTTTTTTATTAGTCTTATTTAAATATCCAGCAGCCCCCCGCAGTCCTGGGGCTGCCACATATAAAAGAGTTTACTGTATGTACAGTAAAAAATACATTGTCTTTTGAATATCCCAGGAGCAGCTTCTGCTCTGCTGCTTGAAGACTGTAGCTGTTGAGATGATTATTATATATGGTAGAACTGTGGAGGAGGTAAAGGGGATTTCCTTCCTTTCCTTGGTCATCCTCCTCCCTCTCCCGCCACCCCTGCCCCAGTTCATGCACATTGGGAAGAAGTCAGAAGCTGGTATAATATGTTACTCTATTGCTCCCAGTGACTTGAGGGTTTTTGTTTAACATGGACCCCACATTGTAGGAAAGATGTGGAGAAATTGGAGAGGGTTCAGGGCAGAGAAACTAAAATGATTAAAGGTCTAGAAGATACGACTTCTGAGAAAAGATTCAACAAATTGGGTTTCTTTAGTTTGGAAAAAAGAAGACTGAGAGAAGACATGATAGCAGTTTTCAAGTACCTAAAAGGCTGTTTCAAGGAGGAGGGAGAAAATTATTCTCCTTAGCCCCTGAAAATAGGACAAGAAACAAGGGCTTAAATTGCAGCTAGGAAGATTTAGATTGGTCATTAGGAAAAATTTCCTAACTGTCAGAGTGGTTAAGCACTAGAATGAATTGCCTAACGTTGTAGAATTTCCATCACTGGAGATATTTAAGAACATGTTAGATAATTATCTAACAGGGATGATATAGATGGTGCTTGGTCCTGCCATGAGAGCAGGGGCCTGGACTTGATGACCTGCTGAGGTCCCTTCCAGTTCTACTGTTCTATGATTCTATGGCATCTCCTTCCTTTATGCACTGCAGAAACGAGGCCTGTTCAAAACATTTCTCATTGCAAAGATGGAAATCCGCATCTGGTTTAAGCATTGCTGAGGGACACCTAACATTCTGAATGCACTAGCAGATTTAGAGAGGGTCTCCAACTGCATGTGGGATAGCAAGATGCTTGAAAGGTGCACAGGGATTTGATTTGAATCAGAAGTTGGTTCAAGGGAGATCTCCACTGCCTCTGAGTGCATCTAACACATGAGTGTGCTTCCATTTGAAATAGTGTGCACATCCATTGGTTACATATGCATGTCTTGGAATCAAAAGGCATTGTTGCATTCACTGCACCCTATTTTATCACTAGCCTAAAAAATAACTGTATATGAACATGAGAAGGGATGACAATCTCTCTCTAGAGTGAAACTTAATGAATCAGTGCTACTTTTCCTATACATCGACCTTTGTTGGAGAGGCTCTGATCTTGTCCTGAGCGGTGACAGCCTATTATGCTAAACAATGCAACTAGTTTATGATGTGGGCTTATAGGAAGTGAGGCCATCAACATGACTTGCATTTGCAACCGAAAAAAAGATCTGTTTATTGTCTGACCTGGTTTATGATACTGTCACCAATGTCTGACAACTCCTGGACACATTACAGGCAAAATCATAGTCCTAGTAATAACGTAAGGTTCATATGCAAAGAACTCAAATGGCACAAAATCAAGGTCAGCAAAAAATACCCAGTATTTAGATCAAATTTCAAGTGTGGTGTGTATGCACATGCATATTTCTGGATATTATTTTGAGTTCTTCATTAGCAGAGGGAAAAAGACAAATTCAAGGCAATAACCACACTCAGGAAAGAGCCACTAAATAATTAAGGGTACGTCTGCAGAACAAAACAGAAGAAATCTCCTGGCAGGAAAGCTCAGAGTCCAGGTCAGCTGAATTGGCCTGGTGGGATGTGTGTTCTGAGGCTAGCGAGCAGCGTGGGCCTTTTTGCTGAGTCTGGAGCCCAGGCTCTGGAACTCCACGTGAGGGGAGACTGAGAGGGAAAGCCTACACTACTATTTTTAGCTCTGCAATGTGCACCTGCATCAGTTCACCTGAATTCTGAGACTCAAGGCTGTGGGCCCTTTTTTTGCCATGTAGCTATACCCCTCAGGGGCTGGAGTGATTGACACATGAGGAGGGATTAGAAGAACTTGAGCAAACATCAGCTATGGGCTATCTGGTAACTATATACATGTATGTTAATGGTATAAATACCAAGGGTGGACAGGAATTGTTCAGCATGATGTATATGGGAATGACTAGGAGAAAACTGGAGGAGAATCACAGAAGGAAAATCTAGGCTGAATAGCAGGGGAAGTTTCTCAGGCAGCATGGTCTACTGAGCTGTGCAAGTCTCCAAAGCCGTGTGATAGGGAAGCCCAAAGTTTGAGTAATATAGACAGGTACAGAGCTAAGGACAATGTGATATGCTGTGGGGGAACAATCTTGTACTGACAGAGGATGGATAAAAGTATCTAACTCCTCAAATACTGAAGGTGAATCTGCACTCATTCCTAGGTTTGCTCTCTATGACCAACTCTTTGTATAAGTTTCCATGAGTGATGTGCTTGAATATTTGGATGTTGATATCTAAACTGTTTAAATTTATTAGTCTAAACTTGGGCTTTTGCTGATTATGTACTATATGCAGGCCCTCCAACAAGGGGGGAAAAGTGGCAGCCAGAGACCCACGCTCCTTGGAAGTGCTGTGTTAGTGCACCTCCATATGACTCTGAGGGAAGGGGAGCGGCAGCACCGTGATTCAAGCAGTGCTCAAGGCTGACTGCCCCAGGCACCGCCCCTTCTGCCTTTGGCTCCGCCACTTTCAGAGGTGCAGAGCTGGGCCCTGTTAGCCGATGGCTGGGTAAATGCATGGTCTGTGAGCCTAGTTACATCCGAGTCTTTGACTGCTAGGACAGGCAGTCCCTTCACAGCGGGCAGCCAGAGTGGCTGACGGGTGCCCCAAATGTTGGTGCAGAGAGCTTATTTCACCTGAGACTTTAACTGCTAGGACAGACTGTCCCTTCACAGCGGGCAGCCAGGGAGGCTGATGGGTGCCCCAGGAGTCTGTCCCGTGGAGGCGACATGACTCAGCACTCAGCTTTTACTGCACCTTACCACTGACCAGGCTGATATAGCCAAACGGCTGAGGTTCTTTGTTTTGTGTTCGGCCGAGTTACAGTAACTGGAAGGAGTCAGGCTGAAAGCTTAAATGGTTACTATTTATTAAAAGGCAGAAACAAGAATCTTAGTGGTTACAAGGCTATTGCTCTATCTTCTTAACTACTAGTAGGATGATACATATGGTGTACCAATTAGATTACAAATGAAAGTTACACATTTGAGAACAAAGCACCTCAGTTTACAGAGCTCTTACCATTAAATGTGCACAAAGTACATTACAGGTATAATTCTCACCCCTGCATCCTTCGACTCCAGTGTAGCCAGGTCTACCACTCAATCCCTCAGGAAGAAGAGTGCAAGGAAGGCGTCCCCTGGGACCTCGGGAGGCAAAGACCTTACCCGACCGGCAGGTATAGGTAATTGGAGCTCAGTTAGAGTGGTCTGCCAGACCCTTCTTTATACCCCTTGGGTCACGCACACTCTTCCTTATCTGTTATGCCAATTATGCTGGTTTGCCTTTGTGACACCAGTTCTTACAAGAGAGTTGCAATTTAATTTACACTTGTAAGATAAAGGTAACTAAATCATTAAGGCAGGACATTTCTTTCGTAGGGGTGTGAGGTTCCTCTTCTGGTACAATTGTGTGAGCGTATCAATTAGCAATACCAGCCAAGGGCAATTTAAGGCCCTGTGGTCATCGGCTGGCTTGTTAGCCCTCTTATCTGTGTTCTTCCGTTATCCAGGGTCATGACTGGGTCAGCACATCCTGTGTTCTTGAAGCATCAAAACACTGTGCATGAGATAAGCACATCTGTGCTTTCAAGCATTCTAAGACCATGCTGTTTTCTTCTTTGTCCTTCGTGCTTTGAGGCACCTAAGAGGGGCAAAATGGAGTAAAGCAGGGGGATTCTGTCTGGCTACAGGCCCTCCCACCTCGCACCAGGGCCCTTGGTGTGTGTCAAAGCTACTTACTGTTTGTATTTTATGACCTTGAAGCAGAGTCTTGTTCTTTTGGATGATTTGAGCGCTATTCCCAGATATACAGACTTCCTTAATCTGTGTAGTTACATAGTTTTAAAATGATCTTTAATAAATGTTTATATCTTTTATGCCAGATTTTGCAGTCATATTTTATGCCATGGATAATCCCAGTAATTTCAGGGGCACAATTTACAGAATAGAGTGCTGAAAGGGGACAAGGGTCTCAGAATGTGGCCTTATTTTTCTAAGCATGAATATACTGACACTGAATTGGAATGAGAGAGAGGGAATATGGGCTCATAAAGGTCCTCAGAATTCCCTTTCATCTTGTAAGCAGTATGCAGTTGCAAACGAGATTGAAGTTCACAATACTAGTGCATGGAAAGTAAATGCCCTGAAAATTTTGACTGATAAATGACTGTGCTTCCAAAATGTTAATACAAATGCACTGAATCATGAACATGTGGCTAATATAATTAATCTTGCAATACTGTAAATCTGCTGCAGACAGGTAATGTTAGAATTTAGTTCTACAGTTTTACATTAGGGAGGAAAAGACAATAAAGTGGTGTTTAGAAGGAAGCCTGGAGCTTAAATATCTGCAAGTGACTTAGATGATTATTTTTTAAAATCTGTTTTATTAACTTCCTCAAAAAATATGCATCATATATTCACATCAGAGTCATAAGAGATGGGAGAACTGATTTGTGCTATCTGCAAGATAAATATTTACACATCTATCATTGTGTCCAAGCAAACAAATAGAATAAAACAAATTCACAAACATGTTACCTGGCTTTTTGTCAGAGTCATCACAACACTTATAACAGCTCCAGATCTGCAGTTATGGTGCTACCATTCCAATGCTCACAGACACTGGCCTTTTTTTTGGCTTGTCTTTGGAAAAGGTGTGTGTATTGGGGGGAAGGATGCTATACCAGTATTTTCAGCAGATTTCTCGACTCCTTTCAAAATCTAGTGATTTAATATGTGGCTATCGTTGGTATCTCAACAGCTTAATCATTATTAAAATAAAATGAACTACATAATTACATTACTGTAAATTACAGTATATTAAAATAATCACTCACCTACAAGCTGTCTTCACTAACATCCCTGTTTAAAGATATTATCTCTCATGGGCTTGCTGGATGAAACTATTATTTATCCATTTTTCAACCTGGCCCTACTCCCATCCATTACCTAACTGTGACTTATGGTACACTGGGCTAATTCTACCTTTGGACTGAACGGTGTACCATGTATGTACACGTCACATACTAGTGCCATTGTGAAATATTGGGTTGATGGCAAAGTAACTTCCAATGGACTTCTTCAGTAGCATTCATCATGTTAAACAATAAACCACAGTGACTCGCAGGTGCTGAATAATCCCATACTTCTTTCCATGGGTGCTTGAACACCAGAATACCTCAGGAGTGGGTATGAGACCATTGTCTGAATTCACTTGGTGCTACCTCAGTCTATTTCATGGGACTCAAATGTCTATATGATCTCTAACTGCTACCCTTGTTGGTACAGGTTGAACCTCTCTAGTCTGTCACTCTTTCGTCTGGCACCATCTGTGGTCCAGCATGATTTTCGTTACCCAGACTATCACTTACCACGGGCATGGCCAAGATGCTCATGGCCCCATGAAGTTCGTTTACAGCCACCAGCCCTAGCTCTCAGTATTCTGTGCTGTTATTTAGCTGTAATTTTCTCCCTATATATCTTCTAAGAGCCTAGTAGGCAGTGGAAGTGTTGGTAATGCTGCTGGACAATATTGACCTCCCATGGTTTGGCAAATTCTCTCATTTGGCACCAGTCGGGTCCTGAGGGTACAGGACTAGAGATATTTAACCTGTATTCTTTAGACACCCCACCCTTCCTTGCTGACATGCAGTCTGGTCTTGGAGAACGGGCAACCCTATCAATCTTCAATAGTGATAGAGAGAAAGCCGTGCTAGTCTATATACTATTCTACCAATCTTCAGTGTGGTTCACCCTCATTGAAGAGATCCAAAAAAACAAAGTCATAAAACAACAAAAATATATTATGTCTATGGATTGAAACAATTTGAAGGAACCCTGGTTGAAGGTGGGGGGGTGCATGGCCCAGCAAGGACCCTATTGCCATATGCTTTGCCCAAAGCTTTCCTAACATCTGGTAAGTAGTTTGAAACTGTCCTTGTACTGTTAGGAGCCTCACTCATTTGCAGCCTCAGATCTGGAGGTGACGTTGGTTTGGTCAGCGTGGTTTGTGGTTTATGTTTTTTCAAGCTGTCTTATCCAAGCAAGGAAAGTTTTCTTCTTACAAATGAAAAGGTGAAGGAAGAGCAACCAGGTAGCCTTTGTTATTCTTATAACTGAAGTCAGCGAAGGTTTAGGGCACAACTTTGCTAAGCATCACAATTACCCATAGGAAGGGACAATCACAGCCCTGATAAGATGCTTGTCTAAATAAACACATCAGACAAAGAATGGGAGAAAGGAAATATTTTACTTTCTGCACATGGGAAACAGACACTTTGGTGCCAAAATAATAGCTCAACTCATCCCTTAATTTCTGGTTTAAATAGGGGATTATCTGGAACTCAAGAGTCCAAACCATGATTTGAGGGTTGAGCCCCAATACCTCTGGTCTTGGTGGCTCCTATCCCCAGCACCTCTTTCATGACAAACCAATTTAGTTAGGGTTGGTCCTGCTTGGAGCAGGCAGTTGGATGGTTGGACCAGATGACTCCTGAGTTCTCTCCCAACCCTAATTTAGGATTCTAATCACTGGCAGGAGGTCAGGCTAGCTGATCAGAATGGTCCTTTCTGACCTGAACTCTAAATGGTGTTAAATTAATTAACATTCTCTGTACTAAGTTATTTGGAAAATCTGTCCTGTCACTTGTGACCTAGATGAGAGATGAGTACTCCTGAAATCCAACCATCCTTGCATATGCTGTGTTCTTGAAAACTGAACTTCAAGGGACTTGTCTGAGACCCTCAAGGGACATCCTCTTTAGAGTCAGGAACTGAATTCATATTCCTGCTGTGGAGCCTTATACAGTTAAACCGGACTGAACGCCATGAAGGAAAATGGCAGTCGGCCTTTTGCTTCTGAGATTACCTTTATTCCAGCCCCCACCCTGGGTTTTGTGCTGAATGCGTCTAACCAGTCAGCAATGACATTATCTGTGTTGATGTGCCCAGCGACAATGTCAGAACTATAGCATGTTTTCTTGTGCGCCTTGCTTGTATTGCATGCAAAGCAATTTCCTAGTTTTTATTCCCCTTCAAGCTGATATCTTTGGGGATGGAAATGAAGTTTGTAAACTGACAATTCCAGGAATTAACACGGTGTTAAACAGGTGCCTTTCACATTAAGCTTCAGATTCTTGCAGAGAAAGCATTGTCTGACTTGTTGAGGGAAACAAGAACATGAAGGTCGCCTTTGGACCCCAAACAGTGGCACTGACAGCCACGGGGGACCGGGGGCGGGGGGCAAGGTGGGAGAGGGCATAGCCAAGGGCAGACGGGGTGAGGCTTAGTGAAGTCAGTTCCATCTACTCCCCCACCCCCTGGTGGCGACACAGCATCCTGCCACCTTTCAAAAGGGGCCCAGAGCTCAGGCTGTTGCTGCTCCTACTGCAGCACCTAGAGCTCCACACACCTTTGAAACCCAGGGCAATTGCCCCTTAAACCCCCTTGTCAGCAGGCCTAGCCCAAAGTCTTCCCTTCCACCCTCCATCTAACTTACATGGGTTTGTACCACAGCCCTTGGGCAGTCCAACTTCCACAGGTTATGTTCCCGCTGTTCATGTGGGACAGCGGTAATGACAGAATCAAGTTGCTTCCCCACACGCACAAGGACAGCAGAATTTGGCGTTCCGATTTTGGTTGGTCTTATGACAGAAGCTTGAGCTGCAAATGTCCCCAACAGCCTGGGGAATTCTCAGCCATGCCCAGGCCAGTCCTTAGCATTGCCTCCGGGTTCTATTTGCTGTCTGGACAATAAACAAAATGGCAAAAGAAAAACAAAATTCCCAGCTGTGGCTTTCCAGCCAGTCACAGTCATAGGCCCAGGCAGGGTTCTGTGTAAGCTGAGCACTTGGGCAGTCACCCAGGAGAGATTCAAATGCCACCCAGCTGATCAGCAGTGTCCAGTCACCGACAGCCATCTGCTTATGGTTCTAATGGTGATACAGATCTTCACGTGTGTTGGTGTGCATACTAAAATTTATTCCACACATGGGGGCAAAAATAGAGGGAACACTGACCCCAGGGCTTCCTATCAGGCATCTCCTTGCTTCAGAGACTACTACAGGGAACTGTCCCTTTCTGCAGCTCTTTAGAGAAACACCAACCCCCATCCCCACCCCCACGCCATCTGCGCCTAATCAGGGCCCAGGGATGGCAGGCCATAGGTCTTGAGCTCTTAGAGGGGAAGGCCACTTATTACAAGTAGTTTCAACTGACTTAAGAAATTCAGGATACGGCTGATAATAAATTGAGATCAGTCATGCCTCTGAATGCGAAGTCTACATTTTACAGCCAGTTCCAGTGGGCCCTCATTTTTCATACCTGTAATTAAGTATAACTCAACTAGCTTCAAGCTGAGGAGGATCTAGCCCATGTACACTTACAAACATTATGGCTTCAGTAACATATACAACCAATCCTTCCATCTTAGTACCACGCTAGATACCACAGCACGCTGGCATGACCCAGATAGCTTCATAGTACCAGAGGAATCTGCTTGTAGTTTCAAGGCTGCCTGGTTTCTTTCAGAATCAGAGGTAAAGATAAGATACACATGGGAAACTGGTGGTTTAATTTGATATATTAAATATTGATATGGCAGCCATCACCCAGCAGAGATTTTTGTGCACGTTGCTTTTCTCAGCATGAGAGCAGGGCAGGATCTTTGAAGAAAAGCTGTCTTATTTTGCTGCTTTTAGGGATTGCTCCTGCAAATAGCAAAAGAGTTTTCACTCTGCCTTCATCCAGCTGGAGCTGATTCTTGGGGCAGAGTTGTGTCCTGGAAACCAGATACTGGTATTTGAGCTAAGATCTCTCAAAAGCTATCTCTACACGTGAAGCCTACATCGAAGTAGCTTATTTCGATGTAGCGACATCTAAATAGGCTATTTCGATGAATAACGTCTACACGTCCTCCAGGGCTGGCAACGTCGACGTTCAACATCGACGTTGCGCGGCACCACATCGAAATAGGCGCTGCGAGGGAACGTCTACACGCCAAAGTAGCACACATTGAAATAAGGGTGCCAGGCACAGCTGCAGACAGGGTCACAGGGCGGACTCAACAGCAAGCCGCTCCCTTAAAGGGCCCCTCCCAGACACAGTTGCACTAAACAACACAAGATCCACAGAGCTGACAACTGGTTGCAGACCCTGTGCATGCAGCATGGATCCCCAGCTGCAGCAGCAACAGCCAGAAGCCCTGGGCTAAGGGCTGCTGCACACGCTGACCATAGAGCCCCACAGGGGCTGGAGAGAGAGCATCTCTCAACCCCTCAGCTGATGGCCACCATGGCGGACCCCGCTATTTCGATGTTGCAGAACGCGGATCGTCTACACGTGCCCTACTTGGACGTTCAACTTTGAAGTAGGGCACTATTCCCATCCCCTCATGGGGTTAGCGGCTTCGACATCTCGCCGCCTAACGTCGATGTTAACATCAAACTAGCGCCCAACACGTGTAGCCGTGACGGGCGCTATTTCGAAGTTAGTGCCGCTACTTCGAAGTAGCGTGCACGTGTAGACACGGCTAAAGAGGGTTTTTCCTGGATCTCCTTTGTGGCCATCTGTGATGGGTTGGACTAGGCCCTGAAGCCCCCTGCTGGAAGCTTGTGGCCTTACCACACTCTGCCACAGGAAGAGAGCAGGAGAGAAGTCCTCCAGGCAGGCAAGAGAGGCTGCAGAGGAAGCAGCCAATCAGGGCCCAGCAAGCCAGTATAAAGAAGCTGCTGGGGCAGAGCTAGTCAGTTGCTGTTTAGCACTCAAGCTATGCAGGTTGAGGGCCTGGCAGATTGCAAATGCAGCATTTGACCACTTGTTATGGAAAGCTGATTGCAGATCATACTAAAGCCTGGGGATGGCTACTGAAGATTGGGGCATGACTGGTAGGAAGAGTTGCAGAACCGTGGACAGGATACTGTTGGGGATTTTAAGACAAAGCCCTGAGAGGAAGGCCAGGGCGGTGTGGGACCAGGAGGAAGTGGCCCAGGGAAGGAGATCAGTAGTGAAACCTCAAGGAATGGAACTCAGCAAATAACTACTATTTATAAGGTCTCTGGGATGGGACCCTGAGTAGTGGGTGGTCCTGGGTTCCCCTCACTCCCAGTAGCTACTGGAGGAGAATAAGGAAGCCTGAGTCTAAGCAATCCAGGTGAAGGGGCAGCTGAGACACCATCTGACTCCAGAGCCAGGAGGAGTTGGAGCGTGCAGGCACACACACTTGACCAGAAGTGGGTGTTTATGGGATGCCAGTGCCACCCTGTTACACCATCTCTGTCCAGGGATTGTCATATATGTATTAATAAAACAAGCTGAGCAAAGAATAAACTCAGATTACTTGGCATTTAAATAGCCCTCAATAGGATGCTAACCTGACATCTCCTACTGCTCTGCAGAGGGGTAATTCCTTTTACAAAACAAAGGCTAACTCCTCATGTAATTGCCATGGACAAAGTCCCATACTTCCGGCTTTCATTGGGAATATTGACAATCAAATATCTTATTTGGTATGTCTGGTAAATCTGATATCCTCAAAGTGTAGCCATTTACCAAAGAGAAATAGTTGGGAACTTTGGGAAACTGGTAGCAGCATGGAAGAACCCTGCTTTAAAGATAATGTTTCAGTTAATGGTGGCAGAAATGGTTTCAGAGGGGGCCTCATCTAGGAATGACAAGTAAAAACCCCATTATGAGTCCAGAATATCCACAGAGCAATCACCCTGCAAGCCAAAGCTGCAGCTTAATGCACGCCAAAGATGGGTTTTATTATTCACTCAGTAAAGGAAATGGAATGCTAATGTGGGTATGTTAAAAAAGAACTAAAAAGGTAGAAAAGCACCAGTTCACATTCTGCTTAGCATGTCGCCATGCTTTTGTAGCCTTTTAAATCCCTCCAGGCAAGGAAGCCTGTACTTCTTCCCCACATTCTGCACCCTGACCTCCAAGTGCTTCAGACTGGCATGTTCTTTGGAGCACCTAATGACATGAAAGTTTTCAGCAGGGAGCCCCTACCATGGCAGAGGTTTCTCTTTTGACTTTTGCTGCTTTTAAAACAGCTTCCCAAGAAGCATAATGTGGGTGATGCCTTGTGGTCACTTTGTCCTGTCCACGTTGGAACAATTACTGAGAAAGGAGCTTGCTGTTGAGCTGAACAAGTTATAATCTTATTACAAAATTGGCTGCCCTGTTCAAAAATCCCAGGCATACCTAAAGAAATAAAGGGATTTCATCTTATCAGTTGCTTTCAAAGATTTGTTATTACTAAGAGAGGGCTGGGGTGCTGCAGAGGCTGGGATGCTAGCCTGGGGGTAGGGACCAGGAATCTTCCACAGACTTCCTACGTAGCCCTGGGCAATTCACTTGGACTCACTGTGCCTGAGTTCTCCCTTTGTAAAATGGGGGTCATTATCCCTAATTCTCAGTGGTGGTCTGAAGATAAATACATTGAGACTAAGACACCCACATGTTCTGGTACATTGGCTAGATAAATATCTAAAATAAATAGATCAGTTATTTTTCTCTATTATAAACAGAAATCAGGCGTTTATTGTGCTAGATGATGTACCCTGATCCCAACTCTTTTAAGTCCCATAACTCCACACACAATATCATCCTTTTTCTCACTTTGGACTTCTAATTGTTTAAAAAACACATTTTATAAACCCACCTTATGTTATTACTTTTGCTGGGAAGCATGAATGGTGGTCTGAGGTGGGGAAGGGGAATTTAGGCATAATGTTGGCTACTTCTTCGTGTTTTTCAGGTGCTTATCCATGTTTCTGTGATGTGCCACTTCTTTCTCACAACAAAAAGAATGGTCCTCCAGTCAATGTGTATTTAGAACTATATCATAAAGACAATATGTTTCTGCCACGACAAAGCACAATGTCAAAAAATGAAGCAAAAACTTCTGAGTGGGGATGCAGTCTGTAAACGGAAAGAAGAATAGGAAGGGGTATCTTTAATGCAAGGTGAAAAAAAGACTGCTGCCTCCAAAATGTCCTTTGGGAATAGTTGCCTGTTAAGTGCTTTAAGACTCTCTTGAAAATTGCTATCTTGGTACTGAACAAAGAGAATATGGGAGCTTGAAAAGAAATATCTAAGGGAAAAGCAATAGGTTTGGATCACTTTCCTGTGGTAATTACCACTGGACTGATTAATTTTTCACACATCTCTTAAGCAATTTTCATGCTGAAAGGCTAGGGAGAATTTGCTTACTCTGACAAACGTGAACCTAGGAAACACAACAAAGCAACAGTGTTCTCCACAGGGGTGACCAACAACTCTGATTGAACAACAAAGACCTTCCAGAGTTTTTCAGGTGACAAGACCTCTCTTTGGTCACTAATGGCTGGGGCACAACTATCAACAGTAGCCAAGATTTAAATTCCTAACCAAGATGACTGGTTTTAAGATGTGCCCTACGGCTCCCCTTGATGCCAATAACCACTGTATATGATCATCACTTCGCATAATCATGCTGGTTCTGGTGTCCAGGTGTGTATTTAGTGACTCTGATATGGAAGTGAGTTTGAAAGTGTTGGCCTTTAATCTCTTCCTAAGTGAGCCCACTAGGAATTTGATGAAGGTATACCTAACCTACTATGATAATCCAACGTAACAGGGTTACATAGAGACTCTAGAAGTATTACGTAGAGACTCTAGAAGAATTCCACAGAGACTTTAACAATCTGCACCCTGCCATCAACTTATGCCTTGATTACTCCCAACCTTATGAGGATTATCACCCACAACCACAGTCTATACCTCAGGAGCACCAGTCCTGGAACTTTTCCTTGCAACAAAGCCTGCTGCCAGCTTTGTCCACATATCTATTCTGGAGATACCATCACTGGACCTAACCAGGTTATTCACAAAATCACAGGCACATGCTCATGTTCCTCACATCATATATGCCATCAAGTGCCAACAATGCCTACATGCTTTGTATATTGGACAGACTTCAAACTCTCTTAGACAGAGTTAATGGGCAGGAAACAGACATAAAAACACTCCTGATCCACAAACCTGTCAGCCAGCATTTTAATGGAGTGGGCCATTCTGTTAATGACTTAAAAGTTTGCGTCTTACTGAAAAGGAATTTTCACAACAGTCTTCAAAGAGAGGCTGCTGAACTCTCTTTTATATTCAAATTCAACATATTAACACATGGTTTGAACCAGGATGTGAATTTTCTGGGTCATTATAGGGACTCTTTTGCATACTTGGCTTAATCTAATTCTTGACTCCTCCACCCCCACCCACCCACCCCCCAGCTTCTGCCTTCTATTCTCTGATTTGCTCACCTTGATAATGTTTTTCTGATTTGTCAGCCATGATTACTATTTTTGATTCTCTGTGCCTTAAATATTGAGTCTGTTCTGGTCTGGCTATGGTCTGAAGAAGTGGGTCTGTCCCACGAAAGCTCACCTAATAAATTATTTTGTTAGTCTTTAAAGTGCTACTTGACTGCTTTTTTGTTCCAATGTAACAGGGTTTCGCTCACCTCTCATGAGTGCTCCTGGCTGAATGTATGTGCCTGAACAATCTCTCTCTCTCTCTCCCTCATTGTTCATGGAGGTTCTTCAGTGATTCAGCCCTCCAAACAAGTTACACACAGTCTGTGTGCAAGATAAAACAAACCCCTTCCCAGGTACACGTCCATCAGGGCCTCTCTTGGTGCCTTATATAATGTCTCCCAGTTTGTTCTCAATCTGTAATGGAGCAGTGCCTCCAGGGTCTCCTTTCTGGAGGCAACATCTCCACCCTGTCAGGGCCCTTCTGGTTTCAGCCCTTTGCCTTGGTCACTGTAGTCTAGTCCTGAGTCTGCATGTCTGTGTGCAGAGCTTCAAACACTTCTCACTGGAGTTTCTCTGTCAGCACAACCTATGGGGTCTGTCCCTCTCCTGGGACTGTTGTTCTCCTATAAAGGATCCCTTCTACCAAATGCAATTGTTTCCATTGGTTCAGTAACATCTTCACTGGTGTTACTTCCTACTGCTTCTCTCGGGCTCTTTGGGCAGGTAGGATCTTACTTGAGAGATTACTGCATCCTTTTCTTGCAGCCTCTTCAATTCTTCCTTAGGCGGGCCTGGGATTAACTCTATGCCCAGCCAATGAACTGTCTCATCTCTGTCTAGTGCAGTCCTTTGGGTTTCACCCTGGGTTGATACGGAAGACACATTGCATCCAGCATTCAAAACAATGGCCACTTCCTCCCTGGGTAGCTGAGAGAGACCATTAGCATTGGTATTACTCCTTCCAATACTTCATGTCAAAGTTGAACTCTACTAGCTTTGCCATCCGCCTTTGACTGGTTGCATCCAATTTAGCAGTAGTAGTAACATAGGTCAACAGATTGTTGTCAGCACTGTGAACAGGTTTCCTAGCAGATAATCTCTAAATTTACCTGCAGCTGGCCATTTTTAATGCCAAAAATTCCAGTTTATGGGCAGGATAATTTTTTTTCTGAGGGGGTTGAGCATCTGCTGGCATAAGCGATGACCCTCTCCATCCCTGACTGTACCTGTGCCAGTATAGCACCTAAACCCTCTGTAGACACATCTGACTGGAGCATGAATGGTCAGCTGTAATCACCATAACCTAATATTGATGCAGTCATCAGCTTTGTCTTCAGCACTGCAAAAGCCTGGTCACATTCCTCCATCCAAACAAAACTGGGGGTCTTAGTGGGACCCCTCCCGTTTCCCCTTTTGGTCTGGCTTCATTCTGCAGTTATTCTGGATAAAGGGGCTGCCAATTTAGAGTAGGCTTTGATGTGTCTACTGTAGTAGCCAGTAAAACCAAGAAACTGTAACACTTCCTTCCCATTAGAAGGGACCCTCCACTCTCCCACTTGCTGAATCTTAGCTGGATCTGTTGCAATGCCTTGGGAAGATACTATGTGCCCAAGAAACTGTACCTCTTTTCATAGCAAATGACACTTTGGGCTTTAGCTTGCGTTCATGGAGTCTATTGAAAACTATCTCCAGCCACTACAGATGTTTCTCAAATAGATTTTAGCTCAGATGGTAGGACACTTAGCTTAAGCCCCTAAGGTCACTGGTTCATTCTCTCCTGCCGAAAACCTAGATCCATCACCTTGCACTTATAGAAGAGCAGTGCTTAATTATTGAAACATCTTTGTTTATAAAAAGAAAATGGCTTACAAAACTAAAAGGCATGAGCAAGAGAAAAATCACCTTGAAAAGGTCTGTACATGCTCAAAAATGTAGCTGCATTTCTGAGACGTGATCTGTGTGAATGCAACCAGTTGTGCTTTATTGCATTTCACATATCTTTATCCATTTCTTTGGGGTTTTATAGTCCTCTTTGCATTGTTTTAGTTTGTAACACATTAACAATGGACAGCACATCATCTTCTAGTGGCTTGTCTTCCCTACTAACTGCTTCCAGCTAATGGAAACAAAATAGCAGCCCAGTAGCACTTTAAATACTAGCAAAATAATTTATTAGGTGGTGAGCTTTCGTGGGACAGACCCACTTCTTCAGATCATAGCCATACCAGAACCAAAGCTCATCACCTAATAAATTATTTTGTTAGTCTTTAAAGTGCTACTGGACTCCTTTTTAGTTTTGATAGTATAGAGACTAGCACGGCTATCTCTGTGTTACTCTCCAGCTAATGAGATTGCTAATGGAGGCAATTTCCCTACCTCAAAGGATAATGGGCGTTATTGCCATGCTGAAAGCCTCAAGTTCAAGCCCTGAGAACAATCCGTACTGGTGAAAAAGGCATTACACATTCATGTCCCAGTTCAACTAAGCACATGACTAGCCTCAGTCCTGGTCAGCACGGCGTTCAAAAACACTGGAATGGCTGATCTGAAGTCAGTGGGATGTAAATGTACATTTACACCCTTTTCAACCTGAAAAGTTCCATATGTGGGATGCAGCATGATGATGATTCAAAATATAGAACATACATGAAAAAAGTTATCCATGTGTAACCCATGCACCTAATAGGGAACTATCTTTTTAAGAGACCCTTGTGAGGGGAGGTACGAGTTGGGTCCAGGAGTTTGGGCTCAGATTTCACGAACAAGTAGGCAAGGCAGATAGTGACAGATGGCAGAACAAGGAGCAATGGTCTGAAGTTACAGAAGGAGAGGAGCAGGTTGGATATTAGGGAAAACTACTTCACCAGATGGGTGGTGAAGCACTGGAATGTGTTACCTAGGGAGGTGGTGGGTACTCCATCCCTAGAGGTTTTTAAATCATGGCTTGACATAGTCATGGCTGGGATGATTTAGTTGGGGTTGGTCCTGCTTTGGGCAGGGGGCTGGACTAGATGACCTCCTGAGGTCCCTTCCAGCCCTAGGATTCTGTGATTCTCTAAGGCCAGTGTGAGCAGGGGAGAAAATGAGCCACAGCAGAGAGCAGACTGTTCGTCACTCTGCAGCACTTTGCAGCAGGCTGTTAACCCTCTACCAGGGATAATGGGCAATGCTACTTAGGAGCAAGGAGAACCTGGAAGGGAAAATACTTTCTTCTGTGTTAGCTGTCTGCTTGGAATGCTGTTTTAACGTTAGCCAAATCATTTGAGTCACTTTTCTCAGTATGATTCTTCAGTGTCTTTGTAAATGTACTAGTGGGGAAAGAATCCTTTCTACTTTGTTCTCAGGTTTTTTTTGTATTTTCTTGTGATAGGGTTTCTTTCTGGCTGTTCACTTGTGAGTTAACTGATTAGTGTAATCTGTGAGCTGGCTGCCTGGCGGTTATCTACAGCAGAGGAAGAGGCTGCCTGGACTTCAGTTTAGGATTTCCTACAAGCAGGTGGAGAGATGGTTCAGATTCAGCATATGGTGCAGATTTGATGATCAGAGGCACAAACTGAGGCTTTGGTGAACTAAATCTAAGTGTTTGGGCCCTCTCTGTTTTTTCTTAATGTGTTTGTGTGAACTGAACTGTTCAATTTTACTTTTTCTTTTTTACTTGTTTACTGACACTATGGACATTATCTCTGGGTTATAAAATAGCCCTGTTTAAGAATTAGATTGTTTCTTCATAAGATTTTATAAAGTTATTTCATTAAATTCATTTCTTTAGATTCTTCTGGAACTTAAATGTAGGGAGGCTGACATTGGGCAATCCTTCCTGAAATTCCTTACAGACTGAACTCTGTGTCTCCGCTATTTCATGGCTGTTGAACTGGAGAATATTTTTTTAAGCACTGGCGAAGGGCAGTGAAGTCTACCCCATCCAAGGTTACAGATGCAGGAAACTTTGAAAGGTGTAGGATTCCTCCCCTGAGTTAAATGACTCTCTGTACAGTCTCTGGTGATTCTTGGGTTCTGACTGAAACATTTGTTACTGATAATAAATGGGAGGACACAGGAAGTTTCAAGACAAAATAAATGACATCCCTTGAAAGAGCGATTGTTGTGAGGCATGCCTGGTGAAATGTTCTACCAAATATAGATGATCCCTCAAGCATAAGTGCCCTGCTGAATTGGGGCCCTACAGCCCTTGTGGTTGGAACATTGTTGGGAAAGGTTTAAATTTCACCTAAAATAACACTGTCTTTTCATTGCAAAGAGCAATGAGATCATTAAAAGCAGGCGTGCGTGTTTAGCTTCTCTTTCCCAGGCATTTCATGATTCTTTAATGACGACGTTGGAGGCTGTTCTCCCAATGTGCAACACAGTTATTTTTTAAAAAATCATTTTTGAAACACGGTTTTGTATGCAAATTATGTGGTGCTGGTGCTGACATTTAGCAAATGCCATAATCCAATGTAATGCTTTGCTGTATGTGTGTTCAAGGTAATCTTTTCTAATGAGTATTGTAATAAATATTGGGAGAATTGGCCGGTAAACCCAGGGTTGTGAGTTCAATCCTTGAGGGGGGCATTTCAAGGTTCTGGGGCAGGTTAGAGTTGAAAAAAATATATGTGAAGGATTAGGTCCTGCTGTAAGTGCAGGGGACTGGACTTGATGACCTCTTGAGGTCCCTTCCAGCTCTATGAGATACGTACATATCTCTATGTTTCATATGCTCATCTGTTTTCCCAGACTCCTTGGAGAGGGGTGAAATAAGGGGGGACTTTGTTAAGAAGAACTGGATAAATGGCCAAAATGAGAGACTTGGAAGCTGCCATGAAGTGCCGCTTTACTGGGATCAATAACATCAGGGTAGAAAATGTACTGAAAGCATAACCACATGCAGGAAGTCAATCTTCAGCTTTCACTTATGTGAGATGATCAGAAGAAATAACAATCTGAAATCACAAATGGGCAATTATGTTCTCCCTCTGTAAGCGCCATATTCCATTCATCACTCATCATGGTAAAGTCTGATTATGATCATTATTATTTGGTAATCATTATTTGTGTGTGTGGTCATGTTGGCAATACATGTGTCCATTAAGGGCTTGATAGCATCTGGGAGCTCATGCAGCGGCACAGATTGTTAGACACTTCCTTTATAGCACATGTGAGCTACCCTGCCGTTCCCTCTCCCCCA
This sequence comes from Carettochelys insculpta, assembly GCF_033958435.1. NCBI lineage: Eukaryota > Metazoa > Chordata > Testudines > Carettochelyidae > Carettochelys > Carettochelys insculpta. The sequence goes on along the minus strand of NC_134143.1, from coordinate 67,593,160 downwards.
GAACAGGCTGGTGGGGTAAGGCAAGAGAACAGCCATTTGGACACATTTTCTGACTGCAACTTAAGTGTTTCTTTTTGTGTTATTATCCCACTGTCACTAGTTATACTGATGCCTGCTCCTTACTGCAAAGAATTACACTCGCTTCTTAGGCTGGGCTACATGGCATGGCGTTCCTGGCAAATCCATGCTAATGAGCAGCCTCGAAATTGCAAATGGCTGCTCATTAGCATGGTCCCATGGCTCATTAGCATAGCCATGCGGGAGCTTGGCCTCGGCAGACGGGGGTGCCAGCAGTAAAGATGCCATGTGGACATGCCCCTGCTGGCAAAAAGCTTCTCAGTCTCCAGACCCTTATGCCTGTTTCAAAGGAGCTTTTTGTCTGCAGGGGCACATCCACCCGGCCTCTTTACTGCCAGCACCCGCCTGTGCTGAGACGGAGCTCTCACGCAACTATGCTAACAAGCCGTGCCGTGTAGACCCAGCCTCTGTGTCTACATTTTCCAACATCATCAAAACACTCATTGATGTAGATGAAAAACCAGTTCAGAAAGGAGATGTGGTGGGTGCTCTTTGCCTTCTTTGATTCCACAACCCCCGTCTCTGTGACCTTTCATCAAGCTACAGGTGTTTAATTTTAATCTTCCCTCGTCCTTCTGTCCTTCCAGTCATTCTCTTCATATAGGTTGTGTCTACGCTGGAGAGTTCTGTCGACAGAAGGCACCTTATGCTGACAGACCGCTGGGGGCCACGCTCATAAAGCCTTCTGTCGACAGACTCTTGACAGAACTGTGCCTTTGCCTGAATAGAGCTATCCTTCAAAATTTGAGGCATAACCCTCTGTCGACCGAAGTGCAGTGTAGACACTTCTGTCAACAGAGAGGGCTTCTGGTTGCTGGGAAGCCCTGTATGCAGAACTGCCATTCCGCTTTTTGTCACCAGAGGACAGTGCAGTCTGGTAGTTCTCTGTCGACAGAACACATTGTGGCTACGTCTACACGTGCAGCCAACATCGAAATAGTTTATTTCGATGTTGCGACATCGAAATAGTCTATTTCGATGAATAACGTCTACACGTTCTCCAGGGCCGGCAACGTCGATGTTCAACTTCAACGTTGCTCAGCCCAACATCGAAATAGGCGCAGCGAGGGAACGTCTACACGTCAAAGTAGCACACATCGAAATAGGGATGCCAGGCACAGCTGCAGACAGGGTCACAGGGCGGACTCAACAGCAAGCCGCTCCCTTAAAGGGCCCCTCCCAGACACAGTTGCACTAAACAACACAAGATCCACAGAGCTGACAACTGGTTGCAGACCCTGTGCCTGCAGCATAGATCCCCAGCTGCCGCAGAAGCAGCCAGAAGCCCTGGGCTAAGGGCTGCTGCCCATGGTGACCATAGAGCCCCGCAGGGGCTGGAGAGAGAGCATCTCTCAACCCCCCAGCTGATGGCCGCCATGGAGGACCCAGCAATTTCGACGTTGCGGGACGCGGATCGTCTACATGGTCCCTACTTCGACGTTGAACGTCGAAGTAGGGCGCTATTCCTATCTCCTCATGAGGTTAGCTACTTCGACGTCTCGCCGCCTAACGTCGAAGTTAACTTCAAAATAGCGCCCAACGCGTGTAGACGCGACGGGCGCTATTTCGAAGTTGGTGCCGCTACTTCGAAGTAGCGTGCACGTGTAGACGCAGCTTGTGTGTAGCAGCTATCTGTCAACAGAGGTTCTGTTGAAATTTTCTGTTGACAGATGAACCTCTGTTGACAGATGCTTCTAGTGTCGACATAGCAATAGGGAGAAAGTAAGAACCACCAGGCCCTCTTCAGTCTCCATTAAGGCCCACCTTAAAGGAATGAGTGACATGGGTTTTTGCCTGATGAATTTCATCATGAATTTGCCTGATGAATTTCATTGCTGTGGAGTGTGCTTGCAGGACAACAATTAACACTCTCCCAAAGCTGATCACTGTGATTATCTTCTAAATTAAGAGTTGCTGACTCTTGTTATTTGCTCATGAGGTCTCATCATACTTGGTATTTTATTTAAAGCATCAGCTCCTGGAATCATGTGATTACCTAAAACAGTGGTTCCCAACCTGGGATCTATGCAACCCTGGGAGAGGGGCAGAAGGGTCGTGCAGGGGGTCCATGAAAGAAAACAAAAGATAGATAAAAATGGTTATAGAAAATAAGTTTTAAATTAATTGCAAAATTATAATCAATTATTATTAAATGAAATATATTCCAGTAATTACTGTCCAAAAATATATGCTGTGGTTTCCTTTTACGTTGAATGAAGTGTACATAGCAGTTAGAATTGGCTTCGATAGGGGTCCACAAATGCTTTGGCGAGGGTGATTGTGGGGGTGGGGTCCATGTAAAGTAAGGGAAGTGATTGGGGGTCCACGCTAGTGAAAAAGTTGGGAACCACTGACCTGAAAGTCTCAGCTTTCTTTTCAGTGGGGGTGGGAAATAAGCTTCTTGTCTTACACTTCTGGAGAAAAGGTTGTAAACATGACTCAGTGGTATCCCAAGGGCTTTGACACCAGAAGCCAATCAAAAGAAGTCAAAATTTACTTCAACAAAAAGTCATGATTTTTAAACTAATTGCTTGGTTTTTGAGGGCCAGACTCTTAATTTTTGAACAGTTGGAGTAAGCAATACTGCCCATTTCCATGTGGCCTTCCAATAGGAGTATGGGCCCAGAGCATCAAAGCAACTTAGACACCTAACTCCCATTGAAATCAGTGGCTAGTGGGTGCCTAAATACCTTTTAGGATCTAGGCTACAGAAACAATTGAAAATGTGAGAACAGACCATGTCTGAAATTTCACTTGTAAGTATATCTGGTCTCAGCCGTCCTGGGAGAGCTCATATCTGCAACGTAGAACAGAAATAAAAAGCAGTCAAGTAGCACTTTAAAGACTAGCAAAATAATTTATAAATAAATTTTGAATAAAATAATTATTTTCCTAGTCTTTAAAGTGCTACTTGACTGCTTTTTGTTTTGATAGTATATAGACTAGCGGCTCCTTCTCTGTTACTATAGAACAGAAATGAGACAGCACATGAATTACATCATCAGCCCTGACCAGTGAAAATACGGAGTGCCATCTAATACCATGGTTAGAAGTAGCACTGTAGATTAATGATCTTCTATTTTACTGTCTAACATGGCACACTTATTACCAGGGTTGGAGTAAATGGATTATAGAATAGAACTGCATATACTGGCATCTTATAAATAAATTATTACAGCAGTAATTGGGACTAAATTGCCTCACTTTAATGCCATCCAGTAAATAAAGATGTTAGTGGCTTATTGCCTAGTTCTTTCCTGCTGTGGAAAACATATTGCCTTGATTATAGCAGCTGCAAAACAATACTAACATTACTTCTGCCTGTCTATTTTGATCTCAAAATAAATTTACTGAAATATCCATTACCTGGATGGTCTTCTGATGTGAACCTATGGTACATTAAAGAAAGGATGTGGATACCAGTCATTGTTCCCTCTAATCATTTCCATCCGGATGCAGATTTTTTCCATGCATGTGTTGAATAAATTTTGTTTTGTGCACTGAGGCATGTGCAAATGTGCACCAGCTGGAGAAACACAAACCTAGCTGTGTGTGCTCTGTTGGTAAGCTAGGCAACATTGAAATCTCTCCTGAGTGGCTGCACAAGTACGCAGCTTACAGGGAAACCCTCTGTCATTTCATGAAAGGGTTGGAATGTTTAATTTAATACACAAGTGAATTCTGTAGGATAAAGTTATCTAGCCCTCTTGAGCCATGATCACCACGTTCCTACAGGAACCAGTGCAGAAGAGTAGAAATACCATCCCAAGCCAGCGTTACTTTTGTGCAGCCGCTGCTGGTAGCTCTGCCTAGAAAGCTGGATTCCTGACCAGCAGCCCCCACTCGCTAGCTGCCCAGCTCTGAAGACATTGCTGCTGCCAGCAGTTATGCAGAAGTCAGGGTAATCATAATGCATACCCCGTATGATGACCCTGTGGGCCCCACTACCACCACCCTGCAATGCCTTTTTGAGCCACGACCTCCACAATTACAATACCATCAAATTTTCCATTTAAATATCTGCAATCATGAAATTTACCATTTTTAAAACCTATGACCATGAAATTGACCAAACAGGCCCATGCATTTGATAGGGCCTTAGAAACATGGGAAAGGAAAGATTTTTGAGAAAATTCCATGCCTGTTAATTCTTTAGCAAAGTTCAGCCATCGATGCGATTTGACGCAGCATTTACTTGCTTTATCCCTGAACTGCCCATGCGCATATTAGGTGGAACAGAGGAATTGTACTTATTAGTATAAACATGCCAGATGCTTCACTGGAAACCCCATTTCCCTGCACTAAGGACCTCAAAGGCAGCTCTTGCAGGGAGCTGAATGCGGTGGCTTGTTTCCATAGATTTTTACAGCAGCGGAGAGTACTTTGCCTCTTGCAGTGGTGGGCCTAAATTTTTTAAAGCAAAGGGTGCTGATAGACCAGGGGAGACTTGACTAGAGTAGCAGAGGGGAGGAGATGAAAGATGACCTGTTTCCACTCATTGGCCTACAACTTGTAAATGTCCTTCCTGATATATGGTATAAAGTAAGGGGAAAAAGACAGGGTTCAAAAAGAGCAAGATAAAGTCATAGAGGTTAGGTCCATCAATGGCTGTTAGCCAGGATGGGTAACGATGGTGTCCCTAGCCTCTGTTTGTCAGAAGCTGGGAATGGGTTACAGGGGATGAATCACTGGATGTTGACCTGTTCTGTTCTTTCCCTCTGGGACACCACCTGGCATTGGCCACTGTCGAAAGAGAGGAGACTGGGCTAGATGGACCTTTGGTCTGACCCAGTATGACCATTCTTAAGGTATTAAAGGGAAGAATGAGGAAAGCGAAGTGAAGAATCAGGGGGAGCAGCAATGGAAGACCTGGCCTTCACTCCAGTGTCCCATCTTTCATTCCATTCTGCTGTATGATCCCTTATTCCCACCCAGGGCTGATGACTCAGTGATAGTGTTACAGCCTCTGCACCCCCATACACAGTGCTTGAGTGTTCTGCACAGGGACTCTCAGGCTTGTTGCAGAATTAAGTGGTGCAATAGACTAGAAGGTGTACAGTATAAATTATAGAAAGCAAGAGTCTGCAGCAGTTCTGTGATGAATAAATTGAAGCATTCAGACATAAGGCCTCTCAGAGCCAGAGAGCACAAGCGAAGGGAGAAGCGCAGATCACAAACTGTCCTGTAGCATCTTAGAGAATAACAAATTTATTAGGTCATGAGCTTTCATAGGTAAAAACCACTTTGTCAGATGGTTGTCATAGAAAAAGTAACAGGGAGTGGCTGGGTGAAGGGAAAAAGTAAAAAAAGATTGTGACAAGAAACCATTTTTTTCTTTTTCTTTCCCAGGCCCATATGCAGGGGGGGGAGATGGATGCAAACTGCCCCCTCCTCCAATGTCTGGTTTCTCTCCCTTTCTCTCTGCTGTGCTGTGCAGGGGAAGCCTTCAGGGCATGATGTGGGGAATCTGAGGTGCCCTGAGAGCTGTAGTTCCTTGAACACTAGCAACAAGAAAGGGTAGGGGGTGGACATTTTGGAATATTGTATTTCACTTACCGTATTATGGCAAGATCCCAAAAGGTAATTTCTGTAAAACCTTTCGTCATCATCATCATGAACATCAACCACCACCATGGGCTCAGCATATGTTGGTGTATCCAATGGACACCATGGACCAGCTGGATGGCCTGGACTTCGCCAGTACTCTCACACTTCTGTCCCAGAACTTCTGACAGATGAAAGACAAGACATCAGTCCTTGCAGACATCTCAGCTACAGTTGACTTGAACATCTACAAGGGAAAAATTAAGATTTTGAAATTCGATGTCAGTAGCACAGAGCCAGTCATACGTGGTGGCAGAGCACTGGAAGAAGATGATGGTGCACAGGTATGTGAAGACCTCATCAATAAAGAAGGGAGCACCAATCCTGATGTGAGAGCCGGGACTGGGAAAGCAAGAACAGATTTTTTTTCTCATGAACATCTGGAATTCTAAGCAGATCTGAACTCACACTAAGATGAGGTTATTCAACTCCAATGTCAAATCACTCCTACCAAATAGAGCAGAAACTTGGAGAAACAGCAAAGAGGACTGAAAAAAACAGACTTTTTCAATAACCACCTCCATAAAATCCTCCAGATCCACTGGCCACATACCATCAACAACAAGACCTGCGGCAACTAACTCACCAACTTCCTGTTGAAGAAGAAATCAGGAAGCGAAGATGGCGATGGATTGTACATACCCTTAGAAAGCCAACTACCATCATCACAAGGCAAACCTCAAGTTGGAACCCACAAGGAAAAAGGAAAAGAGGCTGCCCCAGTAGAGACCTGAAGGCAGACATTAAAAAGAAGGCATACCCCTAGTCAGAACTGGAAAAGCTCTCCCAGGACAAGGGACACTGGCAAATGGGGATTGTCAATGGCCTATGCTCCAAGATGTAGGAGTGGAAGACACTTGATACTATGACTACTACTTTCTTATGCACACTCATTGCACGACTATTTGAATTCCTTTATATTTAAAAAAATGTGTTCCACATTTACAAAGAAGCACCCTCCCACACAAATTCCTGCATATGTGTCCCTGCTTCGCCCCCCCACCACCCCCACTATACGAACCCTAGTTTCTCTTTTTCTACTCAAAGCTTCTGACGTTGCGAGTCTTACCCACAAATGGTCATGACCGAATACAATTTTTAATCTCTAAGGTGCCACAGGACTACTTGTTATTTGTGAAGCTTCAGACTACCATGGGTACTCTTCGGAGACTAAGGGAGAATGGGGATTTGGAAAGAGATGGTCAGCCAATGAGGCAGAGTGACTCAAGAAGGGGGGAGGAGGAGAGGAGTTGATCATGTCTCCAAAGACAACTAACACTTGGAAATGGTCTTTGAAGGCAAGTATCCTCTCAACTGGCTAACTCCCTTATTTAGGTGTCAGAGAAAATTGCTCAGTACATGCAGTATATGGGGTGATGTAGCTAATATCATTATTTTCGGGGTAAACTTCATCTCCATGGGTTTAGATACCTACTCCAACTTCACCAAAGCTAACCGGTGTCTTTTAATGAGGATTGGCTCCAGCCTTACAAATGGGAGTCCTGGGAAAATACTCTTGTAGGTACCAAATTGAACTAACGCATGAGCTGCCCACTGTGTTTCTTTTCTCTTTAAGAGGAAGGCGAAGTCTCAGCCACTGTGTCGTATGTGAAGGTACTTGAATGACTGCTATGTGAGCTGAATGTAGCCCTAAAGGCACTGGGGTTTTGCTGGGGATCAGCTGGGAAGCTCTTCAGCAAAATGAGTTTGATTAATAAAGCGTGTATCCTCCGCAGCTTCTGAAGTAATAAAGGATACCTTACGAAAGGCTCTGTATTGCATTCCATTGTAGTAAGAGTTCCCTCTGGGCCAAATCTGAGGGACTGTTTAAGGATGTGAGTTACACATTGGTAATGAGAATAATTCTGTGTAAATTGCTCCTAAATTTAGTCTTAAGATTTAACGTCAGTTCCCAGCAATCTTAGGTTAACCTGTTTCAGCGTACAAGTTAAGCTCTCAGACAAAGACATATGTCATATATTACTGTTTGCATTAATAGGGTCTAGAGTACACAGCTGAAAGTGGAGCCTCATTGTGCAAGGTGCTGTACAAACATAGTAAGAGACAAATTCTTGCTCTCGATGGCTTACAATATAACAACTGCCAGGGGCAGTCTAATTATTATGTTTCCTACCTTGAGTGCATGGGACTGAACTAGGTTACCTACTGATGTCCCTTTATATCTGACCCTTTTGTGATTCTAGAAGACAAACAAAGGAAGTAGGATTATCCCCATTTAACAGATGAGAAAGTGCGGCACAGAGAGATTCGTCCAAACTCTCAAAGGACATCTGTAGGAGTGGCAAGAATTGAAGACACATCCCCAGTGCCTTAATGACAACATCATCCTTGCTTCGAGAGGCACAAACTCCCTCTAAATTTATCTAGAGTTTATGGGTTTTTCCTTGATCCCCTGCTGAATGTGGTCCTGTCAATCAATTTTTAAAGCTTGGGAATTCCATCACAAGGAAGAACTCATATTTACAATTATTTTCACTCCAACAAAAGTGCTGACATGCTGAAATTTGTGTCATGGGTATGCCTCAGTCTGTGCTTACTTTCAAGAAAGTTCATGCCCACAAAGCAACTAGTTATGGCTGGGTGAATAAGCACATATAACCCACTACATGAAAGATGAAGGTTTTGTTTCTTGGCTCTGCAGGTCAAATGCAAAATTTAGCCTAACAGTAAAACAAGCCTCTTCTTTTTAATTCATTGTCATACATTCTCAACACCCAGCACAGCAACATGCAGGCCTTGAATTTAAACTTTTTTGACAGTTCAGGAAAGCAATTTTTTGGCAAGTGTCTGATGAGAGCTATAGGCAAAGCTCAGAAGCATCAAGAGGTTTCCTTTGGGAAAAAGCAGTCAGAAGTTTGGAGCCTTATCTGAATTCCTTGAGTATGTAAAATTGGATCAGAAGTCTCGTGACAATCTCTTGTGAGATTTCATAATCCTTTGCCTCACAACCCCAGCCGGAACACAGAACAGCCAATCAAAACAGAGTGGAAAAAAAATTCTCCAAGCCTGATTAAGTTTGAGTGAAAGTTTTAGTAGGTCTTATTTTAATCCCAACTCATTTGGCTGCCTGTCTCTGCTTATAACTTCCCATTGTGGCAATTAAAGATACCTTGTCACTAAAGACAAAAATATGGTTGTTTGGAAAACTACTTCCTCTGCCACATCTGTTGGTTATGGGATACTATTTCACTGTCCTGTTCTAACCATTGTGTAGCATTGAGCATCTGCTGTCTTCCACCATTTCGTCTGTGATTCAAGCAGCTCCTAACTGTACATGTTCTGAGATCCTTCAGGATGAGAGGTGCCCATAATATCTTTTTATTAGTAGTTCACTGTGTGTTTGGTAATGATTGGTTGAAAAAAATCTCCAGCTGCTGAGCCCTAATTTGACTTTCTTGTCAATTAGCCAGTGGAACCTGTACAAAGAACTGTAATCAGTGTGATAGGCATGCTTTTCTTCCTACAGGTTGAACCTCTCTAGTCAGGCACCCTCAGGACCTGGCAGGTGCCAGACAAGAGAATTTGTTGGACCATGGTAGGTCAATATTGTGTAGCACATTATTACCAACACTTCCACTGCTTACTGGGCTCTTAGAAAGTATCTTGAGTAAATTAAAGCTAAAAAACAGCACAGAACACTGACAGCCAGGACTGGTGGCTGTAAACAAACTTTATGGGACCACAGGAAACTTGGTCATACCCATGATAAGTGATTATCCGGCTAAATAAAATCATGCTGGGCCACAGATGTTTCTAGACCAGAAAGGTTCAACCTATACAAAACTCTGCTACTGGTTTTGTCTTTCATTTGCAGCTGCATATAAGTTACCGCCTTGCATATTTTGAGTAGCTGACCACACTGTGCACACAGAAAGCAGAACAATGTTTTACATTGGTCAGCTTAATTTTTGTTTGTCAGCCTCCCAGTTCAGGGGAAATTGCTGAGTCCCTGGACAAAAAAGCTTGCAAATCAATAGCCATCTCAGAGACTGTTGTTTTAAATAGCAAGATATTTCAATAAATTAAGGCGGGCAGCAGTGGAGTGTTCTGTGACTTATAACTATGGGAGAGTTTTGTTTTTTAATTTAAAATGGAACAATGCCTTTCTTCCCAGAGATAAAATACAAGCTTCTCCCTCTTTCAGGCAGTTGGGGTGACTTAGAAGACAGGGATATCAGGGTAGACCTACACAGCAAAGCTATTTTGAAATAACTGTCTTAGTGTCTACACAATGCAATCACTGTTTTGAAATAATTTCAAAATAGTAGATGGGTTATTTAGAAATTGATAAGCTTCATTCTGAGAAGAATAGCGCCTATTTCAAAATAGCTATTTTGTAATAGGGGCTGTGTGGACTGAGAATGGCACCTATTTTGAAATAAGCCATAGGACATTCAATGGGCTCTATTTCGAAATAAGCTCTATGGCTGTTTCTACACAGGCCACTTCCTTTGGAAATGGCATGCTAATACACAGAGCGAAAGATGCTAATGAGGCATGGATGCAAATTCCCCGTGCCTCATTAGCATAACATCACGAGATTTGGAGTCCAGAAGACCGTTCATCCAGACTCCAAAACACCGTGTAGAAGCGCAGCCCCCGGGGGGGCTTCCAGAAGGATGTGCTTCTTCCAGAGGCCCCTTCTTCCCAAAAATTTTCAGGAAGGAGTGGCCTCCAGAAGAACGACTTCCTTCCAGAGGCCCCTTCTTCCCAAAAATTTTCAGGAAGGAGTGGCCTCCAGAAGAACGACTTCCTTCCAGAAGGCCCCCGGGGCTGCACTTCTACATGGCGTTTTGGAGTCCAGAAGAATGGTCTTCCAGACTCCAAATCACGTGACGTTATGCTAATGAGGCACAGGGAATTTGCATCCACACCTCATAGCATCTTTCGCTCCGTGTATTAGCACGCCATTCCTTTGGAAGTGGCCTGTGTAGAAACGGCCTATGTGTGTAGGTGCTGTATTTCGAAATAGCTAAGTTCTATTTCAAAATGCATTTTTGCATGTAGCAGTGTTATTTCAAAATAGCCTCAGGCTGTGTCTACACTACAGTGATCTTCTGAAAGACAGTATTCCAGAAGATCTCTTCTGGAAGATCATGTTCTGGAAGAGTGCGTCTCCACACAAAATCTGCGCTTTTGAAAGAGTCTCTACACAGCCACAGCTCTTTGAAAAGAACGGGCCAGGGACAGAAAAATCCATCACCGTGAGGTATGCTCTTTCGCGAGAAGGGCCCCTGGAGTGTCTACACACACTTTTTAATGAAAGAATCTTTCCGAAAGAATCCGGGAGCAGAAGATGGCTCTGGAAGAAGAGCCGCATTCTTTCAATTTCTGATCGAAAGAGCCCATTTGTGTGTAGGCGTGCTGCGTGTCCCTTTGCAAAAGGGCCTGGTTTTCTGGAAGAACTTGCTAGAGTACATGCAGCCTCAGAGTGCTGTTAGTCCATCTTCTTGCTCCAGTTCATTGGAAACAGCCAATGACATTAAAGACTTTTACGTCTGAAACATAGGTTCAGATCCAGCTTAGCTCTGAAATGGTGGTCTGCAGCTTTTTGGGGACTTGTATTGAACAGGTTGTTGGTTTCAGTCTAGGTCCATAGTTTTAACAATAGGAGTCTGTGAAAGGAAAACTGTCTTATGGATAGGGCTACACAGTGATTTCTTTTGTAAAAAAATATAAAAAGAGAGAGAGGGAAAAAAAGAGGAGCTGGTGCTTAGCTGACTCCTCTTCCCCCTTCCCCTCCCAGGGTTTTCACAGCTGGTGTTGCCAGTGGGGTTCCATCACCACAGCTGGCTCCCAGCCATGGGGCTGGCAGAGTTTCCCCTGGCCCCAGCCAGCTCCCTGGGGCTCGAACTGCCCGCGGAGCTCTGCACCCAGGCCAGCTCCCAGCCTCAGGCCTGCCAGGGTTCCCTCAGCCTGGCCAGGATCCCAGCTGGGGCTACTGAAGCACCAGTATGGCAGACCCGTCCATACCAGCACAAAAAAAAAAAGAAAAGCACTGGGGATACAACTGGGAGAGCACAGCCTTGGCTTATGTTACTGGATATACCCCAGAGTAAATCTCTGCCAGTCTCTCTACCACCCATTATTCCCCACAGAACGTTTCCATTTGTCACTGGAGCTGCTGCACACTGCAAGGGCTGACTTCCCTCCTTTGTCTGTGGGTATCTTTGTGTGTGCAGAGGGACATAGAATCTTCTGTATTCTCTCCGAAACCCTGACCTCTCCACAGTTTAGAGACCTAGGTAGGTGCTAATGTCCTAGAAATCACTCACAGCCCACCTGTGCCTTTCCTGGCCTTCAAGTGGAAATAACACAGCCACGCTTCAGTGCAGGGGACTGAACTATAGGATTTATCAAGGTCTTTGCCAGTCCTACAACTCTATGATTCTCAGCTTCTCTCTTAATGAAATGTGCTCTGTATTATGAAGGCCTTTGAAAACACCTGTAATTATCTGAGACAGAATAATCCTAAGCCTCTAGGCAGCCTTTTTCTTACTGACTGGCTACGTCTACACTAAGAGAAATCTTCAAAATAGCCATGCTAATGGCCATTTTGAAGAATACTAATGAGGGGCTGAAATGCATAGGCAGCACTTCATTAGCATGCCGCTGGCATCAGCACTTTGAAATTGCTGCTTTTCATTCCCATGCGGCTCATCCAGATGGGAAGGACCCCACCAACTTCGAAATCCCCTTATTCCTATCAGCAGAGGGCTCAGGTGAGAAAGGATAGGAATAAGGGGATTTCGAAGTTGGTGGGGTCCTTTCGAAAAGGACCCCCAGCTGGATGAGCTGTGCAGGAGCAAAAAGCGGCAATTTCCAAGTGCCGCGGCCGGCAGCATGCTAATGAGGTGCTGACTATGCATTTCCGAGCCTCATTGGTATTCTGCGAAATGGCCATTAGCATGGCTATTTCGAAGATTTCTCTTAGTGTAGACACGGCCACTGTGTTAATCCTATGCTTCCTGCGGTAGTGGACGGAATGCACCTGTTTTCAGAAACTCTAAATACAGTGGGATGGTCCAATCTGAGCCACCAGCTATGGAAGGCTGAGGAACAAACTGAACACTTCAAGAAAAAGAAAAAGCCATTATTCTCTCCATACTGGAGCTGGCTATTCCAAAATGTATAAACATTTTCCTCTGGTCTCCCAGAGTTATCCCTGAATCCTTTCTCACCTGAGCCCTCTACAGAGACTTCTTTCCAACTCCAATCCACCACATCATCTGTAGCTTATAGATCTTACCTACATCCTCACTATTTCTGTACTCCCTCTAAGACGTGAGTCAGTCATTTCTGTAGCTGTACCAAAATCAACTGGTGAGTTCCCCTTCAGGGCTTCCTGTAGTGTGTTCTCAAGTCTGTATCAATCTTGTTTACATGGTATAAACCAAGTAGGACCGGGGGGCTGTCTGTGTTTTATGTCTTGTTCAGCATGGCGCATATTACAGATGTTTCAAAATAAGGCTAATGACTACAATAAGACAATGTAGGATAGTGTCTAGGAACTCAAGACACCTGGGTTCTAGTCCTACTCCCCACTCTGGCCCTTGCCTTCTTTAGAATTACTTTATCTGTGAGCCCCAGTTTTTCCCTCCCCACCTTTGACCTGCCTGGATTGTATAGGCTTTGTGGAAGTATATGTCTTTTACTATGCGCTTTACAGAGCCTAGCGCAATGGGTGTGTGATGAGCAGAGTCTTGCTGGCAAAAGACACCCATGTCAGTCCTGTGGGAGGTAGTCCATGCTGTCAGGCTTCCCTGCAGTCAAACAAGCAGTCTGTATCTCGCAGCCACCTAGCGGGCACATGATCCTTAGTAGCGATAATCAAGCTGCGACCCCTGGGTTGGGCAGAATAAGTTTCTAATCCTGCATTCCCCTGTCTGGGGCCCCAAAAACAGTCAACTACTCTGGGGAATTAGCCTACTGGTCAGGGTGCAGCAGCAAGCAGGATGCAATCCATAGGCGTGGCAAGGTAAGCAATTAGGCTGTAGCCCAGGTAGCCACTGGCAACCACATGGGGATTTGGTTCCTTGGCCAGGGTGAAGCAGCAAACAGTCTGCAGCCCCTCGGTGGGGCAAGACAAGCAAGCAACCATCCTACAAGCCTTACCTCTCTCTCTGGGCCTGGCCATCGTTCCAGCAGCCTCGTCAGTGAATGGTGGTTCAGTTCCCTCAGTGGTCTCCTCCGCCATTGGGTAAGGAGTCTAGCTCCCCAGGCTCTCCTGCATGGAGTGGCAGAGGAACCTTTGCAGGAGCCAGCAGTATACTCTCTTCCGCTTCCCTCTCCATCCCAATGGGTCTGGGCTTCCTCCTTTTACAGGAGCTCTCCTCTCAGAGCATGTGCTGCAGGGAGCGGGGATGGGGAACTGGCCTCCTGGGCCCATAATGATTGGCCCACCACTGATGACTCAAAGCGGGGTTGGTACGCCCTGTCACAGGGTCCATGATCTCATTTGCAATGTCTGAGTGTTGTTATGATGATCAAGATGGTGGTTCCTCAGCCACTGATGCCTCTTGCACTTTCCTGTCATAAGGAAGGATAAAGTATCAAAGTTCAAGTGAAGTCGGTTGCTCAAGAGATTTTATACAGACACTTCATGTCTACCATCACAAACCAGGCACATCCTTAATTATTCTATATCATTTTAAGCTTATTTATTTCAGCTCCTTCCTCAGAAAGGTTTGTCTGTCATCGTGTGGAACTTTAAGAAAAAAACATTTTGAAATGCCTAATGCCAGTAAAAAAAAAAATCTTAATATATATATATTTGAAATGTGCATCTGTCCATCCATCAGTCCATGCGTCTGTGAGTCCACTTATTCAAGAACTCCTCCTACAAGGAAAGAGCTAAGGCCACCAAATTTGGTATGCAGCTTCCTCTGAGACTAACTTAAAGCAAGGTCAGGGTTTGGCTGTGCAGGGACAATGGGACGTGCCTGGAATCTGACTGTTTCTCATTGAATGTAAAGGGAGGGGTGTGAGAGCTGGAACACCTATGTTCCACAATGATGCAAAGAGCTCAGGCGACAGTTATACAGCAGAGTGGTCACCAGGCAGAAGCGGATAGCTCAGTGGTTGGAGCATTGGCCTTGTAAACCCAGCATTGCGAGCTCAGCCCTTGAGGGGGTCTTTCAAGGTTAAAAAAAAAAACTATTGGGAGGTGATAGGTCCTGGTGTGAGTGCAGGGAACTAGACTTAATGACTTCCAGAGGTCCCTTCCAGCTCTGTGAGAGACGTATAAGATGCACTTACAAGAGAGTAGCCAGCTGGGGCTCTGCATGTTGCAAGTGCATTTCCTACCCCAAAGCCTCAGCCCAAAACACTCCCTCTCCGGCCCTCAGTGCCAGAGCCCCCGCCCTCCTCCCCTGGACCAGGTGTGCAGGTGCGTGGGTTTCACCAGCAGGGCAGTACAGACCTGCATGGCCTGGGGAATGGCCTCTGGCTGGGGCTGAGCATCCCAGTCCCCACCAGCCAGCACTGCTGTCCCAGGCTGGAGCCACTGTTTGAGGCTGGCTAGTGCAGTCCCTGCTGCAATGTGTCGCATTTCCGCCCCCCCGCCCGCACCCCATAGAAGCTCCCAGCAGCCCCAGCCTCCCAGAGGGGAGCTGCCAGGCAGCACAGCCCCCACTACTGGCCCCCTAGTAGGAGTTGATGCCAGGACAGTGGTTCTCTGCCTCTACCCCCACCAGGGAGAAGCCACTGGCCAGCCTGCACAGCCCCAGCTACTGCATCCCTCCAGGGAACACTGCCGGCAGCCCTCTCCCACAGCCAGGGGGTACTGCCAGCTGCACAGCACAGTCCTGACCAGCCTTAGGGCTCCCTTACATCCCCCTCCATGTCACAGCTCCCTGCCCTGATCCCCTAACCCCCTGCCTTGACTCCACACACCCCAAGCTCCCTGCCCTGAACTCCTCTAGGTGGTGGGCCCCAGACCGAGGCAATGCCAGGTAAGTCTTCTAGTAAATAAGAAGGAAGCGATAGGTCATAGCCCAGATCCTCACCAGATTGAAAGCCCTGGTGAATCTTACATACGTACCTAACCTTAAGCTAGTTTAAAGAAATAGTGTTTCTTAGCAGTATGCTCTAAGTATCATGCTAACCTCCCCTGTAATGCAGCTGGGATAGTTCATTTCCTTGTGACAGTATCCAGTCATTGATCAGCTCCCCGTGTGCATGAGGCCTGATACCCATCAGATGGCAATTACTGTTAATAGATATGCCACTCATTTTCCATTATGCTCAGTGAGATGTGAGTATATCCTTCTTTATTTTATTAAGGGCAAGTTCTCCTCTCATTTCAAAGCCTCTGTGGGGCATTTCTTTTGAGCTGGTTATGCACATTGCTATATGGAAGCATGAGTATTTCTAATTGATTAAAAGGTCATTTATTTGCTTCTCCAGCTAATCATAAACACATTTGCAAAGGGCACCACCTTGTTATATAAGGGTAAAGTAAACTACTCAAGGAACAACTGCAGCAGTGAGACCAGACTCCAGATCCAATTTATTTAGAAATAACTTATGATTTCACCATGTCTTTTCCCTAACTCTAAAACTTTTTCTATGACAGCTAAAAATATCTGTTCATCTGATTGAAGTCAGGGCAGGAAAGCTCATGTCAAGTCAGAAGTGAGGGTAAAAGAACTGATAGGCTGGATGGGCTGTCAATCACCCAGAGAGGCAGAGGTGGAGCTTCCCTTTCCTCAAAATGTTTCTGTGTAGGGGCACATTCTATCAAACTCCCAGACTCCCAGCTAGGGGCCAGGGTTGCAGAAGAAAAGGACATCTGGAGGAACTGGATAATTCGAGCTTGTTGGAGATGTTAAGAAAGATAATGCATGAGTGAGTGGGCGGCGGGAGTATGTCCAGGGGAGAGAGATTTAAAATACATCTGGCTATCTGGTTGTGAAAGTAAATAAAGAAAAATTATAGACTTGTTCCCATAACACAGGACCTAGGGGAGCCAACAAATGAAATTAATAGATAACAGGTTTTAAGCAAACAAAAGGAAGTATTTCTTCATGCAACACATGGTCAACCTGTGGAACTCTATGCCAAAGGATGTTGTGAAGGGTAGGACTTTAACAGGATTCAAAAAGAGTTAGTTACATTCATGGAGGTTAGGTCTATCGATGGCTATTAGCCAGGATGGTCAGGAATGGTGTCCCTAGCCTCTGCTTGTCAAAAGCTGGGAATGGGCAACAGGTAATGGATCATTTGATGATTAGCTGTTCTGTCCATACCCTCTGGGATACCTAGCACTGGACACTGTCAGAAGATACGTTACTGGGCTAGATGAACCTGTGGCCTGACCCAGTGTAATTGTTCTTATTTTCTTATCTTTAACTCCCACTAACCTGGGTCTTGCTGTTTCACTGAACAACCTTTCCTCTGCCTTCTGCCGTGTGGGCAAAGCACTGTGTGGAATTTTTCTGCCTGCTTTTCCAACGTGGCAGGAGGGGCATTAAAAGAGAAGGACAAGAATTGGGAAGTGAAAGTTTTGACAATCTCACCTAATCCCAGGAAGGAGATGTGTGAAACGCTGATCCATAAGAAACCACTCATAGATTTGTGTAGCTTTATATGGAACTCAGATACCATGGCGATGGATGTGATAGAAACAGAGTGCTGTCATTATCATTTGTAATTACAACAGAGTCTGCACCCCATTGTGCTCAGTGCACATATACATGTACAGTGGAAGAGAGTACCCTTGCCCTGAACATCTTACCATCTAATTAGGCAAGAGAGGAAAATGGTGGCCCATATAGCAGGCCAGTGTCACAAGGCAGATCAGTGGGAGAGCCCCAAAACCTCCAGGTCCCCTGAGTCCTGCTCCAGTGTCTTACGCACTGCACAATTGCATCTTTGGGAGCTTCAAAGACTTTCTGGTCCCAGAAGGTCTTCTGCCTCACAGTGCACTGAAGAGTGCATAAATCCTTCCACATGCAGAGCCCCGAGTATGTTCTTTTATAACAAACACTTTATAGGCACACTAAGTCAGATTGTTTATAGATCGGTCAATGGCAGTCTTCAATAGGGCCAGGATTTCATCAATAGACCAATATCACACTCTCATGAGCATCCAATACCAAATGGTGCCAATGAGTGGGAGCGAGGAAAGAATTCTTGAATGTACTTTGCTATAAAGGAAAAAATTCCTTCCTAACCTCAGCTGTGATGAGCAAGAGATTTGACTACCATCCGTTCAGTATACATAATTGCAAGTGTTATTAATGGGCATAATATTATCTCTTGCCCTTTTAAAACCGAGCTACAGTATTTGACTTCATGACCCTCCTTGAGACAGAAATTCCACAGCCTGACTACCTTTTATTTCTTCTAAACTGCAAGCCTTCAATTTAATTGAATGAACCATTATTCTGAGGTTATGGGTCATTGTGCAAAGGAAGGTATCATGCTGTCTTGTGCTGACTCAAGAGCATGAGTACAAACCTCAGGGCAGTCTGTTAAGAACCAAGGCATAAACCCAAAATTGGCTGTAAGTGTTATACTTAAATTTCACCAATCAATCGTCAAGTGTAAACATCTCACCACTGTAATAGATAGTACCCTGGAGTACTCCAACGTGCCTTGCCACCCAGTTAAGCTTACCTTTTTGGTCGATGGTCCTTACACCACATATCATAGCAAAGTTCTGGTTCCTGCCAGTCCCAAAGAACCAGTCACTTATCCCAGGTCAATTGTACATTGGATCTCACACCAAAGATAAAGCTTATAGTAGGCATCCTTCGATCCCAAGGGATCATGGGTTTGCGCCCCAGTTGGACTGATTCGAGCAGCGTCTTCTGTGGCTGTGCAATCCAATCCGGGAGTGGCAGTCCTTTCCGCACTGTGAGCAGCAGTAGGCAGATGTCGCTCTGGTATCACGGGCATGGCTCTACCTGAGGGCTCTCCTGTCTTCCGCTTCCTTCACCAAGGTAGTTTCATACATAACAAGAGCTTCCTTCAGTCCCTGTTTCCAGGCATGCCTGTCTGAGGAGAGCGAATGCCAGGTGTTCACACTGATAGAGAGGGCACTGAGGTCACACTTGCATGTGTCCTTGTAGCGCAATTTAGGTCACCCTTTCAGCCCCTTTCCAGACGCCAGTTCGCCGAAGAGGAGGTCCTTCGGTATTCAGCCATCTGTCATGCGTGAGACATGGCCCAGCCAGCGCATACGCCTCTGTTTGAGAAGGGTGAACATGGAGGCGGTGCCTGCCCTCTCAAGCACTGCGCTATTGGGGACCTTGTCCTGCCGTGAGATACCGAGTATGCGCCTAAGGCAGCGCATGTGGAATGTGTTGAGCCGCTGCTCTTGTTTTGAGCGCAAAGTCCATGTTTCACTGGTGTACAGCAGTGTGCTCAAAACACAGGCTGTGTAGACCTGCACCTTGGTGCGTACAGTGAGCGTATTGTTAACCCATGCTCTCTTCGTCAGCCTGGAGAACATTGTGGCGGCTTTTCCAATGCGCTTGTTGATCTCGCTATCAAGTGACAAGTTGTCTGAGATCGTTGAGCCTAGGTACATGAACTCATGGACGACTCCCAGTTCGTAGTCTAGCACGTTGATAGATGGCTTGTTACCCACGTTTTGGCCCATCACCCGGGTCTTCTTTAAGCTGATTGTGAGGCCAAATTCCATACATGCATACACAAAGCAAGTTATGAGTGACTGCAGTTCCTGCTGAGTGTAAGCAGCAATAGCTGCATCGTCAGCAAAAAGGAACTCCCTTAGACACTTCATAAGCACCCTGGTCTTCGTTCTAAGCCTCGACAGTTTGAAGAGGTTTCTGTCCTTTCTCATGTGGAGAGAGATGCCCTCTGTAGCAGTTCCGAAGGCATATTTGAGCAAAACTGCAAAGAAGATGCCGAACAGTGTTGTAGCCAGCACACACCCCTGCTTCACTCCACTGAGAATCTCAAAGGGTTTGGATGTGGATCCACCGTATATGACAGTCCCCTTCATGCCTTCATGGAAGGCCCTAATAATGCTGAGCAGAGTTGGGGGACAACCGATCTTGGCCAGAATTGCAAACAGACCTTTTCTGCTGACTAGGTCAAATGCCTTGGTCAGGTCAATGAAGGCAATATACAAAGGTTTGTTCTGTTCCCTGCACTTTTCTTGTAGTTGCCTAACAGAGAAAACCATGTCTATGGTGGACCGTTCAGCTCTGAACCCACACTGAGACGCAGGGTAGACTCTCTCTGCAAGAACATTGAGCCTCTTCAGAACAACACGTGCAAATAGCTTCCCCATGGTACTGAGAAGGGAGATGCTGCGATAGTTCTTACAACTCTACACCAGTCGAGTGCAGTGGCTTAATACCGGTAACTGCTGCTTCCTGTGTTGTGTCACCGCTCAGAAAATGATGCTGGAGTGTCCTCTCCAGGGCGCAGGCCTGGGCAAGTAAGTTTGAAGAACCAGCTGATGCCCAGCAGCAGATTCCCCCTCTCCACGCCACAGATGTAATCCAAGGGAAAGGTGAAAACCAGTACAGCTCGGCACCAATGTCGTCGCATGAGCTGCCAGAGTGAGATTGAGCACAACCTCAAACTGCCTTAGGGGCTCCATCTCTGGATTTTTCCTTGGG